>NC_139411.1:30197500-30830000 GCF_905368555.1 Meleagris gallopavo
AGCAAAGTGAGATAAGATGGCTTTTTTTCACTGCTATTTTGAATAAAATAATCAAGCGCATTCTAGTTTTCCTCTAAGTATGTTTAACAACATAATGATAACTGTAATCAGTGAAGAGAAGTCTAGTTGCAGCTACCATCTTAAAATTATCTTTCAAGAATTTCCTGCTCTTATTATTTTCCAGCTCTGGCAGTTCAGTTGAGACCAAATGACAACTCGCACTGTTAGCACAGTTGGATATCAGACTTACAATTTGGAAAGAAACAAAAATGCACCAGATATATCCTCAGATACTGATGTGCTTCTCATGTTTAACCTTGAGCTCAATAAAGTTTCATGAATTTCTGCATGCCGTTCATGCTCCTATATACTGCTTACACTGAATTATTGCTGTCATTCTTCTTTCAGCAGGAAATACGAGCCAGTTAATGGATTTACCTTATTTCCATTCATGATAGAAACTGAAAAGGATTGAAAACATATATATCTACCTATAAGTGATGAAATATTGAAAAAAATTGTAACTACAAATGTATTCATCAACTAAGCCACTTCTGAACTTCTAAAAAAGGAAGTAAATACTGATATCTACTATCTATCCAATAGAAACTGACCTGCTTTATGCATGAATTTGATCCATCCAAATCTATGTATCCATTATATGCTGGAGTAATAGCTCTCATTCTATCACATCTAAAATAAACTTTTCTAATGAGTTCAAGGGAATGAGAATATTTGCTTTGGCATCATGGGCATATACATTTCACAAACTTAGTCCATTCTGACATAATCAACAGCAGGAGAACACATTAACTTATCCTCAGCCTTCCTAACCTCAGCAAGCTTGACAGCCAAGCACAAAGTCAGGCAGTCCAGATAATTATTTAGAAAAACAAGAATCAAAGTCTCAAGAGAATCTTATGAGATTCTAATCTATAGAGAGAATAGTTAAATATGGATAATGTTTGATCTAGCAAAGCACTGGCCTAGGAAGAGTCCTTTCATGAATTTCAATATTCATCATATTTGCTTATCCAAGTAATGGACAAGTGATTAAGTTTTCATAACAGCACAATGGAAAAAAAGAAATCAAAAAACTGGAAAAGAATAACGATTTGTGGCAAATATATGATTCAGGTGCTGATGGTACAAATAATGCTGAAGAGTTTGCATGTTGGCATAGAGTGCAAGGCAGCTTCATCTTTTGGAAACTCAAACAAATTTCTAGCAGCTGTTGATGACTGGAAGATAGAATCATGTGAAATGCCTTATGCTTTGAGAGGTAAATTATCACAAACATCTGTGTTAGGATCCACTGAGGAGTTGAACCATCTAAATCCCAATGAAATGGATCTGAGCTGCAAATCATCTTTACAGTGTTTTCTGGATCTCCTACAAAAGGCAGCGAAGCAAAGTAGCGAGATCTCAATGTACCTCTCACTCAAGCTGGAATCTCCCTAAAAAACAATAACGCACTAAATGAAAATATTAATTTAGATCTCCTTAGGTCTATAGGCACGTAGTGCGATAGTGCTTAATGAAATCTTAATGAAGGCTTATTAAGTGTCTCATTAAGGGTATTAAAACTCACCAGCAGTGCAGTACTACAGTGCTTTCTGATTTTCTGTAAGTTCACCTGGGGACAACTCAAAGTTGTCTGCCCTGGGATCTGCGGACATCCTCTTGGATGTCTACGACTTACTGAGTCACAAAGACACTTTTATATCCTTAGCATTCAGAATCTTGATGTTAATCGTGACATTAAGACGTCACTTTTCTTCATTTTTTTTAATTATTTTATTTTCCTGTAGGCAAAAATTTGGTTTGGAGCAACATGGTATTTTGTCTCTTCTGCTTGGTCTCTTTGATGCCAAGCAATTTGTTTTTGTGTCAGAGACCCAAAAGTCTCCCAGCGTCACCAGAATTCCTTGCTACAGTTTTAGCCTTTGCCATTACATGGAAGCCCAGTCCATAACTTAGCACAGAATTCAGTTGCCTAAACGTAAGCACCTTATGCTATTTAAGATTTTCCAGAGCATCTGAGACACCTGCACAGAATGTGTAAATAAAACATCTAAATAAGACATCTGGGAGACAAAGATCTTTAACAACTCAGAGCTAGAATACTCTAAAGTATTTCAAAAGGCAGAATACATCGACTTTAAGCAACTGAATCTACATTTGTTCTGACAGAATATCAAGATGGGAGCATATTCTCAAACTTTTATTTTCATAACTATTGGTCAGATGAACTTTGACAAATATCAAAGATGGCACTCCTGGATATAATATCTAATATGCAGTAATTCCTGATGAAGTATTTCTCTATTGTGGCACCTCCTTTCAATTTTTCTCTCTTTTCAAGTTTTTAAAGTCTTCACTGTCACACATGGAAATACTATATTTGTGCCTCTTTGAAATCTCCTCTTCTTTGTCAAGTTTTTATCCAGGTTTGTCTCAAGTATTTCACACTCAAATCTCTGATATAGCTTTAAATAGATACAACATAACACATACATAAAGCATCAAGACAGCTTGCTTAGATCATCAAAAGAAATTATTCCACAGAGAGGCCAGCATTAATTTAAGCCGAGATAGGGTCTTCAGCTATTCCTTCTTTACGTTTGAATGAATTAGTGGTGGGGATTATTTTACTGCTGGTTTTCATTGGAGGGTTTTCTGCTGCTATTTTCAGCAGTTGGTTGTCAAAAGTTTTTCTGGAAAGCATTGATGACACAAGCAATCTACAGATCTAATCTGGTAGTAGCTTCATCTTTAATTAAACTTAGTGTATCTGCATATTGAGGAGTGTTTTTAGCCCTGAATTCATACAGAAAGCCAAACTCAGGTTTTGCTGGAAACACTTATCTGGGGAAAAATACCATATTTCAAGCAGTTGACACACAAGCAAATAAAAAGCTCAACTATTCTGGGAAGTACCACATAATGGATTTAAAAGATGAGCAAAATCCCAGTGTTTATTCAATCTAATGGATAAAAAGGACAAACTCATTGCCTTATCACAGTGGTTGATTGTACAGGAAGCTGAAATTGGCTGTTTCTGACAGACACTGAAAAAGAATAGCATTTGTGCCCATAAAAAAAGAAGTCAACTCATTTGGTATTCCGTGTGGAAAAACCAGTATGAGGCCTCAGACAAACTTACTTTTTCTTTTCATCTCTAAACTATCTTGATTTATACTTTATTTGAAGTTCTCAAAATGAAACTTTCAATCTTTTTCTCAATCAAAATAAACTTGCCTTTGTTAATTAGTAGGCAGCTGACAAAGAAAAATTGAGCATTCACTTGTTATGGGAAGGACCATCTGGGAGTGAATCTTTCACATAAGATGTGAAGAGTCTGCATACTGTTACTAATAAATAAAGCTGATTTTTTAAATTGATTCCCAAAATCTGCCGACATTGAGAAAACTCAGCGTTACTGTTGGAAAAATTCTCACTTCATTTTATATATTCCTAGTTACTTATTAACAGCTGAATGTCTCTATTCACCCCTTCTAATAAAACTTTCCCTTTCCACAACAATATTCTTTAAATTTAAATTGTACATTGTGAGAAACTCCAATAAAGCATGGATTGTTTGCATAGTTATCTCGGTTTATTAATTTACTGTCATTCATGTACAGACACCTCTTGCCTGTGCATAAGGGCAGTACTTGCCTTTTAAACTATATGACCTATCCTCTACCAACTGAAAAAAAAGTTTTAGCAGTTATTCTGTTAGCCGGATAGCTGTGGGCTGCATTATTTATCTGTTACTAGTCTGTCAATGCATTCCCACTTTTCTCACTGCATAGGTGAGATCCTTCAAAATTTTCTGGAAGCAAAAACAGGGACTGTCATATCCCAGCATGAGGAATGTAGCATAGGGTTTGAAGTCTTGACTCCAGACTGAACATGAGAGAATATAAAATATCTTTCCTCATTCCAAGCTTCAAAAAATAGTCCAAATTCTGTCAGAAATGGTTTTTGTTACCTGACTGCTCTGGGACTAGATGAACTCTTCCAGTCCCCATTTACTCTCAAGTTAGTAAGAATTTCCACAATAGAAATCCTCTGCTTAAATAAATACACACAGCACTGCTAATTCAAATGTCTTTTACACAGTTGAAGTCAGACTAGAGCAACCAATGCTCTCATGCCTGGATGTTGGCTCCTGAGCTACACATAAAGACATCCCCGAACTAGCGATGCACATAACCTCTGCACAGAAAGGCATTCGGGATAACGAATTAATGACCTGCAGGGCAGAAGAAAGAAAGAAAGTTCAGAGGGTCATTCATAAGAGAAGAGATTCCCATCCCTTTGTTCTCGTATTGGAAAGATCACACCTGAGCAACTACACAGGCTTTACTTTGAAAGACAGAGAGAGTCTGTTCTAGAACAAAACCAAGTCACTATTGTGCCATGTAACTATCCTTCTCCCAGATAATAGCTCTCTTCATGTTTATCTTTCTGTCCTTTAATTTTTTCCTTTCTTTTTCTTCCTTTTTCTTCTTTTCCTTTTTTTTTTTTTTTTTAAGATTCTATCACAAACAAAAATTTGGAAAACAAATTCTTAATCTTGCCAACGTCATTCACTAATTTCTTTTGATTTATTTTAGCTTCATAGTAGTGTTTTACCAAGGCCAGTCTCATGGAGTTGCATGATTGCCAGCTCTCACAATATAATATACTCTTTGCAATCAGATATATAACTTGCAAACATTTTCTGCATCTTAATCAATTTACTTTAGGATACACTCTTAATCCAAAAACTATATAAATTTGGAAGTGAAAAGTGAAAAATTTGCAATCCATTGGATTATCCCTTGTACTTAGGCCTTGTCCTCACCACTCCTGCACATAGCTTCACAATCTTTGAAAGAGCCTCAAGGGACTATTTAGCTCAGAACTTCACAAGGCAGACTATGAGAAGGAAAGATAGAGAATTTAAGGCCAAATGTTCAAATAGTTCTGTTCAGCAGTTGCTTAAGTGTTAGCATGGACATTTTTTTAGACTGATAAAAATCAACAGCTGCTGAAAGTTCTTTAAACCTCAGAACTGGGATAAATGCCCATTGCAAACTGCATCAGAGAAAGTGGAAGTTGTCTTGCTTTGAATGCATACTAAATTAAAAAACATAAGGAAACTATTGTGCTTGCATTCTGCAGAACAAAGTACGTGTTATAGAATATATTCTTTGATAACTCAAACTTTAAAAGATGCAGCATTTCAAACCTTAAAATAACAAAGTTATAACCTCTTGTAAGGGTTATACCACACAGAGGTGTTCATTTCCCTTTGTCTTAGTTGCATAAACTCAAATCAACCCCATACAGTAAATGATGTCTGCCCTATTGTCTTATGTAAACACTCTTTTGTTATTCTTCAGTGAAAAGCTGTGTTTAAAGAAAGCTCTGTATGAATTCCAATAAAAAAAACTAGTATAAGAAAACTGGATTCATAAAATGAATTAGAACAGCTCTACTGTTTCATCGACTGGTGCTGGAAAGCCAGCAAAGTCAGATAATATTTTATTTGGAGCTGAAATGAACTGTTGTGAACTCTGACAGAGTAGCACTTCAAAGCATTCTGAACATACTGCCACCAGCATACGGAAATTTATCGTGACTGAGAGACTGACTCTGACCTTGTTTACATCATCATTACTCTGCTGACTTCAGCTGGATGGAAGATCAGAATTAAGTCATTCCGGGCTATCTCTGTTCTCCATGATTAACGAAACATTAAAAAAAAGAAAAAGAAAAAGAAAGAAAGGAGATCACGCTTGATACATCTCTTCTTCTTTCAACAAAGAACAGTTTAGAAAAAAATCGGACAAAATGCTAAGCTACACTGGGGAATCTTCACGGGTGGCCCAGCAGGAATTGAGTGAACTGATGAAAAGTAAGATGTCAGCTCTGGTGATATTGCTGAATCTTCAGAAATTCGTGCTTTCTGGGAACGGGACAGAGCCCACTGCAGTGCAGTCCACATGATCGCGTTATTTTTACCAAGCCTTGGGAATACATCAACATTGCTACGTTATAACAAAAATAATAGTAAAAGTATTTTAAAACTTTATGATATGTATTTTTACAACCTCAAGCTTACTACGAATTTCAAGGAGATGAACGTACAGCAATCTGACAATATTACAGCAATAATTCATCAATGATTTGTATATATCAGTGCTCCTCTGGTTCTCTTGGGATGACATCAAGACTTATCTGTGCTATGTATTTCAGAGACAAAGAAGAGACTTTTTTGTCCTCACAAATCAACAGAATAATGCAATTGCTGAATGTACATAAAAGTCAACATATAAGAGGTTTGTTGTACAGCAGGATATAAATTGTATTGCTAGATATCCCTAAAAGCGTTCCCTTTACGTATATATCTTTTAATCCATCCTGTATGTAAGTTTTCAGACATAGAAAACATTTGAAAACTTGTGAAATTCCTCAATGGCGTACAAGTGAATTAATAGTAAATATAGCATAGCCACTGAGACGAATTCAAAGGGCTCTGATTCTTTAGATCTGGTGTATAATTTATCTGACACATGGCACGTGAAACTTAACGTAAAGTAATGCAAATTGGTTACAGAAATGCAATTCAGGAGTAAAAAGTGAAAGGGGAAAAAACACAGAGAGACTTAATAACACTGGACACCCAATAAAACAATCATAGAAACTGGCCTGCTGCCAGCACAGTACAAATATACATGTCCATGAAACTGAAAGAGCAAAAATCCCATCACCACTCCCCAGGGGAGTAGTTTTAATCTTAGCCATAGCTATGATGTCATCAAAAGCTATTATTTCATTCCTGCTCCCCCTTCCCCTGCCCCCCCCCAAAAAAAAAGCCAAGACAAATGAGATTTCTCTCCCTACAATAACGCATGCCAAGAGTGTGGTGGCTGGAACACAGATTTAGGTGAAAACAATGCAATTTTTAGGAACGTATCAACATTTTGAACATTTCAACAGAATAGTCCATTACAGTTTTGGGCGACCAATCAAGACTGGGGAGACCATCTTTACTGTGTATTATCACATCATCCCTGTAACAGAAGACAGCCATAAAGCCTATGTACTGCTCATCTCCTACTCATAATTATTTAAATGTGTGCATAGTGATTAGTTTTATCTTTGATGTATTTCTTCAAGCCAGCATTACCTCTCCAGCCCAGAAACTGGCAGGAAGAGAGAAGTGTGTGAAATTCTGTCTCTACAAAATTGTAACTTGCTGGAGTTAGTCATTCACTTAAAATATCTTTTTCAAATGTGCCCTAAGGTTTATATATATATATATATATATATTTTCTTTATCACTCCCAACTCCCTTCAAATTCCACCAGATACTGTCTTTTAGTGGGATTTCACAAAATACCATCGTCTCCCTGCCATTTTGTGAATTTTCTCAGACAAAATACTTTATAATTTCTTGCAGTCCTCCTATCTTCTAAACATTCAGAACAGACTGTGATGCCAAAAACAGCAGAGACTTTTTCGTTTGTACATCAATAACAGATAACAGCTTAAGCCTGCTTCTTTGCAATTAGAGCTTTGCAATGTGGCATTGCCTTGGAAGTGTAAAAGTTCCTTTCACTGACATACTACTGTGAAGCACTTTTGCAAATCTCTTGATGAATCCCAGGTCAGCTGAACTGTTCAATTACAGCTTTATCCTAACCCTAGTAGCTAAGCATTAATGTTAGCAGCCTCCCACATCCTAATCCTGTAACACTTGACACTGACCCACTCAGTCCCCAATGATGTGTACGTTAGCATAAAGCCAGGCAAACAACACATTAATCAGAAATGCAACAGGAAAGTGAAAGATGTATAAAACAGCAGTAGCATTTGTGGCAGCAAAAAGAAAGATGCCACTCTCCCCAGACATAAAAATGGTTCTTAGAGGCTTACATACAGCTGATGAGATCGCATAAGAAAGTATGCAAATGTGTTGAATTTTTACAAATCGTGTAACTAAGCCTATTAGAAGGTGTCTTGATCGTGGCTTAAAACAAGAGGAAAATCCAGTCTGAGATCAGATTGAAAGAATTAGATGCAGACTTAGAAAATGGAAAGTCTTTCATGTGTGATAGACTCCCATCCTCTGTAATTCACTGCAGATTGGGTAAACGATTCCTTCAGATCTGCTGCTGACAGCTTAATATTCCCAATGATAATGTTGTCAGGTGATAACACAGAGCCAGCCCATGGGCTTTGATCTGAATGGAAAGTTTGTATTGACTGCACTAGTTGGAGAGAGATTCTTTTTGGAAAAGAATCACTGAAACGTTACCTAAGGAGCGTGTGATTGTGGATAGAAGTGCATCAACATCAAAAAGGTCCAGGCTGCCTTCCCTGAACAAATCTCAACCGTGACTGAAATTCTCTCTCCAAAACCTATTACTGAGGCAGCCAGAGGCACGCAAGAGCTATCCTAAAGAACATACTCCATTTTTAAAATGAATCCTATTGTCAAATGTATTCTCTCAAATTTCAGGAACATGAATGCATGGCTTGTACAAGCTCTCCTCTAAACGTCTCTCTGCATCTTTCCTTAGCTAACCACAAAACCATTGAAATTCCTTTAAGTTTCTACATACATACATCTAAATATGCTTCCAATTATTTTCCTGGCATGGTTAAAGAAGAATTTTCATAGACTGAGGCCTTTATGTCAAGATAATAAAAATGTGTCTTTTCGAATGACATTGATACTGTTCTGTTGCTGAGTGCCTGACTCGGTGATTGCAATAGTGAAAAGCTGGATTGTCCCTGTGGGTACTTAAGGGAGGGGAGGAGCAGCATTCCCCATCCTCCACACGCATTAAGGACCATCATTCCCCATCTGTAGGCAAATAGTACAGAAAGAGAGAGGAGAGTAAAGAGGTGTAGGGGTGTGATTCTTCTCTTCAACCACATACTAGCCTTTGGAGGAGGTAAGTCTGCCACCAGCGCAGGGAAACTTGCAGAATAGTTCTTAAGAGGGATGAAATTTCTCCATTATCTAGTGAGCTTTACTTTTTAATAGGAAAAGCCAAGGAGGAGTGGCCAGAGACTGAACTCAAAATCAATCTATTTGTGTCTTCAGTAGCTCTCTTGTGATGAAGAAAAGCCTTGAAGGCTTTCAGTCCAGTGAAGCTTATTTAATCTGAATCAACAGCCAGGGGTGTTGGCTAACAGGAAAGTGAGAAGGAGAGTGATTCTCCTCACCTCATAGCAGCCAATAGCTGGTGCATCTTCTGCACCAGGGACTGCAACCAAATAGACTTAATAGACTTCAGCGGACGTGGCCAGAGAGGCAAAGAACTGCCAAGTGTTTTTGACATCCTGAATGTATTTGGCTTTACAATATCTTTTGTATCTGTGAAGTTCATTGCCATACCTGTTGCAAACCCACTAGGCAGCAATTGGGCTTGGACATCCCTAAGATCCCCTACAGTAAGACATAGCAAATATTACATGTGGAAGTTCTGCAGACAGACCTGCTATGTCTTCAGGCTTCTGCTTCAAATACATACAGGTCAATCTGTATCATATTCCAAATTTCCACATCACATTTCAGTTTCCAGTATGAGGTACATTCTGACAGCTTGCTCAGAAAATTATAACCTTATCAATACAGCATACTTAGAACATGAGGAAACAAGGATTTGAACTGGCGGGCAAAGTGGTACTAATGATTAAAAACCACAAACACCAACTGGAAATTGGATTTGGAAAATAACCTGATGATTTTGGAGACTACTACACATTAGAACTCAGGAATTAACCTGAAAATTGCCATCAGATATTACGTTTACTATAATTGCTTTCCTACTTTGATTGAATTGCAGAGTTATTATCACCTACCACACAGTAGATAAGCTGTAACACTTGTAACTTGAGTCTTATTTGTATCATATGGATTTCATTAAGAGCTTCCATGTGATACTGCACTGTTTGCATGCACACACACGTGTCCCACTGGTCCGTGTGTGTATCATCAAATTACTTTTTCTTATTTCAAAACTAAGGTTGTCTTCCTGCTTAACACACGGATACTGGAGCTATCACTGAATAAAGAGCAGTGCAAGAATAAGGGCAGCTAGGTCTCCTGACACTCAAGGTACGCTGGCAGTGATTTGTATATACGCTTTAAAAAGCAGTGAACTAAAGGGACTATTTTTTAAAATTTCAATTAAACAACAATAACAACAGCAAAATGTATTCCAACACCTAAGCACAATATGCCACTTAACATAGGAATCTGAACTTCAGCAAGGACTGCTACCATTGCTGTTTTCAGGATCTGCTTTTGGCAGTGTAGAAGAATACATTCCTTGTTAGACTGTAACGTCTTAACTGCACGCCTAGTACACAAAACTGATGGTTTGTGTTGTTTAAGGACTGCAGCTTCATTCATTCAAGAAGGGGTGAAGTGTTGGTGCAGCTGGAGTCATGGTATAAGTTCCACATAGTATTCAGCTTTAGAGTTCCAGAATAACAAGCCAAGTTTCCTCCACTCTTCTTAGATACCACGTTTTAGAGTATCTGACTGTACTTACCTTCACGGGCAGCAGGACTCGGCATGCAGAAAGGCAACAACAAGAACATAAAGTGGCAGCTGTCAACAAGTCCTGGTGGAAACCCTATCTGAAAGAGGCATTCAATCCGTTCAGACTGCCCCGCAGATTGCCACTGCAACTCCTCATTACCTTCAGCTATTTTGCCTGGATGTATATTTGCTTTCATTTCTCCTGTCAGCTATACAAAGTTCTTGAAGTCTTGGAAAGCAGCATATTTTGTCTGATTTGACCCAGCAATGCCCTAAAGGTGCATGACTACACATTATTACCAGCCCACTGGGGAGTGCTATATAAAAGGCTACAAAGATAGAGCTATCAAGTCCACATGAACTTGGCTCAAACATGTTTCTTTCATGTAAGAATGATAAAAGGTGTGTAGAGTGAGAGTAGGTTATGCATCACCAGAAACAACAGATGAAAGTTGTCCTTTGCACGGTTCTCCCCTTTGGCAGTCCATTCTTTATCGTAAGTACACCTTATGTCACTACCTATGTCACTGCCACTAACCTGCTTGTGTTAATATAAAACAGACTGACACAATGCTGTTCTCAGATTCATGGAGAAAACATCTACTGATTTCACAGTTGTCCCTGGCTGCTACAGTGCTGCTGGCTTAACTATTAACATACAAGTGCTGTGCTGCCACAGGTTGTTAGAAACTTCTCAAAGGAGTTTTTCCCCACACGGTCTTCTCTTAAAATTTCTGGTGTATAAAGACATTTTAATAAGATGGGACTTACTAAGATCCCATCTAACTCACCAAATGAAATGGTATCTGTGCCTTCTGAGCACCAGCAAATGTCACATGCTGTTACTAGATGCTAGAAGTGCAGTAAAATAGAAAGCAAAGAAATCACTCTAGACAACAAGAAAAACCTTTCTTGCCTTCTCCCTGACTTTGCTTTTCTTTGTAAATGCTATATTGCCTAAAAAAAAAAAAAAACAAATAAAAGCTCCTAAAAGTTATGTGCAGGTTTAATATACCTGCATGTAATAACACACCATTAACATTCATGCTAATGAAAGATTAAAAAAAAAGGAAGACATCACTTTACATTTTCTAGTTAATATACTTAATTACTTGCTTTTATTTAGAATTGTTTCTTAATTTATTCTTCTCATGGAATTCTGTTACATGCATTGACATTACTGAGTGAAGCAGTGAGTAGCTTCTCTTACACAATAAGCTTTAACACTGGAATACCAGTCATACTCACAACCTGCACCTAAAACTGATACATACACACGTGCAGTGTACGTGCTTAGATGCACATCGTACTTGTGCAATCTGACAGATTAAAAAGGAAAACAACACTTCTGAAGATCCTCCCAATTTCAAGCCAGCTGCCCTATTTCCTACTGTACCAGTATAAGAGTGAGAAATGCAGAGAAGAAAATTATTTTTCCTCAAACCAATTGTGCAACCTATTTCTTGTAAATCCAAGAACTCCTCCTGTCACTTCATTTCTTCTTTAAGGCCCAGGATATTCGCCTTTCCCTGTATCCACAGGGTTTTGGAAAAGTTTCTGTTCCTGGCAGAAATACCAATGTCTGGTGGCAACTTCTGCACGGGCAGAAATCCCCTGCAGAGAAATGGCAACATTTCTCCTTTCCCAGAAGATTTTCTACCCTTACTGTTGTGTTCAGTGTGTGCTTCCTGGCCCAGAGAGCATTTTCTCCCATGTGGCATAAGCTTGAGCTGTCCTGTTTTCCTGCTAAGCATGACTTTACTGCTAACAATAATGTCAACATTCAGAATTTACAAAACAAAAGCTACAGAGATTAGGTCTTTTAATTAATCCTTTGAAGGGAGATACCATTTTTACTTAGGAAAAAAAAAAACATTAAAATTTCCTGAATATTTCCAATAGCTAAAAGCTGAGTAGTTACAAAACCCCATGTTGAAGCTTGAGGTCCCTTCCAACCCACGCCATTGGTTCTGTGAACCTCCTGGTGCTCTTCAAGGCACTGAAATTGCCATGTGTGCTGAAGCAGCAGCTGCTCAGGCCAACCCTAACTTTAAAAGCTAAGGTGCATCTTTCCATCCTGACATAGGGAGTTATGATAAGCACATGGTAAGCAACCCCCAAATTCAGGAGATGAAGCACATCACATACAGGGGAAGTTTCCCATGACCATCCCAGCTAGGTGTAGCTTGGAGTCTTTCTTCTTTCACAAGGGTTGAACTGGGTCTTTTTTTCACCTACAGCTATACTTGCTATGAGTAAGAACATTACATCTTCCTCTAAGTGTATTTGGTCACTGTTGACTTTTCCAGCGTTGGTGCCAGCATTTCTCATCTCATTGGAAATATTAAAAACACACAGAGAAGACCCAGGCAATGCTAGACAGGAGGTTTTATGATTGTCAGAATCCTAAAACTATTGTGTGTTCCTCTAAAATATGTGCTTTAGAGTGCTAAAACACTGACTTCACCCACAAGTAGTTCAGCTTTTTACTAAGTTCTACTTCCCTGCCCTCAGGGGTTTTCTATCTTAAATTACAAAACCAATAGAAGTAAAAAGAACAGAGCAGAAAAAAATTAAAAATAGAAAAAAGGAAACTTCCATTGTTCCATTTTTGTCAGTAGTTGTAAACAACTTTTATTATGACAGTAAATTATCTAGCACAACTATGAAAGTACTGAAGAACTTCTCTTACAGGAGAAGGTCCAACTTCGACTTTCCTCATCATCTTCAGTGGGAGAGGGCTCAGCCCCACAGCTCTCTTATGATACAAATGGAACTGCTGCCCAGAAAGGCAGCAGCCCCAGCTTTTGGCTCAGAAAGACTGACTGTAGAACTGGAAATGAACATGGGCATAAAAGTCACACTTCTAAAAAGCTGGGGAGTGCCATACAGCCCCAGTGCACTGCTAGATTGAAAGGGTTTTGCTCCTATCAAGATTAAAAATGCAAATAAATAACAACAGCTGTTTTCAAGCTAATATTAAGAACAGCACCTTGCTAGATGAAGAGTATGGAAATCCCTAAGATCTTGTATTTGTTTCTTAAAATAAGAGCATTTATGAGGGTAAGCATAAAAAGAAGTGATGCGATTCTATTAGCAACTAGCAACGAGTTTTCTGTTTAGAATGCATAGAAGGTACAAGTCGGAAAAGAAATGATTCAAAGGTTACAAGGCAGCGTGTGGCAACAGAAAGCTCAGCACATCCAAACCTCAGCTCCTGGGAGGGGCCAGCATTCAGACAGCAAAACTACTACTGTGGATAGCTGAGTATAAATGCCACAGTGGTCCAGGCAGGAGCTTGGGCTGTCCTTTGCATTCTGACTCAGAACAGTAAGATTTGAGAATATTTTTCCGTCCCAAAAAACACAAAATGACAACAGAGAGACCCAACTTTCAAGTCAACTTATAAACACCAGCACTTGGTTTTGAAGCTCGTGGTCCTGAAAACCTTATATTTTATTTTCAAACAGCATGCCCCCCTGCCAAGTAGTTACATTTTTTCCCCTCTTTAAACAAGCAGCTAGGGTAATGGCATGATGAACAAATTTCACTTCTTTCTGCTCCGTTTTTTCCATCTTTAATACAGCCTCTAGCAGGCCAGATGGCACCAATGCAATTGCTAGTAAGTCAATACATCTGGCTGCATTCCTGAAATGACAAATCTGATGGATAGAGCCCCGGCTCCTATACAAAGCCCCTTTTCAGAACGCTCTCCCTGGTACTTGTCTGCTCTAAACAAAACCTAATGTGTGAAAACAAAATAAAAATTGAGCTCTTTCACCACCCCACACTAACGTTTGGTTCGCAGGGTTTTCCTCTGCCCTGCTCTGAGCTCTCTGCCCTCAGCACCAGACGGGCTCTGCTGCCATCCCGCACTCTGCCTGTTGCAGAGCCACCAACAGATCAACCCAGGTTTACAATAGATGCTCAGAGCAGCAAAATTGTTTAGGAAGTCGTCCTCAAAGAGAGGCAAAGCAGAAACGAAGCAATTGCTTCTTTTGACCTCTGTAATCTCTCACTGGGCAAATTATGTGTTGGAAATACACGTGACCTCTTCCCACTGTCAGAACAGCAATTAGTCAGTACAGCACTGCACTAATATTGATGTGATGTAGGTAAAGCACCCATTTAAGGTGCCCTGGACTCTATAGCATGGGATTGCTGAATTATTTACAAACCCACCAATAATAATTTGCTGAGGGCAACTGGTCTGACCAGCAAAAGGATGGTGGTAGAGCTGCAGCTCGCTGCATACCAAGTGCTAGCCAGCTCTAAAACAACAATTAGTATCAACAGTATTCTGTTTAATATGAATTTGTGAAAGCAACCAGCACCAGATAAAATGTGAAATTACAAAGTACGGTGTCACTCCTGCTTTACTCTACAAATACTTTGCAAAATAAAGCACCACGTGAGGTGCAGCTCTTCTAGCTCATGCTGGGCCGTGTTAACTCACCACTGATGCACAACAGAAAGTATTTCTGTGGTCATATAACCACTGCCACAATAAATATCAAATATCTGACAGTTTCAAGTCACTAAATCCAAGGTACTTAAGTGGCTGCAACTCTGCTCTCCAGGAGAGGCCCGTGAAGATTTCACCCTTTAAAAGGAGTGCTCTGCCCCCTGTGTAAGCTGCTGTGCTCACCAAGACAGTTGAAGGAGCGATGGTGTATCAACAATCAAAAAGCAAAATAAAGAAACTAAATTCTGTAAATACGAATCAATGAGAGATACACGGTATCCAGGTGGTTAATCTGAAACGGTCCTACCTCAATTACAAATCATGCTTTTGATTCTCAGCAACCCCACCGTAAGCATTTCTGTCTGCAACCTGCGCCGAGCACAGTCTCTATCCAGAAAGTTATGAGTGCAGCAGACAAATTTCTGATTTATTTGGTACAGACTTTGGGCATAAAAACAAAGATGACGACAGCAAAACTTCTCCAGCCTTCCTACTCCGCACCCTAGCTGTGACTCCTTCAGATCTAGATCTGAAGCAAAGCAATCCAGGCTGAGCATTTCCAACACACCTGCTGCTCTTCTCTCCTGTCTGGAGAAAAAACATTGGGTATTCAGGGGCAGATCCTCTTTAAGTACCCCTTCTCTGTTCTGGTAAGCAACTTGCAGGATTTATTCACTTCAGCTCTGTCCCACTTGGGGAATTAAGCTACTTGCACTAGAATTTTTTTTTTTTTGCACAGTCCAGTATTATCAACATTAAAACTCTGCTCCAGTTGATCTTATTGCATCAAATTTTTCTACAAATAATAAAAATGAAAGTGATTGCAGTCAGGATCAAGTATGGAAATACCATCCACCCCTTCAATCCTCTGACCATGCGCTGGCAAAAAGTATTACAGCATACCAGCTCCATTTCTTGTATGAGAGCAGGGAGGATAGGAGCAGATTTGTTTGCTTTTTAATTTCCCACCAGATAATGCAAGTAGGTCTAAAGGATTCACATTTTTCACATTTCTCAGCAAGCAGTGAGAATAAGATCCTTGGCCTTATCAGTAATTTATGTGTAAACAACGAGCATTACTCTAAAAACAGCAGTGCAGAGAATACTTTAAATACTTCAAATATCTGCAGCTAGTAATAAAAAGAACCAAACATCTTTATTATACAAGCTGAAATACAAATACCTATATACAAATGTACACATGTAAACATCAAGTCAATGGTTGCTGTGCGCTTTTTTTCAGATATTGAGAGGATATCATTAAAAGAGGAGCCACTGCAGACACTTCACAGCCCCATTTCCTGCAGCGAAGACTTCCAGAACCATATATACCTTATAACCTTATATGGTTACATGGAACCCTTTTAGGGTTCCACTGTCTGATCCTGACTTGACAAGGCTCCCACTTGGGCATCACTGCCATATGCCTGTTTCCTGCCATATGCAGGTTTCCAGCTTTCATCTCTTCAGCAGAATTTATTAAAAGTTTACTGGGAATTTCTGCTGCATATGAAGTATCCAACAGTGCAATCAATAAGAGGCACACCTGCACAACCTTCCCTTCTTCTGAGAAAGGAAGTACACTGCCTCTGTGTTACAGCACTGTGCTAATGTTATTCCAAATGCAAAGTAAAAATGTGTGATTATTCTATGAATGCTTTGCAGTGATTAAGGAGAGCATTTAGAAAAGGAAATAATCAGGGAGTACTATTGGATAGAATCAAAGATGATGTGCTCTAGGAATGGAAGAATGAAACTACATTAAAAAAGCCTTATTTCTCATGACTTTGCACAACACATCTCACTGTTTGTTGACCTCATTTATTATTTCATCTTTACAGTCTATTATGATCATTAATTCCTTGACTTTTACATTCCTTAAGTCTCCCCAGACTGCTACTCAGAAGATATTAAATGTGAATATATTTTCCTCCATTCATATCATGTTTTTCATTGCTTTATTCTTCTACACAATTTTCACCTACTAGTGTGTTTGTTCTATAGACTAAATCATGCAGCATCAGTGCACTCAAGAACAGCACCAATTATCTGTATAACTAAAAAAGAGAACATTTCTGAAATATTTCAGTTATGGAGAGTCCAGATATACTCAATTAAATGGTGGATGTGTTGTATAACCAGGCAGCAATTTCTCAGCACCACCTTCACACTGCACTGCCTCACCATACATTATACTTTGATCTGCTAAACTCAAAACTTCCCTGGCCTCATCACCCTCACAGCGTGAAAACACACTGAGAAATTGCTTTGTTTTTGAATATTTATCTGTTGAGTCATGTACCGAAGCTTAGAGAATAATGATGAAGGACTCTCAATCAACAGATTGAATCACCTTTCATGATTTGGCACAGATCAGGCAGAAAAGGACAGCACATTAGCTCTGTTGGTTTTTTGAGGGCTTTTTTTGAACCTCTTTCGCAACAACAAAAGCCATCACACCCTGAACGTCTAAATAGCAAGATGAGCATGAAAATCTATGTTTTATAGGCACTTAAATCCCTTTAAAGCTTTCCTTAAATCTGTCCTTATACATCAGGATGTTTGGAACTATAAATCAGATGGTATCCAGCCCTTGGGGTTCTAGTTACTGGAAAAATCAGCATAGCTGAAAATGATACAATGGAGGTGAATGTCTACTGTACATTAAAGATTGAACATTATTCAAAATAATAAACAATACATTGAAAAAGATTATTGTCTGATTAAGTAATTCAGCAGGAACTCAGGAGAGCATTGCTGCTCATTCCAGATCTAACACAGACACCTTTTGTTCCTTAGTTTGCTTCATATTGCAGGCACTACAGAGGGTGATGCAGCCTATCTCAGCTGGAATGCTAATATTGCCATAATACTGTTGTTGATAGAACAGAAATGTGTCCCAGCTATACTACCAACATATGAGTATCTGAACTTTGAACAGTTTGTATTAGGATTTGATGCCATTATGGGAAAAAAAAAAAAAAAAAAACAGCTTCACAGTAACCCATTCCCAAGGAATTTAATTAGGTAGATGATGTGCATGCTGATGTTTCATCATTAGCATATCACAGGGATTCAACATCATTAGGAAAGGTAATTACTATTTTGCCACACAAGATCTACTAGCTTCAAAAACTTCACATCCTGTTTGTTAGTCTGCACAGAGTTAGAAGAGTTCTTAGAGTGGATGTGACTTGGAAGTTCGCTTAATAAATGTTTTTAACTGTACTCAACCATATGCACAGGTATCACTGGTGCAGATTTCTCTTTTTAAATCTCAAGCCTGACTCACAAGCCTTTATTTCAACAGAGGAAATGCTGCAGAAATCAGACTTTGGGTTGGTTGTTGGGTTGCCTTTCTTAAAACCCTGAGCCTAAGGACTTCTATCTTTGGATTTCAGCAAGTAATGCAAGGCAGATAACTAGCTCTGACTCTCATAGAGGCTGATATTTTGATCATTTCTGAGCTCTTTGTGTAGCAAAACATAGTGAGCACAAGAATGTTATCTCTTGCTCCCACTGCACCTCCACATGTGCAGAGTAAGTGCCCTGGACTCAGATGTCCTCCATGAAAAGTGCTTCTTGCCACCTGAAACCCTGGGGTGTCTGCGTAATGGATATCTTGTTATCAACTCTGCTCAGCATAAAGAGGTCCATTGTTTTTGGCATAAAGAAAGTGTGTGTATGTGTGTATACATATATATATATAACATGGTTGTAAAAAGAAATAGCAGCATATGTGAGCATCATAACCAAGTATGTGACCCATTATTTTGGGTTTTGTTTCAAGAAAAAAAAAAATGGAGATAATATCTAGACAAGAGCAACCTGTGGCAATTATAAAAAAAGGGGCTTTTCAGGGTCCATTAAGCACTAATCATACCTTAGAATAAGGAGAGAAGGGAGAACCACAGGGCTAAAATCATTTGAGGGGTAGATTTCATACCATTAAGAAATTTAAGACAGAGCCAGGTCAGGCTGAATTTTATTTAATTTAAAAGATACTCATCTGTTAAGTCTCAGTCAGAAGTCTCAGGGTACTGTGTGCCTTTCTTGTAACTGCACACAGGAAAGCGAGGGGGGAAAAAAACAACCAGGAGAAGCACAAGGAATACGGTCCTGATTAAGGCCTCGTTTCTTCCGATTCCCCCCCAGTTCCCCTTCAAACCGTAAATTAATAATCAAATTTACAGGTTGCTCATCCAAAACACACAGTTGAGACATATTTAACCTCCCCTAACTTGCCAGTTGACTTATGTCAACAGACAAGACACACTAAGCAAGCATTTACTTGAAATTCCTGTACTCTGGAAAGCCCTCCTGACTTAAACAGCACATCTTAATTCTGGCTCTTGGGGAAAGGCAATGATGGTGCAGTGTGTTAATGTTCTGTGCTACTCCTCTGCAGAAGAAAGGCCCTTTTCTTCCTTGACTCTCTCCAGAGCGAAGAACTGTTATCCAAGTTCAGATTTATGAGAGACAAGTAGTTATGTTCGTGTGCCCTATGTGATGTTATACTGGGGCAATTTGTGCTGCCCTGCAGTAGTATTTTTCTCACACATCAGCACTCGTATAGCTCAGGCAGTGGCCATCTGCATAAGCAGATCAATGCATGCATATGTTACTGTGATCTGCTCCCCAAGGCATGCTGCTATCAGATGCAACACTACATCACTGAAGCATTGCTTCCTACTGAAAATAAACCCTCCTACAGTACGCAGTTTCAGAGAGAACAATTTGAAATATTTTACAATGCCAGAGCTCTTTTATCATATTTTCTCAATTAAGATGAGCAAGAAAACATCAGCATCAAGGATCTAATGATTTAGGCTGGCAGCCTTTCCAGAGCAGCAGGTTACACAAAGGCTATGGGCCTCCCAAGCCAAGTGGCACCCTTGTCCCTACCAACCTCAGCACCAAGCATTGCTGTAATCATTCCCCTCACTTGGATACCAACCCACACCACCTCTGCTGTCATCAAAGTACTTCAGGGCCTGATCCAAACCCAAGCAGACTCACAGTCCTCTCTCCTCACTCCAACTACGCTTGACAGGCTTTGCTGCTGTGACACTTACCAATTCCCTCCTTCTCTGTAACAACCCCACCGACACGTACCAGTGCTGGACAATTACAGCTTTCTGCTCTGTGGGCTGGTTGAAATTATCTCAGTGCAAGGTCAGAGAGGAAAATGTCACCTCTGAAATGAGAGGAGGTTTCTGTAGCACATTATCACGTAATATAAACAGCAATGACACCAGAGACAGCAAAAGTTTGCAGCTGTATTATAAACTTTCTTCCATCCCCCTCTGCCTAAGAATAAGTCATCCAAACAAGTCCTGGCACTTTTGACTGCTCAAGAAACTTTATGGCTGAGAGCTGCACAGATGATTTACTGCTAGGTCCCCATTTTCCCTTCAGCTTGCATTAAACTAGAAATTCACAATTGTTTAATGTACGACAGCATACTCGCCTTTTTACTCCCTTCCCCCTCCTCTCATGAGAAAACTTGTTTTATGGTGGCTTGTGAAAGAATTTGTGGCACCCGATTACAACACAGAGCTATAAATTCAAGTCTTAAAAAAAGGCTGTCTTTTTTTTTTGTGCTCAGCAGTAACACACTCATTTTAATGAGCCAATCGTCTAGGTATGAGAACACACAACTGCCGGGAAAGAGAAGATAAGACAAACCAATGCTGCTGTATCCCCACTGTCTGTGATGGATGCTGCTCTAGTTGATGTTGAGCTGTTGCTAATCTTTGGGCAAGCTCATCTCAAGCTCACCTTACCTTCTCTGGGCAACCTGCACTCCTGCCTCACCACCTCTACTGTAAAAAAAAAAAAAAAACAACAAAAACAAGCCACCTTTTTCTTATATGCAGTTTATATCCCCCTCTTTAGGTTTGAAACCATTTCCCCTTCTATCAAGGCGGTACATAATGTCAAGAGCAGAAGTGCACTGTTTTCAGTAATGAGATTTAAGTAAAAAGTATTGTAACATTTCTATAATCAGTCATTTAGTGAATAATACAGGAAAAAAAACACTTCTGTGCTGGCCTGAGTAGAAAGCAGCAAAGGAGACAACTGTTACTTTTAGGGAAAAAGGCATAAACAATAAAAAACAAGAGAACACCTAAAGGACAGACCTACCTGACGTGAACACCAGCAGGTGTGACAGACTGTCACACTGGCAACGTCCTGCCGTGAGCACTGTCATGGAGACCAACAGACACCGGCAGCTCTACTGGATCACATAGAACCAACCAAAGGAGTGGGACCAATATTTAACACCATCCACTACACACCATTTCTGCTTACCTTTCCTAATTCAATACTTTAAAAAAAAAAAATCAGTCGAAATAATACTTAGCAATAAGAGTTGGAAGGGGAAAAGAAAACGTCCTCCTCCACTGCCATACAAAAGAAAACCTGGAAATTGAATATAAAAGCTGTAGCTGCGATGATAGAAGTCCGTGAGTAGGGGGAATACCTACAACCCAAGTTTTTTTTAAATGCAGAAAAATAAAGTACTACTTTCAACTTTTTATCAGTATAGATTTTAGTCCACCCAACTGCTAGGAAACAGCATCAAAGTAGTGGTAGTCCCAGCCTAAAACTCTTCACAAATGTACATGACAGTGCACAGACAGGAGCATCCCACAGTCTTTCACATTTTCACTTCTAGAAATATTTATGTGTGAGTTTATAAGTAGTAAAGGAATATGCTCAAAGAAAAGAGGTGGTCAAATGGAAGTTCTGTCTTGTAGTGCTTTTCTGTACCAGGACAGAAAGAAAATAAGAGAGAACTGCTGTACTCATAGCATACAGAGCTGCAGAAGGAAGAGGTTGACCAACACCTAAAGATCTACTTGTGGGAGTTTTTCCTTCATCTTCACTTAACAAAACACTTCAATTTCTGCTCAAAATATTTCAGCTCAGCTTCCGAACAACGTTATTTTTCCCTATTTTCTGTTTCTGGTTTTCTCTCTTTCCTGCTATTTCTTTCCCTCTCCAGAAAGGATCAGGAAAAATGAGGAATCAGAAATACAAGGAAAACCATATTTTTCCTCTAAGATTTTTAAGCTAGAACAAAAAGGGAAATATTAAATTAGCATAAAAATGAGATTAAAGAAAGCTATTTTTAATGCTTAATCTCTCAATTAGAGAGTTTGTTTTGTTTTTTTTCCTGTTTTACTTAAATTCAAGAACTACTTGGTTACAAGCTACCTCTCAGGAAAATATAATCTCTATAGAAGAATAGCATTCCCATAACAACAGTCAAATGGATTAATTTAGTCAATGAATATTTCTTCCAGATCTAAATAGGACAGAGATCTTGGGGGAACTACTTGTTTATTTCTCCATTCATTGTAACAAATGCTCAACTAGACCACACTTGTTGCTGTTAATATCAAAGAATTACATTTCAGATACGTATGCTGCTGCTTTAGGAACAGTGGGACCCATCTTTTCAGTTGAAAACTCTCAGTAAAATATTAATGCCTATTTACTCAGTAGAGAAACAGCCTTGAACCTAACTTGTTTCACTTTACATGGAGCAGGACATCAGCAGTTGTTCATAAACAGCATTCAGCTTTAAGAAATTTAAGCGTAAATCAAAGCTTATGATCTTTATTTGGAGAAAAACTCCTTACATCATTTGTATGATATCTGTTAAATCAGAGGTCTTCCAAAAATCAGCTTTTCAATTGCATTTTCAGCAGCATCTGAGTAGAACCCAAGAAAGTCTGCCTTCAAGTATCAACAAAAATCACAAGCTATTTCACTGTAATAGCATTAAGATTAAACCACAGTGACATTTGATGGGATTCTGAACTGAGGTTTCTTGCATGGTGATTCTAAAATTCAGTTTGGTTTCTGCTGTCATTTGTTTTAAAGAGGGATGTAAAACAACTGCATGACTTCAAATTCATGCATTTTCAATCACTTTCTTCACCACCTTGGCCCCATGTGGCTTTGAAGAGCAGTGAGACGTTCAGAGCAAACAGTAAGCACCTCAGGGCTGGGAAGGGGAATACCCCCACAGTGATAACACCTTAATATCTGCTGTCCCGTCACAGATGAACCATTGGAGGTCACATATATGCATAAGTTTGAATTCACGTTCAGATTGGGTTTTGGCCACAGTACCCCATATTTGCCACATGTAGCTGTGATTGACATGATGCACAGTCTTGCTGTGTCTCATACCTGCAGCATCATCAGACATCATACTTTGCTTTTACAGTTTTACTCCTCATACACATACATCTGAACTACTTATCTCCCAAACCAGCCGTGCATGAAGCCTTCTACACACAAAGTCTTTTAGCATTAGCTAAAATAAGATCTAGGAGTTAAACTATTCTTCTCAAAACAATCTCAAAGAAAACAAGTATTTGAGGAAACTGAAACAGTCACTTTTAGAAACGTCAGAAAAGGAAGAATCGTTGCAGGTTGGAACAAACAGCATGCCTGTTAGGAAAGGAAGCCATTAAAGTAAACAAGATACTCTCATTACAAAAGTATTTGAACAATGGTTAGTTTCATTTTAGCTGCTGATTATAATGCTGATCATTTTAGCAGACTGGCTGTACTAACACAAGGTGTACCAGCCTTAAAAAGCCATCCATTAAACAAGGGAAGCTCAGCATTTTTGCATTTGCTAGCTGAGTTTTTTTTTTTTACTTCAGCTGCACGCTTTTGAATCAGAATGTCTCAAATGTTTTTAGTCCACATATAATTTCCTGCATCCCACCACTACCATCCCCCACACCTCCTGCTTTCATAATATACACTTCTCTTTGACTTGCAACTGCACAAATACACTGCAGCACACATTTCTGGCTCCCAAGGAAAACATTAGAGAGTGGGCGTGCTTCCTTAAGATTGTATTGTGCCTAAAGATAAGCCAAGCAGAAAACAAAGAACACATTATAAGCAACTGGAATAGCGGCTTCTGAGGTTTCCAACACTTAAAAATGTTTAAAGTAGAGTGAATATTGATGACAAACAGCAACCTTCTAGATTGAGAACCATACCGTTGCTTTTTAGTGGATGAATCAGCAGAGGACAGATATTTGATAACGATACATTTGGCCAAGGTTGTACCTGTGATACTAAGCAGTGAGGTCAAAGTCAGCGAGACTGTCGCTCATGGCTGCTGTAGGAAATACAACCCAGGGTAGGGACATACAGGAGCATTTAGCTAGGCAAAGGGGATACTGGGTGTGTTACTTTTCAAAGATCCACAAAGCCATCCATGAAGCAGGTCCATTGGGACGAAACAGTTGGTAGATGAGATGTTAGGCAAGATGCAGTCTAAGTGGGAGCGTGCCATTGAAATCATAAAGGAGCCTAACAAGCTATAAAAATAAGTAAAAACTTCTGGTATTTTCAAAGAAGGTTTGACAGTTGTCACTCAGAGATGCTCTATGTCAAAAAGAACTTTTATCTCAAATTGTTTTCAGTTCACTCTGATACGAAATTTTAAAAATCCCAATTTCTTTCCTCTAGTCTGCCAAAATAACAATTAAATACCAAAGTGGCTGATTAAAGCCCCAAAGGAACACAAAGTTTGGCATGATTTTGACCCTAAATGATAGACTTCGCAAGTCAAACCGTTTGTTTTAAATTCCATTATCTGGAATAAATTGTCTAAGAATTGTTTGTAACACAGAGAAGAGAATTCTGCACCTATTAAGACTACATTCAGATTTGGAAAAAGAAAGAAGATACCTTGCAGTACTATAAAGACTCTTAGAACATTACTAAGAGGATACGTAGGAGCATATGTCATGTAAATATTCATACATGCATATAGACTCTATTTTGACCACATTACAGGGATAATATTATCACAAGAATGATTGAGAACAACTGGCACATGGTTCTTTGCAACCTGCTGATACTCAAAACTGGGAGAAAAGAATACATTCAGAATTAATGTTATAGGAATATGACATGATACAGAACATGGCTGGATTTGGTTGGGTTTCAAGCTTTCTGTAACCCAATGTATTTCATTCTTTCACATCTGGAAATATTTTTTCTAATTTCATCCTTTTAGATGACATCCCATACTCGTCATTCTAATCCATGTTTGGTATTTTCTCCCCCAGAGGTTAGAGCGATCATAAAAGAACATCAGCCTATCTTAGAGAGTAGTTTTCTGCTGCACGCTCTTCCAAAAAGCTTCAGAAAAACACACATACTGTAAAGATCCCAAATGCAGTTTTTAAGTATAATAAAAAGGATCTCAGACTTTAGCTGGTCTAGCATATAACTAAATATAGAGACAGAGAAGATGGAACATTTTACATATTCAGGTTGAACAGCAGTGAACTACAGGATCCATTTTTATCCTCAGAGCAGATAACGTGACTACCTTGCACATAATGCCATAACATTGTGTCCTGGCAAAATAAATACTGCCCTTTCGTAAGTACTCCTACTGGAAACACAGAAGAACCGAAGTGACTATAAAACAATTACGTATTTAAATGTAGTGTTTTGGCATTGGACTTGTCAGTAATAATTGCTCTGAGCTACTGGAAAATCTGGATTAGAAACCGGATATGGAAGGAAAAGTATTTCACAAACAGCAGCCAGGATGGGATTTGCCACAGCTTGAAACTAACTAAAATGCTTCCAAAACTCACCTTGAAAGAAAATTGAGATCTATCTGAGTAAAAGCCTGAAAACTGTTGGCCCACTTACTAAGCACAGCCCAAATGCTCGATTCTACTTCTTTATATTTTCCTGCAACAGAAACAGCAATGCAGACACCAGACACTACTGGGTAACAGCCGTTCCCTTTTCCCTGCAGTAGAGTTAGTTTGGGTCTTGTCTGTAGATCTCCCGGATGACCCAAGTTCCAGTCAGCTTCCTGAACAACCCCGGCCAGATTCAGTAGAGATTATAAAGGCATGGCATGTGTGCAACGCTTCTGCACAGAAAACATTCTTTGCTCAAAGCTTGCTGCCTCTTCTTCCTCTCCTCAATTGTCTTCGAGTAGCTTTGAGTTATGGTGTATGTGTGCTTTGCTCGCTTCTTCCACTTTGTATCTGTATGGCTGTAAGCTACTCATCTAATAATGAGACTTGTATTAGAAGGAACAGCCTGACATCTTGATTCCTAGTATCTATGGTCCTGCAATGCAAAGTATAGCTATAAGTATCCTACATTTGGCTTACAGTGTTGTCTTTTTTCATAAAACAAAAGCACTATGAAATTAGTATCCCTTTTTTTGCCTTAATCTATTTCTTTTCACTATTTATTTCACGTCCCAACATAACACAAACTGTTGAAAAGATGATACAGCAATTTGAACCCATGTATGTAAAGGGAAGTTGGAAGCAAGATTGGCTCAGGAGATGCTTTCAGGAAGCACAGAAAAAATGATCAAAGTATGCAACTTCAAGATTTGGTTTGTTAATCCTACCACGTTTGTGAATGCAAGGTATTAAAAGGACATAACTCTTTTTAACATGTGAACAGATTCCAGGCAAAACTATCCCAACTGAGCCTCTGCACATGCAGGCCTCAAATCTTAAAAGCCTCTCCTTAATTGTCATTGCAATAATTTTTTATGGTTCACAGTGACAGGACAGATGTCCCTATCCACATTTTTAGCTTTTCACAAAGTGAATTGAGAGAATGACACTTCCAAATTTCCACTGCAGAAGAATTTTAGGAGTTTCTAACAAATACTTGTCCAAACAAGTCAGATAGTTTAATTTGCCTCATCCATTGGGAAGGGAAAAGAAAAGGGGAAAGGTCCCAGATGTTTGAGAGGTCTCAACAGCTCCTGAGCTTTCCAAAAACACTAGATGTGAAAGACACGGATGACAGAAATAGCTCACATACTTTATTTGCCTACACTAACTACAGACCACAGAAGCAAGTTGAAACCCTGCTTTTTCTTTGCCCAATTATTGAAGCAAAGCAAAAGTTCTCTCTCCAAGGTGAATAAACTTAAGCCATAAGTAAAGTCCTGCTTAAATATTGACATAGAACAGTATATTCTCTACTACCCACTGTTTAGTTAGCAATTAAAGTATTAGATAACAAGGCACATGTACACAGCTGGATGAAGAAACCTCAAACTTCTGAGCTGTGTTCCAGATTCAAGTGTCGGCATCGTGTCAAAATGACTTCTATCTTGCCAGTGTTAACAAATTTAGATTAAGTATACAGATACCACATTTCTTGCATGATTTATTGACTATGTAATGCTAATTTTTGTACCCATACAATTTGTAAAGTCTCATTTTACTAGGTACTACATAAAGAAACATGTCAAGCATATGACAATACTAGATATGAATAGGGACGTTGGGTTTATTCCTTATTTCTCCCGAGCCCCAGAAGTAACCTGTGTGAATGCCATGACAACTGGGCAAAACCTCACAGACTAGATAGGCAGGGGACCTGACCAAGACATTGCCTAATATTGCTTAAGACTGCGGTCTTGGTCCCCAGGTATCTGCCGAAAATCAAAGCCCTTTCAAAAGGATTCAACTTCAACACACACAAACCTTCCCTACACTCCTGTTCACTGCTCATCACTCACACCAGTGCAGCAACATCTGATATACACTATCAGTCGTGCTTCTCAGTGATAAGTTGCAAAACAAGAAAAAGGTGGAAGTATTATATAGAGTTTTCAGTAGAATGGAA
This sequence comes from Meleagris gallopavo, assembly GCF_905368555.1. NCBI lineage: Eukaryota > Metazoa > Chordata > Aves > Galliformes > Phasianidae > Meleagris > Meleagris gallopavo. Next base: position 30,225,202 of record NC_139411.1, read on the forward strand.
TTCTCAGAGAACCCTAACAGGACTGAGGTGATTCTGCATTACTCAGATGCAAAAGGAACTGTTTGTCAGCTGACCCGATGCCTCATTACAGAATAAGAACTTTCATTTCAGAATAGATCATCCAAGCCTCTCAATATTTGAGAATGAACATTAGACTACAACATGCTGAAACTCTATTTCATGGGATATTATTATATTTCATGGGATATTACTCAAAGAACAGCAAAGCTTAGTTACAAATAACATATTTAACCATGTTCACATTGATTAGGACAGAGAGCCATAAACAATATTTATGTCCTGTCGAATTAAAGTTCTTTCAGTTCAATTGAGAAGGCTTTCTTGCTAACTTGCCACTTGGAACATACTGCGTCTCCAACTCATTCCTGTGAAAACTCAGAATATTATTTTAAAAATTAACCAAACACAGGTTTGTATAAAAGAAATCATTGAACTATAGATTTCACTGAGTACAGCTGTGAGGTCAGGAGGTCAGACAGTCCCACTCACTTCCCTGGCTACGTATTGAAAATATTATTAGCAAATTACACAGTGAACCAAGCACATAAGGTAACTGATAACTGTTCATTGAGCATTTCAACAGACCTCTTAGGTTTAATAGGATCACACAGGTTTCACAATACAATGAGAAGCTGAGAGATGAGCTCGACATGGTGGCATGGTATGCATCCCTCCAATTTAAGGGATGGATTTCGGGGACAAGATGACCAACTGCATGGGTCTTGTTGACTGCCAGAAAAGCATCTGGTCTTAAAGAGAACAAATTTGTTTCTCCATTTGTGACCACAAAAAATGAACGCAGCTTCCTCCAAGTGCAGTTCAAAGCTACATGGACTGACCAGGGTGTACTGGACTCATTATTTTAATTCTCTGAACTCCATGTTTACTTGATAATTTGTGAGAAAGATCCATCATAAAACAAGTTAGGGTTTATGGTCCTATTTAACAGCATGTCTTCCTTCACTTAACATGCATTTCACAAAGCAGCACTTAAATGCAATTAATAAACAGACTTAAGAAAGCACAGGATTAAAACCAGGGTTCTTCAGCAAGGAACTAAATTCTTAGTTCTGATGTACCTCATAGACAGCATGAATTGAAGAGAGCATTCCACAGGGACAGCAGAAGCACCTCTTATAGGCACTACAGAGGTATTTTGGACCTGCCCCACTAGTAGCCCTGGAGCTCAGGGGCAGCTCTTGCATGGCTTGATCACCCTTAATCTTCCTTCAACATGACAGCAGAGCTTATTACATTTAATTAAAATCACCTACAAGCTCTGTGGGTAGTCAGAGAAGATCTTTCAAAGCCCTGTGAGAGTTCCTTTTTGGCAAAGCCCCCAGGGCCAAATGATATGTTGGCCTGTAGCTCCTCACAAGAGGACAGCTCTGCGAGCAGTGTTGCTCCCTTGCCTCCATAACAAGGACCTGTGCTTTCCAAGCACTACCTACAAGCAAAACTGTCTCAATTAAGCCATCCTGCCCATGCCTGAGCAGCAGCACTGCCCTGCTCACAGTATTCCACCAAAGCTCTTTGCAGATAGATACTAGATACACCCTCAATCCTCCCTGCCCCTGTACCTCTTTTTTCTAGCCAACCCAGCACAGGAGCTGGAATAGGAATGCAATTGGAATATAGCAAGACAGTAAAGTCAGGATCAGGCTGGCAGAACACTTACAACAGAAATAAAGTCTAACATGACTCTCATGTTTGGATGCTCTAGACACACTGACTTGTGAAAACAAGTATTTGTATGTATTCTTAGAAAGCACACATCACAGAAATAGTCATAAGCTTATAACAGAAGGCAGCATAAATTAAAGAGATGGATAGAAATCTGACTCAGCAAACAAATCCAACCAATGCCTCCTAACTTGTGAGTGCTAACTAGCTGGAGTGATGCAGCAATATTAGAATTCACAGGTCCATTCCTCAGCAACAGATCAAATGAACTGTTCTGTAGGGAGCCAGAACACCTTGGTGACACTGCAGGAGCACACAGCTGCCGCAGTGCCCAGCCCTCAGTGGCCATCAGGCTCAAAAGTCAGTTTTTCATCAGCGTAAGCTAAAGGAACAAACTGATACACACTTAGAAATGCAACTCTACTGCAATGCAACAGAAGGTCTATATTTATATAGCTTTCATAAGAAAATCATACATAAGTTTTCATGACAGAGAAAGAACTGGCAGGAGAGAGTTCAATCACTTCACCATTAAAAGAAGTTATCAGATGTTACAATTTTTACCATCCACAGCCCAAAGTGCATATTTTTACCATCGACAGCCCAGGGCCTCAGCACTATCTCACACTTCACAGAAACAAACACTTCTGCACAACACTTCAAAGGTCCTTCCCAACAGGCGCCATGAAGCCCAGCTGCACGGTGCCCCAAACACAGCCACTGCCAGCGCCTGCCTGGTGCCAACAGAGCAACATGGGATAAAAAACATCACAGCACTGGGCCGGCAGCCAGCACAAGGAGCACCCTATGCAAACACTGACCGAGCTCTCAAGAGCTGAAGCACTGCCCCGACAATGCAGAGACTCGCAGCACATTCACACAGAGGTCCATGGACACTCACCTCAGGGCAGGTGGATGTGGCACAGTGCGAAGCAGCTCCTCCAGCCTGCTGCTCTGCTCTCATCCCCATCAACAGGCAGCTAGCATGTGCCTGACCTTCCAGACCACAAGGGCAAGTCTGTTCCCCTGTTAAAGAGAAGAAATAACAAAAATGACAAGAAAGACAAATCAGCTCATGGAGAAAGCACAAGGCTGGAGTGACTGCAGGAAATGGAGGCCCTTGCTGTTAGCATGGGCCAACAGCCACAGCCCATGCCAGGTCAATGCCTTGCCACAGCACATACCCCTTGCTCAGCCCCTTTACTTCTTCACCACATTTTTTTGCCACTGTGCAATTTCAGTGTACAGGTGAAGAGGCCTAACATACATTGCAGCATCCTAACACATACTGCGGAATCATCCTCAGAGTGAGGAATACAGCCATGCAGACCCTCCAGCCCATGGGGATGTACACCCAGCTTACACAGCTGCTCCTGATGCACTTCTCACACAGCCATGAGCAGGCACAAAAGCAGAACTGCAACCAAAAAAGAACAGCCAGCTGCTCCAGGAAAACAGAGGTTTTCCTTCTCTTCCTCATAGCATTTCTCCAGGCAAACAATTCAACAGAAGCCCTTCCTGGAGCAGGCCTGGGTGCAGCCTTACCTGCTCCCCTGCTTTAAGCTGCATCTCTGGAAACCTCACACAGCCTCAGCCCAAGACACAGCTCACACTCACCAGTACTCCTCAGAATTGCTGCTACTACACTTTACTTGGTGTATTCCCACACCATAGTGAAGTAATCCCACCAGGGAGGCACCCTGACCCAGCAGCAACCCAGCTGCAGCCCCTCTACAATTACCAAACCACTCAGCTCCTTGCACCTGCTGAACCTGATCACCAAAGTTCATAGCAAGAGGTGGCTGCTTTCTGCAGGGGTTCTTCATAACCCCAAGATCCAAAAAGCATTTCAGCCTTTAGAGTATTGCTTTGGAAATCTCACTATCATTGGGAAATATCAAAGAATTGGGATTACCATAAAGTTAAATGGAGAGCGAGATCTACTGACTATTAGTTCTTATAGAGCTGCACTAACTTCTGTAACTATTAAATAATATGTTTAAGATATCCTTTGTTGTCTTCATCTTATGATTTAAAAAAAAATAGCAAAGGAAATGCTCCCTCTGAATAAGAAACGAAGTAAAAGCAGATTTCTCTGTTGCTCTCTGGCATTTCAAGTTCCTCACAGGAAAGTATCTCAACTCAAAAAAAGGACTTACCAACACCTAAACAACAATAATTACACAAGAGACTCTACTAAAGACACTAAGCACACACATCCACCCTAAAATCCACCTAATTCTACTTCCAGCAAATACCCTTCGTATTTATTCTGCTTTGGAGCAGCATACTGAGCAGGTGTTTCTCATCTGACTTATGGTAATTAAGATAACAGCTTTAGCATGGGAAAGAAATGCAAATGGGAGAAAAATCTAATAATAAGGATAAGTAAGGGGGTATGGCAAGGAGGTCACAAAATCATTTGTAACAGTGGTTTAATGCTTGTGTAGGAAATATTATCAACTGCTACAGCATACTGTAAATTCAATGACTACTGCTATAGCCCTTGAGTTTACAGTATTGCTTCTGAGAGTATTGACTCAAACTGACACTTGAAACCTGTAATACCTCCTAGAAGACATCAGTAGGTTGGCACTTTTGGCTTTTTTATTCCCAATTAGACATATCCAGGAAAGACGTTAACATAATTTTTCTCACATAATCATAGATGCCAGAAAGACTTTACACGTAGTCCAGTACTGGTAGGGATTGAGCAGTTCCTCAAACACCACACTTTAAAAAGTTAATTTAAAAATAGCTCTAAGAGCAATAATCTTGCCTCCCCTGAGCTATTACTTAACATACATGCCCCCTACTATGCTGTCTTCCAATAGCCATTAGAGCAGATTTTAGAACCTGCTATAGTACAGGCTATACTCAGAATGATGAAATGGAGGTTTGCTGGTTACTTGATCCCTTCACAACAGAGGAAAGCTTTGAACACCAAATACACCATTTGTGTTAAAGACAGCTTTGGTTAGGACAGAGTTAGTTTGTAATCAAATAGCTACAACCAGAAACCATAACAGCAACTTAATCCTGCTTTAGAAACATGATGTAGGAAGGTTCCACTAGTACAGAATAAAGTCCAATTCACAGACTCTCTGTGCATGTATGGATGCAAACATCCTCATTATTAGCTTATATTACTATGTTCATTGACACTTGCTGATGCTCTCATTTATCTTGCCAATGCAAACACATTACTTAGTCAGGCCCTTCAGAGGCCCCTTCCAACCTCAACCATTCTGAGAGTCCTTATTCTAACATTTAATACAACCTCAAGAAAAAATTCTGTGCCTTGAGCGCATTATGGCTGATCAACCCAATGATGATATGGCATCTGAATCCCAATGACAGTTTGCTCGTTAGCCTTAAGATATGTGTGGTAAAATATCTTTTTCCCCAATTTCTGTCCTTTGGAAGATAAACCATATCTGGGACTGTGAATCTGGCTACTCCAGAATGATAAAGGAAAGCATGTTTACCAGACTTCATTGGGAGCTCACCTTTCAACAGTTTGACAGTTAACTATGTTTCAAAACAATGTCTGTCTGTTGCTTCGTGTGCTTATTTAGGATTGGAATAAATTCCTCATTGCCCTAACTAATATTTGATACAATATTTGACAGATTTAGCTTACCTGAATGCAGAGAATCCACAGACAGACTACATCCCAATTGGATGCTGTTATTAAACATAGGCCAGGATTTCTGTTCTGACATTCTCCTTTCTCTCCTTTGTTCGCCATTCAACTGCTCAGAAAACTGCTGGATGCTCTATGCTAAAGCCACATCAACTGACACCTACTAATAAATACATAGCTGCTCCTTACCCCACCTCCCCAGGGGTATTTCCATCCTGCTACTAGATCTTTTGCCCCATTCACACCAAAACTTCACATTCAGCAAAAGGAAGACCAACTGTATTTCCCTATACCTTTTTCTTCCTAAAATTAATCTTACGTTATGATTATGAGATAAAATGATCAACATGAACTTTTTAGTCATTAACATTGCTACAGTCAGCCAGAAGTGCTGCATTTGCTTTTTCCCTCTCTTCCTTTCAGAGACCTGGTGTAGCAATCAGACAGGTTAATATGATGGGAAAGGCATTACAACAGAGATGTGATGACAAAAAGACTGGCGTAATGAAAATGGACTATAAAGGAAGGGAAGATGATTGCTCACCTGTATCAGAAAATTCTAGGTTCACATGAGAAAACTTCACCAAGAAGGGATCTCCAGGAAGAGAACCTTCCCCAGTGACACTCAGCCCTTAAATGGGGTCTAAGAGAGGTGCAGCCAGGCTCCATCCCTTCTGGTCACACAGCTGAATTGCCTTCACCTGTGCTCCCAGGGCTGACCAGGTCCTTTCCCCAGGTGCTCAATCAGTGGTACAGGCTTTGACTCAGCAGTTACCATACACCTGGGCAAGCACCTCTGATCCAAACAAAGAAAACACAGAATGTAGCTTCTGCTGAAGCCAATGACTTTAAAGGTTGTTTTTCTAAATGTCCAGAGATAGTAAGAATTCAGGACTCATCATGCAAGAGTGCCAAAGAAGAGAGAATGAGGCCAAAGTGAATTCTGTTCAAAATCCAAACAAATATTCAACTATTTTGGCAAATATTTGCCAGATCTAGTTCATATCTACATTTGATTTGTGATCCTCTCACATGGTCAAATGAGTGAGAGACTCCTGCTGTCCTCAGCACTGTCCAGAAAGACAACTTCACAATACAGAGTTTGGAAGCTGGATGAAAAAAAAAAAAGAAAAAAAAAAATTAACAATATCTGCCAACTATTAAAATGGATTTGTTTATATTTGCTATGGAGTTTCTCCTCCTCTGGGTAACTTTGGCCCTAGCAAAGGTGATTAGTGGTAGGGAGTGGAGAGCTGTGGGATGTCCTGCTTGCACCAGACACACTCCTGTCTGTGAGGAGACAGCTGCTTTGTCACTGTGGGCTGATCTTGCTTGACATGAAGCAGTCAAGACACCTAAAACCTCTTCCCCACAGGTCATCTCCATCTCATTTACACAGAAAACACTGAAATAATACCATTGGTAAAGAATAAGCAATACGTATAAAGAGAGCATGAGTTATACTCTAATAAACTATTTATGGTATTGTAAAGGTGTAGTGGCCCAGAGTGATAGGAGATATCCTTTCCCTTTCTGCTTTAAAACATTCTGCCTCCAACTCCCCTTATTCTCGTAGCAGTAATTGTCTTAAAATAACTACGTGGTTCTGTAGTAGTTCAAGCAAGGACAATTTCTTCAAGCTGAAAGTCTGCTTTAAATCCTTAACGATTTACACTGCTTTGCAATCACAGTCAGCTGGTTAGGACCACCTGATCTCAGTTTTCATGCCACGTTATCAAAAACCAAAATAAAACAAAAGACCTGTCAGCAGCATTAAGATTGCAGTCATGGCTAAATGCCTTTTGATGCCTTTTTAGACTTCCAAAGCACTCAGTAGATTTGCTGTATTGCTGCTGGTAGGGCTGTGCCCTCCTCCAGAAGCAGGGACTGCCTCCTTTCTGACCCGTGAGGCTGCTGATATTTTCGCTGCATTATGAGCTAAGTTTGTACCATTGTATCTATAATTTTGAAAAATGCCATATGCATCCTGATAGCTTGCTTGTCGTAACTTAAAAGTAAACATCCAAATAGAAGAATTTATCCAAAAGCGGCTCCAATGCATTTGCATTAATTTAAGGGCTTTTTTTTTTTTCCACATGTCCCTCCTACAGCATCAGTGTTGAAACTACATTTTTCATAAATTTGTTCTCCTCTTTATCTAAACCAAAATGTTCTTCTGATCAAATTGAAGAGCCAGTGTTTCCAGCTATAAACAAGGTGCTGCTATGCTGCGTGTAAATATTCACTCTACTAGGCAATGGCAATGCCTCCAGGCACTTAATTCCATCCTTATCAATTTGTTCTTGAGGTGGAAGGAATTTTATCTAGCAGAAATTGAACAGGGAACTGGTCTGAAAACTTAGAGCGTTTTGCCAGTTGAACTCATAGCAGGAACATCACTGTGAATATACAAGATTTGAAACCGTTTGGATAACTGACCTAGTGTAAATAAAACACAGCACAAATTGTCTAAGAAGTTCATGAATGTTTACATTAATTTAATTAGATCTCAGTTTTAGGATGAAACTAAGAGCCAGACGATGCAGATAAAGGATAAATACAACTCCTCCAATTAACAAGTTATCCATAATCTTTTTTTTTACATCATATCTTTTAGTAAGTCTCATTAGAGGTGCTGAGAAGAAATTAACTACTTTACTAAAGTCATTATTCAGAGCTGGCAGTAATGATGTTTTGGCTCATATTCATGAGCACCCTTTGTGGAACTTAGGAAAAGATACAGTCCTTTATTTGTGCTCTTTGGCTATCTGCAAATCTAAGTGACACATGTGACAGCAGCATACGATATTGGTCAAAGAAGGCTGAACCCAAATGGGTGCTTTTCATTGCCTGCCAAAACGCAGCAGCCTTGAAATGTTCCTGTAGGAAGAGGAAGATTTAGCAGTGTCTCTCTGATTCCTGCTGTTCCAGCTGCGCCTCAGACTTACGGCTTCAAACTACAATCCAGCTGCTGGTGTTTTCATTCCAATTAAGTTTTGAGTGTTTTTGAAACAAAATATTTTCGTAGAGTGGCTATTAAGAGATTTCATCATGGTTTGATTTCAAACAGCGAACACGTACTGAATCACCAAGGCTGAGTCCGAGAGATGAAGAAACGTGTGTTTGGAGATTATAAAAATGCTAAAGGCTTTAACTTGGCAAGCAGAAGCCGGAGAGCTAAATTTGACTCAAGGGATGCCAAAGTATTGAGGGCTGTGATAAACAGTAACCCAGACCTCCTCTGTAAGCTGTCCATTAATACGGACCGGAGGGACGCATTATAAGATTAATAATTGGCAAAATCAAAACACATCCAAAATCTAGAGTGCAGTGTCCAGGTTATACAGTCAGTGCAGTAGCTGTCTCTAGGAGATCATATTGCAGAAGCTCTGGAAGGTGGTTATTTGTTCTAAAGCAAAATTGAGATTCATTTTTTAAGGAGGTCAAGTGGCAGCCAACGCAGCCAGGATGAAAGCTGCTTGCTCCTGCAGCCAGCAGTGTTGACGTGGATCAGGTACACGTGATCTGCGGAGCTTCAACAAGGATGGGGGGCCCTTCTGAGGGAGAAAGCAAATGGGAGAGAATGTACTTTTACCCCATCTGCTGCTGCTTCTTCTGATAGTGCTGCTGTAGGAAGAGCAGCCTGGAGAGCAGAGAAGGTGATTCTCATACAACATTCTTCTCAGGGACTTAGTTTTGGACTTACAGTGCCTTTTCTCCAAGGTCTCTCAGTGGAGAGACAGTAGACATGCTCGCCATGTCTTTCCAGCTACCACAAGATTCTGGGAGAAACCAACATTTTTCTGTTAGATCTGGGAAACAACGATGGCAATGCAGCTCCAGTTGGTAACTGCTGACTGCCAGGCCCATGGCCACATGAGGTAGGAAATAGCACACCTGCCAGAGTATCTGTCATGCAGCTGGTGGTTTAGAAGAAGTAAACACATTCCTTTTATGTGAAGCTTCTCTCTAGCAAATTATTGTAATGAAATGGCCAAGTACATGGAGGGTAAGTACACAGCAGTAGTTCCCTTCAGATTGATCTCAGAATCACAGAATCACCAAGGTTGGAAAAGACCTTCAAGATCATCCAGTCAAACCATCCACCTGTCACCAGTAGGACTTGCTAAACCATGTCCCTCAACACAGAATCCAACTGATGGCCTCAGCATTCAAAATGCTGGCACTTATTTAGGCATACACGGCCAGCCCTTTTTCAGGAGAAGCTTACTGGTCAGTGATGCACGTTTCTCAAAATGGTATGCTGAAAACAAGCATTGCACCTTTCAACATTTGCTCTTAAACAATAGCTCAGAGCGGGGATTTATAGAAGGGGACAACTTCCTCACTGCACTGCTCTGACACCATGAGAAACTTAACGACATCGTTAGTAGCAAAAGGATGATTCTCAGTGGCAGCAAACGCACCAAGATTTTGCCGAGAAGGACCCTTGTTACTTCTCAAAGTTGAGCCTTAGTTGCTCGCTCCATAACAGAGTCAAAACAGAAGTTCAGATGAAGATAGGATTATAATTTATAATAAATTTATGAGAATTATTACTGCCCTTTCATAATTATTAACCACAGAACTAAGACACGTAGGTGCCAGAAACACCGAAAGATTTAAGTGACTTAACACATGGACACAGCAAAAAGAGAAACCTGTGGATTTTTTGCTTGTTTGTTTAACTTGTTTATCTCTTTGGAAGTTGAGTCTCATCTTCTTTCACTGTCAGAAAAATGTTGGGTTATTTCCACTGGGTTAAAATATGTTGGGACATCCTCCCCCAGTGAGTGCAGGAATATATTCTTGATCCCAAATGAGAATCAACTCAGTATGCAGCCAGCATAAGGAGCACAGGCACTAATATTTCAGCATCTTTCCCTTTTGCAACTAAATGAGGAGCACATTTTAATCATACATGCTTCTAGCAGCAACAGATATAGCAACAACATTATTGCCACTGCATTTGTTAATGTGCCTAACCGCAAGGAATACCAAGCGTTTCTTTCTCAAAAGATTTAAAATGGATGGAAGAGTAAAACCTCCAAATGTTTGGGACTCATTACACAACTACTGCCCTCAATTTGAGGGAAAACAATTGCAACCAGTAGTAATAATAGTTACTTATGATGCTTGGTATTTTTCTGGAGGTCACTTGCTGGGGTATGGGTGTGCTGAGAAACAACGTGGAAAAGAAGAAACCCAAAGCTATTTAAGAAAGTGTTTACAAATTCAGCATGCAGCATGGCTATGTTGGGATCATATCTTTGCTATGAATTAATTAAGTGGGAATGTTCCCCCCAATAGGAACATGCCATTCATGCCTGCTGCTCCACTCGCACTGAAAGCAGACATCGTGCCTGCAGAAACCAAAAAAACCCTCTGACTTCCCACTTTGTCATTTGGTGTTTCTTTTGCTCCCACTTCTGCCCCATGAGTGAAAGCAAAGCCCTAAGTCTGAAATGGCAAAGGGACTCCTAGGTCCTTACTGCTTAAAAAAATGCTTTCAGAACATTTGGTGGCTTTTTTTAAGTGACTGAAAAAGAATCATGGAAACCTTTCATCCTTTGTTTTCACTCCATGCTTGTCGAAGCCTCAGCTCGAGTGACGTTTGCAAAAGATTTCACTAGCAGTATCTGGCAACTCCAGCTGAACTGAGTGATTGCGTTTAATTGCATTTTGGTTTCATAGACTCGGTGTCATAAATCTACCGACTGTCAAACAGAGGGGGTTGATTAATGGAGCAGTGGTTGTCCTCAGTTGAGTTACAAAGAAATCTCAACAAACACGCACGTCTTTGAGGCTGTATGCTGTCTAACCAGCGATGTGACGTGTGCTCCAGGCCGTGGGTGCGAGGGCAGGAGGTGTGGGAAGCTCCAGCAGGAGCAGCAAGTGGAGCCGGGCCATGGAAAGCAGCTCTCACTTCTCGTCTGCCTGCAACCAGGGAAAGAAGGCATAAGGAAACCCAGAGTAGATTTTCTCTTCTTGTTTATTGCCCTATCACGAAACTGCAGAGACAGCAGAAAAATAAAGATTGTAGGCTTTAGATGGGCCCAGAAACTGATGATTTCTTCAAGTTTGGATCCAAGTTGGATCCTTCATCTTTAGGACAGTTGGGTCAGAAAGGCAGACTAGGCATGAAATTCTGGGGGTGATTTTAAGACTTGCTGGAACCACTCTGGATGTGATTGTTGTTTCCCAATTACTGAACCAGATGAGAATCTGCAGAGTATTTGTGAACAATGAAGCAAAAAGTCAAATGAGAGGAGCGAGCAAGCACTGCCAAATACTGAGGGAAAAACTGCTTTTTACTTACATAATAAAAACATTTCTCCCTTAGAATTTCTTCTGCTTTGTAACAGTTTTATTGAATCTTCCAAAACTCTGTCATGACTACATCTATTACACGACTACTGAACATTTATATGACATTAGCCTCAGGATTTAGCAATCTGTAGGGCCGGACCTAGAAGAATTCTTGTACCGATCCAGTCTTTATAGATAATGAGAGATAAACATTTTATTCTTTCTGAAAAATCATCCCAAAAGGCTACTGAGCATTAACAAATAAACCAGTGGATCATAATTCATTGACTGGCTGATAAGTAGAGTATTACATCTCCTCTCCTGTGAATTGTGTCTTGGATTATATCAGCTGAAGAAGCCCATTGTTTGGCACAAAAGCTGTCAGGAATAAGAACTGTGAAAATTTTAAATGAGAGGAAAAAGTATACATTTAGAATTTTTTTTATTTATTTACATCTCCCTAGCACAGTATTTTGTTTATTTCCCTAAAATCTGTGATCTGAAAAATGTAAATTCTTCTTAAATTACCTTAATAAAAGTAAATAAAAATAGCTAAGGAAGCTGGTAAGAAGAGGGAATGTTCATGAAAGAAAATGCTTCAGAAAAGCTGGATGCAGCAGGCATGTTGCATGACAGCCGTTTTATTCCAAGCCTATTGGCAGCTCCTGAGGAGATGAGCACACACAAGTCTTCAGAAGCTGGTGGCTTCCTGGAGCTGGTGAGGAGAAAATGAGCAGTTTCCCAAGGAAACACTTTGAATTAACAGCCAGTACCAGCTGTGAAGGATCCTCCCCTCCAATTTATTGCTTGGGGCTGATCATCACTCTCCATTCAGCTGAAGCCCTCTGTATGCATCTTCTCACCACCAGCAGGAAGGCAGTCCCCCAGAATCCCTCATCTCTGAACTAGCTGTGCACAGGTGGACCTTGCACACTGCAAGCCTTGTCCTATCCTCTGCAAAACCACCAGTACCCCTTATAATTGTGGTGGGAGGAGCAGGCGGCTGTAATGGAGAAAGCTGCTACTGAAAGCTTAGATGGAACAACTTTACTAGACGTCAATGAACGTGTTATGTGTGAAGTTTTGTCCACTGTCAAGGAGAGCAAGGAACAACAATTTGCTCATGTCACCACGCTTGGTGGCTCGCCAGGAAACCCCACTGCAGGCCACAGGCCTTGGCCAGGGCTTCCCCAGGTGCATGGGCACGGGGCCTCTGCAGCAACAAGCTGCTCCCAAACACAGCTGGTACTTGGGCCTTAGCACATCACACCTGGGCTCCTTCTGAAGGATCATTGGAAATGATGTAGGAAGATGCAATGCCATTTTCTCCAGCCGTGCCACACCTGCTCTTACGGACCAGGACACCTCCTGCTGTTCTGCATGCTCCCAGCACCGCTCCCATCTCAGATCTCTCACCTACTGAATTTAGCAGTATTCAGCTTTCAGTTTGTGCATCCCTGCGGCAGCAAGCTTCTGGAAAAGAAAGGGATGTATGCTACTGAATAGACTTAAAATTATAGCTATGCCAGGGAAACGTGCCTTGGCACAACACTGCACCTTGGCTACTTTCTTCTTTGAGATGTCTTAAAAATCAGTACTGCCAGGGACTGTTCTATTTTCCATAGATTTTAATTCATTCTGGTTCCAGTATATCAAATCAGAGATTTCTCTGTAAAGCACCAGGGCTCTCATTCACTGTCCTGTGCCTCCAGTCTCTCCTTGTTGCCTCAGACAATGCTAAGGCATGATACCATAGCAGAGGAGATGAGTTCCTCCACTGCCACTGGGAAATATTAGTCCTCCTTTGGAATCCTGTGAGGCTTTGGAATAGTTTGTCCCATCCTGTTGCTCTGTCAGACTCCTCACAATCCAAGTCACCAGCTCTGCCCTCGCTCACGGCAGCCTGGGCAGGGGCAATGGGCTTTGTGCCACAGCTGGTTCATCAGAAATTTCATCAAGAAATCCTTGGAAAAACAAACAAACAAAACAAAACCTGATTTTCAATCTGAACTGAAAAGAAAACATTTTAAAAGTGAAACTATTTGTAGGACTTTTGAGCTTGCAGGAGTTTGTGTCGCTTTGAGTTAGGCTAATCGTTCTGTTTGGACAAAAATCAACATATTCCATTTTGACTTCATATATTATCTCCTACTGTGAAATAAACTCAACATAAAATGACTTCATTTCCTTCTGACAAGATAACTCTGATAGGGTCATGCCACTCTGATAAGGTCAAAATACTTTATCTTCTGCAAGGCACTCATGCTTTAGAGTTTTTTGACAAAACAGGGCTTTTCACTGCATAATTATTCAAAGTCAGAAAGTCTTTGGCAGCCATCATAATCACAGGCAAGTTAGGACCTGGTTCTTAAAATCCAAATATCTTAATAGAGAGGAATCTGTCTCGTTAAATGCATCACTGAACTGAATTTACCGAACAATACATCCCACTGACAAATTTAACACGAGCCAGCTTTCCTTTGGCCAATAATGCAGATTTGCAGGATCATAGAAATTGTCAGCTGGAAAGGACCCTGGAGATGATCTTGGCCAGCCTTGTGTTGAAATACAGCCTCAGATGAGGATACCCAAACACTGCCAAGCCAAGTCTTGACTATCTACAGCGAGACAGACTCCAGTGTTTCTCCAGGCAGCTTATCCTAATGTCATGTTGCTCTCACTGTCAATCATTTGTTTGTTTTTTTTTTTTCCTACCAGATAGAAATTCCCTAAAAGAACTGATGGCTCTCATCCTTATTCCGGTGCTCTTTTCTGGATATCCTTTCAACAGACATAGAAAGTACTTTCTACAGTTTTGCTCACGTTATTCCTGAAATAAGATTAGTAAACCTACTCATCCTTGGACAACTTTGAAATGCACAACGCAGTTCAACGATTAAATTCTGTAAAAGCATAGCACAGAACAGATACCAAATGACATCAAATCAACAGATAGAATGACAAAAGTTATCTTCTTGTTTGCTGTATAAAGCCGACACTACTTGCTGTATTACAATAAAATTGTGAAAAACAAAATACACAATAACTTATTCATGTATTTCAGCCACAGTAACCTGGCTTCTACATCCGTATTTTCTCACACACTGCAGAGTTGAATTGAATCAATACTTCAATGGGAGTCAAGACAATTAGATGCTGCAGGAAACAGTAATTATACACAGAGCATAAATCTCATTATCCACATCAATATAAATTCGTTTTCTGACATAGGGCTACTCTTCATTATTGCTCCTATTTTATCAATGGTGATTTTATTTTTAGATGAGATAGCAATTTAAATTACTAACCCCTCCTTCTCACTGAAAGAGCCCAAGGTATTGTGTCAATAAAGAACATGCCCTCTTTGGACAAATTCTAGGCTTTATTTCCTGCTCTCTAGTCTCCTTTTGCAATTCCACATGCAGTTTTCTTTTCCATCAAAAACTGAGTGCTTCTGTGTCCTACTCTATATAAACAGTATACTCGAAGACGAGAAGAAAATCTTCAGACAACAGTAAATAATGAAACCTTAATCCAGGGGTCACACTATAAAACTGGAAAAAGGAAAATGGCCCAACATACTTCAGCCAGTTTGTAAAGTTGTGCTCCATCTCCAAGGTCCAAATCTTTATCTTTGTGAGTTAAAACAGATACGAACACCAAAAAGGCCAAAAAAAACCAACAACCTAGAACAAAAACGTATTAAATACACAATCCTACATTCTTAAATGACTCCTTTCCATTATATTGGTCAGCCTTGACACACTTCTATAGCATGTGGAGAAGACTCTTCTCTGAGTAAGCTGCAAGAGTAGCATGACTAGAATGTTCCCTCACTCAAGTAGCATGAGCTACTTCAGTCAGTCTTCCTTTTACTCATTTTCAAGAAAAAAGGAAAATATATATATATATATATTCTTTCCATGAAGACTGTCTTTCCATCAGTTTTTTTTTCTTTTTTTGTTTAAATCTCCCACAGAAATCATCCACCAAACTCTCCCATATGAATAACTCACTAGATAAAAGATACAGACTGAAAAAATGAAAAAAGAAATATATTTTGCCTACACTATGGACACTGCAAACCATTTTCCAGCATAGCATCTCATCCCACAAACAGCAGAGATTGTTTGTATATCTACTCAAATGAGCCACATTATTCATGAGCCAATATTCTACAAGGCAGAAGCAAAAATACTATGACTGAAGGAACTGCTTGGGGATATAGTATTCTATCATAAGGGCAGAAGGAAGTGCTTCTGGATGCGTTCCATCACTTGATGTTCAGGAAACCATTTTGTATGACACAAAGGATTAGGAAAAATAAGCTGCATGACATTTATTTTGTAATTTTAACATTAATATCTGTAGAAACATTTTATTGTCAGTACAAAAGTTAACAGATTTTAATACTTCTTTTACCCAATTAAAAAAAACACACACATAGAACAGTGTAATTTGCATTCATATTGCATGGCCGTATCAGTGTGAGGGCTCTGAAAGTACAAACACAAGACTTCCGTACAAAGATACAAACAACAGTGATATTTTAGCAGAGGCCAGTGCTATACCTACTGTTATGGAATGAATCAGAAGGAAATACTGGAGTCAGCATGAATTAATCCTTTAAAAAGATGCTGATATTCCTATGGCAAACTGTCATTATAAACAACCTCTCTCTTTTTAAACTTAAGTTACAATAGAGGGATAGTCTAAAAGGCAAAAGATCCAGGCCAAAAGATCTGGAACCTATTACCCAACCCAGTGAAGAGAAATCTATTTAATCTGTTGCATGTGCAACCCGGGGTAGAAGCTCAGCTCACTTCAGAGCAGTATGTCCTGCTATGGTTAGAGACAAGTTAATGACTTGCCTTACTTTAGGAACCCATTCTAATTTTTTCTTTCCTTCTTTCTTGGTGGAATGATTGGTTTTTCACCATGGGAAACATTGCCTAAAGAGTTAAGTTGTTAAAGTGACAAGTATTGAGAATAAAAGACATTCTTGTTAAAGGATTTGGTTTCGATAAGAATAATCATCTGACACTGCAGTTTTCAAACACAAATAAATCAAAAGTTTAATTCCCCCAAATTAGTTATATACTGTAAATATTTCTTTTTTTAAAAAAAAGATCTGAAAACTAGTAAAGTCTGAGCAATATATCTACTAGTTCTCTGTGCTGCCTGCATAGAAATGCCATTTAAATTACAAAAACACAACAACCCTATAAACGATTAATTGTTTTGTACATTACCAATTAGTTAATAAATTAATGATATACCATTTTCCCTGAAAGCAAAGTATTTTCCACCCTTGGATGGTGAAAATTAAGAAATTCTGTGTAAGAACAGCATTTAGCAAATAGCTGTTAAAAAAGAGACTAATTTGCTAGGTGGATTGGGACATCCATTTTTAAAATCAATACAAAAAATAATTCATTGTAAATATATATAATATATATTTATACATATTTTGAATATATTTACATACATCCAGCACCTATATACTGCATTTGTGCTCTGTAAGTGTGTGCCAACATATATTTTCTCCAAATATTACAAAATAAACAAGAAAGGCAGACCCAGAGTTTGCCTCAAGTCCAACTGGTCCATTGTACAAACAAAGTCTGTCACAGCTGAGGGTAAGCCAGAAAACTGATAGTGATGGGTATCTAGACACAGCTCATAAACATTCTTCTTCGTTGGAACATTTAATTAAAGTTGCACATTATGAGATCTTTAATGTACAATCTGACTGCTTTCCTCCAAGTTTTCTTTTTTTTGTTTTTTTCTTCCTTTTTTTTTTTCTCCCATATTTCATATGTACAAGCAGAATCTTTAGGGTCCTGGAGAAATGATGTTGTTTTGTATGTTGTAGGTAGCTTGATGTTCTTGCTTCTTTTCATGTTTTAACGCTTCCATTCATGTGTTGGTACTTGGGAAGACAAGGTTCATAAGGCATTGGATCAGGAGAAAAAACAGAGTCATCACCTGAAGAACACGAACTCCTGGTGTCAGGGTAGCTAGGTGAATACTGCTCCAGAGGTCCGCTGAGGTCCAGATACTCCTGTGACAAAAGAAATAAATTGAGTTTTTAACCAGCGAGTAGAACTGGCAATAGCATGTTCCAAGTGCTCTGATTTGGCTCGATCATGCAGTGGGTAAAAGAACAGCTTAAAAACAATACTCATTTGCCTAATGCAATTGCATTCTAAACTGCCTGTAGCTCAAATATCTCATAAAACAAGGAGCCTGAATAAAGAAAGGAAAGCCAAGCCAATAACACAGTACTTTTGTGAAGTCCAACAGCATCCACATTAGCCTCGTCAGTGGAAATAAACATGCCAACCACATCAAAAGAGGACTTTCCACTTACAATGATAAAAATGAAATTTCATCCTAAATAGAACCATTTTTCTTCAGCACGTGGTAATGATTTGGAGAGGGAAAGATACTTCCAACTTTGTATTCCTTCGGTCAATTTAAATGTCTGTTTTATATTCTGTGATATTAACTTTGCGTTTAAACATGCAGTGGCAGACATACGTGCAAAGAAAGAACTGAAAGAAAATTAAATTCACTCGACTGGGTTCTTTATACTACATTTTCTTCTCTGTGTGTCTGTGCTCATGCCTGCATGCCCCATAGTAGCCATGACCAAAGCAGTCATTAAAAAAGGAAATAATATCTGCTGAATCCAAGTTTTGGGTTAAGGCTCTTTTGCTAGAAACAACAGTTTTGGCAGGAGAAGAAAGTTATTTTCTCCCTTGAAATGTTCCTTCTCTTTCAACTTCTAAAGGCAGCTGCATTCATTTAAATGCAATCTCTTCATTTGCTAACCCACAAGTTATGATCACACTGACGAGACGAGTCCTCCACCTCAGTCAGTGCTTTATGCTGCTGTGCTTTGGGTTGGGGTAATTTTGTTCTTTGGTTGACTTTTTTTTTTTTTTTCCCCTAAGTCAGAAATCTGATCGTTACCATGTTATTGCTTAAAAAATGGTCACCGTTTTAAAAAGGAGGAAAATAAGCTTTTAAATGCTGACAAATGTAATAGGCAGCAAAGGAATGCAGTCTGGATCAATGATTACTTCCTATCTTGCTCCCTAGGTGTTCAGAAGATCCACAAGAACAATCCTGGCATGTATTTATGTATAAGCAATGCAGCCCTATGTGACCAGAAATGATTGAGACTTTCTAGACAGACAGAGGAAAGCCTTCAAGCATTTGAAGCTTTCTTGTGGGACTGCAGACACAGCTTGTCATACTGAAAGGCTGGATATAATTCAGCTATGAGCTCAGAACTGAAGGTGGGATTCTCATCTTCCCTCAAGCCTCTTTGTTCAGCATAAAGGGCCACAGTCATGTAGGGGCATGTCTCCAGCTCTCGGATTTCAATGAGGAAAAAAAAGAGGGGGACTTAGGCAAAATAATCACTTACACAAATGCAGAACATATTATTGGCTAATCAATTTTGGAACTGCTGGGCAAACCAGGTTGACCCTCTATCAACAGTGGCATGTGTGGGAAAGACAAGGTACCATGGTGGAGTGGATGAGCAAAAGTATGGTCAGATTGAAGCATGGAGGAGCTGTGCTTCAGCAAAGCTGCACAGCTTACTTGAAATCAGGTCTTGAAGCCACATGCAGTGGCAGAAGATGGGACACACCTGAGCTCATAGATGAGAATTAACTTGCTTTCTTAAGATACTGCTTTTGCCCTGGATTAAACTGAAGGAAGCTGTTAGGAAAAGCCTTCAAGAGCTAAAGCTAATGAAACAGAGCAATGGGTCGTCGTGGGGCAACGCAGAAATGCAGCACTGGAGACCTTCAAGGACAAAGTTACACAAACACATCAGGCAAGATAAATGTACAGAGGATCCTGCTGCAGGCTGATCAGATGGACTGGATGTGTTCCTGAGGTTTTTCCAGACTTTTTTCCCCTACAATTTGAGCCTAAAGTCATTTACATAACCCTAAAGGCCTTTTCAGGTTACCTTTGAGATCCTTCCAGGCCCATGAGCGCTACACAACTGGAAGGCAAGATGCTTAAACATACAAGAAGAGGAAGAAATATCCTCTTCCAGGCTTAGAATTACAGCCCAGAGTTTCCCTCTAGACTTTGCAAATGCAGATGCAATCCAAGCCACCAAGCACTCTGATGGCAGCCAGCCCGCCGCCAACCGCTCTTGTGAAATCGCGTGTAAATGATGCACGAAAGGATTCAGTTAGTGTTGGATGGGGGGGAAAACTGTCATGGTACACAGAGCTATGCTGCTGGCTTTGTTGGGAGCACATATTCCTGCCCCATTCCCAAACCATTCCTGAAAGTGCCATGTTTTGGAGAAGAATAATCTTGATAAATTTATAGCTGCTACTGAAGCCAAAGAATCTTCTCAACTAGAAATGTAAACCTACTCTACTAGACAAGTGATGCCCATAAAAAAATAGCATTTTCTTACTCGAGGTCTCCTGCCATCTTTATTGCAATAGGCTTTCCTAAAGCCTATTAATATCTTGTTTAAGAAAAATAAATCTGAGAATTCTGAAAAATTAGAAAGTAACAGTGACACACACAACACGATCCAAACCTTTAATCTACATTCCCCCCCCCCCACTCAATATATAGAAGTGTTATAATATTATATACCAAAAAGTATTGCAGTGTTTTCATCTCCCTCAGCCCCCATCTGTATAACTTACCCAAAACGAAAGAAATTTGTAACATGTTTGGTACCTCAAAAACATTTTCTCTCAAAGTTTCCACCAGAAGAATCAATATTTCCATTACTCGTGATCTTCCTCTAAAGTACACGTGATAAGTAAGAGAACTGATTCCTGTGTGGATACGCTAATCACTGTGTTTCTTGCTAGAACTAATCATATTTCAGTCCTCTGAAAGAATGCTGAAACCCTTTTGCATTCATATAGCCCAACCTGAAGCAGTGGTAGGCAGGACCTTTGGATAATTGGATGGCTGCTCACGTGCTCCCAGCGGACCCTTCTTCCCTCCACTGAGAGCTACTTCAGTGAACCTAATTCACTCTCAGAAACAATCTGAAATCTACTATTGACAATTTCTCCTTTTCTGACCTAGATATCATGGCTGGGAATCAAACTGAGCTGATAAATGAAAAACATCATGAACTCTCCTACACTCCTCCACACGAAACTCATGCTGAAATATAAACATTGCCTCTCGGTCTGCCACGTGTATTTTCTCAGAAACACTATGCTAAAAACATAAAAAATACAAAGAGAAATTAACAAAAACATTTTAAAGATGTGTTTGTTTTGTTACATAAACCAAGATATAATGACAAGAAACCGAGGATTTCATAGGATAAATAGTTAAGATGCTTCTAACTTCAGAGGATGGCGACAAACAGAATGAGAACTTGAACAGGATTTCATAACTGTATAATTTCCATCTGCTTCCTGAATCATTCATCCCGATTGGTAGCTTGTGGAAGGAAACAATCTACCTACCTCATTAGTTGTGAGAATAAGGATCCGATCCAAGTCTTCTACCAACTGTTTAAAAGTTGGTCTTTGTGAAGGCACAGCCTGCCAGCAATCTCTCATCATCATATAGCTGTAAGAAATGCACATTTTCCTGGGTTAATTAAAATCACACATCCTTCTGATAAGCCTTTTCATACACAACCAATATTCTTCATCACAAATAAAGCAGTGAGCACTCCAAAGCTTTAAACATGGACCAATGTTGTTGCCCATACAATGCTGTCACTTCCCTCAAAGGTGCATTTCTATTTCTGTATCTCTGCTTGCCCAGCATCTGAATTTCCTCTTTGTGAACCTGAGTCTGCATTCTTCTGTGGCATTTCAGTAGTATTAAATTGCACGTGCTTAAATATTTTATCATGTAAGCGACTGCAGCCTTTGTGAAGAAATTAAAATGGGAGATAAAAGCAAAAACTATCAAGAGCAATACTGAAGCATCAGAAAGGGAAAGCACTCTTCCACTATCCCTGGTAGATAATGCTGTGTTAATGCAAAAGTTCCCAAATACACTTTTTTGTGTACAAAACCAGCTGGATGTAGCTTATACAGGATAAGAGTCTGTGTGTGGTATGGCTATGTGTGCCATTTATGAATTTTCATGTTTAATGAACCAAAACTGAGAAAATAAGGGTGTAAAAGCATTGACAAAGACTGGCCTACAGATGATCTCATCCATTTTCAAAGGGATCACAGCAGGGTGTGTAAAGTGTCCTCCACCAAACATTTCCTGGAGACCTTTCCATAGCGTTTCCATACACATCTATACGCACACACATCCACTATTTCAGAGCCAGCAATTCTGAAAATGCTATATTCTGCTGGGGTAGCATTAACTGTGTGATGGGCCCCTTCCAAGTTGGGATATTCTATGATTTCAGTGCAGTTTGCAGCCCTCGGTCCTTACAGTTCATTGGTGCAGTTGGCAGGTTTATCCATTCGGTGCCCTTCTTTAAGCAGCTTAAAAAGTTCCTCCACTGGGATTCCTGGGTAGGGCGATCCTCCTAAGGTGAAGATCTCCCACATTAGCACACCAAACGACCATCTGCAAAACGAAGAGAAAATTGCATTAGTAAAATTGCCTTACTGCTGTAAACAGAGATGTTTTTGCAGTGGATGCACACCAGAGCTACTACAAAATAAAACCTGCATCTTCAAAGTTAAGATATTTACAGAACGTCCACACCACCGAGCTGGCTTGCAAATATATGGAGAGATATTTTGGAAGAAAAAAAAAAAAAAAAGGCTGTTCAAAACAAAAATAGTTTGCATCATTCTGCTCCTTTTAATTTTATTATTATTATTATTATTATTATTTGGTAAGGAAATGAAGGAGGGAAAACTTCAGCCAGTTTTCCTGCCTGCTCCCCACCTCCAGAGCTGCCTCGCCACGTCCCGCTGGCAGCCACAGGCCCACTGCCAGGCTGCTCTGCCAGGTGAGCAACAGCACAGAGCCTGCCCTGGCCCCGAGCTGCTCTGCAGTTCTGCTAGCTTTGCAGCAATGTATTTTAGCAAACTGTTTGCACAAACTTATAATAATATTATCCAAAGGCACCACGGGGCCAAAAAGCCTCTTAGTTCCAACACTGAAATGCCTGTGCTCCGTGCTTGTTGGGAGCTCACAATGACTTCCAGCTCTAAACCAGCCAAGCCGTTTACTTCGCATTCACTTAAATATTTTGTCAAGATGTTATTTTAAAGCAAAAAGTTGGCTCCACCCTTAACCTGTGTATATAATTTCCTTCATAAATAATGTAAAGATGGCAGGAAAGGCCTCAGTAAATGCTTTTCTTAAGGAGAGAACAACTTGGGAAGAGCATCCAAGTTAAAGGAGGAGGAGGCACCTCTTATTTTCTCCACCCTGTTCCTTTCTATTTTAACTCTGCACTGTCATGCATAAGCTTTTACACCTGTGCTGGGAAGCATCCAGCCTCTTAAGGCTAACATCTTCTCTTGGAGAAATAAGATCTTCATCTGCACTGAGTAAAAAACAGACATCTACTTCGAGCTCAGTGCATGCGAGCACTGAGGATGGGCCCAGGGAACTTTAATAGGAAGCAGAATTATGGGAGCTGTTGCATCAGCCAGCTACACCACGCACATTACAAGATCCTGAAGTGCCAGAGTCCAATGATTTCCTTCTGTATGTGAAGCACTGCTGGGAAGCAAAAAAAAGAATCTCTAAAAATCAGGGAAAACACCTCTGGTATATCCAGGCTATGTTTTACTGTACATAACCACAGCACAAATTTTGTCAAGGTTTTTTTTGTTTTTTTTTCCTTCTTCTTTCCTTCTTTCTTTTCAGTTTGGTTTTTTTTTTTATTTTTTTAACCTGAAGGAAGTGCAGAGTATGTGGAAAGCCAAGCAAATTAGATAGACTCTTTGTAGCTGCACATCCGTAAATAAGTTCAAGGGGGGAAACTTCCGCACTGACAGAAGGAGGTTAGCATTTTCCACCTTTCATGTGCTTTGAAGCCAGGCAGATTAGTAACAGAGCGCTGGTTAGCAGTCTACCATAAAATCCTCACTTTCTAAGGGCAAGTCCTGTTCCATCTATTAATACGTGAAACAAAATGAAAACGCTTAAAGGGAAAGGACAGCAGGAAAATACATTTCAAAGAACCCCAAACTTCAAGGAATGTGAATCAGTCTCCTCTCCTGCCCTTCCAGACTACACAAATAAAGTCACTTACACGTCACTTTGGTGTGTGTAAACTCTGTCAAACAGAGCTTCTGGAGCCATCCACTTAACTGGAAGCCGTCCCTGTATAGTTGGGGGGGAAGGAAAGAGAAATGAAAATGGAAGCCATTGGCTGGATGATTTTAATACTGATTTTTGCTTCTAATAAATCAGTTCTCAGAGATCGGTCCTATAATGCAAACACATAGTTTATTTCGAAAACTTTCATTAAAAAAATATTAATAAAATGGATGTAAGGAGGAAGGTTATTAAGAAAAAATAGATATGAACACTGAAGATAAAATTTAAAATGTGTAGGGCTCCAAAAAAATGCTGCTTGTAAATACGCATAGGATAAGCAAATCTAAGTGGAAAAAGATCATTTCACTACAGGTTTTTAAAGAGTAGAAATAAGAAACAAAAAAAACTCTTAAAATCAGGTCTGCTTGCACAAAGTTCATCACTGAACCCAAGAATTTTGTTTTCCTTTTCCCAAAGCTTGCAGCCACAACTGCCTGTAGCTTTGCATAAAAGCTCTGCTTTGCTCGAGCCAAGGAGTTGTACCAAATTTGATATGAAATGTGTTCAGATCCCCTCCAGTGCCAACAAATCCCCACCTGGCTGCTCTGCCTTTTGGAACTATGCAGACTCTGATAATTACTGTTCAAATGCCATTCATCGCTCAGTGCTTTATTTTTGTAAATGAGCCAGGCGATGTGATTAATTAATATTTTGTATTAACCTATTTAGTATTAACAGAGTCTGAAGAACTGAAAGAATTCTGCAAAGTTCCCATCTTGATTTGGGACAGCTTTAACAGAAAAACAACAACAGGTACTGAAAATCCATTTTCTCAAGCTCTAGACCAACTTTAATACTACAGTTATTTACATCCAAGCAAAGGCGAAATGCATAATCCTGTATTGTGGCACTACCACACAAACAGGATTTTTATTATGGTTACTGCTATCAATGTTTATGCAGTGTTTTTTGAGATCCTAGGACTGGTTCAAAACAAGCTACAATCAAATTTCCACCTATTTCAAATGATTGGAGTCAAGGACACACAACATGGATAGTTATATTCTAGCAGTTATAATAAATCATAAAAAATAGAGCCTATTTGTTTATCTTTTTAAACTAAACATCAGTGTAAGAGGGGGAAAGAATTGCTTATGTCCTTGATGTCTGTTTTCTGTCTGATTAAAAGCGAGTCTCCTGGACAAGAAGCCCATTAAGATTATAACCATAGTTTTGAAGTGAAACATTGAAAGAAACGCTTGTTTCCAGAGATAAGAAAACCATCCACTTACATTAGTAGTCTTTTTATAATAATCTATATTGTTGATGTCTCTGGCTAAACCGAAGTCTGCTATTTTCATGACATTATTTTCAGTTACCAAAACATTTCTTGCAGCTAGGTCTCGGTGGATACACTGGAGAGAAAGACAAGACAAAAACACCCACTGAAATACACCGTTGCAAAAAAACGGAATTATTTCTAACATACTTAAGTCTCCTTTAAAGATCTGAACCCAAATTCTTAGGTTGTAAAGCCACAGTTTTACTCCAAGTCCGTGCAGTAAGATTGCTGTGGTTACCCCATTGCAACCTATTCAGGTCCAGCCAGGTGCTTCCAGGTTGAACAGCTGCCCAAAAGTCTCTTTGAAAAGCCTCCCTTTGAAGCCTTGTACTTTACCAAGGATGAGAGCTTGGGTGTTGAACTCAAACGTTCTAAGATGTTTGTGACCCACTCTTTGTTACACAAACCCCAGAAACAGGTAACACAGCATTTTCATTGCAAATGTCTGTTAATGAGTGTCACCGTGTTGCTTCTTACATTATGTTGTATCAACTGGACTAAAACCTGACAGTCTGGATCAGTGCAACCTTCATCAATATGAAAGATCTTCTTAAGAGATCTCCAGTAAATCATTTTTAGCCAGAAGTCTAGGGTGTGTATGTTTACTTCAACCATGAGACTACAGCAATTTCACTTTGGAAAAAAATAAAGGCAATTTGGGCTCGGCTGTTTGCTTTTCAAACAGCTTTGATACTAAAACTCCAACCAGTATTTCCTCAGATTTTTTCTTTCTTCATGCCAGCATTATCCTGAAAACTTGGAGCTGATATTCCTGACACTGAAAGGAAGTTGTGGCAGCTCTGGGTATTATTCCTACCTTTAAGGAACACTTTTGGGGTTTATACAGAGTGGCAGTAGGGTCGTGGTAATCAGTGTTGCATTTGGAGTCCTCCTAGGATATTCTACTACTTCTTAAGTCAAATAGTTGTGTTTCTTCTTCTTTTCCTGCTCAATTTCAGTTTACTCTATGTTGCCCCCCTTATTTCAGCCTCTGCATGGACATGCTGGACAGAACCACTACATAACAATTAGTAAGGGCCCACATCTTTTCTCGCATTATAATTTGTCCCAGTGGTTTTCTGAGATCTCTCATCCTGCACGTGTAAAATGAGTCTACGAAGTTTCTGCTCCTTACTGGGTGAGCCGTGGGGAGCTGCCAGGAAAAACTGCACCAGCAGTGCCTTCACACAGATGAGACTAGACAAGAGTACACCTTCATAGTCAAATCAGGCTTCAAACTCAGCATCAGCAATGTCACAGTAGCAGAAATAACATGGGCAGCCTTCCCACCCTGTCCTTGTCCTCAAACCCTACCTGGTATGAGACAGAAAGAACTCCTCAAGGCGCTTGCCCAAGTACACATAGCTAATGTCCACTGATAAGGCAAGGCATCTTAATGAGTGTGGCACAGGATCTAGAGCAGATTTTCTGCCATTCTAGAACAGCAAGCCAGAGGGCAGAACATTTCAAACAGCAGGCAGCACCTCCAGGTGAATCCAGCAAGTGAATAAAATCCCACTACCTTCTCTCAGGGTATTTCCGCTCTCTCACACCCTGCAATTTTGCTATTTCAAAATGGTGCCATGACTCACAGCCATGTCTGCCAGGCTTTGCAGCCAGCTCTCCGGCCCCAGTGATTTGCTGTCCCTTTGCAGTGACTGGGGCTACCCCCTGCAGCTCTTGTGCTATACTGGCACGTCAGAGAGGACACAGCAACAGAATTTTTGAAAGTATTTATCCAGTTTGGAACCAACATACAATTGTTTGTAAGGCAAAAACTGGAATTGACACCCGAGTATCTTCTTTACTTATTAAAATCATATTCTATATATATTCTATTAAGTCTCTGTGAGCCTTTTATTAGCCTGAAATAACAAGAACACTGGCTCTCTCACAGCGCCTGCATGGTGAAAATACCATGAGAAGACTAGATCTCTTATTATTCCAGCTCAGTAAAGGGATCCCAAAGGGGAAAAGAATTAGAGAAATACAAACAGAAATGGTGGGATGTCTGAAGAACGGGAATGCAAAGTTTTTACTATGTGCTGCCTTTGTTTTTCTTCTTCCCTGTGCCTCATGCAATGCATTGCGTTCAGTCAAGTTCAGCACAGCACCGATGAGTGTTTTTGCAAAGGAACTGGACCACAGAAGAAATGATGCTGCTGTGTATATCTGTGTGAGCGCACACTTTCTTGCAGTATCCTGCAGCAGTGTATCAGAGCTTTTCAAGATTTGCCAACCAAAAGATTTATTTTTTCCTTTCACAATGGTCCTTTTTTTCTTGGGCTGTGGCTCATTGCCAGGCAAATGTTTCATTAGTCTTACAAAAGGGATATTCTAAAGTGCTTTACCTAATACAATACTCATGCTCGCTCTATAGATTTTGTCCTACTGTCATGCTTGTCTCCCTGTCTACTCTACTGAAGAATTACTATTTCCAAACAAAAGAATAAATGCAAAATTAGACTTCAATTCCTACTCCCCACCCCTATCTCTACAATTGCAGAGAAGCAATAAAATCCCATAACTCTGCACAATAGGACTGGAGTTCAAACTCAGCTCTAAACTTTGGTTAAAACCAGCTCCATAGATGGGAGTGGTCTGAACTGGAAATTGGTACAAATCCCACTAGGCACGCCATGCTTTCCTGGGGTACTTAGCATCAGTATCTGGTGCTCTGGTTTAGACACTGGGTCTAAACAGTGCCCAGAATACCCAAGATTGCCTTCATATTAAGGCACAACATGCTTATGGAGTCCACTGTACAGGGCTAGTTAAGGTTCCATAAATGTAATTTAACTGAGGTACGACCTGAGAAAATCTGTCCAAAGAAAAGCTGAAGAAATAAGAGTCTAGAGACATCCCATGATGCTAACTTATTTCAACAAGCTTGTTAGCCTAACAAAGGCAAGTTTCAAGCACGGTACTTAATTTACAGTGACTAGTGCACTCCATTTACCTTTATTTTTAACTCTCTTGTTCACAATTTCTGCCCATGCACCTTGTGATGTTCTCCACACTGTCTGTTATCATTCTGTAAATCCTTTCAGTAACAGAATTCATTTACTTTACATCACTATCATAGAATCATTAAGGTTGGAAATGACCTCCTAAGATCATTTAGTTCAACCATCCACCTACCACCAATGCTGTCCACTAAACCATATCCTTAAGTGCATCTACTCTTTCTTTAAAGAACTCCAGGGACAGGGACTCCATCACCTTCCAACTTGTTCCAATGCCTAACCACCCTTTCCGAGAAGAAATACTCCCTAATACCCATTATCTGAACCAATTTTGTTAAGACTGACTAGAAACAGAAGGCAAACGATGCCTTGCTGTCTCGTGGGTGGAATAATGAGACTTGTATAATTATGTGATCACCTGTGCTTACATACTCAAAATACACATAGGTATGCAGAAAAGTCATTCTCCCAGCACATTATTGACCATAAATAACACGAGAACAAAACTTAACCTACAACCAAATATGTACCAAGTGCTTCATGTACTATTTGCTGAGTTCTACCTACTTTTTGTGAAGCCAAGTACTCCATGCCTCTTGCCAACTGGTACGTGCAGGATACCAAGTCCTTGAATGTCATCTGCTCCTCTGGGACCCTGTTAATATCAAAGGAGTACTCCATCCCAGGAGGCCGGCGTGCTCGCAGGTACTCACGCAGATTTCCTTTGGAAGCATATTCTACAATCACATACAGTGGACCTTTGGATAAACAGAAGTGTGTCAAAACTGGAGTAAGGTCAAAAGGTAAAATGATTTTCTGTAGAGAATCTTCTGGTGCTCTATAATAAACAAACTGGATTAATAAATGTTTAACTGTGAATCCAGTAAGCACAACTTGAACAAAAAGGAGGACTGGGCTTCGGTAAGTGGCTGGCTAAGGCTGCTTTAGAAGGATAGTGGAAGAGCTGCATTAGCAACTGAAAGTACCTAAATCCTATTCCTTCCAGACCATGCCATGTACTGAAACACAGACATTTTCAGACCCAAAGTGTCACAAGATCTAAAGAAATACTTTCGCTGTGTTTGACAGATTTTCTAATTTCCAGAATTTGTATGTCTTTCTGCATGACTTTTAATATATAATTATCATTTAACAAAAACATCGTGGTCTTTAAAGAATAAAATTACTCATTTCAAATTCAAAGGGCACAAGTTTTACTAAAACAAGACTGACCATTCAGAATGACAGATGTGGGTAAAGTCACTATAAAATGTCATTTTTCCCTACAGCAAGGGATTCGAGTTTTCACATGATATAGTACCCTTTCTATATTAAAGCTGCAAATACAATGAGACACAGGAGTTAAAATATCACTGCTAAGCTAGGGAAATATCTAAAAATCCCATCACAGCATGACAATTTCCTTAAAAACTCTTGAAAAACGATGATTAACGAGAGTTCTGGAGACCCGTGTGAAAGCCCTGGCTTAGTTTCTTTTCTCTACTCACCATCCTGGGTACAGGCTCCAAGAAGATTGATGATATTTTTATGTTTCCCAATCATCTTCATCATCTCCATCTCTGACACCAGGTCGGATAGATCCTTTTCTGTAGCATCATCTGCACAAGACACAAGTTCAGTTCCTACTTTCTGTTGTGCCAGCCTGAGCGTCTCTATGGCTCACCAGCACGTGATTTGACATGTAGAACATGGGGTTGGTTTTCTAGCATACACTGCACATTGTACGCTGTACAAAGCCATGTGTTATGTCCTAATAAAAATTAGTCTCAGCCTCTTTGACAGACTGACTGCTTCTTCAATCATATGTTAAGCAGTACAAAAGATTAAAATCCTGTCCTTAACTATCAACCTTTAAAAACCATGTCTTTCCTAGAAGTTGACTTCATAATAAAATTCAAAACCAATAGGCACTAACCACCTGGGCTAGGATCTGCATGCAGACAGCTGCTGCTACGAACTCGCACAACGCCAATACGTCCAAATACTCGCGGCTAAAGATAAACAGGCTGTCAAGAGCCCAGATTTACACCACAAACCACCGAAGGCTGAGGTCAGCTATGTGCACTCTGACCCCCCCACAACGACAGAGCTCAGACACTACAAGGGAAACTTTTCATGGCTGAAAGCAGGCTGAAACCTTGCTCAGCCCATTTTCTTACCTTTCAGCATCTTCACTGCCACAGTCACTGCTTCTTTGGGCCGGTCTTTGTCAATTCCCACCGCTTCGGCCATCACCACTTGCCCAAAGCAACCTTCCCCCAGGGGTTTACCCAGCGTCAGCCTGGAGGTGTAAACGGGGGATTAACACACAGCATCTGGGGCAGGGGCACAGCCGACACAATTCCAGAGCTAAATATAAAAGGCTTTCAACAACTTGCTGCAGCACTAAGCAATTATCATATGGAACTAATGAGATGCACGGCGTGTGTCGGTTTTCACACACACCACGGTCTGTTTTCTTAGTGAAACTATAATGAACATCTAATACCAGCAGATCAGTTGCTAAACCCAGCTTTTAAGCTGCCCTTTTGCCTCTAACAGGAGAGGCTGCACTCCATGGTGCATGGGCTGAACTTGCAGAGCATCCGGGTGCAACCGAAGCTCAGAGTGCAGGAATGAAAGGCACAGCCTGTCTTCTTGTGGTGGTTGGTGTGGCACATCTTCTGCTTCTTCACGCAGACTGTGAGGAGATGGAAGAAAGGTTTCTTTGTGCACATCATCATCTGTTTAACCTCAGGCAGCTGATGGTTTGTGTGGGTGAGGGTGGTATCAAAACCAGGTGGGTGTTTTCGGGATCACTAACCCTGGGATATACCAGCATAGAGAGGGAGCAGTCAAACATACTGTCAGCCTAACTTTTGCTCAGAATTCCTGTTTTTGCTTTCTGCCTGTGGATGTGGGTCATGAATGTTTGCCTAATGATCTCTTGCACCTAAGGGATCGGCCAGGACAGAGAACAGCCCAGCAGCGGCTGTGCTTGAGCTCAGC
Source organism: Meleagris gallopavo (assembly GCF_905368555.1). Classification (NCBI taxonomy): domain Eukaryota; kingdom Metazoa; phylum Chordata; class Aves; order Galliformes; family Phasianidae; genus Meleagris; species Meleagris gallopavo. Next base: position 30,256,397 of record NC_139411.1, read on the forward strand.
TGTGGGTGGTTATCAGCCACGTTATCACCCCTGTCCTCCTCCCTGCAGCTGAGGAAGCAGCCAGACAGCCGTCTTCTTGCAGGAAAGGGGCGGGAGGACAAAGATGAGGGGGAGCCAAGGGGATGCTCGTGTGCCTTGAGCCACTGCCAGCTCTGTTCTGCAGTCCTGCTGCCCCGGGGCCCCGATTCCCCAGCCACACGACCAGCAACAAAAGGCAGCACCTTCCTCAGGACAAAGCACTTGGCAGGCTTGGTGCACCCTGCACGCCGCTCTCTCCACAACCTCCTGTCCACAGCAAGATCGCTCTTCTTACATCTTCACACATTCCCCCAGCGCTTTGATCCTTTGAAGGGTCGAGACGGGAGCCTTTATCCACCCACAGGCTGGTTTTTGGCTGCAGGCTCACTGCTGCCACAGATGTCATGAATGAGGGCAGCAGAAGATGCCTGCTCAGCTGTAATAGGCACACAGGCTTCCATCTCAACTTGAGGAGGATAAAAAAAAATAAAATACAACAAACTTCAAAGCCTCTGAGCCAAATCTTTTGGGTTCCAGCACATTGCTCATGGGCCAGATTCTGTCTCCTTCACCCATAGATAATGCTGTTGAACTGCAGAGCGATGCTGCAGCAGATGTCATGAAGGATGTTTGATGAACTTGTAATAGTCAGCATTATCCAACGCGTTGGCCAGATTTGGGCAAACATTTTCATAACCAAGCTGCTATAGTCGTGGCTTTCCATGGCCACAAGCAGGACTCACAAGTACAATGTAGGTAAAGCTGGTTGTGAAAATCATGGATTTATATTTTCCCACACTGGCACGCACCAAAAGAAGGCTCTTAGACTGGGGGCAAGCGGCTTGCAAACCCCACTTGCTTATCTGCTCAGGCATAAAGGAGAGGTGAAGGGCACTTCCTCCCCAGAGCAACTTGTAGACGCTGTATCAAGTGCAGTCTTAGCCATGGTGAGAACTCCTCAATCTGTTTTGGATTGGTTTCTAAAGCAAACGTTGGCTTAAAAAGGTGCAAAGACTGAAGGGCAGCAAATGCTATGCTGAGGTCATCCTCAGAACTGAATTTGAATTTAGGATCTTGGCAGAGAACAAACATTTGCATTGGAAACTGATTAATTTATGTGCTATTGCCCTGCTAGGACTAATGTAACAAACCCCTCATTGTGTGCCTGCTGCCCCCCAACTTAATAAACTGCCTCTAAATAGCTTCCTTTCATTGGAAATCCGCTCCACCTACATTTGTGCTGAATGCCAGTTTTAAATGTTTAGCACACTAAAATTTTCCGCATTTAGTGTATCCCCCAAGGGTATGGGGTATGTATACAGGCCCCCCTGTTGACTAGAATACTGCAGGTGGCAATTACTGTGTTTTCCACTAGTTTTCAGCTACATAATTAAAAGTAATTTCCAGAACAGTTGTCAGAAGGTTCAAAATTACAGCTCTACTATCCAAAAGGCACAGCACTGAGCTTTCAAAGAACACTGCTCAGGACAGAAGGTGTCAGTTTCTCAAAGCCTCCTGAAAAAACTTCTTAAAATTAGTATCAACTTCAATATATCATCATGGTCCTTACCTGTGTTAATACCATCTCTTCTACATGTCCATTTCACATTAAGAAATGTGGTTATGCCTCTGCTCATTCAGCAGCTCATTTTGCATGTTTGTCTAAAACCATTTTCTAGACTTTTCCATCTCCTATTTTATACCGTATCACATCTTTAATAAACATTGATCAATTATGCACTGAACTACTGAGAAATATGGCTTAGCATACAGAGGCGTTGCTTGGGCTTATCTCAACTGCTCTTTTGCAGTGAAAATAAACCCGAACAACATGCAGAGAAAATTCCATTTCTATTGAAAAATCAAAGCGTAGATAATTGAATACATCTTGATCTTCAGGGAAGGTTCAAGTAATCGAGATTTTCTCTTAACAAAAGCAGCCATGATACACATTCAGCAGGAAGCTTCCTCTCGTACCATGTCATGTTTTACAGGTGCACGTGAGGCAGTGGTAAGGAAAAAAGGCAACTTACTTATCTCTTGGAAACTCCCATTTCGGGTCCTCTGGTAGTTCATATTCCGAGACCCCTGCCAGCATTGGGGCATCAGCAGTGGAGGAGAGACGAGTAGTTATCCTCACCAGGGGTGTGTTGGAGTTCATGGAGGAGCTCGAGTCAGCCGACACCTGTTATTGCAATGCAAGATGCAAAAAACAGAAAGGCAGACATGTAATCTTGGCCCAATATCTGAAAAGCAGTGACATATAAGAACCAAGCCAGCTAAGAACAGTGGTGCTAGGGAAAAGAGTGGCTGAATCTGAACTCATGTGTAGAGCACTATCCTACATTTACCCTCCCATGTTAGCACAACACTGACTCCGATTACTGCCCCAGATATAGGTCTGTCTCAGAGTTTCAAGCCCACAGATGAAGAGTTCTAAAAGCATTCATTCAGAAGGGAATTAAAATAAATTTTCCTCCCAATTTACTGGATTTTTTTTTTTTTTTTTAAATCAAGTATTTACATCACCAACCTTAGATATCTAAGTGGGCAGCCTATACCATGAGCAGAAATTACTAACCAGCATTTTCCATTCACTTTTTGTTTCCCTTGTCACCATTTGTTTTCTGAAATCAGTACACAATTTAGTGTTTCTAGGTGTTGCTATTAAACCAAAATTTTCATTTTTTAATTGACAAATGGCATTTTCACAAAAGTTCCCCTATTTAATCCACTAGCATCAATGACCAAGGTCATGTGCATGTGTAAGAAATGTAGGCTCCTCTCCTATGTTTCCTAAATGTTGAATATTGAAACTATCAAAAAGCTATCACAATATTAAGGGGGTACTTAAGAATTTAGTTCATTTAAAACTGAAGTAAAGATTCTGAAGGCAAGGCAGAGAAGAATTCGTTAAAAAACGAAACGTTTCACGTCCAATGCTTCAAAATACAATTCACTTTGGAATTCATCATTGGCCTCAAAAAAAAAAAAAACACTACATTTTTCTCAGAGCACCACTTAGTTATAAACTACTCTGAAAATGGAAGCACCAGCTGCTCCATCCACATAACAAAAATTGTGTTGGTGAAAATGGCACATCTTCCAGAAGGTGCATCTTCCCTTACACCAGCAAACAACCCGCTGTCTTAAAAATGGCAGAAATACATCCAAAATTGGTTGTATGACCAATCTGTCCTCTCCTTGAAACGTGAATCCTCCACCTCTCTTCAGGCCAAGCCCAAAGCTGGCGACCATGGTGGGGCAAAGGCTGTTGCAATGCCATCCCTGGGACCCATCCTCACATCAGGTGGTAGAAGACACGTCTTGGGCAGCATCACCAGGGCCTCTCCCAAGCTGGAAGCTCAGAGCTATAACCATCGCTCTTGGCCTTTCTCCTTATCACCTGGAATCAACTTGAGCACCAGGTTTGCTTATGTAAAATGTTACCGGGCCACAGTTTTGTGCCAGAGGTCTTATAGCTAGATAAAAAAGCTCTTGTAAGCAAACAGATCCTGTCAGCGATACACAGTGACACGAACACAAAATCCTCTTGTGTCTATGACACCTGATAAGTGCTCAGTTATATTAAGTCCAACTAACAATTACACTCACAGCCGACTGAATGACTCAAGCTCCTCAGAGCATGGCTGAAAGGCTTCTGTGACCATGACACACTCTTGCACAATGTATTTTGACAAGGTTAAAGCTCTCAAATTTCTCATGATGACCTTGTTACATTTTTTGGTTTAGATGCCTTTTTGCAGGTAGACAACTTCAAGACCATCCCATCAAACAGGTTCAGGTTCTTGACAAGTTTTTGTCACAGATCAGAGACTAAGCCTAGAAAAGGGTTTCATAAGCATTAAGGGCTGCTTTCAAAAGGCTAACTTTGGTAACTGGTTTTGAAGCTGACTGATAGACCTTCCTTGAGATGAGAAACCCCAGCTTCTACTCCTGAGATATGCCCAGGAACAAGAAGTACAGCTGCACAAATAAAGCTGCCATTCAGCCAGGGAAGGTGGACCTCCTCCCCCCATCCATCCCACCATCATTAGCCTTAGTATTTACTCTCAGCAAATAAAAGTACCTGACACATTCCTCTAGAATAATAAATACAGCGACCGCTTGGGATCCAAACAGAAAACTGCTATTAATGCAGACTGCGGAGCTGTAAATAAATCAGTAAATGAATACTAAACAGAGCCCTTGGAGAGGGATGCTGCCATGCCCAGCCCACAGCAGGAACACACCTGCTGACGCTGAACTGCTCATTCAGATCTGCATGGCAAGTCAGCTGGAGAACCAGCACCAGAAATAGACTTCTACTCATTTTCATGATTTCACTACAATTTAAAAGTGATGCTTCACAGAATGAATCAGCTCAGCACTAAGAAATGTGCAAATCTCCATCAACAGCAAGTCTTCCCCTGCACTTCAGTTTTCTCCTGTTTCATTCATCTTTCCATCTCTCTCACTGGAAACCTACTACTAAATTCCCTATGACCACTTCCTCATACTTTCAAAATCCACCCACTGTTCTCCGGCCATTCTACCATTATATTTATTCAAGTCCTGACATTTATATATATCTAATGTCTTTCCATGGGACAACATAAAGGCAAATTTAGATGATGCCCCTTGTGCATCAGAAGTTGGCCAAAAACGTTCCAGGGTCATTTTCCTCATAATAGAGTATTTTTTACTGACACTGTTTAGATCTCTGCAAAAGCTCCGTCTTTTCTCTAACACTCACAATTCAGCAGCCTTACAGTAGTAAAAACTGGGAAATGTAAACTTGCAATAAACTGAAATACCCTGGTGAGACATTTCAAACACAGACATTAAATAATAACAATAATACTATAGAAAAACAGATAAATGACAGTCGATTTCCCATTCAACAAAACTGAACATGTTTACTTTGCACAATAAATAAAAGATTGACTGGAGATGCTGGAGATAAACAAAGTACACTCACTTGGATAGGAATGATGAGAAATCCAGAGGAACTCTTCAAGTGTTTGGGAGAAGAAAAATGGACTGCACTCCCAGGGAACGTTCTCCTGATTGACTGGCTGGAGCAGAGCAAGTCTTACAGGAGCTGAAGGGCTATAAAAGCCTGCTCCAGAAAAGGCTCAGCCAACCTAGGCTTCAGTTAAAAGAGATTTTCTGTTTTAAAACAGCCCTTTCCCTCTCACACAATAGTAAATAATTAACCTTCAAACACATCTTTTAGCATCTCTTCTCACTGCTTCAGAGTGCACTATAAAACAACGAGGAAAGTCTTACATACTCAAAGCTCAGTAGGCATGGTCAATTTTAGTCTATGTGGGTATGCTTAAGTAAGAGGATGTAGGAAGCCTTTTTCCAGCCTGCTGCTCTCCCATGTTCACACAGGTTAGAGAACCAGTGGTGATCCTGCCATGACGCCCACACCTCAGGGTGCAGAGCTGCTTTCTCCTGAGTTCCGTGTACTCTTTTTGCTTTCAGTTATGCAACAATTCAAAGCAACAAAGGGGTAACGTAGGCCACGTTGAGTTTTTCCCAACAAGCTTGCAATTATATTTGGGTACAGACCCAAAGCCACCTCGTCTACTGGGTCTACTGGGTGCCTGCCACAAAGCAGAAAGCAGACGTCCGTCCAAAACGCTCAACCTTCTTGGTCAACCACCCAGCCCACCAAGAAGTGCTTCTCTCTTAGCACATCGCTAGTCAGAAGGAAGGAAGCAAGGAGGGGCACCTGATGGAGGTGAATGAGACATCTCCAGTGCCTACTCACCACATTTATAGTGCCTGTTTTAAGTGGTTACATTACCCTGTGGGGTTAATCGGGTGCTTGATTAAAGAAAGGAAGGCAGAAGTCCACTTGAGCAGAACACTGGAAGAGCTACTGTGCTATATGTTAATCTCAAGAGGAAGGCAGTCTTCCATTATACATGTTTCCTGTGTGCCTTCTGCTTTTAGGAGGCCAGAACCAAGCAGAATATCAGCCTCAGACACATCCCAAACTCCATTCCTGCACTTCAGAAAGAGAAAAGCCCACTGTCTCCAAACCTCATGTACTTAGCATCATTATATCCCCATTTTAACTAAGTATTTGTCCCTCAGCCAACATGCTGCATTTAATCAGCTTTGAGATAAATACTTCACAAGCATTTTTAAGCAGAGCAGCATTTAAAGCTTAAATGAATCTTCAGATGCTATGTGGAAAAATCAGCTGCGGAGCAGTGTGTAATTGTCTGTAATTGATTATGAAGGGTGTTTTCCTCCACTGATGATTTATGCTATATCCTGAAGCCTGGATCTGTCAGCTCTGGCACTCACACTGTGAGATTTTAGCAGCCATGCAGAGACTTCCTATAATCGTCAGTCTTTTTTGAAGGCTCTGCTGTAGAAGTTAATTTGAAGTCATCTGCATATATGTATATAAATATAATTGGTAAGTAGTGCAGTTAAAAACGGTCCATCTGAGTGCCTGGATCTAGCAAAATAAGGTAAATTTGCTACAGGAGCCTGAGGATTCCTAAGGTAAGCACTGGCATAGCACAACTCCTTCAGGAACAGCTTTCTTTTCAAAACACACAGCAACAAACTAACAAAGGACACAACTAGGCAATAGTTTCCATATAGCGAAACCAAAGGATAAAGCAAGAAACTAAAGAATGTAAGGCAGTAAATTCCTTGGAACATGTCTTACTACAAGTTATGTATCTATCTTTGAATTTCAGAGTCTATTCTGTGAAGTGAATTAAACTTCCACAGCTCGATCCTACATGCTTTACTTGATCCAGATTTCTCCTTGGCTCCAGCTGCCATCATCGTTTTGAACACAGCCATTTTGCCTGGTGAGCTGAAGTCTTGCTCTAGATCAGCCTTTGCTCATCACAAATGCATGCACCATATCTTTATATAGGGTTAGAACAACCAACCCCTGTACGTGTAAATTAACATTAATGTCATTAAGATACAGTAAAAGAAATCATTCTTCCTCCTAAGGCGCACACGCACACAAACATACAACTGAGCAGCCCCAAAGCTTTACAAAATAACTGCACCTCCTAGCAATGCCTGCACTTTGCCCGTCAGTTCAGAGAATCTATCAGCTGCAGCCCGTGCTGCAGATTGGTGTGTGAGCTCAGTCCTGCAGTGCTTCTTCCCACTGCCTGTTGAGCTGGCACTCCCAAGCAGAACAAAGCCAGTACCAGTGGAATATCTGCAACTGCTCGCTACATTTCCCTGTAAGCAGTTTCTATCTTGAAAAGCAAGAACCAGAGCTGAGTGAGGGGTAGGACTGCAAGGGGAGGGAACTGATAATTCCCAACTTCATCATGATCCTTCCTATGAATGTGAAGAGAACCGTGTTTTGGCAGGAAAAGAATGCCTGCATGTGAGAAGTGATAAAATCCCGTAGTAGCTCAGACTAAATAGCCAATGTGTGAGAGTCCAGGCCTGCAAATCAAACCACATGTTACCAAACAAGACTCCTAAACGAGATGGCATCACAGCCACGCAAATCCCTCCTCTTGAACCAGTATTCTTTTCATACCCACATCCTTAGGGAGCCTCACCTCACAGCAGAGAGCTTCCAAGACAATATCATGAATTCCCCAAACCATGGCCTCATTTCCCTGGAATCCCACCAAATCATCCAGTGGCCAGGCTCTCTGCCGCGCTCACACCATCTACCTGTCACAAGCACTTCCCCCTGCTCACTCACACTTATCCTCTCAGCTTTTTGGCCATTCCTCTGTCCCTCTCCTGCAGAGCACAGCACACAGGCAAAGGAAAGCCTGCTGCACCCATGCCTAAGGAATCTTCACGGCAGACAGGCAAGCCACCAGGGACTGCTCGCCTCGTCCTGCTCTCTTAACCTGACAGTGAGCTGATCAGTGAAATCATCAGAACAAAGATGCAGATTTCTTCTCAACATTTTCAGTAGCTCTTTTCCTCTGTGAAGACATGCTTGCAGAGAGCCCTTGAATGAGAAGCTCCTGTTAGTGAGGGAGTAATCCGGAGAATTGAGAGCGGTGGAATTTCTGCAGTGGGTTTGCTTAGGGGTTCTCACTTTCAAACACGTACTGTTTTTCAAATATATACTCCCACTTTTAAAAGCAAAATGCCGTTTTTTTTGCTATAGCTGAGGAAAAGCAAGTGAAATGACAGACTTGACAAGCATGTTTTATGACAAGGATGTTGTCCTCTGTGAGAACAATAGCTTTGGAGAAGTTCCATATTGCATCATTTAATGATAAACAGCAAAGCTGAGGGCAGTGATTGGCACCGGGGTCACACACAGTGAAATAACACTCTCCCATCGAGGAACCATTTGCAACTGACACAACTGAGCTCACACCAAACCTCAAGCAGTTTTTATGCCATCTATTCATCTCTGGGTTATTACGATACTCTTATATTCAAGCAGAAGTCTAATAAATGTCTTTTCTCTAAGCAGCTGATATTTATCATTCTCTAACTAGTTAAGTGTACAACTTCTGAAAAGCCCTCATAATCCAGAAAATTGAGTTTTAGCTACAGAGACATAAATTGAGCTGAGGGCTTCTCATCTCTTTGGGATATACTCATAGCCCAACGTACCTCTCCTTTCTGGTGATTTTCAAGCAAATGACTAAAACCACTTTTTTATTTTTTATTTTTTTTTAAGTGGCAAAGCAAGCCAGAGAAAATAAGAATTATCATTTTTGCTTATAAAACAAACCAAATATTTTTCACATTAGGTCATGTCCCTCACACCAAAACATTGTTAGCAACCACAACTTAGGGGACAACCTTCAACACATTAACGCAGGGATTTCTCTGCCATATTTCTAGCCATGCATTTGAAATCCCAAGACCAAGATCCCCCCCTAAGTGTGCATCCAAACTTTCAAACACCTACAATGAAGAGGAAAGGAGTATTACTATGATACTGAAAACATCCCAGGTTGGCTGCAAGAACCACAAACAGAAATTCAACCCAACGCATGAGGTTGCAGATGGACCTGAACTAAACACTCAGATCCACACTGCCCTGACCAGACCTGGATCCAAAGTCTTTAGGAGGCCGTACTTTGTAGAATAGAGGCTGTTCTGGCAGGTGATGGCCTGTGACAAACCCAAAGGCATGTTACCTGCTCAGCTGGGTAGCTGCTCACAGTGTTGCCCTCTCCAGCAATGCTCACTGCCAGCAACAAGCAATTGCAAATTATGCTTTGTGCAATCCCGTTGTGTGCATTTCACATCTGACTTTAACTTCTGTTCCTCACTCAGAAACACAAGCAGTTTTATCAGCTGCCTGAGATCTGATTTAATATTGCCCCTGTTTTTACTTTATTGCAGCTTTTCCATTTTGAGGGTGCTAGGCTACGAAATTTCCTCCTCGTCCTGAAAAATACCTCTCTGTATCTGATACCTAGTTACTACAATAGAAGTCACCTTAGAAACATCATAAATACACAATTAAACAGGATTCTGTTCCAAAGTCAGCAAAAATTTTTCCATTGACTTCAGCAAGCTGTGGGGTCAGGCCCCAAATTACTTGCAATACATTTTTTTCCATCTATAGGACTGCTAATACAGAATATATTCCATCTTTCACATTTTTGCTCCAACATCCCTGACTTTCTTGCCTTGAGACTGCTGCAGCAAGATGCACTGTATTCCTATGCCAGTCTCCTTGGTGCCAAATCCAACCCTCATTTCAATTTGCTTTCACGCTCCCTTATTCCTCCTTCCAACGTTCCTATTAAAGGATGTGCTGGCTTTGGGTATTGGTAAAAGTTCTTCAAACTCTTTATCTACTTTCTGTTACCTGTCTGCGCAGAGGGATTCGCTTTGTCAGCTTGTGGACAGCAGGCTGGCTGCTGAAGTCAGGCTTCTTGGTGGTGTTCTTCATGCGGCACAGGATGACCGTCAGCACCATGCAGGCGATCAGGAAGACCCCTATGCAGTAAATTGCTATTTCCAGGTAGTCTGGAGATGTTGGATATTCCTTTTCCTTTTCAGGAGCTGGATTGCAGGATTTCGGGAGGGAATAATCATGCCGCAGAGTTAGCACACAGTACAAGCACAGCTCAGCACAGTGCATGGAACAACATGAAACAGTTAAAACATCAGCAGTTCTAGCAGTGACTTTGCGACATAAAGATCACTGTGGATAGTTAGGCCACCTTGAAATCTGAGAGCTGTTCCTCTCTAAAGATCACCATTTTAACATCTCAGTTAGCCATAGTGGGTATGTTCATAAATAGACCTATATATAGGTCTATTTATGTTATGTTATCACATAGATATCACATAGACCATAGGTCTATTTATGTTATGTTATCACATAACACTTGTGTCTGCCTGCTGAGGAGACACATTCACCAAAATATCAAATTATCCCCTATTATTTTAGGGGAGAAGAAGGAATTGAAGTGCTCAAACTAGGTACATGTTCATTTTATTGCTCAAGTCAACCTTCAAAAGCACTGTACTTCCTTTTAACCACATAAAGGCATATTTAAAGATAAAAAAAAAAAAAGAATTTGCTAGTCTAAAAGTATTATATCACAACGTGCAAACAGAAGATGGGGCTTGAGTCTGCATTGCTTGTTTATCCAAAATTCTCACTGGGCTCTTATAATACAGAAGGATAAATTGGTCCCTCACCATACTTTTAAATTCAATTGAACTGCTAGCAATATGCCTTTTGAGTCCTCCTTTGTCAGCCACACTAAAGCTGCATATTTAAGAAATGTGGTTGCTAGTCTATGAGATTGGTTGCAGAGGGAGTGGTTCTACCTAGATGTCACTCTGACAAACAACTTTGAAACAATCTTCAGGATACTTATATGTACAAACACAGTCCCTAATCCTTTATCTGGGGTTCATCCCCCGGATAGGCAGCATTCCACAGCAATCAGCAGTCACTCCACAAGCAATGCACGTTCAAGCCAAAATTTTCTTGTGCCTTGTTCTAGGCCAACAAAATATTTCATTCAAGAAAATTGCTTAAAATATGCTGTTCAAGCACTTGCAAAATGCAAACACTGCTAGCAGAAGCAAGATTTACACAGGCACTGCCTGCCTGATTGGTGGCAGACCACGCAGGCTTGGCGTTCATGTAAGAATGAGATGTAACAACATTGCGCCATTCGATATATTTTGATAACGGTTAATATCTGCAGAAAATTTCACTCGTGTACCATGAATCTCAGCATTATGTACATGCAGGCTTTGTACCTCTTACTCAGGATTAACAATTAATAAACGGTAAGCACAAGATGACCCAGCAAACCTCAGGTGGTTCACATTTTTTCAAAGGAACTCCTAAGGCAGCTGCCAGCAGCTATAAACAAGAACATTTGACTAACGTCAAAACCAACTATGGTTACATCTTCTAACAGCTGATAACAATTTTCAGGCAATAAAGCACGTTGATGTTTGTTTCTTTTCAGGACAGAAACATCATCAACCCCAGAAAAGCAAGACATGCTTTGCAGTAAAAGCAAATGACTACTTGTTTTCTTAGAGCATGCGATATTCAAAGATGCATGGAGCTGATTCCCAAGAGATGAAGGGCACTGCTTCTGTACAAAATCCATGGCCATCAAAATTAGAATTCTCATAAAAGGTTTGGATGATAAGTAACAGTGAATTAAGCATCCTGAATAGCTTGTGTATTCAGAGGAAGCATTACATGATTATGGCCAAATCAGTCCCCAAGTTTCTTAGGATAAATTTGAATTTCCTCCTCTTGAAGTTTGCAATGATTTATGTGCTGATTTTCAGTTATCTCACTGAAGTGAGAAAGAAATGCAGTTCCTCAACATTTCTGATAAACGTTTAACAGATGTAAACATAAGTTAAGTGCAACAGAAGTTGTCTGGATTTTGCTTTGTATTTTCTCTTTTTTAAAGATTTGGACTTGTAGACTAGAATGTGTCACAAGACAATCCACTGGCTTGCAACAAGTGTCTGTACATACAATCATTGCATACTCATCAAAAAAATGTTGAGGAAGCCCGAAGTCATTTTCTGAGACAGAAGCTGTGCTAATTCTGCAGCACTCAACAAGGGGGAAAAAAAAGAGGAAAAACCACTGAAAGAAAGCAGTGTATACCTGGCAGAACTGTCAACCATGCAGTGTGAAAGGATATCCCAATAGAATTACCCGCCAAGCATGTATACTCCCCAGCATCCTCAAAAGTTACATTCCGTATATAGAGAACCTCAATTTCTTTGTCCGTAGTGTTAACACCGGCAGCCTAGAAAAAAAAAAGAGGGAAGCAAGAGAAAAAGCTAGACACTGAGAGAACTCTTGTGGATAGGGAGATGGAGCCACAGGGCTTTGCGCTTCGGAAAGGCAGAGGTGGAGAGATGCAAAGCTCCTTCCCCATCCACAGTCCCTCTTCCAAAAGGCGTTTACCAACAGGTCCCAGCTCACCTCAGAAAGTAATCAACACCCTTCACCAGACCAAAACTCACCACCTAGACATGCATGCAATCATATGACATGGAAAAATTAACCCACAAATCTTTTTTTTTTTTTTTTTCCTTCTCCCTTGTTTTCGATAAAAGAGTGTTGAAAGAAAAGCAAAGAGAAAACAGACACAGAATGTGGTATCCTTTATATGTAGTTACCTGCATCAGAAGAATTAATTTACAAATATATATATATATATTTATATTTATTGAAAAATCAGAAGAGGGTAAATTCTAGTCCAAATGACACCACTTGGCAGAAGTCTCAAGCAGCCGATGGTCCCTGCATCACCTGCTGCACTGAAGTTAAATCAAGAAGCACTGTTGGGTCATTACGCACCAAACCTATCAGGGATTCAGTGCTTCTCCAATCTTTTACAAGTAGACAGAATCCAAAACCCAGAGACTCTTAGACATGGAACTCTCTAGATGTCCCAAGATGTAGATGTCCAAGAGTACAACAAGAATCCATGCCAATGCTTCTGTTCTCGAGATTTAGAGAAATTATTTTAAGTAGAATTGGTTGTTGTTTGTTATCTTTATTCCATCCAAAAACATTACTTTGAAGTATGTGATGATAGAATAAAAATATTTTTACAAGACCATTTCTGAGTAAATTTAGTTGTGAGTTGCAGTCACACTGTTGCCAATCTTCACTGCTCATGATGGGTTATTACCCCACCAGGAATGGATGAATGGAGGCCATAAGTGCTTCAATGGGCACTTATGTGAACATTTCATATATACATATACACGCACACGTGTGTGCATGTGATACACCAATTAGACTGTAATTACACTATTTATCAAGTACCTTAGATGAGAACTGCACAGTATGCAGGATTAACAACAAAACTGAACACAAATGAACACACAGACACCAGACACAAGAGAGAATAAAGACCAACATCAGAAACCACTGAGTATAGCACACAGAATATTGTGGGAATTTTTCCATGGCTGCTGGTGTAATACCAGTTGCAACACCAAAGGAGGATTACAAATACACCACAAGGCCAAGGAGTTATCCTACAAGCTGCCTGCAGTCTCCCAAAGCACCATTTTTATTTTATTTTTTTTTTTCGAGCTTCTACATCCAGCTTTCTTTAAAAAACATTGTTACCTTGTAAACTCGGCAGAACAGAGAGCCAGGCAGACTGGTTGGCCTCCCCTATATAATTGGAGACCTTACAAATATATTCTCCAGCATCCGCCTCTGTCACATTGTACAGTGTCAGCACTTCAGCATTGGAACTATTTATCCCCGAATGCTAGAATAGACCAATAACACAGGAGAACAATGTAACTGATGTCCAAAAAGGACACAAATCTGTCTAAGGTCCCACCACCAACACCTCATACGAATATGACTTCCACTTCATGCAAGCACCAGGGGCAAGACATTTAGGGTCTGATTTTTTTTCGCTTGTTTTTTAATCCGAAGCATCGCCAACCAGCTTGGAAAACTCCACGGTGCAGAACAACCCGGTGCCACCAATATGCCACATCACACTGGGGACAAATGGACATCCTCACAGGCTCAGCATCCAGAAAACCCAACCCTCCGACAAACTTTTGGCAACAGGTGTCAAGTGTCTAAACAGTCTTTGAAACAAACAGGGTGAGGGAACATCAGTGAAGTTATTTAAGAGGGTTTTCGTTCTTTTCTGAACGAGCCGTGCCTGAAATGTTTAGAGATAAAGGACTTCAAGGAAGTTTTTAAAAAAAAAAAATTAAAAAAATCAAATCAAAAGCATCTATAAGCTGCATAATTAGCATTCAGGCTACAAATGTTTATCTAACTTTTCATTTGTAACAAACACTTCCAATTTCAAAAGAAGTTCCGATCTCAGAATCCTTGGATTTACATCAAATAAATGTAACTCTTTAAAGAAGCTGTCACCAGCAGTAGCAGCATCTGCAACGCCTCACCTTTAAAACCTGAAGGTAAGGCAGTCCATCTGGTCCGTATTTACTGCCATTCTTCTCTACGTGTTTTATCCACTGAATGTGGGGTTGAGCATCACTGTAGACTTTGCAGACAAACTCGACATCACCTCCGACTACAGCTGAGGCATTTGCTGGAAGGCCAGCTTGGAGAATGGGCCGGTGCGGTGATCGCTCTGTTCCAGTGGGGAGGGTGAGGAGCAAGAGAGAGAAATAAAGATGCATAAATAAGCAGAGCTGCCAAGAAAACTGTAAGTGAACTCGAGCCAAAAAGCCCTGTAAGCCTGTTGGCTGACTCCTCCGAAATAACACTGCAGCCAAAACGTATAACGAAAGCTACAGTTCAAAGGAGATGACTTGAGCACTACACTTGTAATGTAAAGAATAGTTATTTGGGGGGAGGGGAGAAACCTTGACTAAAAGCTTTGTGCATTTTTTGTAGTGCAGACAAACAAGTAAAATATCTTCTTTTTCGAGAGTTACTCTGAAGAAGTACCTCTGAGTTTCGAAACGCTAAGCCTCCACCAAATTAGGGGCAAACAATCAGGTGTTTCGTTTTTTTTTTTTTTAACTGAACCAATAAGGTATTACAGTAAATCAAAAGATATTTCCCAAATGCAGCAGCAAAACTCACAGCACCAGAATGCACCATACATGACACATCCCAGACAGCTCCAGTTTTTAAGAACACTCTGATCAATACACTACAGCAACACTCAGACACAGCAGCAGAAATACCAATTTGTTATTCTGATCAGGACTCAAACCAATACTGAGCTATTCAGAATAAATAAATAAATATATATATATATTTAACGTGAGCTAATGTAGTTTATTATTTATTTGCTAGCCTAAGCATTTCATAAATGCTCTTCACTGAGCTGGCATCATTGAATACATTCTCCATCCGGGCATCCAGACAGGCATTGCAGCCACATTCCAAGCCTGGTTTTGTGGACGTTTCTTAGCAAAGCATCGATGGGAGCCTTCTCCTCAGTTATGAGGCGAGGCAATTTCCCACCACTGTCACCAAGCCCAATCTGAATGCTACTCAAATCTCCCTGGTGATGATCTGGGCACGAGCCTGGACACAGCAACCCTTCAGACAACTGCAGCTCTCATCCATCTGTAAGTGGGAACTCATTTCTTCTTTGCAGAATCATAGAATCACCAAGGTTGGAAAAAACCTACAAGACCATTCAATCCAACTATCTGCCCATCACCAATAGTTCTCTCTAAACCATGTCCCTGTACACAACATCCAAACGTTCCTTGAACACCTCCAGGGTTGGTGACTCCACCATCTCCCTGGGCAGCCCACATGAAAGCTTAACTCTACGCATATCTTTTCATGAGAACATAAAGTTAACACTGACCCATACACGGGTTCAGTCTATGAATCAGAAGTGAAGAGCCCATTGCTTATCACTGTCTGAGATTCGGTGCTCCAGGATTTTCTTCCAAGATCAGGAAAAAAGGAGCAAATCTAAATATTTATTTTTAGAGGCTGTGCGCTGCGAAAGCTTCGGCGTTAAGAGCCAAATCAACTGAATTTCAAATCAAGTGCTCCTTCTTAAACACACTAGTTTCCAATAAACTGTTTCACAAGCAAACATTGCAAGTGTAACAGCAAATAATGATGCCCATGGAACAATGGGATCTTTCATACCGTCCAATATATTTGGCATGCGGCAAACATCTACTGGGAATTTATTCACTGAGGCTATGCTGGCAGCACACTACAAAGCAGCAGTCTTATTTGACTTGTGGCAAAAGTGCATTTGTATTGCAGTCATTAAATTATTCCATGGCTATGTATGTCGTTTTCAAAAGACCTAGGAACGGTTTAACTTTGTGTTTTTACTTGTAAATTACAGTAGATTGTACAAATTACTATTCTATCCGTTCTACAGAAAACTTTTTAAGTTTCTCACCTTATCCTAAATAAGCTCTAATTCCATCTCCCTCACCCCTTCATTTGGGTACAAAAACAGCAAGCAAGATCTCTCTTTAATAGAAACCTTACACCATCTTCCAAAACTTATTACAGCTGCCTTCGGTATAAAATGAAACCTTAGAGAATGTTATTTAAAATGTTTTTTAGAAGTCAGTAGGCCTCATGTTTCATTTCTCCACATCAGGGTTTGATTTCCTTTGTGACCTTACTCGCTGCCCTTAAACAAACCAGAGAACGAGGCCTGAAACATCTTGGAAAAGTTCCCACTATGGCAGCACCAACACACGAAACGTGTTTAGTTTATCCTGATAGCCATCAACGATTTAATCTTTTATCGATGTCTGTCAAACGTCTCCTCTACCAAAATAGAAAAGGCCAAGCAAAGAAGCAAAAGCAAAGTTCTTACATTCTTACCCCAAATTCCTTAAAAAATTAAAGAGGGTATGCATATGTATAGGTAAAACGTTTGTGAAATTTCTGCTCTGAGGGTATGTGCGCTAAAAAACAAACTTCAGTTACCCTCCAACATGCAGAGCCATGTCTAGCATTCATTCAGCTTCCCTGCCTCAGTAGAAGGGAGTGCTCCTGTCTGCGCCCAAGAAACACAGAGGACCATAAATATCACGATGCTACTTCAGAGGGCTTTCATGTCAATCCTGGAATCCACGGGCCACAAGAAATGACATGCGTGTTAGGGAAAGTAACAAAATGCAGACAGAACTTCCACTAATGACTAAATTCTGTACAGTATCATTGCTCGGAAACTGTCACTCCAGGATGTTACCCTGTCTTTGCTATTTCTCAGCAAACTACATATATTTAGGGATTTTGCTTAGGTACTGTCACAAACCATATTCATAAATCTCACATCACTTTTTCACGTTTAAAATACAAGCCTTACATTTGTAAGCAGTTATCACCACTCAAACAACTGGCTATGCCAGTATTATATGGAATATCACATTTTCCTTTTTATTAAATACTAGTATAAGAGTTAAAGATGCTTTCTCAAATATCTTACAAGCTGCTGAAACTGATGTTACATAATGTACTAATTACAGTTAGGACCATCACTAAACCATAGTGACTCTGTATATCCCTAGTTATTTCATTCAAACAACATTTTCATACTGAATAAGCTGGCAATCAAGCTTGCAACTCTGATACCCTACTGGTCTCAATATGGCCCTTCCTTCATTGCTGCTGAATTGAACCTCAAGAAATAAATCTTTGCCATCTGACTACTTAAAATTTAGTGTTCCATTCTCACTGCTAACACAACCTTTCAAAAACAGCTTATGCTATAGTACAGAAGATTGCCCCCAAAGATTAGCTGTCTTCAAGCATACTAAACACTACATTATGAAGACCATAAAAAGTAGTAGATACAAGTTCTGCTACCATAAATATTAGTTACTTAGTCAACTACATATAGATCTACAAGTTTTTTCATAGATATGCCCTGCTTGCTTGAGTAGACTTTTATGGTTCTACTAAAACACAATGGATGTTTAAAAATGAAGAATATTTTCTGTGATATTTTCTGTTGATCTGAAAGCAAGCCGAACTGAATCACTGTGTATAGATCTCTGTAGGTTATCTTTCATATACTCATAGAATGGCTTGGGCTGGAAGGGACCTAGAGAGAAAGATTGCTTAATTCTGGATCCCACCTTAAAATAAGACATCAGTTTGTTTTCCCCAATTTGCAGTTTTGCTTCAAAACAAGAACAGCTCCATTTGGGGAGACAATTATCTACAGACAGCAGTGAAACTGGCTGATTGTGTAAGGAATGTCAAATTCAATGCTACAAGCATTGAATACTGAAGTCTACACCACCATAAAAGCATCCAGGGCTTAAACATTTCTGCTCAAAATTGCTTGAACAGTTCTGATAGCTTATCTATCGGCAAACAGAGTTGCTATCGGAAAAGACAACGGACAAAGAGAGCTGCCCAATGGCTCAGAAGAAACTCTCATTTAGTCTGTTAATGTTAAAACTTTAGAATGCCTTTCTCCAAGACAGGAAACTGTAAAGAATGCAAGGCAGCTGGAAAATTCCAAGTTTCCTAAAAATGGGCACAAATGGACACTGGAGATGGGTGGCAAGGAGCAAATCCTGCCACCAGCACTGCAGAGAAGCCAGCCGGGAAGCAACTAATGGAGCCTGCACACTTCCCAAAGAGCTCCTGAAAACTGGCCTTTTCAGCAGTTTAAAGCCCTTGGGCAGGTGGTTCCTACAGAAGGTCACCTCTCTCCAGTGTTTGGCTTCATCTTTTCCAATATTTTTGCTGACCCACAGCAACTAACGGAGAGGGAAATCTAAGAGGTGAGAGGCAGGAACATCATGATGCAAGGACATGAGATGAAGATCCCAAGAGATGGAGGCGGTCGACAGGGGCTAGAAGACAAATTTTACAGCCAACAGTGACCAGAAGATCTGATCGCACCACTGGTCTTGACATCTTGGAGGTGCAGGAATGAAAAAACACAGAAGAGAGGCTGCTCGCTGAGCATGCCAGCTGAAGAAAGATGTAGGACAGGGCTTGCTGCTGCCAGAGGCCAGAGAGAGCCTATTGTGACTGAAAAAGTGCCACTGCCGCTCCTGGAGTGTGCTGGCAGGGAAAGGAGACAATAACCCCGGAAGCAATGAGCTCCAGGTCCCATCTAAAGGCCAAGTCTCCTTAGCAACCTGGCTGTATCGAGGGCTGAGAAGAGTTCTGGCAATTGTCTATCCAAGCCTCCCTGCCATCCCAGGACAGACAGTTCAGGACCTTTCATGGGAGCTAAAAGCCAGAACCAAAGCCCATTGAAGTCAGGGGAAGAGCTCACATGGAATTCAATGGGCTTTGGATAAGGCATTTGATTCATTTCAGAAAGAAAAAAAAAAAATGGAAACTATTTATTTTTTCCTTTTGAATGTGCTTGTTTCCTCTCCTTGCAAGCGTGTGATTTAAGTGCAAGCTAAGAAAATAAAAGCTGAATAGCAAGTGCAAGAGTTCTGGGGACAATGGAGAGATCCTCAATTAAAAGGGGAAAATAAAACTAGAAGTAAGCTTTTCATTAGACAAACACATTTACCAGAGCCTTTATCATCAGTCTTGAAATGCTACCAACTCCTAAGGAATCATCTTGACAGTTGACGCTGTGAAGCTACAGAGAACTCCAACGATGCCTCTAAGCATGGTATCAGTAACCATTCTGGATCCAGAGACCTCAGCAGAGATAGAGAGTAGTACACTCAATCACTGTGCAACATCTGTTGCTTTGAAAAGCGTTCATGATCTGTAAATTACAGGTGTCTAAAAGCATCCTAAAGTCTTTTAGGCTAGGCAGTAATCATGTGCCCTTGCCATGGCTTTCACTTAGCACCTCAAACTTGCAGGATTGACTCTTTAGCTTTAAAAAAAAAAAAAAAAAAGCACAGCTTTTTCCATCATATACGTGGACTGAAATATTTCAGTGTGTAAGGACATTCACTGGGCTGACCACAGTCTGCAATCACTACCAGTTTGGGCTAAATATCAACCATTAAGAGATGAATGCCTAATCCCTCACATTAAATGAGGAAAACACTACCAGTAGAACAGCCTACTCTGGCTGACAGTCAATGAACTGGTTTGGAAGGAGAGACACAACAGTCAGTGTCCTTCATGAAAGATCCCACCTACACAAACTGCTAAACTGGCCCCCGTCCACAAGCACTCAGAGGCTGGATTAATTATTGCTCTCTGAATTAGAGAGCCCCATTGAGGAGATTTCCAGAGGCAGCCAAGGCATGAGGAACTGCCACTCAGGTTTCCCTATAAATACAGTCTTATCCAAGTTCATACAAAGGATCTGCCTTGAAATTACACTTGCTTTCCATACCCCTAGGTAGAGTGGCATAGGAGGAGTCTAACCAAACAGATGTCAGAGTCCCCAAAGAAATTTTCTCTTTCAACTTAGCTCTCTACACGTGGGCCAAGCCAAAACCTCACTTCCCTTCTTCAGAAATAAGCAATTGCTTATGGGGGCTGTACTCTATGAAAGGCTGGAGGGCAAACATTGGTAAGCCCACTATTTGTTCAGTAGTGTGTAGGAGTAAGGCTGGGTGCTGGCTGCTCTTGCAGAAGATCAGAAACAACCGAGCAGGTGCAGGCAAAATGCCTTTGCTAATGAACGTCATACACGGTATATACGTGAGCCAGGAGCTGAGCAGCTTCTACCAGCTGCATGTCAGTTTGGTTTCCCTTCTGCCTAATATGAAGCACTGCGTGTTGTTTATAGCCAATTCAGAAGTGCTGCTGAACTGTCATGTTCTATTTACACGTACATACATACACACCCCTCAAACCACCACCTCTGAGGCAATTTATGCGCACCGAGGTATCATCCACAGCACGACAGGAACAATGCTCCCTTCTCAAGCTCTCTGCAAAACCATGAGAAATTTTAAGGCTGTAAGGAATAACAGATCACTGTCATTAAATGTTGAGAGATAACGACCATCCCTGGCAAGAGCACTTGATAAAGAGCAGGAGCCTTCAGACCGACAAGCAGAACAGCCCGCAGATCAGACCAGCATTACCAGTGCTGATGAAATCATGCCTTGCAAATTTTGGCACCTTTTACCAATAGGTACTAGCCAACATGTTCTCGTGCTGTCCAACATTCCTGTGCAGCATGAGTCTCCATATATCAGCATTTCCCATGCTCCAGAGGTGGTCTCGGTGGCCAGGAGCTCTGAGGGGTATCAGGGCTCCCGGCCATCACACAGGAACCTGCAAGGCTTAGAGCAGCACTGGGCCACAGGGAGGGCAGTGAGGTGGCTGACATCCACAGCTACATTCTAGTCTTTTCTCCTCTAATTCAGGAGTCTTTTATATAAATGTGAGGTATTTCTTGCTGTGGACATTTTGTCACAAGCATCAAAAGCAGGCAGCCTCCTACTCAAAGTAAAGTATTTACCATTCTATCCAAGCTCTCCGTGCCATCAAAACCCTCCTGCTAACCAAGATCAGTCGAGTACAAGGCAGTGCCTTTTTAAAACTTTGCAGAAACGAATCAGATGTGTTCAAACTCTTTGTCCTTGGCTTCACCACCTTCACCTCCAATTGGAAGTAATGGCACTGTTATTACAGCAGGCAAAGTTCCCACTTATGTTCTCCCATCTGTCTCTTTGGACAGCTCTACAGTAGAGCTTTAGCTTGTGGGCTTATACACATCCTAGCTAAAATTCATCTTTGCCTAACACCTTTCTAGCATCAGTTCATCTGCACACCTCTTCTCATATGGCAGCAAGCCGAGGAAGAAAAAGCTGCAACAAGATTGAATGAGTTGCTCAACACAAAGCCTGTTCTTGTCAATGAGAACAGCAAAAAAATCACAATCAGAACTAGCTAAAACTATCCACTAAGCCAATTTGTATACTGGGGGATTAAATGAGACAGAGAAACATCCAGAAATCCAAGGCCTATGGCAGACAACATGAATGTTCTTGCTGTAAAACACAAAAGCACCAACAGGGCTTTAGGACCAGTTTGTCCTTAAAGCAAAACTGTCAGGATCACAACACGTGTGTTTCACTGGCACCATGGAGCAAAAGCAGCCATAGCACAAAGTTGTTCAGCGCTAACCCTGAAGCTTGCAATACCTCTGACACAGCACATGCATAAGCAAAATCTTCATGCATGTCTAAACAAAGAGGGGAGAGGTCTTACTTTGGTGTGAGAAAAACGTAAACAGAACAAAGAATAGCGGAAATTTTCATTGAAATTCTTTCCACTGCGCCCCCAAAAAAAAGGCTACAAGAGATAATGAAAACCAACTTGCAGCTTCTCACAGGCAAGTGGTAGTATCTTATTGCTCTGTCCGTTTCCAGAGACTGCATTAATTTTTACGTGCAGAGACATCATTCTTTCTCCTGTCCACAGCTCCCTTCACCAGATGCTTCACCAAACCACAGAGACAACAGCGGCATCCAGCAAACTGGGCCTCTCCCCAGGTTCTACCCGAGGTTTGCCATCCAAATACCATCTCTCCCACATAAGACCTCAATTACATATGTGCCATTATATTTCTAGTAATTCAGGTTTACCTGGATTATCAGGTAAAGTTTTCCAGACACATGCAACAGATTTAACGAGAAGGACTTTGTCTGGCCATGCAGGGACACAAAGTTTGTGCTCCAAAAGCAGAAATCTTTTATCTCTTATTTTCTACAGTTATTAGTCACACTTCTATGACTGTTTTTCTGATTGGGATTATACATACCCTAATGGAGAGCTTCCTTCAAACGTAAAATCAGCACAGCTATTTCCTCCCACTTGACCATCTCTCAGATGTTTACAGTGAACAAACAGACATGCATTAAGTTGTTAATGCAGAATACGTGAACTAATTACAATCAATTGCTTTGATCACCTACTTTACAGTGGTGATTGCAAACTAAAAAAAAATAAATACACATTTTAAACTTTCATAAGCATCTTGTAAAAATGGTAAAAACTGGTCAACATTGAGTTCATTATTCAAACTCTGACAGTATCTGTGCTTTTCCTTCCATGAACACAGTCAAATTTCAGCATATTCATGAAACCTTTTAAACAGTAATATGAAATAATAATCATAACATTTTACATTTACAGAGTAGTTCAACATCCAAAAGTGCTTAACAAACTACTATTTTTAATGTGGCTTTTACATCGTAATTAAATTATATATCACTTTGTTTTTATGTTTAAATGGAGCAACTGCTGCTGAAGCTGCACCATGGGAATGGGAGTAATCCAACAATGACCAAATTAATTTAAATCCAGAAAACTCATAAAATACAGCCATCTCTGGATTCCAAGTTACACAGTGGTTGGCACAGCAGTTAGAAGACACCCACATCAAAGCTGTCAGGATAACCTTTTCTCTAATAGCCACAGAATGCCACATCTCACTGATTTGTCCACACTTCAGTACTCCTAGATGTCTCACCCTCTTACCTGTCCCTCAAGGTCTTTACTTTCCTGCACTGTAAGCCTCTCAAAAGACCCCACACCCTTACACTGCAGCATCTTCCCAGCCCCACTGCCCTCAACCTCATCTTGTTACAGCCACAAACAACCCTTGACATCTAACCACTCCAACCTGCTGTTCAGCTCCATCCCTGTCCGCTTCCACCAACTCTGTATCTCTTTTAACCCTACTCTGACCCCCAAAGCCTGTGATGCTTGTGTCCCTGGAAAACACTTGCCCCCAAGGGTGAGCATCCCAGCTAAAATCTGCGGCTGTGAGATTATCTGCAAGCACAGACATGGCTCTCAACACTTGCCAACTGCAAGCTGAACAACACAACAGTCTGCTTAGCATCTTCGGGCAACTATTGCAAATTCCTGCTTATATTTCCACAAGTGTGATACTGCATGAATTAGGAGGCATGATTAAAAATGATAATAAAAGGGCTGAAACAATATCCTGTTCATCATTCATCAAAAGAAAGAGAAATGCCTGCCTTGGGGCTGTAATAAGACAGAAAGTGGGACAGGGAGGCCAGTCCTCCCCCAGCAGGCTCTGCAGGAAGCACTCCAAACATGACAAATGCAGCGTTCACCCAGCAGATGAAGTAATGACACCAGTATTTGTTCATAAAATGTAATTTAGCCAGACTACCCCAATGAAATCAGAAGCTTTAGTGCTATAAAACTAAGGTTTGGGAAAATCTTTGCCTTATTAAGAAAGAAGAGAGGGACCCCTAAGCCTTCCTTTTCCTTCAGCTAAACCATCACACTGTGGCCTTTGTTTTTGGGAGCAAACTGCACAGCCTCCAGCATTGAACAATCTATGTAATTTCTTCTCAGGTGTGCACACCTTGCCAAAAGCCAAGTGCCAGGTGTAAAGTCCACGCTCAGCCTTATCAGTACATGAAATAAAGTCGTCTTCCCTCTTGGTCTAACCAAACACCTGAGGGCAGGCATCAGCAGGGATACCTGCATGCTTGCAGCCCGTCTCATCATGCCACAGGCCGCAGGCACCTGGGTGAGGATGTCAAGCCAAAGCTTGTCCCCACAAGGAGCATCAACAACTACAAATCCAGCTGCCAGAAGCACAAGTTTGGGCTTGGTTGCAATACCTACATTTAACTCCTGCCAGGCAAGAGTGATGCAGGGCACGCGTTTGCTTCAGTTGTTGTCAGTTCTTTTCGTATGTAACCTGGCTGCTAAAAATAATTCTTTGGAAATTAAGGAACATTTTGTTCTTATGTCAAACTAATTCTGAATTTCTTTTTGACAAAACAAGCCTTGGTGAAAACAAATAACAATGCATATGTTTTTATGAATTCAGGAACGGCAAAGTGGAAACATGTCGTTAAAAAAAAAAAAAACATGTCCATTCCATGCTCACAGCCAGAGACTGTAAGAGCACAGGAAAACCCAAAAATAAAGCTGACTAGAAACAAAAGAGAAGGTTTTTTTTTTTTCTTGTGCCTAAACAAAAGGAAATATAAACAATGAACAAGTATCAAGAGCAAAAAGAAGATTCCATTTTAATGAGATTTTGTTTGTTTAATAACACGCTGTAAAAAGCATGAGTAAAATTCACCCCAACGCCCTCTAAACCTCCAAGGGTTCAGAATACAAGCGCTTTTCTGCACAACCATCGGTGAAAGCACTCACATGCAGAATTTCCGGGGCACGAGATTAAGCTGAGAGCCATCTGAAATGCCTCTAGACCTCATTCCTTAATGATGTGAGCCAAAGGCGTGGCTAGCACGCAAACTAGAAGCTCAAGGTAAAGTTAAACTTGTTGCAAAAGGATTTTTAAATATATATATGCACATTTGTGACATGTTACGTGCACTTTTATAGTAAACAGCAGGGTCTTCTTACTCCACATTCTTGGGAGATGTGTCGTGCCATGGCAGCTGCTTGTAAGACCCCGTAAATGAGGTAATGTGCAGAACTTCATCTGAAACCAAAATGAGGTTTGTTTCCCTGGATGATGACATTAAATAGGACAGAAATGGCTACCTGCACTACTCCTGGTACAGACTAAGCCTTTTTTGCTGTTAAAATATAAATTCAATTAGTTACTTCCACGCTTAGCAGAACTGCTGCTGCTGAAATTGTACTCCAACGATAATTGCAATCCAACAGTGATCTAATTATGTACAAGTCTCAGTGGCTGCATTCCCACATTGCTTTCTACAACCCGGATTCACTACAATACAACCCATAAGTGAAAACCACAGTTTTCAAGCACTCTCCCTTAAGACTGTATGATTTTATATATGTTTAATGAGAACGGAGTCAGTCTATTAGCAAGCTTACTATAAAACTGTGAGTTTCTACCTGCCATTAAACACAAAAGAATAGAAAGGCACTCGAGTTTCACGTAGAAAGCAGCTGATGGGCTGAATTGTACAAGGGAAAGTACATTCTTTTAATTAAGGTGTTGGAGGAGGATTCGAGTACCAGCCTTCATTTTTTGCTCTGCCACCAGCTTCCTGTGTGACCCAGGGCAAGAAATTTCATTGCTCCACAGCTGGTTTTCACATCTATAAAACAGACAGTGACATTCCCTTCTCCCGGTCTCTGCATTTAGGTTGTAAGCAATTACTACATTCTGGCATGCTGCTTTGGGCAACAAATAGCTGATATTAATTGAAGCCTCTGGGTTGCACTCCAATAAATAGCTGGAGACTGCTCCTCTTCCTTTCCAACAGCATTTTGCACGGTCACCATTAGCCACTGATGCCATCAGCACAGCTGCAGCCCTGAGACCCTGCCTGGAGACAGGAAGGGCGAGGAGCAGGGGCCCTTGAGGGCGTCCCAAACACTTCAAGAATGACCTCGTTCAGCCCAGAACATTCTGCCCAACTTCACTGCATGGTTTCCCCCTAATGTTGTCAATGTGGACGAGTATTTGGTGTTGCACAGAGAGGCTGCTGACAATTCACTGCTTTATTTTTCAGTATTTTCTAACTTGCGTTGTAAAAAATCCAGTACAAGTGCTTTGCCAAGTTTGTAAATTTGAACAAGACCATCTGAGCAGAGTTGACTGTTTTAAAAGGGTTCGTGCAAGTAATTACAAGGTAAAAACGAGAATAATTCACACCTACATTTGCACTGAAAAACTTCTCAGCCCTGCTGGCTCCAGGCTTTTAATTGTTGAAAGAGTTCAAGGTTTGGAAAATTATTGGCATCAAGTCATACTGGATATTCCTAACTAGCATTGTGTCATTACTTGGCAGGATTTTTGCTGGGATACTTCCCAAATCTGTGACATAATCAGAGGGTTCTCCACATTACTCCATATAGTCAGACTCTTGTGTTCATATAATACATTACCATGTTTAATACCATTTGCTATTACTTACACTTAATCAACTCTGGAATCAGTTAAACCATGTAGGAAAAGCAATTTCAGAGGCTTTCAACTGACAGTTTTCCACACACAACCTGGCCTAAAATTATGACCTGAAGCTTGTAAGATGTTGTCTACATGTGCAATAGCCTCTAAACAAACACCCATAACTCTCTACAGCTCTATGGGAATGGAAAACTCATATAAAGGAAAAAAGAGAGAAAAAAAAAATCCAGAAAATTAACTTCTGTATAACTGTCTTAACTAGAAAACTGTCAAAGTTTCCCCTTCTGGCCTGTTGTAATTTACTGCTTCAATGGTTTCTCGCCCAACCTCCACAATTATCGCAAGCTTTCAGCACCGCAGAAATGGCTGAGCTCTCTAGCATCAATGCCCCTTTCAGCTTAAAGCCCCAGTGCAGAATCTCTTGAGAGATTCTCAGTAAATTCAGCACGCAGTATTTTATCTTAGGGTATACAATCCTATAAGTATGCTTTCAAATTAAACTAACAATGATACCCTTTCACACACCAAAACAAATGCAAAAAAGGGAGTGAAACGATGAAGTGTGCTGAGTTCCACAATGCTGACTGTGATCTGCAGAAGTGGCTTTGGCTTTCCCATCTCCTAGGGCCCAAATATCACAAAAAGGTGAATTTACACCCAGGGAAAATCAAGTGTCCTTTGGGTGCCATGAGCTGAGTACCCAGCACCCCAGGTCAGCAGTCACTTTTGAAGAACTTGACCTCACTATTTACGTTTCTGCCTCTCTATAGGAAAGGAATAGACATTTCACTAAGTGACATCACCTTTATTGCCATTCCACTCATTCACACAAGTCACTGTAATTTATTGCCAGGAAAAATAAATGTCTACACAATGTTCCTCAATGTAAGCCATTCAAAAAGCTCAAAGGGAGAGAGGAGGTGAGAGGACTTCTGACAAATATTTGCTCAAGTGACCACACCGTCCATGAACAGATTTGCTAGAAAGAAATGGGTGAAGAAATCTATAGTCACCTTGAAGCATGCCAGGCTGGGACTGGGGCAGCAACGAGGAAAAGGAACAGGGGAAAGAAGGGGAATTTTTCAGTTTCTTTAGAGCAAAGAAAAATTCCACTATTGCAAAAGAGGCTTCTTTCCTCTTATGCAGCTTTAAGCAAAAACAAAGCTGAACCAATCTAGATTCCCAAAACGATTAAGAAAATAGCTAAATAATTTCTACAGAACTTCCAAAAGTCCCCAGGTGCTCATCCCACCTCTGTAAGGCCAGGCAGGGTAAGCAGCACGTAGGGCACCATGCACTGCCTGCACCAGCAGCCACCACTGCTGCACCCTCAGCAAATTGTGTCTAAACAAATGTTCAGGCAAAAATGGCTTTGTCAGCCACTTGGTTGACTATATAGAGGCTGTGCTGTGGCTTCAGACTGACAGCATCCTCATCACAAAATTCCCTTCTTCCTCTCCTACTGCATGAAGGCTAAACCCTCTAATTTTGGGGGTTTCCGCAGATTTAAGTGGTCCTAAACCTAAAAGGGATGCACTTTTATTCATGTAAAAATAATCAACAGGCAGGGAAATGAAAACTTTGTCTTGCTCTGACCAAATACACTGAAACTTACATTAAGATTCACTCTAGAAAACAAGTTGGGCTGCCAGTCACCAGCCAGAAATAGCTTACAATAATAACATTCATTTTTAATTTCACTCTGTACTGAAATTAGTTTATTCCCAGAGCTTACAACACTCAGATGGCACCACGAGCTAAGGAGAGCAAAGCCCACTCAGACATACTTCAGAAATAGCAGTTCAGACCTCAAAAGGTACCACTACCAAGTCCTGTTATAACAGCCAAACTGATTATTTTGAATAGCAACCTCTGCAGATTCAATACAACTATTCTACACCTATCCAAGGCTGATCACCAAGGGTATAATCGGGACAAAATCTCTGCCAATATTAGTTGTACCAGCAAAAATTAAGTTGTAACACTAATACTTAGAACTGCATTAGCATTTATTATTTGCTCTTTACGGTAAGCTTGTAGGTGTATTGCAGCAACATGCAATTACCAAGAGCTTCCTTGTGCAGACACTACAGCTTTGCCGAGATATAGGCAAATTAGTCCTATAGACACAACAAAGACAGATAATATATTTAAGTTATGCAGGAGTTGTTTATGCAGTGAATTCTTTTCTTCCAAATACCACAAAATCGTCGCCAAACTTAAGTAAAATCTATCAGCTTAGTTCTAAATGCTTTTATAAAGAAGCTTGGCCATTAACTAACAGCATCCTCACGTGTTTGACGGAGCATTACTTACCGACAACATCGAGATGGTAAGTGTGGTTGATGGAGCCGTACTGGTTTTCCACGATGCACGTGTAATTTCCTTTGTCAGACGGGACTACGCTCTCCATGATGAGACTCCAGTGCTGGTTACGGACCTGGAGAGTTATAAACAGAAACTGAGAACTTCCCCAGCACAGCATACCCCTCACCCCATCCAAAACAGCTGTACCGCAGTCTTTTGTAGTCCGTGTTCAAAATTAGTGTCCCCTGTGTTCATCAGGACTTTGAAATACTTCACGCCTGATCAGGTACAGCATGGCTGCAGCAGTGGAAGCTTTCATGCACTCAGTTATGAACGTTCCCTCAGCCCTAATTTGAGCACTTCAGCCTTCAGTGCACATCCAGTTCGATCAGGCTTAAAACAGCAGCACCAATTAGCAGCGGTTGTCTTACCAGGCTTACCTCTCAATATACTCCAACATGAATTCACACCCTCCAGATATTACCCATCTGTCTCCAAACAATCATCTGATAATATTAGCTACGCACGAGCAAGATGGGATGGATATGATCCCATATCATCCAGGTCTGTGTTGTGCTCTGATAGCTCAATTACACAGCCCGCCTTTTGGAGAAACACAGTGCAGAAGGGCAGTGCCTGGGCTGCCTCCCAGGGACACAAGGAATCACATCTAATGCCATGGGATACCACAGCTGGAAGAAATGGTGGCACCTCCCCAAAGAAACGTCTGAAAAGAAAACCCTCACTGAAATAGAATATAAGGATATGCACTAATTCCACACATTTCTTGGGTGTGATGCATTGAAGGTGCTGGTTCTGCTCCCATTTGAATTCTAAAGGAGTGTTGGCAATGGTCTCACAGAAAATAGGATCCAGCCCAATACCAGAAGGATAAAAAGCGTATATATATTCTCTGCATCAGAAATGAAGGCCCAAAATGACCTCTTGCTTGCTATCCAATACTTCCTTATTTCAGAATTACCCTTTTGACAAGGTGCTCACGAACCTTGATATCACATAGCTGTGATGTACAGTTTTTAAACCACAAAGTACACGTTTTAGCAAATAAAATAAAACACGGTCTGGTACAGTGATTTTAATCGTCCAAATTGAAAGTAGTAATTCAGTGCAGTACACCAGAAAAATGTACTGACCATCAGCAACACTTCCAGTAACTGTATGTTCTTGAAAGATCATTACAACCATAGGTCTGAAATCCTGCTCCTTGCTCTGCTGTTCTGTAGGTCCCTACAGAAGGGAGGGGCTGCTCAGGGCTGCTGCCAACAGCGTAAGTAAAAATCCCTTCAGTCCAAAGCTTAGGAGTCCTGATTGGCCATGTGGGCTTGGAATAGGAAATAAAATGCAGGTGATCCCCCAGCAGCTGGTGGAGGGCATGGATGCTAAACACTGCATTGCCGGGTGTGTGACAACAAGACCCAAGACCTCCAGCCCCAAATCACAGCCCCTCTCCCCAGCTTCCCCTTTTGGGGCTATGCATCAAAACAATACATTGGTGTTTGTTTTTTTGTGTTGTTTTTTTTTTTTTTTTTTTTTTTTCCCCCACAGCATTAGGAGCTTAGAAATAAGTTTAACAAGACAGAATCAGTTCAAAGATTGAATAAGGAGATAACAGAACACTAAGTCAGCATTTGCTCAGAAAGAATTACTCTAGAACAATCAATATCAATAAAACCAATATTTTACTAATTTATGACTTGTTTTGGGAAACTTGATCAAACCTTTTTTTTTTTTGCCATTACAAATTTATAAATTCAGAATTAGAACAAGAGTTTTTAACTTATTTGGTCACGAAACAGAAAGGACAGGACAGAGTTCCAGAAAAGTTAAAACAAAAAAGGTAACAAGCTATAAGTAATTAACTGACGGAGAACACAAGAAGTTGAGTAGTATTCAATAAGATAGTATCTTGCTTTTAGTAAGTGCATATATTACATGGAAATATTAGAATCTATTTGTGTAATTTCCCTTCTTGCAATGCCAGTAAGTAGTAATTCAGCAAATCCAATGAGTTGCAAGTGATGTTTTTATATAAAAAAATAAAGTCTCTTTAGTTTAAGCTAAACAACTGCTATGACAGCACAAAGCATTTATGACAGATTATCATACTACTGGATTTATGTTGTGAATCTGGATTCAGCGAGATTCAGCTTTGGCCGATTGCTTTCTGTTTACGAGTGTAGCACCGCAAAGCCCAGCTGAATGCATCTGCCAGGGATGAGGGCAGCTTCTCCCAACAAAGACTCCCAAACTGAAGCCCTCATTCTGAGTCATACAATAACTTGTGTTGGAAGATACACTAAAGCCCACCCTGTTCCAACCGCGTGCCGTAGGGGCAGCTCAAGCTGGCCAGTGCCCCATCCATAGCCTTGGGCACCTCCAGAGATGGGGCACCCACACCTCTCTGCACAGCCTGATCACTACCAGACTGTAAAATGCCTATCTCCTGTTTGTAAACTCCTTTTAAGTACTGAAAGACCACCACCATTCAGTACTGAATTCCTGAAAATCAGGTGTTGACACTTCTAGCAAATCACTGACATGCTTTTTTGGGCAATCTTCTCCATGACATTTTTAGCCAATCCTTTCAGATAGTCTCTCCAAATAATCTAATTTTTAAACTAAATCACCAATGTGAAATATATACAGCTACCTCTGAAGCATAACTTGGTGGTCAGCAAACCTAACTGGAATCAAAACACAATGGGTGAGGAGATTGTCACAGAAATACTTTGTTTTTTTGCATATGCAGTAATTGTGGACAATTGTTTAATTTTAATAATAAAATCATCTCAGTAACTAGATGCATGATTAGAAGTTTTCATCTAGCAAGAAAAACAAAAATAGTATAAATGAGTCAATACTAAATGAATTTCAAAGAAAAAAGGTCAGAAACCAAAATGCATTTCCCCACAAAGTCTGCACAGTTCAGTCAAACAAGTATTGCTCAGGGAATGAGAAGAAATACAGAATACCTACAGAAAAGCCACAGGTTTCTGTAGTTCCTAAGGAGCCAGCATTCTTTCCTTTACTCTATATGTATATATGGCTGAATTTAAACGTGGAAAAGACCACCGTAGAGATGAAGCTTATCAAAAGACATATGTGAAAACACACACCTGTTAATACTTAAACAGCATCCACTGATAGAAGTACATTTACTTTCCGGGTGGTGTATAGAAAAGTGAAGGCTGCTGTATTCTCACAAGGAGGGTTTAGAGCATTCACTCTAAAAAAAAAACCTCATAAAATACCTTTAAACACACAAGCAAGAATCACTACTTGAGGAGGCATTAAAAAAAAGGTGCTTAGAAATTCAATAACCAATCCTCCTTACTGCAGGTAATGCTCTGAAAAACAGAATCTTGAATTTCACCACCCAGAATTAGTCACGATGGAGGAATTTCGCACTGGGAGCTATCTTGGCCAGTGCATACACCCTTCTGCTAGCCTGCCTGAATGTAAATTGACTCAAGACATTCCCCAGTCGGAGGGACAAAGTGCTACAGGCTGCTATCTGATTGCGATACAGAGCATACAAAGCAGAGATATCGTGGCTCAGAGCAGCAGGGGAGAGGTGGCTGGAGGATTACTGGAGAACTTCACTTCTTCCTTCCCTTTCTTTGTTCTTAAAGCCTTCCAAAAGGAAGCATTAAGTCTGGTCATGGCAGATATGGCCAAACTTGGTTCACGCTATTCTATTTGCTCAGAGTATTTGTGTATGAAGATCTATGGCAGAAGCACTTTATATGTTGCAATGCCTAGGCTTAAGACAAGCTGGTGTACAAGAAATATTGTGGGCTGCTGTTAACGCTGGCTGCACATGGGCCAGTACAGGAAGAGTGATTGACTTTTTTCTGAGTTTTCCTTTGCAGAAAATGCAGCATAAAACTGCTGAGAAGATACAATTCTTATTCCCCAGTCATTTTGAGCAAGCCTGTGGTGACCTCAGCCTCTCCAACAAATAAAGGACACAGTGTCCAGTAGCTCTGGAGACCTCATTCTTGAGGAGTCACCCATTGATAACGTTTCCACCTTAAAAGCACAGTTACTCAAAACACCAAAAGAATCTGGAATATACTTGGACTTGGTAAGCAGAATGACAATGATAAGTAAATGCTTCCAGATCATTTTAAAGCTGATGTATTTATGAGCAAGAAGAAAGCCTAAAACCCGCAGCTGCATGCCCTCCTTTTTTCCTTTATACTGGAGATGTAAGAAGTTTTTATGATTTAGAATTATAGGTACATACTTCACTTATCCAGCTGGCTTTAGAAATAGGCATCTGTAGTTTCTTTCCAAAGCACATACGTACCTAGGAAATTGTACACATTTAATATACATGACCAAAAATTTAATTTGTGCTGCTTTATGTATGTCTACTGTAGAGCAGGAATGAGCTCACCCAGGTCTCTCACCCAGGCCAACAGCAGCAGCAGGGATTCAGCCCTTTACAGACCGCTCTCCCAAAGCAGACAGGTATCTGACAAGACACCAACTTTCCTTCGTGGTTTTCAAGTGTGATATCTGCATTTCCCCTTCATGAGATGCAGAGTGTACAAACAACATCTCAGTCTGTACTGAAGTGATTACTATTATTTTCCAAGACAGGATTAAGGGTTTTTTTAATTGATTTTTTTTTTTTTTTTTTAAATAAGCACTGTGAGAAAGGTAAAAGCCACTGAATTGTAGCCAATTCGTTAACACTCCATAGTATTATGAAAGGCAGAAGGTGCTGCCAGGTGTACACTCATAAGCAACAGCAATTTATGGTGTAAGCAAATAGATGGAAAAGTCTACTTGGATAATTAGCGTTCGTGCGGGGAGATTTACTGGGCTTCACCCTCTGCTAACACAAACGTTGGAAAAACTGACACTTTCTACAGTAAATCTAGTTAGAGAGGAAAGGAGGCTATGGCTTGTCCTCCTCCGCACTGGAAAACATTTTTTGTAATGAGCAGGATCTGAGTCAACAGCACACAAAGCAACATCCACGCTCACTCCATCCACGCGCTTCAAAGCTCGGCGCTGGACCATGAAGTGATGGCTGCAGATTGCTCTGGGCTCCTCAGCAGTACATTGCAACTTACAACCAACTTGACAAAGCGAGTCAAACTCAGAAACTTCTCATTTCGTACCTCATACCAGGGACACAGTCAGAAAGCCCATAACAGAGATTAGGGTGGCTCAGAAATCTGGCGTAGGACGGCACAGTGCATGCACGAACCCAACCTGGCATCCAAGCCTTGAGCTCCTATTCGCTGGGATAAGATGACCCCATTCTGACTTCTGACCTGACCCAGGCAGATATCTGGAGGTTAAAGGTCCATGCACTAAGCCAGAGAACAAGCTGGCCTTCCCAAACCACTCTCACAATAAGTAACCACCAGCTTCGAATGAGACATCTAATCTGAACCTATTTAAAATTCAAACAAACCCTTCTAAGTAATTGTTGCTTTCTCTCAAATTCTGCTTCCCATTTCAGTTTCATAGACCATAAACTCTATAGAAAATAATAACTTTTGACTTCTGACCCTTCTTTTATTAAATTGCCTATAATCATCACTGCGGATGGTCGTGGCTTTAACAATGCAGCTGAAAATGAATGAAGCAAAATCTTCAGATCTTACTGCATTTTGCAGCGTCAGTCTTTAGTCTTCCAAATAAGTCTTTATAAACAAACTTTAGTTGCACTTGTATTGAATGTTAGAAAAAAAAAAAATCAGAATTAAAACTCAGTAACAGCCAAAGAAACCACCCTCCCTTCCTCAGAAGAAAACAATTATTATTTTTTTGCTTTTAAATTTGATCCAAGTCCATTTAAAGACTTTCTGTTGACTTCAGCAAGTTGTTGTTGTGGGTTTTTGGTTTTTTTTTTTCAGCATTGGTCAAGATCAGAAATTGCAAAATAACTTAATGAGATCTTACCTTATAGCCGCCAATACGATGTTCTTGTTTAAACTCTTTCCCGTTTTTCAGCCATCTCATGGTTGGTGTTGGGTTTCCCATAGCCGGGCAACGAAACTTGACAGTGTTTGCTGCTGGCACTGCGTGTAACCTTTTCTCCATTTTATCTGTGTGTGTCCAATAAGGCGCCCCTGTTGCAAGGAGAAACATCCAGAAAAGTCAGAGCTTGGCACCCAACCTCCCTTTCCAGTCCGTTCCATGGATGGAAGCTGCATTTGTTTTAGTGGGGACAGTGTGTTCTAGGAAGGGTACAGGACTGGAAATCATCTGCTGCAAGCGTTGATCAGAGTTTTGCAAACAGCTCAGTCTGCAGCCTTGAATACACGATTTATGAGAGAATTCCAATAATTAAGCACAGATATTCCTCGCTTTGTGGGTGTTGAGTGAGACAGAGGGACCAAGCCTTCAGCAGATTCCACTGATCAGGATCCCCATTTGAGTTACTGCAAGTACTCAACAAACCCCAGTTGTGAAGCTGGACAAAGGCAGAACCATTTGAAGTCTCAGCCTTAATCTTCTCCCCATCTGAAGGGGAACAAGCACAACTATCTGTCGCAGAGCAACATGGCAAGGCTGATTGTGCTGTTGAGATGCCATTAAAATCTATCTGCAAATGGAATATATTGCCAAAAAACTTAACCAAAAAGGAGAGAGGATCAGCAAAACTCAGCAAGAGTTTGTCATTTAGTGCCCACCAGCACAGAGAAGTGTGGAAAATGCCTCTTTTGTCCGAAACATCAATCCTCTGTCATGTACTAGAATGACCAACACAGCACAACAGAACACGTCTAACTATCTTCCTTTACCCAATACATTTTTACCCAAAACATCGAAGATCAGCCCATGCTCTGGACCCATATGCCACTTTGGTTACATTGCACAGTGCTTTCCTGACAACACTTTGGTTATATCCCCATTACAGCTGAAAAAAAATAAAAAAGTATTCAAGATCTGTTTAACACTAGGAAACATTAATTTATTTTACAATGGCATTTTCCCGAAGCAAATCAGATTACTGTGGAATTTTGAGGACTAGAGGGGTCCAGAAAAAGAACTCTATTTCTCTCAGCCCTGTTTCATTTCCTTCATTAGCAGCCTTACACTCGACTATAAATAAACTCTTCCGTTCCTCAAATATTTATAGCAGCTCTTACAATCAGTGTAAACTCAGAAATCCTGCCACCCCCCTCCCTAAATAAAAATACAGCTGGATAGAAAATACAGGAATAAATTCTTTAACAACATCTCTTTCTGTATAAAGAAAACATTCCAAAAGCAAGTCTTAAAATGATGCTAAGAACGATAAGTGATTTTTTTTTTTTTTTTTTTTTGCCTGAAGTGGCAATTAGAGTTAAAACTAATGAAGTAGAAAAGCAAAGCAAATTTGTGCATGTAATCAAAACAGAAAATCAGGTAACTATTGGAAATTTAACTAGCACGCTAAGAAATTGTTACACAGACTAAAGTGAATTAGAAATGCAAGGAAAATTACTGCTAATGTTATTTGCTAAAACCAGGATCACATTAAACCAACAGAAGAGTTTAAACAAAGGCAACCAAAGGAATTACATACTACACTCAAAGACCAAATTACATTAGGTCTGTATGCAACGAGGGCAGAATTACAGGCTGGTGGTGATGTGTTACAGGGATATTTTCCCTGGATGGGTAGATACATCTCACAGGGCAATGTAAGGTGACCAATACCAAACTGTAGCACGTCAGACCACCCTAACTGGTTGTATTGCCATCTCAGAGCAGCAAAAAAGATATGGAGCTGTTGAAAAGGATTCAGAGGAAGCCACGAGGCTGATCAGAGGGCTGGAGCACCTCTCCTATGGAGAAAAGATGAGGAAGCTGGGCTTATTCAGCCTGGAGAATGAGCAGTGTGACATCATTCTGTTTTTCCAGCACCTGAAGGGGTCTACAGGAGAAATGGGGAGGGACTCTTCAGCAGCATATGTAGTGACAGGACATGGGGTAATGAGTTTAAACTAAAAGAGAGTAGATTTAGGAAAGCAATGGATGTCCCTTCCCTGGAGGTGTTCAAGGCCAGGCTGGATAAGGCTTTGGACAGCCTGGTGGGAGGTGTCCCTGCCCTGCAGTGGCCTTTGAAGCCCCTCCAACCCAAACTATTAATTGATTCTATGCCCCAAATAGGCACCTCTGACTCAGAAGCTTTGCAGCAATCATTGTCCCTGCTTATCACATCCATCTCATGCATTTGCACGTGTCCAAAGCACTGATGGCTCAGGAAGCACCAATGGACAAGCAGGAGCTCTAAGCTCAGGTTCCACAACTCCTCGAAGGCAGCAATGCCCTGCAGCCTGCACCCAGCTCAGTGGGAAGCTCTCCATGGGACACAACTGAGGATCAAGGCATATGAGTAGGTCAGTATTCAAATACCTCATGCAGTCAAGTTTTTATAAAAGTACTCTATGCAAGTACTAGCGTGTATTGCATTACAGTGCAGCTCATCCTATGGTTGTCTTGCGCATTATTCCCTTGTCCCCCCATCCTTGAAAAGTCCATGGAAGTGTCCAAATAATTCTCACGTACAAGAAATACACAGTGAAGAAACAATTTACTCCATGGAAAAGGTGGGAGCAGAGAACAGGTTGGGAGGATGCTGGCAGGAATAAAGAAAAGCAGCCACAGAGGGAAAGAGGGAGGAATGGAGAGAGGGAGGGAAACTCCAGGCTAGGGGCAAGGGCTGTGCTTGGAAAGCTTTCCCTCACACAAGCCTCACATCAGCATACCCTCTAGAGCTCCCGATTACAGGGGTACTCTGAGAAAAACATGTAGACATGACATGCTGAAACCACTATCTGAGATCATGTAGGATACCCTGCCATTTTTCACTAGGATACCAGCAATGCATATTGGCAGCTCACCAGCACATTTAAGGAAAACAAGAAAGGCAGCAATATCCACAAACTGTACCACTCGCACTCCTTTTGTGGTTTCTTACAGCGATGCATGGTCTTTCTCTTCATAGAGAAACTTAACAAAACCTAAAAGCATATTTCTGCTTTTGTTTTGAGAGCAATTCCATCTTAAAACGAAGAATACATGTAATGTACCAGCACGGGCTGACCCCTTACAGACCATCTCTGTGACATGCCACCCTGCTTATAGGATGAAGGACACACCCCTGGAAGAAGCTCCCACTAACAACCAGTGCCAGTCCCATAAGCAGCAGCAGCGAGCAGCAGGGGAAGGAGTGGGAATTCCTGATCGCTTTTAGAGCTCTCATTAGCGAAGAAAATATCCTGCTGACCCTCACTGCACTCTGCTGCAAATACATTACATCTAATCAGGCAAATCTCCTGCATGTGAAATTGAAATTAGGCGGCCCAGGGGACCACTTCAGAATTTCTTGATTATTTTTTTTCTCTGAACACACCTAATACAAAGAAATAAAGGAGTAGTCCATTCCAAACTAGCCCGAGGAGCACCTTGAGCCACTCAGTGCACCTGGAATGACCACACCAAGCCACCCCGAGCTTTTCAGTGCAATTGTATTTGACCTTTAATTAAAAAACACTTCTAGGCAGCATCCAATTTTTGCTGCTCCCTTGAGCGGGTTTCCACTCTGCAGGATCTGATGAATTTGAACCTTGTTTTATCCTTTCCGAAACTCTTCAAGGCATGAAAAGCACAGCATGTGGATTACATTTAGATACTTTTTGTTCTTAGTGCCAATTTACCATTGCTTGGCCCAGAAGAATTTGTTTAAAAGATGATAAGGAAAGAAAAAAAAAAAAAACTATAAACTTCCCAACCCGATCAGAGTTGAAGGCAGAACAGAAGCATCCTTAGGGCTACCCTGTGTTACCCAGCAAAATACTGTTGGCAGGCCTTGGTGCAACCCCAATATCAGTGCAGCCTTGTCCTATAGGAACTCTTGAAGTTAGGGTTATTTCTCAAAATCCCAGTGATGACAAGGCAACAAGCACCAACAAAGAGCCACAACCAGTAAGAACTGATGGAGAGCAGCCCTTAGCTTTGTGATAGGAAATCTAGGCCTATATCTAGAGATGGCACCTCACTAGGAGCAGAGGCTGAGGCACCTCACTAGGAGCAGAACTGAGCATCCAACACAGCTGTTTTATGGACAGAGAGGACTGGTTTTGCAGT
Source organism: Meleagris gallopavo (assembly GCF_905368555.1). Classification (NCBI taxonomy): domain Eukaryota; kingdom Metazoa; phylum Chordata; class Aves; order Galliformes; family Phasianidae; genus Meleagris; species Meleagris gallopavo. Next base: position 30,295,561 of record NC_139411.1, read on the forward strand.
GGAACCAGCCCTGCACCTTCCCTGTGAGCGCTAATCACTTCAACAAAAGCTGGAAGTAATAAAAAGCTATTCAGGATGCAGTCTGGAACAAATCTACCACATTGGGTTTTTTTTTCAGACAGTTAAGATATCTGTCAGGCTAGGAGGACACCAAACACAGTGTGAAATCTGCTATGCATGCCTTTTACTTAAAAATACACACAGGCCAAATGGCTGAATGAATGCACACGTGTGCAACACGAGTGCCCCTGTCTCCTGAGAGCAGGCTGCTGCTCGGGCTCCTGAGCACCCACACCTCAGTCCTCCAGGAGCAGTTGTGTTCCCAGGGCAGCCTTGGAGCACAGGCCGGATTTCCTCCTCAATCCCTTCGCCTGCATTTGAAAACCTTGGCCTCGGTAAACACATTTGTAACAGAGGCAAAGAAAAATTCTCAAAAAGCTTAAAAGAGCACTTGAACTAGTAAATAAAACAGTTCTAAAAGGTTTGCTTTGGGTTTAAATATGCAGGAATGAGGATGCCAAGGTTCAGCTTCCCGTGGAAGGCACTGCAGCCATTTCCTGCCTCATCACATTATAATTAACATGCCAAGACAGCTGGACTTTATCAGAATTGTTTCATCAAAAAGCAACAACCTTTGAAGACCATGGCCTTTTGTTTCCATCACTAAAGGCATAACCAGGCCAATTTCCATTGCTTATCCTTAATGATCACAGCTGTAATTTGCATGTAAATTATCAGTTAAATAGTTTTGGATCTGCAATGCTCAAACCCTGTTCAGGAAACACTTAAGGAGCTCCTCTCTTAAGGAGCAGCAACCAGCGACTGGTGGGATCCGGTCTTCCCCAGGCTGTGCCCAACAGCAGGAAGGTGGGAAGGGAGTTTGAGCATTGCACACCACTGCCTCCCCCACGGCACTCTCAGCGTGGACTTAAACTACTCTTCAGCTTCACATTCACTTTTCAATCAGGCTTGCAACTCCATTTCTTAAATTAGATGTGGCCTTTCAGGTGCAACACACTACAAGAGTAGCACAAGAGTAACGGCCAAGAATGCTGATGGGAAGGCTCACAAGGTATCAGATAGGCAAGCTTCAGTGGTTTTCAAAAGGATCAAAACTGAGTCCCACCCCTAACTTTCAGGCAGCTCTGATCATGCCAAATCATAATCATCTTTCAGCAAAGTTGTATTAAACCAACTGAGTTACTATGATGCAACTTTTCATTGAAAACAGACTGTTTGCAGGAATGCTGTGCCACAATCCTTTTTCTGGCTCCCACGCTTCCTTTTGAGTGCTCATACAGCAGAAGGAAGGCTGGGCTGCACCCTGTGCCTACCTGCAGCTCACAAGGGGAGCAGCAGTCTTTGGGCACCTTGTGAAAGACACTCTTATGAGCTCTTGTCTGGGAAATACTCTGCTTGGGTGCCATCTACCCAGCTGGTGTTGCCTCAGTTCCAGTTTGCAGAAGTTTGCATGCTCCCCACCACCTGAGAAGCCTGAAGAGTCACGCTTCAGAGGCAGCTTTCATTCTGAGCAGGGAAAGTGTGACTGACTCAACCCATCCCCAGCAAGCAGAAGTTGTCAGCGCCCTTCCAACAGCTCCTGAATAAAGATACATTCACAGTGGCGCAAAATGATGCTGGTATTACCACAGTATCAGCAGCGTTACTGGAGATATCACAGGGTAGCTATCCCCATTCAATGAAAGGGGAGCAATGGCTACCACATCACTCAGCTGCCTTGAAATCAGGTCCTTGCCTTTCTCTTGCTACACGTACTTCCAAAACCCATTTGTTCTCAGTTCATCTCCAAAGCTCCTAAGAACAACCGTGTTCTGAAAATCTTGCAAGCCCTTTTCTGACAGGCACCAGTAAAACCCTGAAGTGATAACCGATACAGGGATGTTTCCTAAAAGGAATTCCTCCCCACAAGCCCTTTTCACGGGAATACTAACACTGCCTGGGCTTGGAGGTTTTGCCCATACAATTTCTTTTAAAAGCAATGTCTCCTATCCAAACTCACCAATTATCTCTGCCACTGCATTCCTTTGTCCAAACAGCCTACATCTGCTTAACTCCAGCCACTTCAAGCTGCACCTGTGCATCAGACTGGGGTAATGCACTAACAGATGGCAGGGGCCACACCAGCAGCTCACTGCTTATATCACTTTAAATAGCATCTAATGTTTCACAGCTTCAGAACAAGGCAGTCGTATACAGTAGTAACTAACTAGGGTAGCTGAAATAAGGCACGTGCTCCTTCATCCCAACAAGTGCTTCAAGTATTTAGTATCACTGCCAATTGCTAACACGTCCACGGAGCAAACACACTCCTGGCTACTGCTTCTGCAACCAGCCGACATTTCTAATGGAGGGCTTCTGTGTTTGTTGTGTTATTGACTTTCCAAAGCATGAGTAGTAGCAAGCTACCAGCCATCCAATGGGATCTTTGCAATGGTGCATGGGAACATAAGGAACCAATATGAATTTTACTTTCTTTTTTTTCTTAGCGGCTGTTCTATTTAGAGTCTATTAACAGCTTTCCAAATTCTCCAAAGGGATCGAAGTTGAACATCCAGCTAGGCTTAAGATTCTTTTAGCCTTATTTTCATCATGGGTAAGTAACACAAAACGTGGTTTTGGTGAGAGACTGCCTTATTTGTGACAAACCTTGAAGTCCTTTGCAGACCAAAAAAAAAAAAAAAAAAAAAAAAAAAAAAAAAAAAAAAAAAAAAAGGCAACAACAAAACCATTGCTTCCAAACCCATTCTTTCCCACGAGATTTCTGTCCAGGACGGAAGGGATTTGCCTCAGAAAAACCTCAGTTTCATTTTTAAGGCTTCCACACTACCACCTTTTAACAACGTGAGTTGGATTTTTGCTTCTTCTAGATTTCAGCCCAGGTTCAGAGAAAGGTAAGATTCTCAAAGATTAACTAAAACAGATAAAGACCAAATTTCAATTTAAGAAGACAGGAAACTTCAGAAATGCAAGCAAGAAGAGAGACAGAAAGTACAGACCAGGAAAGCGTGTTTAAAAGAATATTAGTTTATTTTTTCTTTTTGCTCCAAATTACGAACCAGGAGAAACAGAAAATGGAAGAGGACAGAAGATACCACTATTTGATAGCACATGCAGTTAACAGTCGAGGAGCTCTGAAGGCAGGAGTGCAAGAAACTGGATGCTATTTTCCATGTGAAGCTTATCTTGCCAGGCACCTCCGGCAGCGTGCTGCTACTTACTCATCTGGTTGCTGTCATTCACAAAGTCCTCAGACCCATCATTGTCATCTTCATCATCCCCAGAAGAAAGAGCATCTGCACATTAAAAATAACCAAGACATTAAAAGAGAGTATTTTATAGACAAACAAATATGCTACATCTTATATTATCTACCAAGTTACGTTAGTTGTGCAGAAACTATAGAAAATGCATGAATGCGTGTTCTTACAAAATCCTAACAAAACTAGCTAATAAACCTTAAATGCTACAGAAGCTTCCAAAGAGAGCTCGTTAACTCCAAAAATCTTTGGACTGAAAAAGCTTTGCTTCTCTTTGAGACATTCAGCTGACCAGAACTGAGTGCCTGGAGAGCAATTTGTCTCTAAACAAAGCCACGTAAAAGGATGTAGGACAGCCTTTTTTCTCTTTGGACTGGGGGGAAAAACCTCATATTCATTTTACTGGTTTTATCATCATCATAACAGCAACTCTGTACAATTTAAACCTGTCATGGAGGCATAAAACAGAGGGCTACTCGGCAGCTATTAGTACAGACCCCACGAAGCAGAAGTTGTATATACAAACCAATGCCATTTTAGAATCAGGACAAAGGGGAAAATACCCGAAATACCTCAACTGCAGAACTCAGCTAAACTTTCTGTGCCCAACTGGACTGTTTCAAGTTATATTATTATATATCTTTATATGACATTTTACAGCTTCTACATGCAAAACCTATGTTTAGCTCACTCACCTGTAACATTTACAATGAAGTACAGAGTATCACTGTCTAGGGTCCTAATAGCAGTGCAAGCATAGAGGCCCGAATCTCTGGGTGAAGCATCTTTAATTTGTAAGTACTCCCCAATAATCACTGTCCTATTGTCGGGCCCCAAAGGGACCCCATCCTTAGTCCAACTGATCATGACGGCGTCTTTCAATTGACAGCGCAACTCAAGTGGTTCTCCTGGAAGTGCTGAGTGTACATCTGGCTGAGAGATTTGGTATTTGGTTGGCGGCTCTGCGAAGGTTGAAGGGAAGGAGGAAAAAGAAGAAAGAAGGAAAGGAGAGAATTTCCAACACAAGTCAGTGAAGGCCCTTTTTATCCACAGAAATCACGTTCAATAAAAAGTTTCATCCAGATTAGCCCAGCAACCTGACTTGTAAAACTGAATCACGTGAAGATACAGATAAGCTGCGTTTTCAAAAAAAAATTCACCACACAGAAAACTCATTCCCCTTCGATAGGCCCCTTGTCATGTCCTTTATCTCAGCTGCCACAGAGTCAGAATCCACCCCACAGCCACACCATGCCAACCCCAATGAGATGAGAACTGAACCTAAAGGCACAAAGAGAGCTTGGAGGAGGCAGGAAGAGCTTGAAACAAAAACTTCAGTTTCATATCACAGCTTTTGTGTCTGTAATTCAACATTTATCTGTCCTCGTCTGATTTTAGATTTCGGGTTCTTTCTAAACCTGAAAAGAGCTATTTTAGAGAAAAATAGCCAAGAAAACCACACTAAACTCGTAAACATGAAGTTCCACACACAGCCTATATGGTGCCCTTTAGTTTTCACCTTTTCCAAAGCCTCAACATTTGCTCTCTACACTGCCAACTCTGCTCCAAGCAACAGTAACTTTTTCCTTTTTATTTTCTCCTCTTCATTCCCTACTTTACAACCTCCCCGAGCAGAGCACAGCAGACACCTAGAAACAGAAAACTTCTGAAGGCATGTTTTTCCCAGCCATTCAGAGCAAATCTGCTCATCCATCAGTTCCCTTTTGTAACTAAACATTGAGCGCATCAAACCACAGTCTTTAAAATAAAAATCAAAAAAATCCTTGGAAAATGACATCTGCCTGTAGTTACTACAGCTGCGTCATCCCCATGGGGCAGCTGTATGGGGTGGAGGGACCTCTCCAAGCCACCCCTATGAAGCACCTGGACAGTGCCATGCATTAGGGACTGATTTTGTCACTGGTTTCACCTGACAGCCACAGCATCCCTCTCCCACCAGCCTCCTCCCCTCGTCAAGGCAAAAAAGTAAATATGGGAGAAAAACACGAACACGTTTTCTGCTTGCTCCTGATGGTCACGTCTCCCAGCTGGCTGCCGCTCTCATCCTGACACATGTTCTACACAGACACCAACTGTGCTCCCATGGGTGTGCAAATAAACACAACACACGCTGCTTTCTGTTTGTTGGGAGTCACCCCTTTTAATATTCCCTCAGTGTCCACCCTTGCTTCTAAGAATACCATGCCCTGAAAACCACATTCCTCCCGTGTGCTCATTTCTCACATTGCACGTTCAACAGAGAAGGCTGAAACAAGCGCCAGGTCCAAGCTAGCCATCATGTGGGTGCTTGGTCATGCTGAAGCTCTGTCAGAACCCCATTCATTGGGCTGTTCAATCTTTCGTTCTACTTGAAAGCAGAGAACCCAGTTTGTCCTCCCGCTCATTCGGAAACCACACATTTTCAGGGAGCTGGATGGTAGTTTGCCTGATGCAAAAAGAGACCAGATCCAGGGATGAGCCCCTGCAAAGCTCCTCCCATCTCTTCCCCTGAGGCAAGTGTGTTTTTCAGACAGCTGAAGTGGCACATGTCACAGCAGGGCAGTGGCTGGGAGAACCATTTCAGCAAAACCTGAGCTAGACCGTTTATGGGCACTATAACATTTCACAGATTTAGATTTTATAACTGGGTCTCTGCATTTCCCAAAACTCCATCTCGAAGCCTACAACAAGCCGTTACAATACAGCTTCACATTTTACAAACTCATTCAGTCTTGCTGATGCAGCCAGGAATCCATGGGTCTGCAGTGCAGGTGTTTCACTGAGCGCTGCACTGTGCTGCTCAAACTCTCATTTCCAGAACAAGCATGGGCTGTTGCTGCACATACATCTGTAATAAATACATTTGAGTATACTGGAGAATATTTGTAATACAGAATCCAGTGTCAAAATAAACTTTAAAAAAAAAAAAAAAAGCTGACACTGGCTTGCTAATTTACTTTGACGTTTACTTTGTAAGCACTCCACCTGCAAAGTACATTTCTTTTACAGAGTTTACACTGTGCTGAAAACGTACCCAGAGTCTTTTAAAAGGTCTTTGTCAAAGCCACCATGGGTGAGGACAGCTCAGCCCTCCCCCAAGTGCCTGTGAGGCTGTGCTGAGCAGCACTGGGACACTTGCAGGATGCTCACACAGGTTGCAAGAAAAATCATTTTCTACTTCTCATCCTTGATTTCTAAAATGACTATCCCCAATTTAATTCAACTCTTCCAACACAAATCCAAACTCAAATACAGTTTTAAAAGGAAAACTAGCAGCAAAACATTAAAAAAAAAGAAGAAAAAAAAAAAGTAGGTATTAAGGAATTAGAGTTTAGTAAATGCAATCTTGCTGCATGTCTCTCTCATCAGAGTATCAGAGAAGATCCATCACCGAGCGTTGTCATGAAGTAATGAAGTCATGTTTGGAAATAGTGAGCTCTTTCAGGTGAGCCTTTGTGTTGCCAAACTAGAATGTAGCAGCACTTAAGACTGTCACTTTTTATAATGTTTGCCTATAAACTTTTCCAGTGTGGGTTTGAAATGGTGCCCAAATGCAAACAGAGAACAGGTGGGATTCAGAGGCATTATTAGCCTGTCCAATAGCTTCACAATGAAAATTGATGGGTTCAAACTGTTAACAAATTCCCAGCAGTGCATAAACAGCCATACCCTGCAAAGTCAACTCCCCCGGGACACCACCCCTTCACAAGCCATTTGTACACTGCTCTAAGATTTAGGGACACATTTGCACACTGTATAATAATCACAGCAATGCCGCCCCTGAGGATCACACGAGGATTATTTCCCCACTTGCACATCTTTGCAGCGTACCAAAGAAATGAGCCACGCTCAGCCTTCACTTGCACCCATCCTCTGCTGTTTGGGGCACTGTCTTCTGCAGTTCTTCCAAACCTAAAGATCCTAAGCAAAAAGAACCAGCTACATCTCAGGCAGGAGGAGGGAGGAAATGGCCCAGGAGAGCACGAGCTGCCAAGCAAGGCTTGATGACCTGGCATCACATCTGATGACTCCGTAACGCGTTGATGCTCCTTCTGCCTAAAACTCTATCCCTGAGCCATCCCCATAAACTGCTAGTCATCACCCAACACTTCGTTTGGTGAGCTCTGCACAGCCCAGGATTCCTCTTTTAGGGACTTCACCTGCAAATCCTATAATTGTGGCATCAGTTCCCACTGCAAAGGTGCTTTAACACCTGCCTGTCACCCTTAAAAAACAAACAAACAAAAGGATGTGTAACATTTCTGTTGACATTCTAAAGCACTGGAGGACAAGGCAAGGAACACTGCTTCTGCTATTGTTTACTCCCAGCTACATCCTTATTTGTAATAGTGCTGCAATCAACGTAAGCATATTGAAACTTTATAGGTGGAGCCACTGAACAGCACCCCATGGAAAACTAAGTCCCTGATAAATAAACACATGATGGGAACTTTTTGTTCACCTGCTCACACATGGTCACAGCATGGTTCACGCAATCCAGCCATCAAATGGAGTAAATACTGTTTGTATGAAAGCCACGACCACAACGGAGGACTGAGAACATTCTGAAAGCCCCATTAAATATTATTATGAGGTGCAGAATTCTATTCCAAGTCACATTTCTATTCAAGACTGGTCACTGAAACGAGAGATTTATACTTCCTTAGATTTTAAATAATTATTAATTGTCTCCATTTATTAAAACGTTAACAAAGAGCTGCTTATCTTAAAGCTCAAGGCATTTAGTTACTTAGTTACAGAGCCAAATAATTAAACAATCAGCTAATAGCTAACCCCAGCAAAGATTCTCACACAACTCTCCATAACACAAAAGCCTTAGATCCCATCAAGCCACTTTCGCTTCAAAAGCTTTAGTAAATAACTAAACACTCACTACAGCATGCCCAGAAGGGTCAACAGACCTGACCTGTCACGAATCCAAGAGGTTCATTGCAAAATTGAATGTCCCCATGGGAGATGCCAGGCTGGCAAACACTCCTCCCGCTGCTTCTCCTGCCCTGCTGTTCTTCTGACAATTGCAGAAGATCCAAAACCACTCTGGGTGAGCTACATGGAATGGAAACACTGAACTATGCCTGAAGCAGAATAGCCAAAGACCCCAGCGACTGAGACAAACACCAAAACTTCCTGCTTCTCTGCAGGAGGTAGCCTCTGGAGCTAATGAAAGCCCAGGTATCAACCAGGTTTGCAACCTTCTCATCTCCCTGGTACAAGCCTATGGTACAAGGTGCCAGGCTAATGTTAACAGCAGCTCCATGACTTCTTCTCATAGGATGACAGATAGCAAACTCAACTTACAAAAGCAATGGCCACTTAGCAGAGTGGCCCCTGGCAGCTGTGACTAACTGCTGTTAGCCAACAGGGAACCGAAGTCACAAAGGCTGAGCACGTCTCCTTACACAAAGGGGGACAACACAGTGTTTGCAATTCATCCATCTTTTTCTCTGAAGTCACTGGATTCCCTGCTGTCCTATTTGTGCCGTGCTTATGCCAGCTAGCTGCCAGCTATGCCAGGCTCTGCCTCGGCCAGGAAATCAGGAAGTCTCTGTGCTCTGATAAAATACTTTCCTTTCAAAGCTGTTCATCTTCCTTTCATAATTTTAAAACATAAAAACATCTCCTGTCATTATGAACAGCACTCTAAAGAGCGCAAATCATTTTTTCTCCCCTTCACTGTTTAAAAATAGTAATTGTTCAAATCTGATAGAAACCATACAGGCCTTATAGAAACCTTCACCAAATGCACAGCACCAACAAACAGGGGATACATGTCACAGCTACAAACATAAAGAAGTGGCAGGGCCTAAGTCTTCCCTTCTTGCTTTAAAACAAGCTCCTGGGATGTTCTATTTGAAAACACAGCAACTTCCAAAAACATCATGCAGCAGACTCCAAAATAAACCGAGGTGTTTCTCCTGGCATCTTCTTTAACCCTATTATCCCTGCTCTATAAGGATCGAGTCATCCGATGGTTGCATGGGAGATAAAGCCAGGCAAAAGTTGGGTTGGGGTGAAAATGTGAAGTGCAGAGAGAATCCTTTTGCTCTGGAAGTGAAGACTTGCAAAATGAAGCAAGCATTGCCATGTTATACATGCAGGGTATCCCAGCAAGCGTAGAGCTTCCAGCCACCCTGACCTGCTCTGAACCCACAGCACTGTGCCAATATCCTACTGAGGGTTACATATACCAAGATCATTAAGAAAAATGAAATAAAAGAATTGGCTCCAATTGAAATACTTGCCAATGTCATCACTGCTAAGGGAAAATATTACGTGGCCCTAACTTGTTTTCCTAAGCTTCGAAGACTTAGAAAAACAAATAATTCTGGTGATCAGCAGAGTTCCATCACTTGCAGATCCCTGGGCCAAGAGCAAAGATGCACCAAAAAGTTATCAACAGATGAATACATCTAGCTGCTATGCATCGTGTTCCGTAGCATGCCAGCAGTTTCAGAACTGCAGCACCCTCGGGGAAATTGAACCCCAAGGACCTGTGTCAGGCCCAGCTGGACTGAGCTGTGGGGATAAACTGGACCTCAGCCCCATTTTCCTGTGGTGCCCAAGGTTCTTGAGTTGTTACAGCCCAGCTGTCATGGCTGCAAAGCAGTCATGCTGACACTTCACACCCCATATCCGTGTTTAAAGCAAGCAGACTGCTCCTCAGAAGCAGAAAAAGAAAAAAAAAAAACTGTACGTGTCCAGGCTTTGTACTGAGATTAAGATTCCTACAACTTGTAGCCTGCTTGCTCCTACCTGTCTTTATGGTTGTGATCGTTGAGTTACGGCTGCACAACCACATAACACACATCAAAAATGCCAACTATCACATGCTCATGGGCTTGGCTGTGTGCTTCATGTTTCTGGAAGCCAAGCCAGGGAAGACATGGAGCATGCCAAGTTCAAAGTAAACAGCAGAGAGACCAGCGAGGCCACCTCCTGCTGCTGGGAACGGCCCTGTGATTTCTTCCTGTTTGTCCCAGTTCTTCACGGTCTGCTCCTTACAGGATGAAGACTTCTTTATACAATAGCCAGTGCAAGACATGGTTCCAGACAAGGGACAAAGTAAGAGGCAGTAAAACATCAGCATTAGTATGTCTTCTGCACAAAGGCTTGATAACAAGGGAGAGAGAAATCACCCCCAAGCTTGAATCGCCACACCAAAAACCCTCAAATGATTACACTGCCTTTCAGTATGTCACTGACATGATGAGAAGCTACAGGTCACCTTCAGGATTTGAACCTTTGGTTCCATGCATCAAATTGCACTTCAAGACAAAAACTCCATTAGATGCACAAAGCAACAGAGTTCTGGTCCCTAAGCTAACTGAGAGTACTGGGAAGTACAATATGAATGTAATATATCTGTAACGCAATCTCAAAAATAATTAACTACTGAAGAGTCATTACAGAAGAATCTTCTCATCTATCACACAATACAAAGGGGAAGGAAACGGATCACCTTTTTCCAGAATCTCAAATGAAGAACAGGGGAGAGAAAAAAAAAAAAAAGAAGAAACTTCTATATCATTAAAGTAAAATTCAGGAAGAGGCTGGGATCATTTGCTCGGTGTTTTTACTTTCAGCAACAGCAGAATAAGAAATCTTCCCATATTCTACATACAACCAAGTTAGCAAAGCAATTTAACCAACTTCATTGTCCAGCTTAGTGCTAGAGTTTGCTTGGGAAAGGCTGTTTATTACAGACAGCCTAGGCAAAAGGTATGAGCATATATATTTAGTTGAATAGAGTTTTACTGTTTTCCATATTTTCTTGCATCCATTCTCATCTACAGCTTTTCTCCAGGTCCCTTATTTGCATTTCAAGAGCAGCATAAAAACAAAACAGAACACAGTATAAATCCAGACAATAAAAACACAACCCTACTTCTTTTCCAGGTTTGCCAAAGGCTGTGCTTGGGACTATTACTATTCAACATGTAAAAGTAGTAAATTACAACCAAGAAGTTAAAAATTGCACAATTTCACCTTCGAGCACTAGTTCTGGAGGCTGAGAACATCTATTCAGATTCCCTATAAGCAAGTCAGCAGTTGTTTCTTTTGTACACAATCCCATTTTTACTTGACTATACAAATCCTCTTTAATTTCAGCAGCTCGTCTGGAAGTCTCATCTCGTTTATTCCCCGCTCTGCCACTGAAATTCATCTTCCCCACTTCCTAAGGTGGGATTTGGAGAAAAAAAAAAAAAAAAAAAGACTCTTAACTGATGGTAGTATTTAATCAGCAGGCAGTGGAGCTCTGCAAAGTACGAACCACGTAGCTGGCAGCAAGGAGGAGCGCTGAGCAAGCCCCAGAATCAAAGCCGGGCTGGAGGGCTGCCCTTCCAGGTGCCCCACAAAGGGTTATTCTGAACTTGCAGGCACCAGGGTCACTCGTTATTGTAGCAGCCACTCCTGGGCACTGTGCCATACTAATGGAAGATGGTTCGAATGTTTCTGAATTGTTAGTAGAAGGGCTATTAGCGAGCAGCCACGCACCGCAGATTTATTACAATGCCTCCGTGCTAATCCCGCACGGCTGAAATACCTGTGCTCCCCGGCTGAGTAAACAACATCAGCTGAACCTGGGTACTTCAACACCATAGGATCTAAGCACAGCTATTTTTTTGTGATTAAACAATGCTTAACGCAACCAAGCTCAGGAACTCCTCAACATTTAAACTTTTTTTTTTTTCCCCCCTTTAAATAATTATTAAAAACAGCTGGGTGGCCTAAAGCAGCCTTCACAATTATAAATGTTGCTTTTCTTGAAACAAATTAAACATTGCAACACAGACACTGAGCAGGGCACTTTGCAAACTGGCAGAGCTGGTTGGATGCCCGGCTGTCCCGTCTTGCCAGCTGCTCACCTCGGCCCAGTGGGCTCCTCCAGGCCATCCTAAAGAATATAGTGAACCTTACGTAGTTGTTGTTTTCTTTCTATACCGCATCATTTTATTACGTGCAAGAACTGAGTCGTAGCACGGTGTTCTGATCCACTTCTCTTCCACCCAACCGCGATTTAACCTCCTACGGACACATCCTGCATAGCACAGACTGCTACAGCATCCAGCCTCAAATCCCATTTAAACTTGGCCACAATTTGGACAAGCCCCCCCGGGAGAAAGTCTGAAATGATAACTCCGATGTCACAGAACCCTGTTCCAAACAAAACTAAGAGGGAGAGAAAACAGTGGGGGGAAAAAAAAAAAAAAACACGATTTTCTCCTCCTCAACCAACGTCTCATCCTCTCCCTTTCCTCCTCACCAATCCCCCAGCACACGACACTGCCTACCCCATTAAACTTTCCAAAACGATGCTATTTTCCCCTTGTACAAACTGATTTTCCTTTCCTCTCAGCTTGTGAGGCGAGGCAGCTCGAAATCAGTCAATGTCCCAAACTGATGAGCCAGTTCTTTTGTGGGGGAGGAAAAGCAATAATTACACAGAACTTGCAATGGCATGTGAGGAAGGGAATTAAAGTAGGTCACATCTCCGAGCTCCTCGGCTTCTCTGAGGTTCACCAAATGCTTTCACTACAGTAATTTTAAAAATACAATTAAAATAAAAATAGCATGGAAGCTGCACAGTAGAATTCTGCCAGCACTGAGCTTGCCCTTCTGTCCCTCTCCTTGATATGGATAATGTCATTTGTGAGGCCACAAGCAGTGCAAGGACCTGAGCCAGCACAAACTGAAATCCATGGGGCACATCTCTGTGCTAGGTGCTGGATGCTCTGATCCTCTAAAGCAGGAAGCCAGCGCTCAGTGTTCCTACAAAACAGGGGTTCATCTTATAAAAACACCAGTGATAGTTAAGAGATGAGACAGGACGCACTGAAGATGAACATTACTCACTAAGTTTACCCCACAGGCTCTGTGCTGAGCACTGCCCTGCTCCCCACAGCCATTCCAAGCACAAATTACCACGCTCCGACCAAAAAACGCTCGTATCTGTCCAGGCCTGGGCAAAAAACAGGGAATAAGGTCACACTGCTGCAACACGTCTCATCTTTTCAGACTTGCTTGGGGTTTCTGGCAAATTTTCAGCACAGATTTTGCATTTAACTGCACTGAAATAAGCTCTCTCTTTTAGGTAAGCCAGGTGTGCTACTGCAAGCAGACAAGATGCAACTTGCCTAAGTGAATGATGGTTCTTTTGAAAAAATATGGATTTGTATCACTAAAGAGTGCTGCCTCCAAAAGGGAAAGTCTCTGCTTTCACTGTAAAGCTTCAATCATAAGGACTCACAAAATGCTTCACAGATTAAAATCTGACAGTTAAGGGTTGCTATGTATTTTTCTCACATTTCCTTCTCTACCTAAATTTGATATTCACACTAAGAAAAAAAAGAAAAAAAAAAGGTCTTTGAACTTATTTCCTAAAAGGCAAGCAATCATTCATGCTGAAGCTGGATATAGCCATACACTCATTAAGGGCTATACGACAGTTGTTATTGCAACACCACAATAGTCCATCATCTCATGCATACACAACCTTGCATAACCAGGGCTGTCAGCATTTCCATTGTAAACGCTGCTCTCAAAGGCTTGCAACTTGCCTGTAAAAAATTACGATAGCCTGAAATTCACTGCACATCCTCTGCCAAGGAACAACTATTTCAAAATTAAAACTGTGTTGCCATTGGAGTCAGTCAAAGGAAGAAAAAAAGAAAAAAAAGCTCAGCATGTTTGAAAACCTTCTGGCTCCAAAAAAACACTGAAGGAATCAAATTCCAGAAAATTAGCCCTCCCCCCTACAAAAACACGCACCAAAAAAATATGACTTCTAAATTGGCAGTTAAGTTTGAAATATCCAATTATTTGTGCTGCTTTGCAAAACAGTTGCCATGCTGACCCATTACCAGTTTGCAATGACTACCAACACCAAACATAAATAGCAGCCATGCCTGCAGCCCATCTGCCTGCAGCTCCAGGCCGCGGTGCTGCTGATGGACAGTGGATTTTCAGGGCAGAATGGAAGCACTAAAACCAATTAAATCTGATTACCTGTCCAATTCCCCAGAATCTCACCTAGTAATTTCCTACACTGGGCCAAATAACTTACGGAACTGGATCTGTAAAAGGACATCCAACCCACACCTGAATCTGTGGGGATGGAACATCCCCCTGTAACGGCCTGCAGTAATTACCCCCAGATTTAACTAATCAGTTTGAAGTGTTAATCACAACTTACAAGCGCTTATCTTCTGAAAATTGCAACATTGCAAGGGAATTCTGGTTGGATGCTTTTGCTTTATTTTCCCTACCTGACCCAGAGGTGCATCCAGGCCTTAGAGCCCATAGCATAGAGAGGGCCAGCTGCACCGAGTGTGCACACTGCTCTGGGTGACAGCAGACATCCCACTGCCATGCAGCCCTCCTTCCATCTGCTGCATGGTCATAGAATCATCATAGAATGGTTCCTGAGAGACACCCTGCAGGACCCCATGGCCTCATCAGGTGGGGCACAACACTTAACGAAGCAACCCCAATCAGCTCACCACGCTGTGACTGCCTGCAACGCGACCCTTCAAGCCTGCGGATAAAGCAGTGTGCTTACAAAAAGCTCCATACTCTTCTGGGTACCACACTGAATGTGTTTGGATGCTGTTCAGTGTCCATGAACTGAGACAGAGCTCAGGTGACAAATCTTTGGTCGCTCTGGAGTCCACAGAAGGCATCGCTCACCACGGCTCCTAGCAGATACCCAAACAAGCATTCAGGGCCATTTTAAGCTATGATGTTTTTGTGGGGGGTTTTTTTGTTTTTTGTTTTTTGTTTTTTGTTTTTTTCACAGGACACAGAATTAGGCTGTCCCTTGTGGAAAGCTTAAATCAGTCCTTTGAAATTTGACCTAAATTAAAAGAACTGAAACACGCTGTTGTTGCACCAGGCGAGGGCTCCGAGCGGGCACTCCAAGGCTAGCATCACTGCATGGGGAAGAGGCTAAATTAGCTGCCCAGCAGAACGATAACACACAGCCTGGGCAAGGAAAGGTCAAGGGAGAGCTTGCTATTTATCAAATTTATGTCTAAACTAATTATTCAGTTCACAAAGTAACCCTTCAAGCCATGTGTGCGGTCAAAGCCCTTTTGTAACACTGGCTGTCAAAGGCCTTCACGGGCTGGGTACACAGAAAGAGAATGGCTCCTTTATGCACACTGGGGCAGACTCATTTCTAAATATTTAGAAGCAGAAAGTCTTTGTGCTCCCCGGGATAAAAAAACATATCTGTAAACACTTGATACAAGGCAGAAATCGATTGCTGACAGTCTCCAAACCAGCTCCTACAGGTCCTGCTTCTGCTTACACCACCTCAGCCTTGATCTTGCCATCACAGAATAAGAAAGCAAGCACTGCAACCAATGATAAAGAGACCCAGGACCCAGTCCTTAGTGGGCATCCATGATATCAATATTGACAATATAGTTTACTATGGCTCAAGATTCCCTCTCAGCATGAGCATCTTTACGTGTCCCAGAGTAACAGCGAATGGGCACAGATCAGATCCAGAGCCCGACGCTGTATGAAAGCAGCTCTGAGAAGGGTGCTACCAAAGGGATCAGATATACTGCAGGTAACAAAGCAAAGCACCTCCGTGCATGTGTACACACAGCTATGCAGCTGAATCCCCCGAGAGATGAATACTGCTTGTGCTAAAGCACGTATTTAACTACAGACCCTGAAGAAAGTGGTTGCAATGTCCCTAAAGTTGTGTTTAGCTAGGAGATGACTGTATTTCAACCAGGGGTTATTTATTACAGCCAAAAGAACAAAAGCCACAATCTCAATTCCTGTTAACATTGCATGCAGCTTCTTGAATATTCTGAGTCACTAAGACAATAAAGAACAACAATACAAGCACTTAGCACCAAAAAAAGACAAAATCCAGGGCATGTCCACGAAGGAAGACTAAGGAACAGATCAAAGTATGTCACAAAAGGTCACAGCCCTGGCGACCTTCTCAGCTGGTCCAAAATGTCACTGCTCTAATGACTGCTCAGTCAGCAACCCAACCAAAAGCATACGTTTTTGGAGCACCTGACTGCCTCAAATTAGCTGTGACCAAAAAGTTTGGCATTCACTAAATTAAAAAAATAGTAACAATAAAAGTCAGCTTTGTCTTTGAAGAGATTTTTTAAAAGAGCGTTTTGTTCTCCTTTCAGCACGGAGAGCTTGTGGGTGGCAGTGATGGAACCAATGAAGGTGATTCAGTAAAGAGTGGGTACTTTTTTTTTTTTAGAGAAGGGTTTAACAAAGTACATAAAAGAGGTTTTATTTCCCAAATCTCAGATATAAATCCCACACAATTGCCTGTATTCTACAGCATAAAAGCTCTTATTATACCATTAATATTATACCATTAACTGAGAAGCTCTTTTTCCCCCTTTCTGGTAATGATTCAAGTTCTTACGTCTAAGATCATCTCATGTAAGTTAACATTCCTGCCCAGGGAAGAAGTTTTCAGCAGTTTTTAGCAATTTACACTTCGATTCTCACCCACTGGGTATTCCTCATGGAAGAAGCATATTTTTAAAAGAAAGCTGTTAAGGCATAAGTCAAAAACTTTAATCCTTCTCCCCGCATGATTCATGCAATCACATTCTTACCCATTTACCCCTAAAACTAGTGGACTTCCCTATAAACAGCTCATCTGAAACCAGAATCATCCCTATTTTGTCTCTCCTCTGAAAAGCCAAAAAGGCACCAGATGTGCAATTAACAAATCATACAGTAAGTGGTGATGAGAGTTGAGCTTTCTCAAATTCTCATGTTACCTACAAAAGGGGAAGGGATGAACCAAAGAGGCTTTGCTATCAACAGTCTCTGTCCATGACAGATGACAATATTGCTACACTGCATTAATTTTTTTTTCAGGAATGCTTGCTAGGGAGGAGGGCTCATCGTCTCTAAATAATTTTTCCCCTGCCATCAATAAAAATGTACTTGGAAGAGATTCTAGAAATGCGTTAGCTGGTGACGTCTATTTTTAGAGGCAGTGGATAGAAACAAATACGTTTTGCATGAAAGTAGATTAAATAAAAACAAGGCTGTATCCCTGGACATGGGTAGCAGGACGCGTATAGGCCAAATTCCCCCCAGAAAGTTTGCCGGATGAAATATGGTTTATGGGTTATTACATTGTTTTGACAGCTAATAGAAATGCAATCAGCTCTCCAAATGACAAATAAAACTCTAAGAAGGAAGCCTTGCTTTTCTCCGGGGCGTTCAGCGGGCAGAAACGATCCTATACTCTCATAAAATCACAGTACAAGCAGCTCAGGACAAGAAGAAAAGCAGCCCTTCCTTAGCTCTATAAAGAAAAACACTTTGGGAAGTTTGAGGGTGGGATAACCTAAAAGAACATACCAACAGGTGCAGGCTCAAAGTAGGAGATTTTATCGGAACCTCTCTTTCAGTGCAAAGGTTTCAATTAGTTTTTGCTTTCACAGCAATAATCTCTCCTTGCTATTCAGATCTCATGTGCACTTTCAGACCCTGCGATCCAGACAGCGTACTGATTGTTCTTGGACATTAACAACAATAGGGAAATTTATAGCAACCAGCCACAAACACCAATAGGGCTGTGACACCTGCCTTTGCAGAGTGCCCTGCAAAGCTAAACAATCAGGGCGCGTGATTAAAAACAACTGGCGTTTCTTTTTCCTCCCAGCTTTCCAGGTAGTTCAAATCACAGTGACGTACAGCTACCCAGCAGTGTCCTTTCTTGAGCAATACCTAACAGGTACATAAGCGCAGCAGGTTTCCTTAAAGACCCATTCCTGAAAGCTTTCAGCTGTACACTGTGATTATACAACGCGATGACAGTCCCAAGTGAAATCATTGACACTACTGCTTGCCCAAGATTAAATAAACACATGCTTGCATGAACACAGTCTGCATGTGAATAGGGAAAGTTGGAAAACATAACTCTTGAGGGCAAATCTGTTACTTGCCTTCTATTTACCAACGCACGTAAAGCTGTTAACTTCAATTTCAGATGTTGACGTATTTAAAATTAACTCCTTTTGCAGAATTAAGTACTCTAGAATGATTTACCTTCGGGTTCCAAAGTGGCATCTTCAACAACTAAGTTAAATGACGGTCGAGCCAGGGAAAGTCCAGCCATGGTGACCACCACCAGGCAGATAAGGCAACCCAAATCCCAGCTGACCATCTTTTTAGAGCAAGTTCCTGGTCCGTTTCCATATCTCCATGTGGACTTTAATCCCATCTGAGCACCTCTACAGGAGCATGGACAGAACGCAGTGCCTTCGGCCAGGGCAATCCCTCCTCACCGGGAACGGCGGCGGCTGCAGGGAGAGAGATTAAATGCTGTCAGCAAAACCATCCTACATGCAAACCGAAAAACCCCACAAAGCCCCAAACAGAGCTGAGGAGAAGAGGGGAGGAGGAGGAGGAGGATGGGAAAAATACTTTTCCAGCTTCAAGTATATGTGAAAAGTGAGTGACTTTTCATTTTCTGTTAGCAGTTTCCATCATCACCCGAGGTGTAACCAAGTCCTCCTTGTTTTCACAAAATCACTTCTCAGCACGTATTTAGAGAGCTATTTTACTGACAGAAAAAATATACAGTTTAAAAAAAATAATAAAGGCGCACACATGTACAGACACATAACCTGTAATGCTGCAAAATTACCACAATTATACAAATTATATTCTTGTTATTGTTTGAAGGTTTATGTAAGTTTTTTCATTCCCTCACCGAGGCAGCTCTGCAGGCAGCTGAAGTTTCAATAATTCAGTAGTTTTCCACTATAATAACAGTTGAAAAACACTCCGTAGGCTCAGACAGCCCATAAAACCTCACTTTGCCTCAACAATTCCAGCTCTCCTATAGGTGTACCCTATTCCACCTCAGTTCAGTGCCTTTTAACATCTGAGCGCCCCATGCAGGTAACAGGGACCCATCTTCACAGAGGTACTGGTTAACTACGCTGCGTTCCAGCAATTGAAAGCCATATAAACCTGGGCAGGAATTGCACACAAGACCTCCCCAGCATCAATTACACATGCTCAACTGTACAGCACACACACACACGAACACAAGCATCCTCTTTTCAAAGGTCTTCATTAATACATGTTTCAGATAGAAGTTCATTTCATTCCCGTAAAATTAATTTCAATAGGTGAAGCTAAATGAATTTCAATAGATGGAGCTGACTATTTTGTTAGCACTGCCATGGGCTGATGGAAGAGAGATGAGAAGCAGTGCCAAAGATACTTTGGGGACCTCACAAGCACCACACCAAGATCATCCTCACAGGGTGACCCAACAGCTCACCCTGACAACTACACTGTATTCTCCCCCCAAAAAGTACAAGGTGGTACACCACTGTCAATGGATAAATCAAGCAAGCCGTTCAAATCAGCCAACAATTCATCTCAGAAGTAATGAGACACAACTGAAGCTTAGAAGCACTGGTCTTGGGGAAAGAATAGCATAAAACCTCTTTTGTCCCCTCCCGCCCCCATCCTTAAATAGAGGAGGAAAAAAGAAGCCTGAGCTGCAGTACCACAGCGTGCAGAACTCAGCAAAACAAACAAAAACAAACCTTCTCCCTTTATGGAGTCCAGCATTAAGGAGTGAATTCAGACTTCTTCAACCTCTAGCTCAGGGCTGGAACCCAACCCCAGCTCCCAGCACGGAGGACAGGCATTCTGCAGGGCACCCTTGGAACTCCCAGGGTCAGCAGAAGCAGATTTTAGAAGAGATCAAGTTGGGGAAACGGTTCATACACAGCATTTCAGATGAACCTCTGACGCTCTGGGGCAATCTTTTCCCATCCCAGCTCAATGCGCCGTTGGTCCTTCAGAGATTGAAGCAGAGCATGAGACCACAAGCGCGCAACTGTTCCACCTCCAGCTGAACCACCACCAGACCACTTCACAGACACTGGAGAAGAGCCCACAGAGCACCTTCCTATGAGAGGGCAATGCAGGTGTGGAGCTGAAGTTCTGCCCCCAGGACGGGTCCCAGCCTCTGACTCACAGCCCCACGGCCCCAGCTCTGCAGCTCAGTTTATCCAGCTGTAAAGCAGGTATAAATCCTAATTAACAGGCTGGAGGTAAAGCTAATTTAATTTCCATAAATCATCCTGTAAAGCCTGATTAAAGGCTATGTATATAAATGCAAAGCTTAACCATATTTTTGCAAAAAGAAAACATACCAGAACGCTAGCATACATCCCAGACTTTTTTCTAAACAGCGTTAATCCCACCTACAATTCAGCAGCACAGGACTTTCAGGCTGCATTCAATGCCATTTAGAGAGTGTGCCTGGTCCTGCCCCAGCGCCCATCCCGAATGGCAGCCCAAGGCCACCTGACAGTACTGCTCACCTGGAGGCGGCTGCCAGCTCCTGCACTGAGCATCCAACAGCAGCACGGAGGGACTCTTCCTCCGCAGGGCAACACCAAATTCAAAGCAGAGGCTCAAAATAGTGCAGCAAAGCAACGGTCCATCCACAGAACCCAACTCTACAATCACAGGTCGAGTGCTGCCCGTTCCCAAATCGAGCAGAGTCCAACGAAGACAAAACGAACCCAAATTCTTTTCATAGTTTGATAGCCACAGTCACCAGGGGACGGATCCCTGGAAGGACCTCCTGTGCTGGGTAATTATGTACCTCTATCTCAATGTTTGGAACACAGCCCCAGCATGCTTTTTGGCCTCCACAATTCTGGCTTCCTGACTACAATACCATAATCCCTCCTGGAGTCTCAGACTCAGTGAAAGCCACACGTAGTGTTTATTTTTCCCCTTGAAAGGGAACTCTGTCTCTCCTCTCAGCCTACACTTCGGGGAGGAGTTGTCAGCCCCCAATGATTGATGGCTCTCCTTGCCACTCGCTCATCAAGTCAATTTTCACCTCGTCACATACCTGCCCAAATTTCTGTGCCAAACTGACGAGCATGGGAACGCAGACTGGTTTGGGAGCCCAACCAAATTCCTCCAAGCTCTCCTCCACTTCGAGCACACTCGCGCACAAACAAGTAGTTCTTGTTCAGCAGTGGCATTAATTAAATTCAACGCTCAGCGTTCTTTTTAATCTACTCCCATTGTTGTTTATAAGATGTTTATCACTCCCCAGGGAGAGTCCAATTTGTAGAGCATGTTAACCAAATCAATACGCTGCTCATCGGGCAGCTCTTAGCAGTGCTCTCTATTAGGTGGGGAATAGCGAAATCTGAATGAAATACGGACCTTCCCCCAGTGCCAGCACCCAGCAGCCTTGCCCACAACCATCCATGCACACCGAGCTCCCCGACCAGCGCCGATGCGTTTAAATACCGACACCTATTTATACAGAGATGCAGCCATACGTACGCACGCGTCTCCATCCCCGCGCAAATCTGAGCATCACAGCTATTAAACATTAATTCTGGACGACTAATGGGAACCGGCTGGCAGCCTCCGTACTTTCGCATTGTTTGAACTTCTTTCATTCGCTTTCCAAGACTATCCTGTTTTTCTCAAGTCTTTTACCACTAAGAGATGAGGAGGGGGGAAAAAAAAATCTGCATTTTAATTGACATTCCAGAGAGAGAGAGAGAAGTCCAGAGGCTGTTGATTGCTGTCTATTCAGCCCAAACAGGCTTTTCAGATGAAAATGAGTAAAGGCTAGTGGAAGATTTACAGGGATTTGGTACAAAGGAGACAATGAAGTTTTAAATGTTGATAGCGTTTCACACCGACCGCATAATGGCTCACTGTTTGAACGCGCCGTTTTGCATTTAAACCTATATATCACCGAGGATTTCTTTTTTTTTTTTCTTTCCCGGTGCGGGACGGGGGCGGTTCCGCCGAGCATCGCTCCGTGGGGAGCTCCCGAGAGGGCCTCTGCCCTCAGACCCGCTGTCACCGTCCCCTAAAGGTTTCGCCGCACCGGACGGGACCGCAGTCCGAGCCGCGGGGGGAGCGCAGCATCCCGAGCCTCCCCGTCCCGTCGGGAGCGCCGCGAGCCCTCGCCTCCTCGCCTTCACCCCATCTCCCCCTCCTCCCCACCCCGGCCGTGCCATTACCTGCAGCCGAAGGACTCCGCGGGAAGGCTCCGCCGAGGCGAGGCGCCGAGCGGCGGCTCCGCGGGACCGGGGGGGAACGAAGCGCTCCGCGGCCGCGCTCACTCGGCGGGTAGCCCCGGCGGGGCGGGCTGGGGGCCCCGCAGGGCAGCGCGGCGCATCCCCCGCGGGGCGCGGGGCTGGCGGCGGCGGGGCGGCGAGGCAGGAGCCCGCCCGGCGTCCCGTCCCGTCCCCTCGCTGCGCTGCGGCGCTACCGCCTCACAGGGGCGAGCCCGCCGTGCCCGGCGCCAGCAGCCTCCTCCCCCGCGCGGGCATCGCCGCGGGTCCCGCTCCGCTCCATCCAGCCGCCCTCCCCGTGCCGCCGCAGCTTTGTCAAGTCGACAACCCCCCTCCTTTTTTTTTTTTTTTTTTTCCCCTCTTTTTCCTCCTCCCTCCCTGCCTGCCTCCCTCCCTCTCTCTCACTCCACACGCTCCTCCGACTCCTTCCTCCCTCCTCCCCTGGTCACTCCCCCCACTGCAACCCGAGCCGTTTCCTGGACGGCGCTGCTCGGCTCTGCCAATCGCTGCGGCCGCGGTACGGAGCCCCTGCCCCCGCCGCCCAACCCGGCCCGCAGCGCTGCGCCCTCGGTCCCGGCTCCTGCCCGGCTCCGGTCGCGGGCATTGCTCGGCCCGGCGGGGAGGGCGAGGCGGCCGCCCCCAGCCCGCACGCAGCCCTCACGCCCTGCCGACACCCGCACTCCTCCCGGTACCACCGCCGCCACCTGACTGCGAGGGTGGTACCCGGCAGGGTTTGGGGATCCTGAGGGGTTACTGGTGACACCCAGCAAACACCGCCTGTATGCACAGCGTGGGGTCGGCTGTGCGTGTGGGTGATGTTCGAGAGCAGCGGCGGTGCCCGCAGAAGGACGGCTGTCGGGTAGTTCTGCACACACTTATTTAAGGCGGTGCATAATATCGGTATCTAAAATTGAGCATGACTTAATAAAGCTTTTACTTTAGATACCATTAACTAAAAGGTTGCTCTTTAGAATCAGCCTGACAACTGAATCGATAAATGCTGCTCGCCTCAAATTAAATCAGTGCTGATCAATGTAACGTTACTTTATGTGAGCGCAGCTCTGCTGTCCACTGGATCTGTTCTGTGCAATATTGATTGGAGGCTCTCGTGGACTGCCGCCGCACAGCAGTGCTGCTCTGTATTTACACACTTTCAAGCACCGAAAGCTGAAAACAAGTTTTGTGTGCACCGTGTGCTTACCTCCCAAATAGTGCTTTCCCACTGCCACCAGCAGCAGCGAGGGGCAGCAGATGAATTTGTAGCCCATTAGAAGCACAGCTTTCATTCTTATTTTGTTGCTGCTGTTCCTAAAGCAAGAGACATTTCAATGTTCTAGTTGAGGAGCTGCAATGTCACAGTCCAGATCTCTTTTTTTTTTTTTACCCCAGCTCCAGGCATGTCCACTGCCCTTTGAAAACACCCTTTAATGCATTCTCACATAAATTATTGCCCGACACAGGAAGCTGCAATACCTTTCCCCATTCATCGGTATCTTTGCATGCTCTGAAAGAAAAGGAAGCATTCCACTAAAAATGACAAATCAGAACACCTATCCCCAATGTCTGGAAGCACTTGTCAGAATTTATTCTTTTTCGGGATGAAAAGATAGCAGTCTATCAATGGCACCCTATTCTCTCCAAGGAGCCTCATTCTCCTAAAGTGGCCCACAGCGGCCGGAGTCCTCCATCTGAGAAAAGCAGAAGCATGTTTGGAATTAAAAAGGGGGGGGGGGGGGGTGCAGGGGGGATCAATTCTGTCATCATATTTAGGCTTCAAGAGATCTCAGTGGGCCCAGGGAGCCTTTCACAGCAGCGAGGCCGCTGAATGAGGGCATAATCTCTTTACAGTTTTTTCCTCCTCCTCTCAAAGTGGCTGGGATCCTTTTTGTGAGCCCTCCTGCACGTGAATGGTGTGGCTAATAAGCCTATTAATGAGGTTCCACAGAGGAGTGTGAATAGGTAAATAAGCCCCAATCTGTTGAGGTTCAGGAGCAAGGGCAGTAAAGCCATCACGAACTAAAGGTGACAGTTTGAACTGGAATAGGAACAACAGCTCCAGGTTTCAGGCGAAAGAAAGGACAGACAAGGCGCGCATTCAGACTCCTTCTACCCCCTACCGAGTTCTATTTTCTTCCCCATTCTTCCTCCTTTATAAAATGTCTTGAGTAGTCACCCCTTTTTTCAAAAGCTCTTGAGACGTCCTTTTTCATCCTGGCAATGATACATCAATAGGGAGGAAGGAAAATGAGGACACCAATGCTCCTTTGCGCCGCTACTTTCAAAAGCGCCAGCGGTGCCGTCCCCGCGCACACGGAGGCGGGGGGGGGGGGAGGAGAAAGCAAGTTAAATTGAATCTTTCAGAGCTGCCAGCCCTTTGTCACCGCTGTCAGCTGGGCCGCGGGTCCCACCCGAAGGCAGCGGCGGTGCGGGGCAGCGCGGCGCTCCCAGCTGCGGGGCACAGCCGGGCCGGAGAGCCGGGGATGCTCTCACACGGTGCGGCCCCGCGCTGGGAACGTGCCGGACTCCGTGGTGCCGGAGCCCAACTCTAGAACGGAACCGAAGCGGAAAACAAAGAACTTGTGTCTGTTGAGAGGTGAGGTGAGGCAGGAGGCTAATTCCGTGGAGCAACGTGGGAAAAGCCACCTTAGAAAGAAGCGCAAGGCAAAGCTGCTGAGAGCTCCTCTGCTCGGCTCTTCGCAGCCTCCCTGAGAGGTGAAGTCAGGAGATGTGCTCCTCCACGGAGCTGCAGTGAAGCGCAAGGCACGGCTCCGCGCAGCGCAGCGAGCGCTCCTCCAATACCAACCCGCCCTCCAGGCTCGCTACGTGCCACGTCTCTATCGGATGGAAACAGAAATAGTACAGAGAACAAAGAAAAAGGGAATCCAACCAAGAAAAAAATAAAAAGAAAGAAGAGAGGAAGACGAATAAAGTAAAAAAAAAAAAAAAAAAAAAAAAAAGAAAGAAGAAAAGGCCACACATTAAAGCTCTACAGGATTACAGGGAAAAATCACCTGCAACCCAACCGAGCCATGCACATGATCGAGGGCTCAGCTACTCCACAGAGGACAATGGGAAAGCAACATTTCTTCCCTGTTATTTTGGTCCACTCTAAAATTTCTTCTTGACCCTGCTGGATACAAGTAAATATTTGTCCAAGATATATTTTCTTTGAAGTTCTTCTACAGCTAAGTGCCCAAACCCAAACTTTGGCAGCTAAAATATTTACCTGGTTTTACAAAGTATTTCACAGACTCACAGAATGGCTTGGGTTGGAACTCCAAGGATCACTACATTCCAAACCCCTGCCACAGGCAGGGCCATCAACCTCCATATCTAACACTAGACCAGGCTGTCCAAGGCCCCATCCAAGCTGGCCTTGAACACCTCCAGAGACAGGGCATCCACAACCTCTCTGGGCCCTTCCCTGGTACCAGCAAACAGTTTTTTAGGATGCCAAAACAAACCACTTCTGAAAATCTGGGCTCAGTAGCTCACATTCTTTTCAAAGGTAGGCGAAGTTGCTCCACGCGTTTGTCAGAGACTTGGGGGAAAATAATTTCATGCTGTTGTAAAAATGAGTCCATTCTAATGTTAAAAACTGCCACTTCCATCACCAATCCTTGCTGCTGTTATTTCAAGATGCTGCTAAATGAAAAAACAAAGATTTATTTAAAGTAAATAGACCCAGTAATTACCCATGAAAGTGTAAACCATTGGCTCCCAAGTTCTTTTGCAGCAAAACTTGTATGGGAACAGAGTTTTCATAAAGGAACTGTTTTACAACAACCAAACTCATTTTGGTTTGATCTCCCTCTCCATTGTGCACAACAGAATCTGAGAGAAATGCCAGGCAGATGGAGAAAAGAGTTCTTCACCACTGTGCACTTGAGTACTAGCACTACCTCCAGATTGTTATGCCTTGTAGCCATATAACCTCTTCAGTACTACTCAGTTTTATGTCCTAAGGTAAAAAGTCAAAACATAACAGTTGTGATTATTCAATGCTGTGAGATATATTGAAACAGGAAACGTGGCATGTTTCGGTCAGGGTATTACCCTGGGTAGTGGCCATTTGGTGCTTTCTGCCTTTCTACATCAGCTTTCCTATACAACCCCTAGGAAAGTCACTTAATTTGCTCATGTCCAAACTTTCCAGCTATGAAATGAGGATAATGGCTATTTCCTGTCTCCCACCCTTTATTCATCTCATCTATTTAGATGGTAAGCTCCTCATCTCAGACAATGCTTTTATGCACGGCTTAGAACAATAAGACACTGAGCTCAGCTGGAACCTCCAGGCACTTCCATAATGCAGATATTGAGCACTAAATTATCAAAATAAAAGAAAATCCTCAATTTATTATGTATTCCCTCATAAAGAATTTGTTACACATTGTCCTGCAGAGCACTCCCGGCTGCTGGGGAACAGCATCTCTTCTAAAACAGAGGAAAGCAGCACCCATTGGTGAATGTCTTTGAGCATTGAATCCTCCAAGCAGAAATAAAATGAATAAAAATCTCAGTGCTGAGCAAGACAGAGGCAGACTTATGAAAACAAGGAGACAAAGGTTGCCAAGACCATTTGTCATTCCACTGCAGCTCTTGAATCTTTGCTGGCCAGCACGCTTTTCATTTCTGTGGCCAGTTGATCAATAGGTGCAGGTTTGTTTCACTAAAGCTCTGCAGTCCAAGCAGACGGACTGGTGGTTGTGGGCTTGGGGATCTCAGAGGTCTTTTCTCAATGGTTCTATCTCCAGCTTCACCATGGAGGCCCATCTGCAAACATCAGCTAGGCTTAGCAGATGAAATAGTCACAAAAGCAAGATAAAGTCATTTTTTTTTTTTTAACTTTCTATAACCCTGGAGCATACGTTGGTAATAAAGTATTAAATGTCTACAACTAACATCCTTTCTCGTTCTTCTCAGCCCTCAAACTTCTGCAAGCCCTTCACACTACATGTACTCCCCATCTTTTGCACACAATCTCTGTCTCCTAGTAGAGTTCTCACAGGACTTTGATTTGTCTCCCCCAGTGAAAATCATGCCCTTACTCTCACCAGTCCCCACGTGGGAGGGAAGACCTCCTTGCCCACTTTGCCAGGTGATTGAGGTGCCCACAACTGCATTTGAGAAGCTGGAGTGCCCTGGAGTGAAGCCAGCATTCTACCTCCATGTAAACAGAGGTGCCTCGAGGTTTAACAGCCCGTGCTGGTTGACTCTGTAACTACATTTATAAGCTGCCATCCGTAACTGGGACTAAAAGGTAATTGTCCAGCAGACAAAGGCCAAGCACAAACAGAACTGTTTGTTACATATACATGAAGTTCCTTAAGCAAAGGCCATAGGTTTTATCACAGAAAAATTTCCCATGCCACTACAAGCCCACCCCACCCTCACACAGACCCAGACATGCACCTTTTCTCTTCACATTCCTGTATTTTAAAGGGAGGGTTGCAGGACAGCTCAGTTTGCATGAAATCCAGAATTGGATTGCTGAATATTCATGCCCAAAGCAATGGGCATGCATATATGTATGAACGTACAGTAGCATTTCAGGGCTTCTGAGAAGGCCTGCTTTTGATTTAGATGGCCAAAGTGAGGTCCTAAAGATCCTTTCCATCCCTTACCAGGTAGAGCAGTTTGTATCAGTGCTTGCTGGGTGAGGAAACCCAAAAACAATCAAACATGGCTCTTCTGGAGCCAGCTGAGCAGAGAAACAGACATAGGGGGAGATTTTCTGGGCTGCTAAGTGCAATCGATCAGGAAACGTCTTACATTGTGGATGGAAGCGAGGAGGACAGAAACTTGATTACAGGGGAGACTTAGTTAAATATTCACTGGAATTCATTATGTGAAAACCACTAGAAAGGAACGTGTTTCTACAGGAAGGGTTGGGCTGTTTTATCCTAGCTTCTGTTGTAAAATGCTGCTGAAAGCTGCATAGAAGAGTTGCCGTCCTCTAGTGGAAGGAATATGGCAGGTCTGGTAGATGTGCAGAAACTCTTCTGCTAGCTCTTCTTCTTTGTTAGGGTTAATTTGTCAAATGGAGCCTTGCAGAGCCAAAGGGGCTTGATTATCTGATGACCTTGCATTTGGCAACACGAGCATTTTAGGCAAAAGGAATGTCAGAGACAAGGTGCCTAAAGTCTTAGGTCTGTTGCTCACTCAATCTGAAATAATCAGTGAGAGCAAGCTGCACAAAAGCTCTGAGGCTGAGAAAGTCACACAGTCTTCCCCCCCAGCCCAGCCATGGCAAGGTGGTGGCTGGGTCACAGCTCATCTGGCTCCTGCTTCTCCCACCTTGCAGCACACGCTTTCCCCTTGGCTGGGAGGTGTTGAGTGAAGAGTGAGTACCAAGGGACCTCACTGCGTGCTGCCTTCCAGCTGGCCCTGTAAGGCAGGAGCAGTGCTTCCGACCCTGTGCTGCTTGGAAAGAGCAGGACCTGAGAGCACAGACAGAGGCAAAGCATCTGCCTGATCCTCCACAGAGCTTCCTTTGCAGAGCTGGACAATTGCACACTCAGTTTCAGAAAGCATCAGTGCTAACAACAGCTTTCCATGGCATGCAAAGGGTGGAACGCTGTGCTGGCCAACGAGGTGTCTATACAGTAAAAACACACAAGGCAATTGCTCTCCTTTAAATGTTATTCCCTGAAGCTTTACGTTCAGCGATCTATTTTCTGATGGGAGGGGGGGGGAAAAAAAAAAAAGACTCTTAGCCTTACCCTGCTCAGCATGTAGCAACAGGCTCCCAATTAAAGTCTGGAAAACAGAGAGGCTGAAATGTTTTAAATAGAAACTACTGTGATCTGCACAGTACAACTAAGAGGGAGTGGGGAGGGGGAGAGCAAACAGTGAAAAATTAAACCAAAAGCAAAGGAGCTGCATTTGGAATTGTGCTCAGTAGGGAAAACTTTACTTACAGATAAGGAATAATGCACTGTTTAACCCTGCCTCCTCAAAGAGACACCAGTAACTACAAGCAATAGTCGGCATTAGATTCATGTGAACTTAAAATTATGTGCATGGAAACAGCATGGTGTAGCAATGCCAGTAACTGCCTAGGCAGGTTAATGTCCAGAGGGTTTTATTTCCATGCAGGGTAGAAGCGCAGGTTTGGATCTTGCTTAAGAAGGAAAAGAGAGCTTGGGAGAGTTGCAAGTGATGGTTCTTATAGCAGTCAAAAGGAAGCGACAAAAAGTTCACCAGGAATGAGAATGTGTCCTTGGCTCTTCTAAAGCAGAGGATGCTCTGTTATCCCTTTGGTTAACCCCATCTGCTGCAGACAGATGGTTTACAAAAGATCCCATTGGAAAATCATGCTGTGATTCCATCACACGAGAGAGATCCAAATGATAGAATCGCTAAGGTTGGAAAAGACCATGAAGATCATCAAATCCAGCCATCGACTCATTCTCACCTTGCCCATTAACCATGTCCTTCAGTGCCCCATCTCTGTGGTTCTTCAATACCTCCAGGGATGGTAACCCCACCACTCCCTGGGCAGCAGTGCCACTGCATTGCCAGTCTTCCTCAGAAGAGATTAATAGCCACCTGAATGGCTGCTTCATCCTCTAGGAAAATCTGCTCACTCCTCAGATGTCACATCCACGTTTCAGGGATGAGATGCTGAGACGGTCACCAAACAGACCCAGGAGAAAGCTCCCTATGGCTTGCACAAGACCTGACAAAGCTGTTAGCCATTTGAAGTTCTCCTATTAATGGTGAGAGAAGGAAATTAAAGTCAGTATAGAAAAAAAAGAATCTTCCAAAAGCTTGTTCTTGCTTGCTGCACAGAACTCCAGCAATGGGAAATGTTCATAGCCAGAAGCAGTTCTGGGTCCTTCAGAGGCGGGTAGGACTATTGTTGCTTTTTAAAATATGTCATTTGAGCAGCAAATGGACACTGCAGAAAAGGCTTTGGGACATGTGGTGCAAGTCAGATTTGCCCGTCTGTTTACACCCAGGAAGGTGCTGGCTGGCAAGCCAAAGAAGTGTTTGGACACTTAACAGAAAGTGCATGGTTGGCAGAACATCCTTCTGCTTCATGCAGCAGAGATGCCTAACAGTGTGCTTCTTGCTTGAGGAGAGGCAGCACAGATTGCTGCGGCCTCCCAGGGAGGGGGCTGTGCCCGCTGGGTGCCAGGGGTGGTCTGCTGGGGCTGAAGGCAGAGCTGTGGGGAGAAGCAGCTGTTTGCATGATGCATATCTTGTGGATAAATAAACACCATTGTCAGTGCTGCCACTCTCTAAACACAGATAGAGACATGCATTCACTCAAATCAGTCAGAAAATAAGCAGGAGTGCTGCTCAGCTGAGCCCTCATCCACCCCAAGACCAGCACGGTAAAGCTGTCACCTTTCAGGAAGGTCTTATCAGCCCCCTCCAAATTTCTGTTCTCAAGGAGGGCCCTGTCTCCATTTGTTAATGCATAGTCCTCAGACATTCAGGGGATTCAAAAAACAATGTGCATTCTCCTGCACATACAGGGAGGCCAGAGGGAAAGAACAGTCAAATGCAGCAGGATTGAAAATTAGCTTAAAATGTCACAGGCTGTAATTCAGATGGATTACGAGATAACAAGAACAGCCCTAAACCTACATAAACAGACCTGCTTGGCCATCTCCATCTAAAGATTGATGTCTGATACATTTTTTTCTGCTGAGCTGTGGCAGTGAACCATCCATCACTTTTTGGGAGGGATCTGTGGAGACCAGGACAGGGAACCCACAGCCGGGTGGGCACAAAGCATCTGCAGCTCACTTCCCCTCCTTGCCCTGTGTAAGGCAGCACACGGTGCCTCAGCCTGCAGGACACGGTGATGTGCCC
Organism: Meleagris gallopavo; assembly: GCF_905368555.1. Lineage (NCBI taxonomy): Eukaryota > Metazoa > Chordata > Aves > Galliformes > Phasianidae > Meleagris > Meleagris gallopavo. Next base: position 30,326,789 of record NC_139411.1, read on the forward strand.
CACGCTGTAGCCCTTCTCATACAGCACCCTCAGCAAATCGACAGCCTCAGGATGCAGCCCTTCATTCTGGGATGGATTCTGGGGATTTCTCGATAATCAGAAAAACAAAACAAAACCCAGGCACCTGTGGCCTCTGGGTAGATTGCTGCTTTGCGGCCGCATGCAAGCTGCCCGGGAGACACACCTTGTCTCACTGGAGTACAGATAAGCTCCCGAGGACTTCAAAGGGATTGCTGAGCCAGATTGCAATAGATTTCTGTAGAAACATAATGTGCAGCATATGTCTGAGGGGCTGGAGAAGAGCTGGGGTGGTTTAGATTAGATAGTGCTGTTTGGCTTTTGAGGGGTTCGAGGAAGTGAAGGACACGTAATTGTCTTTTAAAGTGTAATATTTGACTTCGGCTCATCCATACTGCAGAGGGGTTCACAGATAAGCAATGGAAATTTTTTCCTTGTGAGGGCAGAGTGTCTGATCTCCCTGAGATCAGATTTCCACTCAAAATATCACACACAGGAAGGAGGGCTCGGTTACGTGCATTTGTTTTGGCCTCTTCCTACTGAGTGGACCCTGCTGCTATGGAGCCCCTCAGAACCATGACTTCATTTACTCATACAGCATCAGTACAAGGCAGAGTATTTAGCAGCAGCACCAATGCATGGAGAGGTTATATGTGACAAGCTCTTCATCACAAAGGAGCTCATATCCCAAGAGGGTCACACCTGATGGATGTTCCAGTTGATGACCCTGCTTGCCATCTCTGGCAAAAACAACCGACGTGACTTTGAGTCTAATGCCAGAGCCACAGCTCTCTACAGTGCCATATCTGGACTGGGGGCACTAAAGACTGCTTTGAGATGGGGCTATCTCTAACAGTGTTGGCACGTATCCAGCACCCAGGCCCTCTACATCTTACAAAAACACTAAAAGAAGCCATCGGTCGGCAGCCATTTGGCAATACATCTACTGTGCCCTCGTTGAAGGTTTCTTGCCATTGCATGCACCTTATCTACTGGAAGTTAAATGATTCCCTTAATTGTTAAAAACTTAAGTTAGAAATATACAGATATTTGTCAGGTCTACTCTGGGCTCTTCTCCTTATCAAGAGTATTTTCGTTTTGTTTAAAAGTCAATAAAATCTTTCCAGACTCAAACAAGGATAATTTCTTAACCTGAGAGAATGTACATAAAAATCCCCATCTCTCATTCCGTTTCTCTTTAGGTGAATATTCCTCTTTTGATACAAAGGGGAAAAAAATGTATTCTTTGAAGAAATATGTTGGACCATGACAAAAATGTGAAACATTACAGAGAACTCGTCAGCAGAAAGATTTGCTCTGGAGGGAAGCCTGAAGAACGGAGAGCCAAAGTCAAGGCTGGGACAATAAGGATCAACTGTTTGTTTGTTCCATTAAATAATTACTGACCAAGCAGCAGAGTCTGTCTCAGGCCAATTTGGAAACATTTGCCCAGCAAAGATGGTCTATGTGAAGTTCTCAATTCAATGTTTTGAACTTCATTGTGTAAATCAATGCCTTGCATGTCTTTAGGGTTTTCTCCCAAATTAGCATGTGCCTCCAGGTGAGCTACAACCTTTAAAAGCCATCCTGCTGCTCTCTGTTGATGAAAGACACAGAGACAGAATATAAGGATGTTCCCAGCTGCCAGCCTGGAGCTTCAGCCAGGGATCCCAACCAACAGAGCTCCCAGGTCTGTACTTCTGTTACTTTCAATGAATGTTGGACAGTAAGCTTTAAAAACCCATATGAATTTGTGAAGTTGCATTATATGTAACGAAGAATAATTTACTATAGGCAAAATGATGCCTCCTGACTTTCACTTTATTAAAAAAATAATAATAATCAAAGAATAATTTTCCAGTGTCTAAACCCTAGAGCATTACCTGCTTTTCATACAACATCACCTGAAGTAAACAGCTAACTCACTTCTCTAATTTTTAAATTTTTATAGAAAAAGAATTTTAAAATAATCCACATTAATTAGTTTCCTGAATTACAACAGGAGTCTGATAGAGCTGCAGTGACATGATTTGAGTGCTAGTCAAGCCAGCCAACAGAAAAAAATTTAAAATGTAAAATCATGGGACATATTCAAATAACTTCATAGATTTAACCTGATTTACGTACTAATTGTAGAGTGTTAACAAAAGACTCCTCAATTTACATACAAGACAATCGAGTTTTGCAGTCCACAGCTCCTGCATGCGCTCATTCACCGCTATCATTAGTGACAGAGGAGAGTCAAATAAACCATGCAAATGGGCCTATCTTCTCCTTTTTCTTCAGGGTTCTCATGAGGGAACAGCTAAAATAATCATAGACATCCTGAGTTGGAAGGCAAGGAGCACTGAGCCCAACCCCTGGCTCCATACAGCACCACCCAAACCCAATGTCTGAGAGCAGCATTCCAACACTCCTTGAGCTCTGGCACAGAGCAGGACAACCCCTTCCCTTACCCCAGTTGCAGCGCTGGGCATAGTGTACCTCAGGCTATGGGTGGCCCTGTTGGCTGTCAGGGCATACTGCCAGCTCAGATTCAACTTGCTGTCTGTCAACCAAAACCCCCAGATCCCATTCCACAGGGCTGTTTTCCAGCCTCTTGTCCCCCAGTCTGTACATCTAGCCAGGGCTGCTCCACCCAAGTGCAGAATCCAGCACCAGCTCCTGTGAAACTCACTGCAGTTGGCAACTGCCCACCCTCCGGTCTGTCAAGACCCCTCTGCGAGGCCCCTCTACCGACAGGGGCGTCAGCAGCTCCTCCTAGTTCAGTATTATCAGTAATAGCACAAGGGTTCATCTAGAGCATCATTATCAAATTAATTTAGCAGATCTGTACAGTGCCAAGAGTATGCAGAGTACCCATGGGTTGCAGGTGATGCCCCTGTAGGGTTATAACAAACAAAGACCATGTTCTCTCTCTCCTCTTCCTTCTTTCTCATCAAAAATCCAATGCTAACCATTCGGCACAGCTGTGGTACTGACACTGCTCACTCCTGACCCCACCCCAAGGCATTTCCAGTAGCCCACTATCATCTCCAGTTGTGGCCATAGTGGTCCTGGCTAAGCTGCAGTCAACCATGGATACAAGGAACTGCTGGGGCACAGGTCTGAACGCAGCTACAGCTGCTCTGTGGGGAGCTGGGAGGAGAAAGGACGGCAAAGATGGCCCAAGGAGCAGCACTGGGGCCAGGGAGTTCTGAGCCACACCAGACACAAGGGCTTTTGTGAAGCTCCCTTCTGTGCAGTGGTACGCTAAGGGAAGAGTAGAAAAATATACTTCTTAATGGCTCAAAGTCATTACCATTACTTTATTTTGCATTCCTGAAATACTTAAACACATGGATTGTTTTTGCAGGAAAATGAGTAGAAAGAAGGCTGCTGTACTGTGCAGTTCACTGCTTGGCCTGGGGTATTTCCTGGTAAATTATCCCTTTGCTCTGTTATTCTACCAGGTAAGCAATATCCCATTCCCCAAGACAAGGAAAAAAGTCTGAAAGCTGTTACAAAGGTGATCCAGTGACTTTTAGATCAAACTCATTAAATGTCAATGCAGTTATTGGAGGAACAGGCAAAGAAGAAGTAAAAATGCATCCCACATGAAAATTCAGACAATGTCATTTCTTCTCTTTCCCCTCCCCTATTCGCCCCCATCCCCCCTTCTTAAAGGAGAGGTCAAGTTAGCTAAAATACAAAACACTAAGGTAAGCAATGCTTTAATACACCATTCTAATGTTGTATGTCACCCAAGTGGAGGCTTGCAGGGTCTAGTCTGAACTCTTACACTGCCTGGGTCATATACTTGCTCCCAGTAGCTCCGGCACCAAGACGATAACTTCTGGTTCAACCAGATTGTTTAGAAAAAAAATAACCCCATCTTAATTTAAGTTTTCAAAGAGAGAATTCATCATGTCCCTAGGCAAATTTTTTCAGATATTAAATTCTCCAGTGGCCAAGAATGCACACCTTATTACTGGCCTGAATTCTTCAGCTTTAGCTTTCAGCCACAGAACCTCATTATAACATTGGTTCATTAAAGAGCCCTTTCCCCACACAGGCAGCCTTGAACAAATGGTGCGTCCACACAGAGAAAAAATTGGGGTGACACTCAAGCTGACATATTGCACAGAATAAGACGCAGTATAAGTTTACTCCAGAGTGATTTCCCAAGTAACCAAAATGATGGTCAGTTTTTTTCTCTAGACCAAGTTGACATTTGGAAGAAACTAACCCATGGTTAGTGGGGTAAGCATGCTCCCAGCACATACCAGCTATTCCACCTGACTGACGGCAGCTACAACACAGCCCCAAATCTGCTGGTAGCTTCAGGCTCACAGTGCCAGGTGGGAGCAGCACTGCAGCCCCTCACCCCACACAGAGCAGTGCTGATGGGACTTGTTCCCACCACTGAGCCCTTGTTCTCAGAAGTTACCTCCATACACTGTAACCCTCTCCATCTCTCCCAACAAAGCCTGGAGTTGAATCATAGAATCACTCAGGTTGGAAAAGACCTTAAAGATCATCAAGTCCAACCAGGACCTAACCATACTATCCTAACTCTAACAACCCTCTGCTAAATCACGTCCCTGAGCACCACATCCAGACGGTTTTTAAACACATCCAGGGATGGCGACTCAACCACCTCCCTGGGCAGCCCATTCCAGTGCTTAACAACCCTTTCTGTAAAGAAGCTTTTCCTGATATCCAACCTAAACTTACTCTGGTGCGACCTGAGGCCATTTTCCCTCATCCTGTCACCTATCACTGAACCAGCATAGCATTACTGCAGCAATTTTCTTTTTTAATTAAACAACCCAGTGGGTTTAGGAAGGAGGTGATTTGCAGCAAACGGTTACAGAAGCAGACACAAAGTTGTACCAACAGCATGCAGAGGGAAGTTGTGTTCCAGCAACACCCTGCACCAGCACTATGCTAGGACTATCAGCAACAGCCCCTGCAAGAGCCCCCATCCCACCTTCCAACAGACCACATCACACCAAACACTATTAAACAAGATGAAAGTGATGCTGAAGCCCCACAGCACAGCACACAGGTACGGAGCTGCTGTCTTCACCATGGGCCCAAAGTGCACAAAGACAGAGCCAAGCATAGTCACAGACCAGCAGAAAAAACACAGTGTGAGCAGGCTGATTCTGTGACCACCTCTGCTTCACAGCACGGGGAATGCTTATTGTGCTTGGCACAGAAAATCTGAAAATAAACAACGCAGTACCTGATCGTTATTTTCCATTCAATACTTGAGCACTAAGGCAACGAGAGGTGAAAGGGGAGGCGAAGAGGTATGCCTGGGTGCCTCCTGCATGTTGCAGCTCGACGTTGGGTAGCAGCCATGCAGAGCTGCTGCCTTGCAACTCTGAGTGAGAGCACAGCGCAAAGTTAACTCCCTGTGTGCCCCGTGACACGCTGTGCAGGGTGAAATAGCGACGGGTACAACAACCTTAGTGCACTCCCATTCCTTCCTCATGTTGTGACACTCAAAGACGCTGCAGCAGTCTGTGATTCATCACCACTTGAGAGCCACGCGCTGGTAACAAGCAGCTGTATGATGAGATACTGAATCTGGACCATCACAGAGAGCAAGCCTCTGCTTTAGTTAAGGGAAGATATCTGAGGTACTGGCGAGATCCTGATGATTATTATGCCTTTAGCTATAATTCTTATAATCCCAACATTTTTGTGAAAGATGCAATTTATTTTCCAGCTCGTGATTATTAAGGCTGACAACAAGCAAATGTGTTTGGCTCTCAGACAGCTGTGGAACCAAGAGTTCTGCATTTTCTAATCATTTTCATATTAAGAAGATGTACTTCTTGGCATTGCACTACAGAGACTGCTTCTCACGTGTCAAAGAGTGGAAGAGGATTGCAACATATTTCAGCCACCTCCAGGCACTATAAAACACTGGCCTTACTGGTTGGGTATGAGCTGTTGCCTTACCTAAGACATGCTCCCATTCTCCCCATTCGGCTAGTTCTGGTCCATTCTCAGTTATTTTTAGGCAGAGAAGACTTGCTTATTTTTCTCATTTCTACAGCAAGGGAGTATATCTTACTCTGGAAATGGGGACTTTTCATCAGCGCTTCTTTATATTCTTTCAGTACTGTGTAGAATAAACGAATCGCAGTAACTCAGAATTTGCCCACACTAAATCCAGTGACCCACCCTCACTGCCTTTCTGTAGGCTGCTCAGTAACTGGGGGTAGAAGAACGCTGTGCTTGAACAAACCAGGACTTGCACCCCCAGGCACAGGTGGCCTTCACCATCTTTTGGGCAGAAGAACAGGCAGAGTCCAGCAGAGAGGCACAGGTAAGTTGAGATACCACTGAGCCTGGAGGCAAGTTGTCAGCATGGAGTCAAAAAGGAGAGCCCCCAGAAGCTTGCTCTTCAGTTCCCACCCTGGCTGCAGAGCCAGATCTACGTGCCGAGGGCTGCAGCAGGCAGCTGGGAGAGCTGGTGGGTTCAGCAGGAACTTTGAACTGCAGCCACTCATATCTGCTGCACGCATCAGTCACCATCAAACAGGTTTATTTAACAGGAGCACCCACTCCCTCCACCACTATTTCATTATTTTTTATTTATTTTTTAGGATTGCCACTATAGTCAAGCTGAACAATGTACTTCTATATATACACGCTGTTATTTGCAAAATATTTTTACAGCCCTGTTCAAAGCAGAGCTTGCTCCAGACTGCAACATCATCTATCCTAGCAGCTACGACCTTCCTCATCCTCAGCAGCTGCCTGAAAGACTTTCCTCCTCCAACAAGTCACAGTGTATACGAAACACTCTCATTGCAAACACACCACGTACTTCAGAAGGAAAAGGCAAGGTACACCAGGGCACAAGTTTCTGAAGTTTCTGCAGTAGGGTAGATGAAAGGAGAAGCCATCCATAACAAGATGGTGTGGCAGGCACTGAGCAAACCAAGGGAGGGACAGTAGGAGTGAAGCTGGGGTGTGAATAAAACCAGGAATGCACTTTGGGATGCTCTCACTGCTAAGCAAGTTCTTACTACACAAGAAGGCTCCATTGCTCCTCTAAGCATTAAGATGTTTCCAGCAAAACCTGGGTTAGAAATAGAGATATTTGCAATGCTTTTATTACCATTATAGTTCATCCAAGATGATGTGTCTGGTTTGAAAGTCACAAAAAAAACATATTCTTGTTAAAAATGCTGCCAAAAATCTAAATGAAAACAGCCCACTGCTGAATCCTGTGTTTGCAGCGTTACCAGTGGGTTTTTTCAAGGGTGTTTATATAGACTGAGTTTCATTTAACAAGGCAAAAGCCGGAGCTCTCACATACTCCATTATTTCACTGCAGGTCCTTCTCACCAGGGTTAAGTCTTTACACCACTTCCAAGCAAAGCAGCCAAGAAAAAGAAGAAACAAACGCTACTACTACCGAGCACAGAGGCCTCCTTTGCAAGAAATGTGATTTATGGAATGAAGTTCCTGGCATGTCTGCCGCGGGCTGTCACAACGTGTGCCTAAAATCTGAAGCTGAAATACGATCCCCGTTCCTTCCAAGGCACATCGTGGCTTCTAGCATGTTCTTCTGAAGGCACAAGCAACCCTTTGCTCAGGAGCCAGGCTCTCCTCTGCCTGCTGCTCAGTCTTGATAACCAGGCTTTGCCCGTGAGAGCTGCTTGGAGCAGGGTTCCTTACAAAGCTGGTGCTGGCAAGCACTGCTTTATTCAAGTTTCTGAAAACTGGGAAAAAAAGGTTTCATATAGTTTGTGGAATTGCGTGCTCAGAGACACAGAGCAAAGCATGCCCGGTACCTAAGGTTGGGCTCTATGTTCATATGATCTTCAGCTCCCACTGTCCACACTGGTAGGTTAGACACCTGATTACTATCAACTGAAGCACTGGGCTTCAGAAATGCCAGAAAAACTGGGCATTTTTTCTATACGTTGCCAAAATGGTAAGCAGACAACAGCAGCATGAAGGCCTTCTGGTGTCGGCTAACCCTAAGCTGTCAACATAGAAGACATTTTCAGCTCCTTCCTGCAGCCCTTTAGGAGTTCCTTGTCTCCTACATAAAGCAAATTAACCAGCATTAAGCATTTCCTCAACTACATCTCAAACCTAGAAAATTTGTTAAGGATAATTCCTCCCTGATTAGCTGCTGGCCCTAAAGCCAGTGAGAAGCCAGCATCCACATACCACCGCAGCCTGTCTCACTATGATGAAGACCCTGCCATTGCAAGGGCCCTTTTTGCCAGCTGTCCCCACACTGCGAGGTGACCAGCCTTGGCCACAGATGTCACACCATGTGCTAGCCATCAACAAGAATCTCCAAGTGGGCATGCCAGAGAGCAGAACTCACGGTGCTGGCTCTTATGGACTTCATCAGCATGGGCTGCAAATGCACAAATATCCTCTGTGCTACAATTTTGTTTAAGAGCCAGCGTATCTGTTACACAAAGCATAAGAAAGGAAAAGTGCTGGTGAGGCATTGTCCACCTGATGAACAGGTATTTTCCAGCAGTAGCAGCTAGTGAGCTGACAGACCTTTCCAGACAACAAAGGCAGACAGAAGCGAGTCAAAGTCAGTCTGACCGTTGCCTCTGTGTTTGCTTCACCAGGTTTTGGCGCTGCTCCCACTCGAGCCGCAAAGTTTTGAAATCCATGCATTTCTTCATTCTCATCTTTCAGTTTTACAGTAGACTTTTTTTTCCCACCAATGTCTCCGAGGCCGTGTGGGATGTGGTCCAGCTCCCATTAAGGTCAGTGGGAGTTGTGCCATTGGCTTCCCTGTGGGTCTCGGCCCTCTCCCATTGTATTACATTTCCATTACATTGCAATTGAAGACAGCTTATTTCAATTTTTTCCTCCCATAGTGCCCACAATGGGCAAAGTATTTTGCAAACAGAAAAGAAGGTCCCACTCAGTGTCTCTAAATTCTGTAGAGATACTGGAAAAATCATAATTAAATGAATTTGGCACATGAGATCACAACTGTTATTTAATAATAAGGAGTTGGTGGTTTGTTTTTTGGTGCTTTTTTTTTTTTCCCTCCAAGCTTCTCCCCCATGTAGCATTGTCCTACTGCCAAATAGCAGAGATTAAATCCTAATCCTGTTGAACTTTATGGGAGCTTTTCCAATTTGCCTCATTGGGGCCATATTATCTTTCTCTGTCCCCACCTTTAACGCTGCTGGTCTGCTCCTGAATATTCCCTTGCAGAACGTGATGATAGAGTTCAGGGTCCATTTGTCACTGCCAGTTACACGTTTGCTGACAAATAATCTAAACACATCAAAAAAAGGTCTGTAGAAGGAATGGAAGTGTGTGAAAACTGCACCTATCTTCAGACAAACAGAGTATCATACAGAATTAAGCAGAGATGAGGAGCAATGCATGCAGCCTGGCAGTAGCAATGGCAGGGCTGCTCCCTGCTCGTATACAGAGAGCGAAAACATCACACCAAAACCTAGCAGAAATCCCACACTGATGGAATGAGAGGGCTGAGAATTGCTTGGAAGTGGAAACACTGAACATAGTTCTGCTTACAGAAGTCTTTTACCTCACATTAATGCTTGCCTGGATGAAAAAAAAAAAAGTGAAATTTCCCCCAGACAGCAAACTAATAAAGAATAAAATATTAGTTACTGTGTCTGATGCGAAGCTCTCAGAAAACTGCTACTAGCAGCTATTAACCTCGAAGCTGTCCATGAGAAAAAGACACTTGAAGACACCACAAACATCCCTAAGTGGTGGTTTCATGAGGGAAACACGAATTTACAGTGATGACAAGGAATTTCTGTGCATAAAGTTTGCAATCTCTTTTCCATAGCAAATTGATTAAGGAGAAAAATATATTTGAGCAGAATGTGGTTAGTCAGGAAAATCCAAGTGGTGGCTGCCAGCCATTAGAAAAAACAACTGAGTGACTGAGAAGCCCCACTCTGCTGTGTGTGCTACAGGCTCTCATTCCTGAAGTGAAACCAACTCTGCTACGTGCTGTATTCACAATCCAGGTAAGAGACCCTTTATAGTTCATAGAATCATTAGGGAACAGGAAAGGAGAAAGACCTCTAAGATCATCTAGTGCAATCACCCACTCATCACCAGTATTGCTCACTAAACCATGCCCGTAAGTACTACAACTACCCTTTCCTTAAAGTTCCTAGCCAAGCTGCTTCTTCCAGAATTAGAAGATCAGGCATGGATTCATTGCTACACTACAGTACCACGGATGAATTGCATCACCTAACAGCGTGGTTTAACCACTGGCATACTGCACTCCATCTGCCCTTCTCATTGGTTTCCCCATTACTTGGCATACTGAGACTTAGCATTTGGCAGCCTGGCAGGGCTCTGTGCCCATCCCAGCCTGTCCCTCCATGGAAGATCCTGCTTGATGTGCTGCTCTATCCAGTGGCATCGATACTGCCTTGTTTGCTTGTGAAACCCAAGGACCAGACTGTGGTTGCCAGTAGCTCCCTGGCTTCCAGCCTGCCAAAGTCATGAACTCTGTGCTAGCATCGAGCTTACACATACCCTCACACTGTGTTTACCGAGGTAAAGTAAGCTGCACGCATTCTTTATTTACCAGAAAAATATCCCTGTTTCAGTGGCACGATCCCAAACTCGGAGCTCTGAAACCACTTCCTGCTGCTGCTGGAAAGAGGCAGAGCCAGGATGTCTTGGGCCACGCTGGTCTTGGCTGAACTTGTTGCTGCTGTGTGTGACTTTGAGCATCCTATGCACCATAGTGAGTGGGGAATTAAGGAACAAAGAGTGCCAATGTCCCAGAAGATTGCTGTTCCCCTGTCCCAGCAGTGACCTGCCAGGCCCTCCTAGCTGAGTCATGGCAGCATCAAGCGGCTGGGAGGATCTGCCCTGCTTTCTATGGTCTGGCGTTTTTCACAGCTGTGGGAAGAGATGCCTCCTTGATTAATTTACGGAGCATTAGCAAGAGAGAGAGTTTACATTCTTAGCCTATGTGACATTGGTCTGCCCTCATTTCAGACCCCATACGGTTGGTGGCTTCTCAGCAATACCAGTGAAATGCTGCTTCATACCAGAGTTTGTACTGAGACCAGGAGATATCTTCACACCAAGGATGGGCTATCTTAACACAGGGAGGTGGCAGATCTTTTAACGAACCACACTTCCACGTGAGAAGCGCTGGCAGTGACAATAGGGAACCCAAGAGTAATAACCCAACTTTGGTTATTTCTCTCCCATTTTCAAGCATGGATAATACCGCTTTGAAGACAAAGTAGTCTTATTTGTACCTATCAGGATAAGCTGGACAAATACAATTATCCATAATTTAGAAACCACAGCTGGAGCCCCAGTTCATCCAAACACTTATTATAATATGTCACTGAACACGTGCAAGCCCTACTGAAGCCAATAAAACGTAAATAGACACCTACATTATTTGTTCAATAGGGATCAGCTCAGTGTTGTACTTAGAGACCTTTCAGGATTCAAGGAACTGAGTTCAATTCACAGTTCCTGCTCCCTGTCCTATTCTCACTACTTCTGTACCCATCAGCAAAGTTCTCTGTATTTTCTCCATCATCTGTTGAAGTAATGCCTCTCTACAGCAACAGCTGTAGGCAAGATTCCTCTCACACTAGAGGGTACATAATGCTTACTTATTGTGGGAAATATAAACAAAATCATTTGTGTAAGACAAGTATGGATTTTCTAGTATTGTTTCCATGTCTAAGAAAACCTGCACTTTTTCAAATAACCAAAAAGTGGAAAAATTGAGCATATGCGACCAAAAATGATTATATACTTAAGTTTATTAAGAGTGAATATTGCTGCTTGTGAATGCCCTGAGTTTTTCTAGTTTCCATAGAGGAGCTTGGGCTGGCATTGCTTTAGACAATGCCAAGCCACTATTCCCCTGCTGCAGTTTGAAATCAGACAAACTGGACATCTGATAACAAGCTTTGTTCACTTGATAATGGCAGCTATGGAAATATGCCTGATTTTATATATTATTATTTGCACAATCCAAAAAAGACATTAAAAAATAAAATCCATGAGCACTGTTTTTTTTTTCCTTTTTAAACTGAGCACTTACAAGCTGTCTATCTGACCAACAAAACAAATTAAAAAAATTAAATAAGATTTTCAGTTAAAATGCCATCATAATTCAGCTTTCCCTCTTCTCAATTATCATTCAGATAAGTAAGCTTCTCTTACTAATAGAAGCTGGAGATATATATGGGAATCAGTGTTACTAAAACTTGCAATCAGAGCTAACTGTTTTGGGCTAATTTATGAAGGCAATACAACACACTCTATATGCAGTGCCAAAATAAAGAACAAACACAATTTATAGTTTGCTTCATATATTAATATTTCATTAATATTTAAACCTTTGGGTGTGTGTCTGTCTGTCTTCAGACCACCTTTTAAACACAGCTACAAGAACACATTGTGGGGATGGCTCATTAATTCCCCTTCTCCTTTGGTACCTGAGAGTTGGGCACTTTGCACAGAGAAGCTGGGAGAAAGGCACACTGCCCCATTTCCTTCAGAAATCAGCTTAAGGCATTCTTGGCACAGCTGGGGCTGGCTCCAGAACCAGACCCTCAAGATGAGCAATCCAGTGCCCTGAATAACCCTGTGCATTAGTCTATTTGTATTCCTAAATTCCTAACTTCTAAATATTTACCCTAGCAAACATCACCCAGCCTATGGAGCCCAGCTGCAAACGACATCATGCTTCCCTCTGAGTGGATGGGCTGAAGGCTTTATCAAAGGGTGTCCAAAGCACTAAGACCTGCTTTCCCCCGAAACAGCTTCTTATCGTAGGAACTCTCACTCAGCAAAGGGAATACATGTGCAAACAAAGCTATTAGCAGTTTGCAAAATAAACTCCTGCGCTCAGCCGCCAGGACTGCAGCATGCCACATATGCGCTGCACGGCAATGCTTGCTGACATGTCAGCTGAGCAGCTGTGCTGAGCTGTGAGCCAAGCGAGCACTCTCAATCTGACCACAGAAATGCTACCTTAATTACTTATTTTGATATTGTAAGCTTAACTGTATTAAAGATAAGCACAGGGAGATCAAGAGAAGGATTTTCACGTGCCAGCCCACTTCTTTGCTGCTTTCTCCAATTAATGCTCATTCCAAACTAGCGTCACCTAGCATTGCAAACTAGATCGCCAAGACATCACCTAGAGCAAGGCTCTCCTGGAGGAACATATTTGTGAGAGGATGTGCACAGAAATCATGAGAGGACCATTTGTGCCACAAACATATCAGAGGAGGCACAGCAGCCAGAAAGAAGACACTGGCAGTAAAAGCAAACGTAGGGCAATTCAAGATAGGGCAAGAACATCTGAATCAGCTCTAATAAAGTATTCCCCAGTCACTGGTTTCTTTACCATGCTCCCAGTCACCTTGTGAGATCCGAACCTGCAAATACAACCCTTCCAAAGGTGGGGTTGTTCTCCTGCTCAAAACCTCCCAGCCACACTGTATAGTTATAGCCAAGATGTATCAACACGCTGTCCTGACTAAACTCTCTCTGAATCTCTTACCTTCACATCATGCAGCCCATGGAGCAGGAAGCACATCTCCTTCTTGCTAGGAAAGCTCCTGATGCATTCTGGCAGTATCTGAAATAGGTAAAGACCAACCTGAAAGCAAGCATTTGAAGCACTGAAGGGGGAATTCAGTAATTTATGGTGACAGGTACCAATGGGACAAGCAATGCGTGGGGGCTGCAGCTTGTACTTACCTGATAGGTTAAGCACCTGATGAGACTTTAACTCCCGGCTAATTAGCCTCGAAAAGTAATTTCCACTTGCCATCACCTTCATTTACTCACAAAGGAGAAGCAAAGTATCTGGCAGTTGCCACAATCACCAGCCGAGGGCCAGCAGGTAATCCTGTTTTATTGCCCTCATTAGCCAGATCTGCAGACCATCCCCAAGCTGCTCCTCTCCCTGCTTTGCAGCCTCCACAGCTCCACGTAGCAGACTGCACTTCACAGGTGACCATCGCCAGGTTCACCCACCCTCCATTAGGGGCACCTGGTAACGCTGTGATCCTGAGGCACCTCCTGGGGCTGCCCCACAGCTGGGCTTAGTTCTGAGGGCACGTCCCCTCTCTTGGAGCTGAATGTGACCATTTCTCTCCAGAAACAGTTCCTCTGGCACCAAATTTTTACCTGCCCCTCACCAGCCCAGCACCAGGCCCCAGCCCTGCCCCCGTGCTGCTCTCACCCTCACCAGCCTGCCCCGTGCTCAGAGAAGCTATGGTCAAAAACTCAGTGGAAGGGTCTAAGCTGTCTAAAATAAAATAAAATTTAAAAAATAATAATAATTTTTAAAAAGGACTTAAAAAAAATAACCTTTGAAAGATGCAAAATACAAACAAAATACAGACAACGTTGCAGGCTCAGGGCCCATGGAGAGCTGTAATGCCAGAGAGGTGACAATGCGCAAAGATCCATGCCAGGAAGCAGAGCTGGGGAGAATAATCCACCACCATTCAAAGTTCAGCTTATTTCAGGGAGAAGTGAGAGAATAAATGAAAGCCGTTGTCAGAGCCCTGTGTGAAACTGCTGGCAGATTTTATTTATTTAACTTAGGCAGGTCCTTGGGCTTCTTTTTTTCCACACGGCATGTGCTTTTTCATTAAAAAATAAAGGCAGCAAAGCACAGCTTTAAAGAATATTCCCCAATACTCAAGTTATTTTACCTGTGTGGCAGGAGCAGACAGGCTTTCTTCCAGCCCTCAGAAGAAAACAAAGAAGAACCTCACACCTGTGTCCCAGTAAGTAAATAAACGTCCTGTGAGTTATGGGATGTTCATTCTCTCAGCTGCATTTGCTTGTTTGCTTGCCTAACTCCTTTTCTTTGTGGCAATGAGCCATTTTAAAAATCCTTTATCTGCTACTATTTACATTAAGATTTCTGTTTTACAAAGTGTGTCACCGAGAGAACAAACCAACCTCTCCAAGCCCAGCTGCCCAGCACTGGGTTCCGTAGTGCACGCTCACTTTCTCCTCCCTGGAGGCATTCAAGGCCAGGCTGGATGGGGCTGTGAGCAACCTGCTCTAGAGGGAGGTGTCCCTGCCTATAGCAGAGGTTGGAACTACATGATCTTAAAGGTCCCTTCCATCCAAACGATTCTATGATTCTATCCCAAGCAGGGTGATCCAATTTCTCGGGGTCTTACCACTATACCTTTCCTCCACTGTGAATGCCCCAGACCAGCCACCCACTTTCTGGTGCTTTCAAGGGCAGCTCAACCTGCTTGAAGCAACCAGAGAATTTCTGGCTGTATCGATCACCACAGTGACTGCTGGAACGGCGGCACCAGGAATTGTCATGCTGTTGCCTGATAGCTAAGAATAACAAGATTTAAGGAGATGAGGAGTGAGTCAGGGAACAGGGAATGTGGCAGAAAATACCAGAAAATAACCCCACCAACATCCTACGCTGACTTAGCTGACTGAAAGCACTTTGTCTGCATTCTTCATCCAGCATCAAATGACAGGACCAATAGCATTATCATGTGCCAGCCTGCACAAGCCAAGCCTTGCTCATCTGTCCTCATTCATTCATTCCTCATTCATTCTTTTTGCTGCAGTCTGCCACCCTATGAAACTGAATTGCCCCGTTGTTACTATGGGTGCTGCTGATAGCCCTGGTACAAACCCACCCTTTCCTTAGGGCCCCATTGTCCCCACGGTTGTTTACTGGGGGCCTTTAGCGCTCTGCAGCACCAGGACATCTGGTGTCTTGTGGCACTGAGCATTGCAGAGATGCTGCCCTCCCCGACAACGCATTGAAACAATCAGCTCTTCAGTACTTCTTTTTATACAGGCATATCCAGTGAAAATGGACGAGATAAATGAATTTTATGCAGCAGTGACCTCTCTCCTTTCCCTTTCTTCACAGTAGCATAATACATGATAAGAAATGTTGCAATCTCAGAGTGAAAACTTCAGCTGACTGCAGCTGCACTATCCGAATCACGACGTGCTCAGTGCTGCTAAAGTGCCGTGTAAGCAACTAATGGCCACTGCACAGCTTAGTGTTCTGTTTGCAATATACGTTCTCATGCCACGTTGTGTAACTCAGTGATCCCTGGCCAAAACCCTAATTCAAAACAACTAGTGGGTGGGAGATTTTCAAAGCGAAAGAGTCTCGTGGAAAGAGTTTCCAGGCACTCAGCACTGGCCTCACTTCTTTGTGAACCAGGGCTCCACCAGCAGCTGCTGTGCCTGCAGACCACGCCAGCACCAAGCTCCTTACAAAGGCCAGAGCAATGCTTGACAGAAAGACTTGGCACAGCACAACTGTCTCCTGGCTAGAGGGGATGAAGGAACAAGGAGAGCCATCATTTGTGGGGATATCAAGGGATGGAAGAACGTAAGAGCAAATGAACAAATACTGCGCTTTTATTTTTGGTTGCACGAGAGAACTTTGCAGAAACAAAAACAGTCATATTCCTGATGAGCATGCAAACAAAACGTATGACAGCAGAGTAGGAGAAACACAGGTACTAGGCAGAAAGGGAGGAAAGCGTACAATGAAACGAAATAACTGTGTTATTCCATCCTATGGCAAAGCTTTACCTTGAATTACCTGCAAGAGTGTGTAATTATGTTTTGTATTGCTTTAGTCCTAACGAGTGGCACAATTGGAATGTAGACAGGAGAGGCTCTGAGCCACTCTTTCCTGCAGGACCAGCCATGGATGCCCAGGGCTGGAGGCTTCCTAGTGCTCCTCAGCAGCTGCTTTCACCTGAGTCATTGCGCTTATGGCGAGCGATGAATCCAGCCTCCGTTCATTTGCTCAGTGCCTTTTTAAAATCTATTTCTGTCCTTCTCAATATCCTGTGGCAATGAGTCCCACAGTTAATTTTGTGTGGGGCAAGAAGACATTTTCTTGCCTTACCTGCTCTTTGATCTTGTTACTACCTAGGCCCAGTTTGTTTTATTGTAAGAAGCAGTCAATAACAATGCTCTCATCGTATCTGGCATGCAGACTGGATCTGGTTTCCCTCCAGATCAGTGGGAGAATTGTTCATCTAGCAGCTTTGTTTCCTCAGAGAGTAGGAGGCAAGAAAGAAGGCGAAAGAGAGACATTAGGCCTAATGTAATGGAAAGAGCAAGGCTGTGGGAACTGAAAAGGTGCAAGGCAGTGCTTGGGGTTGAGTGATTGATGTGAGGTCTCAGCAAAGACCAGAATGTGATGAGATTCATTTTCATTGAAAACACTGCCGTCATTATGTGGTGGCCAGGAGGCTGCACAGCACTAAATATTGTCAAGTTTAAGAGCTTCTTTTTAAGAGCTCACATCTTAAAATATCATGTGTGGGCACCAGCGAGCAGTTATTTGTGGTAAGTGGTTACCAGTGGACAGAGAGCTCGGCTGCCATAAACATCACAACTTTATTTTCCTTCTTTGTACTGCCATTCCCAAAATGTGCCAAATAAAACACGTTCTTCCAAACAGACCTGCTATTATTTTATGGCCTCACCACGCTGGGTTAGAAATTGCAGTGTCATGAAAACATCCCTTAAATAAATAATAAAACCCGATATTCCTAGGACAAGGTCTTTCATCTGGAAGGAGCCTGCACAGCCTCACAACCTCTCTCTGCCCCCTATTCTCTCACACACCACTGCCATTGGGACAGGTAATGGCATTCAGCAATGCTGCTCCATATTTAAGCCAGTAACAGTGGAGTCAATACTGCACAGCACTTAACAAAGCAGTGGAAATGCAAGCAGAAAAAATATATCCAATTATCCTTACTGGGAAGTGGGCCAAGAGGCTGAGGTAGAAACTTCAGAGGACTGCATGGGATCAGAGTCTTGTTGCAACATGGCTTTGAGGCAAGTTACCTCTACCACTTCAGGGCTCCCAGAGAATTGATGATTGTTGGCTTTCATGTTTAAAGTGCCCAAATCCTGGGGGATTTGTGAGTAGCCACAAGGCCTACGTGATATCTGACATTACCTGAGCGTTGGTGTTCCATATGAGTTGAACATTACAAAGAGCACAACGTAATTAAATTCTGGGAATGAAGTTGCGAATTCCTCTTGATTTCCATGCTGTCTGTCCATCTGCATGAAGATCTTTTCCAGAGAACACACTGGCAGCCCATGAAAATACACACTACAGATACTGCATTATTATTTGCATAGCACGGTAGGTGTGTTTTGCACACAAAAGTAAAATTACATATTCCATATCCCTTAGACAGATATTACTGTCTAAATTTCAACAAAGTGAAGTAAAGAATGCAAATAAAGGGCGGAAAAAAGAATGTGAATCTCAAATCCTCAGGAATAGTATCTACTTATGACAAACATACATGTGCTGCAAGTTCCAGAGTGAAAGGTAGGAGGGAGAGGAAAAACAGAAGCTTTCCAAAAAGAAAGGATGATCAGAGATTCACAGAGTTTTTCCAGGGGAGGAGAAGGGGGCTTTGGTGGACACAAGTTCAGATGAGTCAGGAAGATGATAAAGCAAATTCAGTGCCCAGTTACAAAAAATCTAACATTGCAGACTAGCCACAGCATTAGACATGAGACTCTGGAGAAATCTGCAGCTCCATCCATGTGCACGGTGGCTGGGCACTGTGCTCACAGCCAGTGGCATTCATCCAGATGGAAATCAGTGCACTGAGATCATGGTCCTGCAGGACTTTA
This sequence comes from Meleagris gallopavo, assembly GCF_905368555.1. Taxonomy (NCBI): domain Eukaryota; kingdom Metazoa; phylum Chordata; class Aves; order Galliformes; family Phasianidae; genus Meleagris; species Meleagris gallopavo. Next base: position 30,345,485 of record NC_139411.1, read on the forward strand.
GTTTCTCTTAAAAATGGATGCAACGTAGATGAGGATCACCTCCCTCGTGGTAAATCCAGTCATTCTGGGTGTTGTTGGATTTTGTTCGTTGTACAAATTGAATTTCGCCATTCTGTGAATGAAGTTAGATAGCCATGGCATCACCCAGAACAAAAATCCATGCATTTAAATAAAGAGGAGCTAGAAGAAAGAAGGAGACAGACTCTTTAGCAGGCTCTGTGGTGACAGAATGAGGAGAAATGGTTTCAGACTAAAAGAGGGGACATTTAGGTTGGATATAAGGAAAAAGTCCTTACTGTGTGGCACTGGAACAAGCTGCCCAGAGACGTGGTGTAAGCCCCATCCCTGGAGACATCCAAGCTCAGATTGGACCAGGCTCTGAGCACCTGACGGAGCTGTGGGTGTCCTCGTTCATTAGAGGGATGTTGGACTTGATGACCTTTAAAGGTCCCTTCCAACTCTAAGGATTCTATGAAATTTCAGTGCTGGGCTGTGTGGAGCAGCATCCCCTGGCAGTGGTGCTGAGGTGCTGCCTGCAGGCACGGCCCCAAGCCACGGCTGTTGCATCTGCCGCATGTGAACCATTTCTGAAGTTTGGATTTGGAAAAGGAAAGAAAGTTTATGTATTTCAAAGAACTCCCCTCGAAATTAAGTCCCATTTTAGGAAGTGTGTCGGTTTGGGTTGCTGATTGTTAAACAAACAATTCTGTTTGGGGGCTCCTTTAGGAAAGCAGCCTGGAATAAAGTGGGAAAGCTGCAGGGAGCACTCATCTATACGGAGCAAGTGACCTGGAGATACAGGGCATAAGACTGTGCTTACCTACTGCATGTGCAAAGGAGCCAAAGCCTTTTAATTCCCTGTTCATAATTAGTGGTGGGAAAAAGTAAAGACGTTGAGACATTTAATTATCTAACTGTTCTTTCGGATTAGGCAGGCAGTAGGCAAGGTGATGTCCTTAATTCTCCAACAGATGGGATCTGCAAATCCACGCTCGCATCTTATTATGGGTTCAAATCTGTGGGTGCAAAATTAAAGGCTGAATTCCAACCAATTTTTAAAGGCTGCCTTTCATGTGGTGAAACGAGAGCCGCCACCCATTCCCCAGCTGCCTGTGATTTATCTGGGCTGTAAGCTTGCCCAGCATCATTGGCAAGTAGAGAGGCACTCCAGCCTGGTATTTGGGACTAGAGAGAGTTAAGGGTACTTTTCCATGTAAAATGCGTTTGGGAAAGGAATGCCTTGAATTTCGACGATATTGGCCTGGGTCTCAGCTACACGGTGGTAAGGCAAAGCAGTGCTACTGCATTCCACTCACAATGCTGAGGAGCAAGTACGAGCCACAAGTGAGCAGTAAAGGCAAGCGATTAAACAGCAGGGCTGCATTCCTCACCCCTCCAGCAGCACGATGGAGGGTGATGCAGCAAATAGAGGAGGGTTGCAACAGTCCTAGGCAGAGTTGAAGCATTTAAAAATCTCTTACTGCTTTTCTTTGGCAGACCCACACGAAAGCTATCTCCATCACACCGGGTGACCTCTGCAGGATCAGCGCCGTGGCGGATATTTTCAGTGGTGTTCTCCTATCCACCACATTTTCCAAAGCTGGACCAGACAATACCTAACAGATCACTCAACTTTTGAGCCACACATCCTGCTCCTAATTTTGAGCTCTGTGCAATTAGGAGCAGAAAGTCAGATGGCTTTTGCATGGCGTTCTGGGAAAGTTGGGCAGAGTGGAGAGCTGGCACAGGAGATGCAGCTTTGGGCAGAAAGCTGCAAGGAGCCGCGCTCAGTGGTGTGCAGAGCTCAGACTTTCCATTCACAGATCCAGGCCTGAACACAAGTCTCAAATCCTCTCTTGCCATGCGCAGAGCCACATGTTTGTTGTTCTGGAGGGGGGGAAATAACAAAAGAGGTACTGGGATAACAAAAGTACCTCCAACTCAGCAGAACAGACACTGTCTCATCCAAATAGATGGAGCTGGAGGAAGGTAGAAGCTCTCTAATCAACTCCCAGACTGCATTTCAAGTTTTAAAATGTGGGGAAGACCCAGAGGGACGTCTGTCCCAGCTCCACATAATTTCCTCATGAGTCTCAGCAGCTCTGCTGCTCCACTGCCATTCCTCCCTGCTGGCACTCACCCCAGACAAATGCTGTCAGCTCACCTGCCCCCCTCACCCCTGGCACGTTGGGGAGACAATGCCAGAAAGCAAAACAGATAGGATTATTCATGATGCCAAAAGGAGAGAGATGTCTCATTTCTTTTCCAGCACCCATCCACTCCATTCCAGCTGACTTCTCCCACTGGGAATCTTCTGATGAAGGCCCTGCTGTGGTGGCTGTACACAGAGCTGCAGCAAGTCCTGCTACATCCCTGCAGGCTGGCCCCATTCCATGTGAACCTGGCTCCTGCCCTGCTCACTGCTTCGAGGAGAAGATCATGGAATCATAAAGGTTGGAAAGACCGCTAAGATCATCAAGACCAACCTTAAGCACATAATGATGAGCAGATGGCAGCCGTGTCAGGCTCTGTTTTTTTGGAAAGTCTACTCTGTTTGGTAAGATCCACTCCTTTCCTGAGGACTGGCAGCTGTTTGAGACAGTTCTGAGAATCCTCAGGTAGCATTTGGCTGTGCAAATTGGAGACAGAACAACAAAAACAAACACACCACAACCAGCACAGGCATTATGATTGTGGAGCAAAGAAGGGCTGGGCCACTCACTGCCTTTCTGGAAAGATTTTCCTGTTTGTCCTATAAAGTGCTCTTCAATCCTCTGTCACCACTAAAGAATCTCCTCAATCCATTCATTCTAGAATCAAACCTTAATCTGAAATTGGTGCATTACCACTTTAGGAAGAGTGAATGGTCTTCTAAGAGGAAGCTTTGGACAGTCCTTGGAGTTCCTCACCCTCATATCCTGCGTTTTGATAACATTTCTCTCTTACACCAACTCTCCTTCGGCACCTATCTGGGCGGTGATGCATCAACAGGGCTGCAGTATAGAAGGAGATAACAGAGGCTGCAGTGACAGGACCAAGTCTGGGCAAAGGAGGAATGAGGAAGAGGAGCTGTGCCTCTAAATCATCACTCCCATGGGCAAGACTGATTTATCCCAGAACCATGCATCCAAAGATGCCTGCCGGCTCTTTGCTACATCCTGCTTGGCTCTGCACCATTCCACCCGCTCTCACCACCAAAAGCAAGTGTGTCTCCTGGTGTCCCCATCTGGGTGGCACTGAGCTGGGCTTGTGAGCGTGGCTGCTGAGCCCACTGCCCACTGCCTTGATAGGAGTTGCAGCTCTGAAGGCAAGGAGAATTACAAATACTCATTTTAAACCCAACGGAGTGGAATGTTTCTCTCCTCTCCTTTTTTTTTCTGATTACTTGAGATGAAGCAAAGAGCCAAGCTTCAAAATTAATCCCAGTTTCCAAATTACCTTTCGTGTTTGCTGTTCTTACCATCAGTATTTTCTGTTATTCCCATAGATACAGTACCAGACAAACATACACAGTTCTTGCCCCGAAGAAATTATGGTACAGATCTGAGCTGTGACAACAAACAAGTGCTAACAGAGCAGGGATTGGAAGGAATGAGGTAATGAGCGGGTGGCTGCTCATGTCAGACACATGCACTGCTCAATGGGTTTCTAAATTAAATAACTTTTAAAGAGAGATTAAATAACTTTTGTTTATTTAATTATTTAACTCAGAAGAATTTCTAGCAACCCTTGTGGGACCTGGGACCACAGGTTTGGTTCAGGTCTATTTCTAGCATCTAAATTAAAAACAAAAACCAGATGGTGAGTTATTCTGTGGCTGCAACAGAAGCTGACAGCCCATCCTATCCCCACGCACCACGAGCTGCAGGAAGGGAATGTTGCAATATGCAGTCTTCATTTCTAGCTGTGTTCTGCAGGTGTTGAGCCAGTGTCTCTACACGTAAATGAAGCAGCCAGACACATCCTCCAGCCAGGGCTCTCCATCAGCCGCTTTGCTTTTGAAGGTTACTCACAAAGGAAGAGGAAGAAGATTAAAGGGTATTGTTAATGTACATCTCTGTGTTTCACCGATGTTAAAAAACCCATATTAAAGGCAAAAGCAGAACCTGTGTTGCCTGTAGAAAATGCAGGTTAAGTCTTTAGCATTTAAGAAACCGGTATATTATCCAATCCTGCTTTTGCTGTAACTGTTATCAGTAGAACTGATGAAATGCAGGTGATAAAAAAAACAGGTCTGACTGCAGAAATAAGTGTTTTATGTAGCAAGAAATAAATCAGATTAATGCAAAGGGAGCAGGATTGGACAGGGCTCTAGAGAGAAAATGGATACAACATCGTCCATAAGGAATAAGGGAAGTCTGGTCTACAGGGTTCTGTTATTGGCTGCACAGTATCTCAGGTAACAAAACGTGGCATCAAAATGACTTGTGAAATCATCAGGATCAGAGAAAATCAGCGCGCTCTTCTGTTAAATACACATTTTACACATATTTCATCTTGGCAGAGTGCAGACATCAGGCACCCTTTTGGCCTCATGTTTTATTTGTAACCTCTGCATCCCAATCTATTGTGTCAAGCATTTGACAAGTGCTTCAGATGTGACATAAATCCCTACCCCATGCTGCACAGCTAGCAGTCCTTTAGAAGACTTTGGAAACAACCCCCAGAGGCCAGCAGCACTTTCTGGGCTAAGCAGTACCACCCTGGGATGATGCTCTCCATTTTGGCTTAGCAGAAACCCTCGTAACAAGGAAATGAACATCTTTTGGAGTGAACTGTCCCTTTGAAACAACAAACTCTGCCAGTCAGGTCTTCCCTGTGACACTGGAGCAGCCTTTCTCCCTTACAGATGGATAATGTCACAGAAAGAACATCCCTGACTGGCGGATGCTGTGCAAATGGATAGAGTACTCGCAGCACAAAAGTGCTTTAAGGTATAAATACAACGACTTAAGTCCCCTAATGCTTTGCAGAATTTTTCCCCTTTCACTCGTGGCAGACCTGCCCTGTGAGGCAGGTGGAGTTCTAGAGCAGAGGTCCTGGTCCTGGATGTCACAGCACAATGCATCCACTTAAATGTTCACAGATGTTGAATAAAGGCCGAAAGAAACCAAAGACTTGAGTAGATTCCATGGAATATTTTCTAGAGATGTTTATAGGGGAATGAAGGACGGTTTCTCCCCTTTGCCTTCCTCAGAGCTGTGCATGGTACACAGGTTTTAATTCTCCCAAGCAAACAATGCTGCACAGTAACTAAAGCTGCACATCCCTCCTCACCACAGCATGGAGTGAAAAGACATTTCGTGCAGTCTGAGAACCATGAACTTCAGCAGGCATTCCCATCCCTCCCAGCCTCTTGAATGCCTGCCAGGAAATAAACCCATCCTGTCTGTAGCAGCATGCATCTTTTGTTTGCTGTGAAACTTTTGAGGGGGAACATTAAACCTGCCTGAACAAAAAAAATTAACATCTGGAGAGTCTCAGTTTTAAAATAGCAGGTAATGTGCTTGGCAAAGGACAAACCTGTGACAAAGAATTTAATAAGAGAGGGAGATGGGATGGCTCACGGGACCTTACATTTCCAGCAGGGGTGTGAAATGGTGCTTAGAAATGGCAAACGGAGGAATATTGCTGAATACTAATAAAGCCTGCATCACACCACCGTCCTCCTATTCACATATATATTAAAATGTCCGTGACTTTCCTGTTTGTGTCTTTTTCTATGGAAACATCCTGGGAAGAAACTTCATTAACGGAAAACTCATACAAATTAAGAATCACGTGGAAATACAGGACTGCATGTTTTAAAATGTGAATCCATGATTTGTGACCATTCACATTTTCTAAGTTTCTGATTTATAATTTCTCTGGACAACAACCTTGGACTTTCTAGCCATAGATTGCCTGGGACAGCCCAAGAAGGAAACAGGTCAGGTTCTTCCATCCAGAAAATTCCCTGCTAACTATGCCATAGAAGTACTTCTAGCAGCCACTTCTTTTGCAGCTTCTTGCTTCTTTCAAATGCCAGATAAATTGGCACAGAGCTTGTGTATTTTAGAGTCTTGAAAGCACCAGGAAGCTTAGAACATGCAGTAAAGATTGCTGAAAATCTATGGACCAAATTCATCCTGGCAGCAATTTCTGGAAGCCAAGAGATTTCCTTGTTGGATCCATTTGGCTCAAGGAGCCTACAGTCATCGCCGTGTGCCAAAAAGTGTCAGGTCTCCCTGGATCAGATTTCACCAGGTTGCCCACACAGTCTTTCAACAAGAAACTGATCCTCCAAGCCCTTTGCAAAGAAGCCATGAACTTCCAGAGGCCATCACTGCAGACTCACTGCAACCCACAGGTGTGAAGGACAGGTTAGATGGAAGAAGTCACAGCCAAGACCAAAGCAAAAGATGAAAACTGCCTTTTCTCCCTCTCCCCTTTCACTGGTTGAAGAGAGGAATACTTTAAATTGGGCTACAAAAGTGTTCCTCAGCCTTGAAGACCATAGGGCAAGAGAAGGAACATGTTCTGCCATCTGAAAAATCAGATTAAGTGAAATGTTAAAACCACAAGATTTGTTTACTACAGGAAGCACTTATATTTCCAGACTTGAGAGTAGTTTCTCCACAACCTTGATTAGCATTACTCATCAAAACATTACACAGAATTAACTCCATTTCATACAGTGAACAATTATGGACTTTGGGTGGAGTGGAATGTACCCAGCATGTTATTAGTTAGTGTTTAGCAGAGGCACGTGGTAAAATGTCTTCTTTTTTTCCTGTCTTAGTGCTGGATGCCAACGTAGACTTACAACAAGAAAAGCAAAGGTGAGTGTTAGTGAAGAGGAGCTGTAAAGATTCAGCACTGCAGCAATGAGCAGCAGTGAAGCAGAGTTTTTCAAAGAAAAATGTTACATCTTGCTGTTCTACAAACCAGCTGCGGGACAAAGCTAGCTAGGGGAAACAGGCTGTGTGCTGCACGGCACAAAGAGCTCGCTCAAGTCAAACAAGTGTTTTATTGCAGTAACCACCTTGGATGTTACAGAGCTAAGATTGAACCATGCAAAGTCTCACCCTGCATCTTAACTTGAAATCTTAACAGAGTTAGGCTTCTAATGAACCATTCTATTCTCTGTTTATGCATATGCATTACTATTGACACATATTCACATATGTATAATGTTAGAATTTGGAGGAAAAAAAAAACCTTTCGATTTTGATTAAGCTGATCAGTGTGTTCTCCATCACCTTTTCTGTGCTTAGTAAATTAAAGGATTAGACTCCTCACGATCCCTTTTAGCATTTCTGTGTTAAAGAGAGCTTGACAAGCTGCTTACAAAAGAGAGACATAGAAAACAGAACTAAAGCACACTTGGTTGAGGCTGGGACCTAAGTTCTGCTGTGATTTGTTTTAGTTACACAGCACCAGAGTAGGACTTAGCATGCAACACTAATCCATAGTGGATTAACGTTTCACATAAAGTGTAATGGTTTATCATCGTAAATGCATCACAAAATTACAGCAATTATAAATTAAAATAATGATCTTCAAGAAAATAAACTGCAGAGGGGGAAAAGTACTTTTTTTTTTTTTCCTTCTACTTGGGCACAGGGCTGAAAAAACCTCACGCTGACAAAGCATGTGAAAGACTTCACGTAGAACTCTTATCATAGCCAGCCCATGTTTGCTCAGCCTTTCAGTCAAATGGGTTTTACTAAAGGATATTTGAACAAGAAAAGAACCCTTGAATCAGGCAGACACTGCGGATGAAAGACAATTTTGACAGAGCTCATACATGCAAGTTTAAAACAAAAGCATGAAACTCCTCCAGATTTAGAGTCAACATTATTCCTTTCATAGCGCAGGCTTTCAAATACGTTGTGAAAATACGTTGTCATAACAATACAGTGTGAATAGGCAAATCCATGTATTCCCAGTTGTTGTCCCAAGCAAACAAGAAAAACATTTCACACTTCACAGTTAATACAATGTCCCTTTGTCCCAACACATGAAAAGAGCTATTTAAAACAAATAAACGAAGAGATAACACCATTTTTATTAAAGTCTGGAATTTCTTAAAATATTCATTGTATTTTCACATTTTCCTTTTGCAACTGAAACTTTTCCACCAGCTCCAACCACAGAATATCATTGGAAAAGGCCAGAAAAGATGCAGACCGGCAATGTGCTGTGAGTTCCAGTTGCCTGTCATCAACTGAAAATGTAGGGAGCTGATTAAAAGCTGGTAAACCCCAGCATCTCTGCCCTACAGTGATGAAACACTTGTCAGAAAGGCCAGACATTGTCCCAAGGTATCAAGTAGAAGTAGTTATTGATATATTGCTCTATTTACATACCATCCCAATGGCAACAGCTTTAGCCTCTTCCTGTTGAGCATTCCTGCTGTATCTACCACCACAACATCACCATAAAAAAGTAAGTTAGGGCTCCATGAGACAGCATGGCCACAAGGCACAACAAGGGCAGGAAGCAGATCACAGGGTTTGAGTTGAGACCTTGGAAAGAGTGAACTCCTCCATCCCTGGGCACTGCTGAACCCTGCCAGACACCAACAGGATGGGACTGAAGATTCCAGAACCAACAAGGAGAGACAGAACTCGATTATGAAAATATGCAAGCAAGCAAAATCAATATTGATAAAAAGTTTGGCCGCCTGCATCAGGTCTTAATTTTTCATCTATCTTTGCTTGCTAAATGCATTCACTCTCTTCCTGGTATAACACTCTTACTTCACTGTTGGTTAATGTCACACTGAGTGCTGTAGTCACCCAGCCTTCTCCCCTCCCCAGGCTGCCCCGTAACACAGCACAACTCCTTTACGGCAGGGGTTACACGATGGGCACAACTCTCCTCCAGGATCTGGTTCTAGAGCTTCTGGGCCATCAGACTTGGTCATCAGTCACCACACATTTACCCTCACCAAATTCCAACACCATTCCACTTTCCTGTGGCATTCCTCTTCCCATGGCTGGCCCAGGAGGCTGATATTTGCAAAGGAAGAACATAGACTGAGCCAAAGGGTCTGAGCCAAAGCGTCTGAGCCAAAGGGCTTTCATGAGGTCTTAAGGCTTTGTCAGCTGAGCTGGTGCCTGTGGAAGTGTAGGTGCATAGAGCTGTAAGAGTTGAGTGTTAGCATCGCTGCCATTAGCATCGTGACGGTCTTACACTTCTGCCCCGAGCATTCTGCATCCAATGGCTTTTCTATTTCTCCCAACTGAAGCAAAAAAAGAAAAAAGAAAAAAGAAATTCTCAGCCCTCTCCTCATGCCCCTCACTGACCAACAGGCCTATGGGGCTGAAGCACGGACGGGGCAGCAGCCGACGGGCTCCTACGTGTTAATTAAGCACAACTCAGCGACGGGCCACTACGTGTTAATTAAGCCAAACTGGAGGGCAGCTCAATGAGCCGCAATGGCGCGGTCCCGGCCCCTCAGCGGCAGTGGGTGAGCGCGCTCAATGAAGACGCTGGGAGTTCTTAAGACATCTTTTGAAAGGGATTAAACAGACCCCACATTGGATTAGAAAGATGATGCCTGACACATTTAGTTTCCGTTACCTTTTGTGTACCCGCTCAGTGCACAGACCTGGACCAAACAGTGCATTGTAATGCAGATTTCCTTGAATTGATTTGGGATTTCACAGCATCCATAAGGCCCTCACAGCTGGAAACCCTATTATTAAGCTATCTGCACATATCATGCGGTAAGCTATGCCTAAGGGCCATCTAGAGGATGCCGAGTTACAAGAAAGCAGAGGGGTCAGGGGTTTGTTGTGAGAAAAAGAACTTTAATCTCAGGGTGCCAGCGAGCGGGGTGTGGGGAAGCACTGCTGCATTCCTCACTTTTCCCCATCCCTCCACCTACCCGAGTGCATTGTGTAGTAAATTAGAGAAATTCCCACACTGGAACGTCTGGTTAGAAAAAATAATTTGCTCCCAGAGAAAACATGTCAACTAAAAATGACAAAGAATAGATAAAACTGAGCAGAACAACCCAGCAAAATAGTGAAAATCGAGTTTTCCATTTGGTGAAAATACTTTAATACAGCTCTTTCCTGTGGCGCAGGAAAAAGAAGGCTCAAGTGAGGTCTCCAAGAAAAATGTATGTAATAGCTCTCATCTACTTTCTCGAAGCAGTCCCCTTTTTAAGGAAGGGGCTCAGGAAAGAACCACGCAACTCATTTATCTCATGCACACTAACGAGAAGGAACAATTCCTGCCCTCAGCTTGCAACCACAGAGTTATTTTGAGGGAGGTCTGCTATTTGAGCCGTGCTGTTCTCTTATTTTTACTGGCACTGAAGAGGCAATAGGTTGTGTGTGGAAGGGAAAAGCTTTGCTGCCTCTGCGAGAAGTGCCAGCGCTCAGCTCCGAGCGAGCAGCGACTCCTGCCACGCAGCCCCACTCCCCTCTACCTAGCCAGGCAGCCAAGCTTGAGAAGAAGTAAACGTGGCCATTTGGAACCCCTGAGCTCCAAGCCCACCCAGCAGCCCTTTCTCCAAGCCCCCAGTCCTGCAGAAATACAAACCGCATGGCAGATGCTCAAATGCTTTTCTGCTGTGTGTGCCAACGCAAACAAGCGAAGGGGAACCTATGGAGCCCTCCCTAAAAGTTTCACCTAACACAAGCAGGTCCTTCTGCACACCTAAAACGTCAAAAAAAGGTTGCTTTTCAGACTCTATACTATTCTTGCCCTTGATTCAATTTAACGTTCCAAGACCAACTGGCAGGCAGAAATGTTAGTTTAGCTCTGGGAAAAAAAAAAAAAAAAGTGGAAGGGTTCATTTTCTCCACTCAGTCTGCAAAGAGACATTGCCATAGACAAAGCTTTAAAAATAAAAGAGCAGAGAATGCTACAGGTATCCATCACCACTACTTGAATTCAGTGGGAATTAGAGAAGTTCTTTCTTCAGAATACGCCAATCAAAACCTAAGCAAAATCCGACAGGCCAAAAAATCACAAATCTCAGTAGCTTTGTGAGATACTCTCATCACGTCTTCACAACATGGGTACAGATATGTACCCAACTCCTTCATGTGCTGGTTCTGAGTGCCTTCACAGAGGCAGATAGAGCTACTTGATTTGAGGAACCACAAGAGCTACTTTGCTCTTGCTCTACTAAATGCTCAAAATGAAATGAACAAAAGTTGGGTGCAGTCTACCAGATAAACATAAATCTCTTCGATAAGTTGGGATTTGCATATTAAGAAACAAAATGTGCTGATTCTGATAACTCTTTGGTTCTCTTCAGTAGGATGCTAATGAAAAATGTAAAGGTGAGAGGTACAGAAGGGAAGGAAAGGTATTTTTTCTGAGCTGAAGGATGAGCAGAGACCAGCAGACAGGTATTACTATAGATAGTAGTAGTAGATAGTAGTATAGATTACTATAGATAGTAGTATTACTATAGAAAGTAGTAGTGGATTACTATAGACTTCATAATCTGGACCAGGCCTGGAAGAGGATGTAGCCACCGCAGATAGTTACACTGCCTTACTACACCATAATAAAGTTTATGAAGTTTCCTTGATAATAAAGCACAATGCATCCATTTTATAATTGTTAGTAACATAGAACCCATTTAAGAATTCCCTTTGATGTTGTTTTTTTTCCCTTTCTGGGTGACTGATCCTTATGAATTACTCTCCAACGACATTGCCCTCAAAATGCAGATTTTGTTTTTGAGACCACGGTACGTTGCAAATTAGCCCAGTGGAATTCACAAGGGGCTTATGAGGAGTGTCAGAAAAGAGAGCTATTGTACCTGCAATGATTTATGGCCATCTTTAAGACTCCACCTTGATTGCACTTTGCTCAGGGAAACCAGTGGTAGCCATGAATCTGACAGGGATGTTAGCAGAAACCAAAAAGCCACCAAAAAGGGTGGAGTATATTTTTCTGCTTGCAAAATCAAATCGTGTTATGTGCATACATGATGGCTTGTTTTACTTGTGATTGATTTGCAGGTACAGCTACACCATCTGGGTCTGATAATAAGTAGCTTTTGAAGATAAGAAAACACACAAAGCAGACACTGCCGAGAGATACAATTCCGTTCCCTTGAAATGCTCAGTAGGAAGGCCAAATTAACCATGTGATAATAACACCTGAACCCTAAACCGCGTTTTCCACCAGTACCTGCAAGACCTTTAGCAAAAGAACTCAAAATAATTCATCCAGAATCTGAAAGATCATTTGGGAGACTAAGAACAGAGGTAGGCTGAGGGTTCAGCTAGTGGGTCCCAACTCCCAGTGACAGTCGATGACACCACGTTCTCCTTCCAGTCTATGGATGAATGGGGGGATTCAACTCAGTCTCCTCTATAAGAAGTTTTTTCAGTGTCTCTGTAAGAAGCTTCATGCTGACCAAGCTGCCATCGGAGGGCCCTTTGTTTTACAGCCCCAGGAGCTGTGCTGGCAGCCCACGCTCCACCGCTTCGTGGAGCCGTGCCATGAGAAAGAGGGGAGAGAGGTAAAATGAACAATGTCTGCCCGGGAGAAAGTCCAAGATTTATTTCTGACACTGGCCAAAGGCAGGAAGAAAATTATTGCTGGTGCCCAAATGGGCAGCGCTGTGGTGAAGCACAGGGCTTTTGCCTTCAGAGTGTACCAAAACAAGGAAACCACAGTGTCCAATACAAACTCCAGTTCACTTGTTTGGTGATACACACAAGCACTGGGCAGACCATAATATTCATTCTATTTTCTCAAAAAAACAACCACTGACATCCATCTGAACCCTATTCTTTTTAAAATCCAACAACACAGCGGGAAAACTGTGGTCTTCATGGTCCTGGGCCATTTCTCTCAAACCAGTGGTTCGAGGAAGAATATTATTGCTTCTCTCTAATGACAATCCAACAGAATACAGCTATGAAAACTGAAATCAGAAAAAAAAAGTCACAGTCCATGCATTAGAAAGTAAGGAAACCTAGCTTATTGCCACTCTCTTCCTTGGAGGCACCAAGAAATACAAAGAAAGCTTTAGCCTGAATGGGCTCTCAAGTTCACAGAACATGTCATATGCACGTTGCTATTTTAGGGCTTCCTTTCCCCCCCACTCCCCCTTTTTTTTTTCCTTTTTCTTTTTTTAATAAATTGCCCTGTGGGAAAAGCTGGCTGCAAGTCAACACCACAGAAACCTAATTTTAACTCTAATGAATACAACTATTTACAAGGCCTCCTTTCTGCAAAGGAAAACCCTCCCATTGCTGGCAGTTTTGATGTGATATGAACACATATTTCTAAGACATTCAAATGGAGTGGCTTAAAAAATACTTTTTTTTTTTTTTTTAACTCATGCATCTTTAATGCTTAAATTATTCTTGGCAGCTCCCAGTCAGAAGTACTGTCATTCAAAATAAGAGAATGACAGACATTAATATGGAAACATTCAAGCTTTGAACCGAGCTGGAACAATAATTATGCCATCCAATTTTATTGTGAAGAGCACTGACCTCGGTCTCCATCCACACACACGATCCAAAAGGCAAAGATAAAGAAAGATGTTCAGGGAAAGAAACAGAAAAGAAACATGGCACATCACACAGCATCACAGCCCGTGTTTGAAACTAAAAAGACCACAAGATGGGCATTGGGGTATTTGTATTAGGACACAACAGTGAATCAAGTCCTTACTACAGGAAGCACTAATGCTCCGAAAACACTGTGCTAACACGTCAAGGAAACAGTCATCCAAAGGGGAACTTAACGTGGTACAATCTACACCACGCTTTCCCTAAATGTAAATAAATTATATGAACATATGCTGCGTGTGCTGCTCCCAGATGCTGGAAGTGCAAAGACCAATAATGAAAACCAATGCCAGCAGTGAAAGTCTGTCGTTAAACACAACGCTCGGGGAGAGTGGAGGGGGAACAGCTTTAATGAAACAGGTCACGACAGTCTGAGGGAAGCTGACAGCAACGGCGAATGTGGGGCTGATGCCTCCAAGTCTTCTCAGCACAGAACCATGGTTAAAAATAAGAGCCACAAACCCCTCGCAGACAATGAAATTGTGTTTTATTGCACCTATAAAAACACGCCGAATTTTTTCTGAGATAATAAACAGATGGTTGCATTATGTTCAGAAGCAAATGGGAAGGGCTATTTAGTGTAGAGAAGAGAGAGATTTCTACAGGAGAGACGTAGAACTGTTGGAGAACGTCCAGAGGAGGGCCACAAAAACGATCCATGGAATGGAACACCTCTCCTACGAGGACAGGCTGAGAGAGCTGGGGCTGTTCAGACTGGAGAAGGCTGCAAGGTGCCCTGATAGCGGCCTGTCAATATCTAAAGGGGAGCTACAGGAAAGAAAGGGACAGATTCTTTAGCAGAGTCTGTGGTGACAGAACAAGGGAAAATAGCTTCAAGCTCAGGGAGGGTAGATTTAGGTTAGATATAAGGAAAAAAATCTTACAGTGAGGGTGGTGAGACTGGGACAGGTTGCCGAGAGATGTGGTTGATGCCCCATCTCAGGAGACTTTCAGGGTGAGGCTGGATCAGGCCCTGGGCAACCTGGTCTAACTGTGCTGTCCCTGTTCACTGCAGGGGAGTTGGACCAGACGGCACTCAGAAGTCCCTTCTAAGAGGTCCCAAGTCGAGCACTTGCAAACATCCTGCCATGTTTGTGGTCTGAGTGACTGACAGCAACCTCACAAACCACAGCAAGGTAAGCCAAATGCAATTTTTTCCTCTGCGTGTGCATCTGCATGGGAGCAGACATTTATTAACGCAACAGAAATCTCTGTGAAAATCTGTATTTTGTTTCCAAGTTGCGGCACACAGATTTGTCAGGATTTGGAAGCTGATTCAGGCACTGGCCTTGTCTAGACGAGACTATCGTAATTCCCTGATAAATGGCATTTTTTCCAGCTGCTTAAACAGTCTTCACAAATTGCTGTCTCCTCGTGCTTGCCTGCATCCAGGACAAACTTGAAAACAATTCTGTCTCTCTCCCTTTTTTTTTCATTGTGTAATCTTCTGGTTCGTAGACAGAGACTTTAAATTGCCACACAACAAACGTGTGAGAGTAAATCACCAAGAGCCCTAATACCGAAAGCATTTTATCCTCAAGGAAGGAAGCAGTGCCGTTTCCCTTCAGGATGCTCCATGGGTTTCAGCACATGACTGAGCATTTTGCAGAGTCAGGGCCAGGATGGACACCTTGTGCATATTCTTCTATGCACACACACACACAAAAGACATTTCTGAGCCATGACTCAATGAAGCTACATTCCAGGCAGCTTGGTCACAGTGCCAGGCTTTCCCAGATTGTCCTATCTGAGCCGTCTCTCAGGACTCTGAATCATACTCCCATCACTTCATAGTTGAAGGTGTTCTTTCTCAGTGGTGAGGCACTGGAACAGACTGCCCAGAGGGGCTCTTCATGACCCATTCCTGCAGGTATTCAAGGCCACTCTGGGTGGGTTCCTGGGCAGTCCAATCTACTGGTTGGCAGCTCTACCCATGGCAGAGGGTTGGAACTAAATGATCTTCCAACCCAAGCCATTCTATGATCTCATGATTTACTCTGATATACTCAGCTCCAGTGAAATCTTCTCTGAATTTCTAGTTCCCTTTGAAGGCATATCCATATTATCAGCCCAGGACAAGGTTCCTGACTCCTGTATGATATGGCAAACCTTTTAAGCCAACACTTCTGGCTGAATTCTACATTGCTGCAAAGCTGGAGGGGAAAATCTCTACAAATCTCAGCACGCTTTCTACACATTAGAAATGCAGTTATCTTTTTTTTTTTTTTTTTTTTTTTGGATTAGGAAAATCGTCCTGGTGACAAAAAACAGAGCTTCATCCGCCAGCAGGTGTGTAAAACAGATACCAAAGAGATCCAGGAAGGAGAGAGAGAAAAGGGGAGAAAGAGGAAAAACCAACACAGAAGTATTCTCTTGAAATTTTAAGAGGTTTACGTTTCCAGGACTGGAACCACTAAGGGATTGAAGACTTTTAATGAAAAAATCAGTTTCAATTGTCTGTAAGATTTTATTATTAAAAACCCGGCCCTACAGCGACCTAAAGACTCATTTCCCCTCCCAACCGTAGTTCTTAGTGCAGCTTGAATCTGACCTGATTCTTCTGTCAAACATTTCTTTATAACTGGCAAATAGCCTAAGCATATTTTTAAGGCAAGGGCATCAAACCCCTTGCAAAAAACACTGCTCTGGTTCTGTCACTGCTGTAATTAATGCAGTTCATCTTCATGTGGGAAGGAAGGGCATAAGCCCCGAGAGTGGTCAGAAAGCAGTCGTGTATCTCCTTTTTCTGCTGCTAGAAGGAGGTGCACGGAAAAAATGGAGTGTTTTAACACTTGCTTGCCTGCATCAGCTCCTCTTCTCCTGCTCCCCCAGCCCACATCAGGACACTTCCACTCTGCTCTCAGAGCCCAGATATCTTGGCAGGTTTCCTGAGATACGCAGTTAACAATTTTCTGGGAAGGAGGATGGTAATTGGGGAGATATTCCCCTTTTGATGTGCAGGGCAATTAAATCCTCAGTGAATGGGGGAGAAAATGAAGCATTCGGTGTCACTTGAAAGAAGAGATGTGTAGTGCCATTTCTGCGCACCAGTGTGAAATACAGAGGGGCACAAGGGCAGAACAGAGCTTTTTATGTTGCAGCCGGAGCTGCCTGCAGATGGAACGGCACAACAGCCCATTCAGAAGGGAAACTATACAATAGGTCATGAGAAAAACCTGTTGCTCCTGATTAAGTTTGCAAATACTGTATCTGTAGGGATTCAGAGATGTGGTCGTACCAGATGAACGGTCCCAACTGGAATTGGGGTGAGCAGCAATGGTACACTGCTCCCAGTTTGACCAAACAAGTATTCACCCGGTCATTCTCTCTTATTCCTTTGAACAAGGTACCAATTTTTCCATTTGCTTGCTTAACTTTAAAGTAGTTATAAGAGTTAATAGTGTACAAAAGCAAACTACCTGTGGAATGCATTCCACCTTCTGAAACTGTAGTACAAAGGATCAGAGGAATGGTAGCAGATCCCAAGTCTTCATTAAACACTGCAGATAGGATTTAAGGTCTGTGCAAAGGCAACTTGCTTATTAAACAGCGTGGAAATCCAGGGAAAAAAAAGATAGTGCTATTAGTTTTTACAGTGTGGATCCTTAAGTTGCTTCTCAAGCTGTAAATGTAGGCATTGCAGGGCAGATGAGAATCTTTGCAAAATATCAAAGGTATGTAAACCAGTATTATTCTACCTCCAAAGATGAGAGGCCAAATTCACACACAGGGCATAGAGAGCCTTTGGAAAGAAAAGTATGACTGCTGAGGAGACCTCATTTTGGCTTTTCTGATTTAAGCTCAATAAAGAAAAAGAAAAGTGAGAAAAACTTATTTTAAGAATCTGTTTCAAGAGTGCAAATGCCATTAACTCCCAGCCACGGCATGCTAAGTCTTACTCTCAGCATCAAGATTGCGTGAGCGCAAGTGGATCTCAGTACAAGGTCAGATTCGAATTCAGCTATACACAGCCCCAGGTACCCACAAACACACTCCTCTGAATTTGCACGTGTAATGGGGATGTCAGGAAATGCGTGCTACGGTAGCTGTCTTTTCTGAAGCCCTTCTCCCTCCCTAACAAAGACAGCAGCTCCAGCAGAACGACTTGTTCCCTGCCAAGCTGACTTGCACTTTTTAAACTGTTCTTCCACTGTCAAAATGGCACCTGAGTGTATTTGCAAGTCCCATCAGAACAAAGGGCCATGGCTGTTGTGCCATCGCCCTGAAACCAAAGGACAGCCAGCCATTGCTGCCCAGGAACAGCACAAAGTCAGCTACAGGCTGAGTACATCTGGGAGTCAGCTATGGAGAAAGGCGGGATGCGATAGCTGCGGAGGAGGAGAGCCGAGCCATAATGCTAGAGATGCAAGGCACGCAGAGGAAATACCACAGCCAGGCAGTTTCTGCTCACGCTGCAGAATGCTTTTTACTGGGGCCTGACGCTCCATGTCGAAACCAGGGGGAGATCTGTCACAGCGTGGAGTGGCAGCGAGGGGAGAGTCAAGAGCGCCAGGCACAAGAAGTGGCTATGAGTCAACACGGAGCAAAAGGGCCAACACAGAAAGAGGTGATTCACTGATAGAAAGGAGGAAAAAATTATTTGTTCAGTCCTATATGGAGTGCAGAGCTTGGGCTTTTAAATGGACACTGGCACTCTTATACCACAAAGTATTTGCTTTTCCTGCCTAGCTCAGTTTCTTCATTACCAAGGACCCTCAAAGTCTTACCTAAATCCAAGTGGGTTACACTTTAACTCTCAACATTAAACATCTTAAGAAGCCTCACCTGCTCTTCACTGCTTCTGCTGACACAGGGCCATGAGCAAACGCACGTCCAGAATGACATGAAGAAATGGGGAAAAACGAGTCAATTACTTGGTAAGTCAATTAATTATACAATTAGAATGAAATCTATCTGCCTCGCTGCATGTGGCTCAATGAATCACAATTCTCTATGAACACTATGGGAAAAGCACCATTTTCTTTGGAGTGTTGCTGCTCTCATTCAGCCTAGATATTAGCAGACAAGAACAACCAAGTGCCGCTTCCCAAAGCAGTTGCAATGAAACTCCTGCTTTTTTGCAGAAACACAATGTAAATTAAAGTCACTGCAATTTGATTACTTTCACTCATATGTTATTGCACAACAGAAATGCAACGTTCAAAAATCTCATGCACGAGCCATGTGTTTATGGAAAACATAATGTCTACAGTAATAGCATCTACGAAAAAGCACTGTGAGACTGATATTTTATGACGTGTCCTCTTCGTTTTGCATCTCCTTCCTTTCTTAAAATCAATCAGAAGTGGGTCAATATTCAACGGACAGAAAAAACACAAATTACACCATCAACTTGCTATTCTGGATAGCATTTTATTCACCAATCTGTTTAAAAACAGCAGAAAAAAATATGAATGGTGACCTCATTTTCTGCATCCAAAGTGACAAGCTTTTTGGCCTGTGCCCTACAACCTGCCTACATTTTTCCTCTCAAGCACTGCCAAGGAGGTATTCATACCTTTCCAAAAATGACATCTTGGGCTTCTGGATATACTGTTTCATGTACTGGTTAAATAAAATTAAAAATCCAGCTAAGAAAAATCAAACAGTTCACAGACATCTAGACATGCTATTCCATTACAAAAATTATTTGGAAGTGCTATGGTTTGATGCTATGGTTCCCTTCATTTAATTTAAAATTACCTCAGGAATGTTAATCATCTCCCAGCAGTAAATCCCCAACATGGCAAGCCAAGGGCTTTGTGCTGTAGTTGTAGTACCTACAACGCCTTCTCCACAGTGATCGGGACCCACAGGGATTAGTTGGTCTACCTACAGAAAGGCAAAAAGAGAGGGTAATTCCAACTGCTCTTTGAAGATCTCCATCTCCCATAACCCACCATAACCCCACAAAGTGCTGCACAAACCTCTGGTCAGCGATCACCCCTGACCCTGCCACGGATCCCCTCCTGCTGAAGATCACAATTTTCTGAGGAAGGCACCTCACAGGGCCTGGTTGCACTCTCACACAGCTGCTAAGCTTCAGCCAAGGCATTCCAGCCCCTCACGCATGCTGTTAGCCCAGTGCAAAGGCAAGTGATGAGAATTAGCTTCGTTGCAGCTTACGTGAAGATGAAATGCATCTCTCTTGCAGAAGGAGCACACACAAGGCCTGCTCCAAATCTGCGTTGACGCAGAGAAATCTGATTGTGCCTGAGCCCCAGCTCTCATGTTAGCCAACACGCATGATTTATGAACATGGAGTTCTCCTGTACACATCTGTCACACATCTGAGGTGTGACAGAAAGAAATACAATGATAGCCAATGCTCTAACCATGGAATCTCACATAAGGTTAACAAGAAAACAAGATTGGACTTGTCTGCATGGACTCAGGCTGCCAAACAACTTGAATTTTCAGAGTAAAAACACTTGTGCAAGCAATGGGAGCAAGCACTGAGACTGACTTCAGAGCTTGCCATGAGGAAAAAGAAGAGAGGATGAAAGTCAACTTTCTTTCTATCTCACTGGGAAGACGAGGCCAGGCGTGGATGGAGTGCCTTTGCCAGGTGGGATATTGTACCTTTCATACATATCCCTTAGAAAAATCACGGAGAAAAAGGAGGGAAGCATACTTGCACAGCAGAACGAAGCTCTCTGTTGCTCTGTGTTTAATTTGGAAGAGAAAATGGAGTGCCAAATAAGAGTGGGATCATTTGTAGGACATAGAATAAGCTGTTTCTTCAGCAGAAGAGGTTTCTGAGAGGAACTGCTCCAGGCTTGGAGAAATGCCTCCATGCCTCCATGGCAGCCAAAGAGTCCAGGAGGAATGGTAATGGTGGTTGTTTGTGCAAAGCAGAGCAAGGGGCTGGAGACGAGGCTTAATGGCTTGGATGTGGAGCATAAATGTCATATTCTAGTAGGAAAAGCAGGATTAAAGTCCTAGAAAAGGCTATCCAGACTTGCAGGAAGATGTGGTTCTGCTTGGGGAAGCGGTCTCCATCGCAGCTGTGTGTAGAGGAGAGCCCCACAACCACTCTGCCCCATTCTGCAGTTCCTATTTATCTGAGAGTATGGATCCATGCCTTGTGCTGAATGATCACAACAGCAAAACCATTCATTTTATGGAACTGGCCAAAATCCAACAAGTGCCCAAGAGGTAAGGTGAGAGAGCAGCTGTGCATACAGCCCAGCTTTTATTTCAAGGAACATTGTAGTACTTTCGGTATCTTAAGGAGCTGATGTCATGATGTAGATACAGCACTCAAACCTGAAGTGAGACAGAGGGCTGATCCACTGGTCAAGCACACAGGGAGTCCTTAAAGCAGTCTTTCTATACTTAAAGGGGGCCTGCAAGAATGCTGAGGAAGGACTCTTCATCAGGAGTGTAGCAGTAGAACAAGGGCTAATGGTTTTAAACTGAAAGAGGGTAGGTTGAGATCAGATGTTAGGAAGAAATTCATCACATGCATGGATAGGGTCCTGGACAGCCTGAGCTGGGGGGACAGCCAGCCCATAGCAACGGAGGGGCTGGGTGGGCTTATGATCCCTTACAACCCAACCGTGCTGTGATCCTAAGGCAAAGCAAAAGGCAATATGAGCAGTGCCAGCTCCACCAAATGGCATAGCCCAGATCACTTCCAAGAAGTCACTATAGCAGACAGACACCTCACATTTCTGGAAATACACTTAATTGCATACCATGCTTCAGAATGGCCTCCAGCTTGTTGTGCCATTGTGGCTGTGCCTCACCTACTGGGAAGATGCATAAACCTCACTGACTTCCAGCTATCCAGCAGGGAAAAACTGCAGCACTGCTGAACTGGATTGTGTTCGCTTCTTCTGACCTCACAGTGAGAATAAATATATCGAACATCAAGAGGAGTCCAGGTATTAGTCTAAGCAGACCCTATATAATTACTAAAAATAGATGCTATGGAAAATCCTTGTGCTTTAAGCATCGCAGTTTTGGGCCAAATTCCAGAGGCTGTTACAACTGACAATGTGCACATTTGTTAAGCAGCATTGCAGGCCACATCCAGCCGATTGGGGACTCTAAAAATGTATGTTTTACTAATGAATTTCATGCTAGCTGTGCCAAATCAGCTAGTTTATTTGGGCACATTCGTGTAAATTGCACACTGAGTTGGAGCAGAAATAAAATTCTTCAACTTTCCAGAGCTGTGGAATAAAGGGGGATGTGTGCTCCGGGTCGAGGAACACATTGGGTATATTGAATGAGGGTCTTGAATGCTTTGAGGAGGGTTTATTATGGCTTGCTTAGATCTCTGGCATTTTAGAATAGATTTTGGGAGGTTTTGTTTGAGAAGAAAACTTTTTTTTTTTCTTTTTTTTTTTTTAATCAATCTGGAAAAGATGCTAAATGGTAGAAAATCATCTGTTCTCACAAGAAAGCATGTTTGGAGTCCAATGCTGGGCTCTATCAATTCAAGGACACAAGAGAGGGAGGGCTGTTGCTCTGCCTGGCACTGCTTGCATCCCTCTCTAATGAAGCACCTTCCTCCCCTTGACATGTAATTCCCACATCTACCATGGAGCATGCAGGGAAACTCACTGCTCGTCTTCCTTGTGTAAGAGACAGGAAAATCCAGTCATGCTGGGGTGAGCAGGGATCAGCAGGCACAACGCCTGCACTTACAGCATCACTCCGTTCCCTCCTAGGGACCTCAGCAGTCAACCAGTGAAAAAGCAGAAGTAGTATTAGTTTGTGAGAGCAGTCAGCATTTCCAGCCAAAAACTTGTTTCTTAGGCACAGCGTAAGCAGGGAAGAAAATCTCATTTCATTCAGTTTGTCACTCTCCTTTGATTAAGTCTTAGTTTTTTCCGCGTTTTCCCCCTCTTCGCTTCCCCATCCCTCACCCCTCCGTCTCTCCTCACAATTCCCAGATTGTGTTGCCAACAACAATGCCACAGCTGAAAGGCCATTATGCAGATTCATGAATACATAATTCAAATCCAAGCCCCCACCAACAGTTGCTCTTACTTTTTAACCCCATTGTTGGCCGAGCGGCGACGTTCTGCTGCGACGGCAGCCGAGGGAACCACGACACACGCAGGTTTTCCCACAGCCTTTCGGCCCTGCTGCAGCCTAATCCCATTGAGAGCATTGATGCCCGCAGCACAATGCTGCGTCCCCACCGCAGGCGGGGATGGCCACAGCTCGGCTGTGCCAGTGAATGCCCAGTGCAGTTTGGGTCTGGGTTTTGGGGTGAGATGAACCTCTAAGGCCCTGTCTGGCCTCTGGGGCCCTGCCTGGCCTTAACGAGGGAACTCCTGCGTTTGGCTGAATGTGAGAAATTTTATTCTTGCAATATTTTTGGTATTATTGGGAATGGTTTTAAACTGAGGCAGGGGAGGTTTAGGTTGGATATTAGGAGGAAGTTTTTCACACACAGGGCGGTGAGGCACTGGAACAGGTTGCCCAAGGAGGTTGTGGATGCCCCATCCCTGGAGGCATTTAAGGCCAGGCTGGATGTGGCTCTGGGCAGCCTGGTCTGCTGGTTGGTGACCTGCACATAGCAGGGAGTCGAAACTACATGATCACTGTGGTCCTTTTCAACCCAGGCCATTCTGTGATTCTATGATATGATTCTATCATTATTATTGTTATATTTCACAGTTACCGCACAACTTTGAGCCAATAAAAACCTATTTCTGATTAGTGCTGGAGCAATTCAGCCCTCTAACAATTCACAGGTTTCCCCAGACAGCTCCATTCTCCTCAGGAGACTGAATAAGGCTCAGCTCTAGGGCAACTTTGGCACTTCAGATGAACCACAGTAACGAGGTGCCTTTTGCCCATTTCCAGACAAAGGCAACTACAGACCCTCTTGGTGCTCTGCAAAGATCCCACACAAGAGAATGAGATAACCAACCCCTTAGTGAGTGGATTAATAGATTGCAAAAAGCCTGTCTCAAATCTTCAGCACAAGCGTTTCCGATGGTCCACAGACAAGTGAATGATGGGCCGATTTTTATTAAGTTTTGCACAAAGGTGAATTAGTGTCTTTCACTATGACAACAGCAATAAAAGGATACAGAATGACTCTGAAATGTCCCGGCTGTCTGGGGAAATTGGTTGACATTCTGCAAGCCTATTCAACCAGCAAAGGGGTTCATTGTGTGCACTTCCCCCAGGTTGAGTGTGGCAGTCACATGTGCCACCACGGTCAGCTGCTGGCCAGGGGTAGGACAAGACGAGTAGGAAAAGGAGAGCTCAGATCCCCCCATGATGGGGCTTTGGGGGAAAAAGAAATCCCATTAGACTTCTCAATACATCATAGAGTCATTAAGATTGGAAAGATTGGAAAAGACCACTACGATCATCCAGTCCAACTCATCACCACCAGGCCCATCAGATGGACTAGTCTTTCCCTATAAAAATTCAATGCCCTTTTCCAACCAGTGATCATTATCATCTACAGATCTCAGTATTCAGAGACTTGGCTAGTGACACCAGAACTACCTAGATAGAAATGGCACCCTCATTAGTACTCTGAAAGGAGTAAACTGGCAGTAAACACAAGAGATTGAACATTTCAGTCAGTGAATGCTGTAGTGCTGGGCCAGGCTTTTGCCTTCACTGAAGAACCTTGCACCTGTGTAGCAAAACGCAGCCTTTATTCCCCCTCAACTTTAAGGTTAAAATGCCATTAATTTGCCATAAGGACATGAATCTTAGCTCGGCCAGTTCCTCTTACTCAGCTTTTGCACCATGTGTTTGTGATGTGCCCAGCCAGGCTGCACTGCACACAGCATCACAGCAGAGTATCACGACAACTCCAGTTCCATGGAGCCCTCTGCTACCAAATGAGGTTGGAAAATACTTCATCAAACAAACAAAAATCAACAGCAAGGAGTGACTAAGGAGGGGAAGAAAACAAAGCATTCTAGGTCACAGCCCTATGGCATTAATCAATAAAAATAAAGAGTAATTTCCCCCCAAGGAGAAATGTTCTGTACCTTTTCATTTTATTTCTTTGGGAGTTGATAGGAGCTAAGGGAAAAGGCACTGACTTCTCTTTTCAACCTCTTATTTACTCAAACCTACTAGATGCTGTCTTAGCTCTGGCTTCATTACTGTCTTACCTTACTTGAAATTCTTCCAGACACTTTGATAAATGGATCTGCTAAGTGGTCCGGCGTCACTTTTTCTTTCTATCGAGCTATCAACAGAAAACACTCCTAAAACACAGATCTCCCAAACGTTGGGAAAACAACCTTTCAGAATAGCAGCTGCATGCTGCATATGTGCTATGTTTACGGAAAGAGTAAACAAGAAAAACAGACGCATTTGGTTTTAATTCACTTTGACTGACCCACCGAGTACTCCCTAGAGATGACAGTCAGGTCAGCCCATAAATTTTCAAGTAACTATGCGTTATTTTAACTGTATGTCCTCTATTAAAAAGCCAGAAAGTTCTGCGGTTAAGTATTTCTGAGCAGACAACCAGGAAAAGCCCCAAACTGACACAGTTATAGACTCCTTCACCAGAGCGCAGCCACTGTAGCAGCACATCCACAGCACAGTCTTGCATAAAACCTGCTTCAGGAGACAGAAGGACCTTGTGCTGCAGGAGGTGGAGGCTCACACACAACACACTGAATAATACCTTACTCTGCAAGGAGCCCCCCTGCAGCCAACAGATGAAATCATGGACTTAGCTGAACACAGCTAACACAATTTGGTCCGTGATTACAGCTTGCTAGAGAACGTTCCCAGTTCTTCCCTCCATCCAATCCTCAGACAAGCTAAGAAATTTTGCCATTAAAGTGTGAATTTTCCTTTTATCGGTGTTCTTTATAGCAACAAAAATCTGCAAACTCCTGAAACAAAGGTGCCAAAAATATGGCCCTATTAATTACAGCCAAAATGTTGTAAATTTCTAAGTTCCCAACAGCAAGTTGCAATGCTGGACCACAGCACAGTGTCCCGGCTCTCACGTTGTTCACCCCATCCACACATCCCTCCCATGCTTGCCTGTCAGCATCTGTTCACGTGCTACGATCCCAAGCATGGTGCCACAAGAGGTGCCCATTGCCAGCAGGTTGTGCAGTCCTCAGCTGGCTGCTGTTCTTGCTGGGTAACGCTTTGATGTGTGGTGCTTTGCATTTGGTGTAATTGTGGTTCTGTTTACCCTTCTGTCAATAATGGGGATTATTTAGCTTCTATTTTAAAAGATGCTCAAGTAGTACCCAATTCAAGTCCCTACTTTGCTTTGAAATGCAAAAATGCTACCTTTGCTCTCAACAAAGAGGCAGCTGGAGGCGCAGGAGGACAGCCCTGATGTACACCAATTGATCTTAATTCCCCAAACTCAAGCCAACTGCTCTCAGTAATATTCCACTGAGGAGGTGATATTGATGAAACTCAGCCAAATACAAGAGCAAAATTCCTTTTTTCAATTAGATGTTTTTAACATCTCCAAAACGCAGTCCCATCCTATGACAACATCTTGAATTAATTGAGCTACAGGCAATTCTCATTCTCTTTGTGTACTATGAAATGTAGGAAACACAGATGCTGTCTGTTTAAACTGTCAAACAAGTTTCCTGATGGTAGCTATCATGTCTGCTGCAGCCTGTTGGTTTAGCAAATGTTGTGAATGCAAAGTTGGAACATGTGTGCAAAATATTCCAAGCTATAAACATCAGAATCATTAGAAGCTTCTTGAAGGTTTGTACCCATGTTATGAGAAGAGCTGTGGCTGCTCTGGCCGTTTCGCTGAAGGGATTCAAGCTGACCTGACCACATCTATTGCGAAAAGCCTCATTACCCAAAGCACGAAACCCTTATTTAAAATGGCAGGCAGATTACAGAGCTGGTTGGAGTGCAAAGCCTTCCATTTTCCTTTGTTCGTATTCACAGCAAAATAAATACTACAGGTAACTCATGGCTTTTCCTCTTATTATACTCCTTTACAAATACAAGGATCAACTCAGCAAGAAAACAGCATCCAGACATCTCCTTTCCACACCTCGACAGGTAAAATTTCTGAGAAGCGTGGTAAGAAGATCTTTATGGTCTTCAGCTAAAGACCAAAGTCTTGAACTTTGATCAGACACATCAAAGTTACCATCACAAGTTTGGAGAAGAGAAAAAGAAACGAGGCCATCGGAGGGCTATCTGAAAATGCATAATTGTTCCACAATTAAGACAAATTCTTGAGCTTATGAATCCATGCTGCGCCTCAGCTTTAACCTTTAAAGAACTGCTGGCACTCTTTATTTTTGCCGTAGTACACGGTTATTCCTTGACCCGGAAAAGTTTCCTATTCAGAACAAACAAGGCGCAAAGACAGGTAGGTGTTGCATTTGTAGCATCACCGTATGGTTCAGGAGGCTGCAACCCTCATTTTCCGATGAAATACGCTAATAAACGATGGTACAGAGAGGTTTGAAAATGATTCCAGATGCTGGCCAGAACAGGAGCAGGAAAACCTCTTTGTTATATCAGAATGAAACTTTTTATGAAGTATCCAACCGTTAGAGCATAGCAGTAGTGACTGCAGGACCTCTGCTGAGGACAGACTGCTGGCTTCCCAGACTACTACATCATTTCTGCTCAATGCAGAGTATGAAGGAATGATTGCTCTCTGTGGAACCTGTTCAGAAGAGACCTCAGCCTGGCCGAAGGCCAGAGCATCAGCAACAGATACCCATCTCCTTCTGCAACGTCAACTCCAGAGAGAAAAATAATGGAGCTAAATCCTCAGTAGACACATTCTCATGTCAACACAAAGGTTGGGGCATTTTCTAAAGTGAAGAAGCTTGGGTTTTAATGTGCTGAGGTGTGAGAATAACAGAACAGCCCTCTCTCATTAGCAAGAAAGGAGAGCTCTCCTTGCATCCAGCAAAGCTGGCCACAATGCTTTCATCCCCATTTCTGAAGCATAACTTTAGGAATAGAACATGTCCGGAGTGTGGACACAGCATACAACTGTAAAGTATATTTTACACATTTGATTTTTATGATCTTACTTTTAAGAAAAGTGCCCTCTAAAGTTCTCAGCACCTCTCTAAGGGTACGAAGCCCTTCCGCACTCACCAGATTTCACCAGATTTGACAGTAGCTTACCTGCCACACAACCACAACGTGATTCAAAAGATGGGATATTGTGAGACTACCAAAAGCACTTTGAAGTGCCAGCAAATTGAAAAATAAGGTGCCTACGGGGAGAGTCATGACATTGTAAAGCTGCAGCTCTCAGACATTTCGGATCAATGTACAGTGTGCTGTTCATAAGACTTAATGAAACAATTACAGCTCTCCCGTTGATTGCCTTTGTTTTGTACCATAAATCAATAGATTATTAACTGTAAATGTCAATGCATTCTTTGCTTCCTAAGAGGTCACTCTGCAAGGTAATAACAAAGAACACACTGCCTGACTAAATATGCTCTCGAAGTGGATGTATCAGTTTCTAAAGAGTCTACAGAAATAAAAGCAGCTTCCACGTGCAGGGGAAACACTGAGGACAGTGGAAAAAAAATTCAAACCAACAAAAGAGTTATGAATGGAAAAAATCAACTCCTAAAACTACAAAAATAAAAATAAAAAAAATCAACATGCAAAGAAACTGTGTTCCCGTTTGTACATGGGAAGTATACTTCGACAGCTTCACTCCTCTTGGTAGAGTGGGTTTATGTTATGAGAGCTCAGCCATACCAGGATCATCCACACTTGCCCATGAACACAGAAGGATTTAAAAGAGTTGCCACCTGAAGAAGTTTTGATTGATTTGAAAGGAAAAGTGTTTGTAATGAGACCAGCAGGAGTTCAGAATGTCCAAAGCTGGAGTTGGGTCAGTGGCAGACTGAAGTAACCAAAGACTATATGCCACTTTAGTGAAAGAAAAGCATTATTCAGCCCTAGCATGAACAGCTCACTCCTAAATTTGCAGAAGGCTGCTTAGACTTTGGTCCTACTGAACTCCCTGGCAGGGTTCCCAATGGTGGCACTGCTAATGATGCTGAAGGGGCTGAGTGTCAGCTACGTACTCAATTTTATCTAGGCCTCCAACTCTCAAGTGTAAATAACCAGGTCTGATTTCCAGAACTTACAAAATTCTAACTCTTCTTCCTTGTCCATCTGACTGCACCAAAGGCAGCTTAGAAAGGAGCGTTTGCATCCGGGATTTTAGGGACTGCAAAAATGTCAGGGTTGAGGACAATCTCAGTTTGAGGACACATGCAAGCAGCTGTCACTGCTTAGTTTTCCAAGTTTCTGGGCACCAGAATAATTTATATGTATGAGGAATAATAAATAGAATTTGGAACTTTTTTTTTTTTCCCCAACTGCTCTGTCTTTGCTTTAATCTTGAGCAATAGAGACGAGTATCATATTCACAAAACAAATGGGTTGCAGTGCCCTTGGCAGTGAAGAGAAGCATTGCAGTCTCCTGACCTCTAAGTTCACTGTGTTAATAGAAACCTTATTTTGGCAACATTTCATTCCCTGCATAGGTGAGAAAGAAATTCTGACATGAAAACAACTTAGGTTAAAAAGAAGAGGCATAAGGAGGAAAAAGAAAAATAATGAAAATTTGTTCTGGCTTTCACAATCACCACCCTGGAAACCTTGCCAAAACCTTGCTGACAAAGAGATTAATTTGTGTGAATTTTGGGGCAGGCGTGAACTGAGCAGTAATCCCTTTGGAAAAAAAAAATATATTAATATACATATATATTATTAAAAGTCAGCTTCTGAAAAGAGAGGGCATTAGCAAGAGCACTGACAAGATATTATGAACTGAAAATGCAGCTGCTGAGTTAGCCATGGATGAGTGCAATATACATCTGTCCTGGCCCAGAAGATGTGAGCATGCAGACAGAATCACACGAATGGCAGGGGTTGGAAGGGACCTCCAGAGAACACCAAGTCCAGCCCTGCTACAGCAGGCTCCCTAAAATGGCTCACACATGTCGGCATCCAGCTGGGTCTTAAATATCTCCATTGGAGGAGACTCCACCACTTCCCTGGATAACCCGTTCTGTGCTCCCTCACCTAAGTACACTTGGTTCATTTCTGGAGATAGCATTTTTCACTTGAGAAGTACTGATTTAGTTGGAGCAGTTCCACTGGGAAGTATAGAGCAGCTGTCAGAATGCATTCAGTCATCACTGTGCAAGGCATCATTAATGCTGCTAACTGCACGTGGTCTGAAACTACATATCATAGAATCACAG
Organism: Meleagris gallopavo; assembly: GCF_905368555.1. Classification (NCBI taxonomy): domain Eukaryota; kingdom Metazoa; phylum Chordata; class Aves; order Galliformes; family Phasianidae; genus Meleagris; species Meleagris gallopavo. The sequence continues at coordinate 30,375,240 of NC_139411.1, forward strand.
AATGGCCTGGGTTGAAAAGGACCACAAAGCTCATCTAGTTCCAACCCCCTGCCGTGTGCAGGGTCACCAACCAGCAGACCAGGCTGCCCAGAGCCACATCCAGACTGGCCTTAAATGCCTACAGGGATGGGGCATCCACAGCCTCCTTGGGCAACCTGTTCCAGTGTGTCACTGTAACAGCATCCAAAGCACTTTGAGGGATGCAACTCTGCCACCTGGACCCTCCTTATGTATTTCGTGGATCTTTGTTTCAGAGTACATATGTATCTGCAGCAGAACTTACTTAATAAATCCGATGTTCAAACACTTGTCTTGAAAATAACTAACAGCTGTTATAAAAAATTGCTTCATTCACCTTTGTCAGCCCCACCTGAATATTCTTTTTCCCTGATATGCCACAATTAGTGCAGAGTAGAAAACGAAGCTCCAAATGAGTTAATAGAAGAGATGCAGAAAGCTCAGGCACTCAGACAACGAATAACATCAGTGCTTCACAAGCAGGAACGTGCCCTCTGGTGGCTGCAGCCCAGAGCCTTAGAGGAGACAAAAACCGTTTCAGTGTTTTTTATTTTTAACATGTTTTACTAAAACATGGTTCTTCAGACAGGAAGGCAGAATGAACTAAGGGTACTTGCAATAAGAAGTATGAAAATCAGATGTCAGGCATTAGCAACTTTCAAGGATAAGGATATCAGTCCCAGCAAGAAGTCCCTCTAAGGAACATAATGACCTGCTATCATTAGTGATCAGGGGAAACAGACCAATTGCCATCAGTGGGAAACATAGCCCTGTTGGTCCCCTGCCCCAGCCCGGAGGGGAGCAGTGGGAGGAACAGCACAGTGCTTGAGCCCCATCCAGCAATGCTTTTTTGCTCCTATGCAGGCACAGAGGAAGTATTTCAATCTAAATCATCCTTAAATTTGAGATTTTTGCCCCCCAAAAACCTGGGTCGCTGACGTTAGCATTGTAACAAATTAATTCATAGAATTTCTTATTTAGGAATCCACATCACAACTGCCACCTGGGTACTACGCTTCGTAGCAGCAAGAACTACCACACATCCATACCCTGTAAACAACGGCTTTTGGCTTTACAATGTATTTTGCACTAGATTTCTGCAGTTCTGTTCAATAATCTTCTGTTTACTAAGTACACGCATGCCCAGCCATTTAGTCATCAGGGGTTTTTAAAAACTCTCATAAAAGGATGCATTTCCTATATCAGCCTGGATGCCATACTCACTTGGCTAACAGCTACTGCTAAATTAGGTGGTGTCTCTCTAGCTTTTGTCCCCACAGTGCGTTTTATTTCTCTAGCAAGACTCAAAGCTGTCTCACAGATAAAGGCAAAGCACGTGGCTACTTACCTGCTAGCTCTTCTCTGAACAGCAGCCACTTTTTGCTCCTCTTTGCCACCCAGAACCACAGGCAGCCAGCTCAGCTCCATGCCGTGCCTCCCGAGGGCAGCCAGAGTCCAGGCTTGGAAAGCTGCCACTGCTTCAGCTCCCTGAATAAAACAAATGATTTGGGAAGTGGGAATGTAATCTGACTTTTCTTTATGCTCAGTATATGATGTTATAAAGTGAGAGGCTCTGAAGGTCCAGCTTTATAAACATGATGGGTAGGGTATGTGGCTGCAGTGTTTCTGGAAGGTGATGATTGCCCTGAACTGTGGTGATGGTCTCTGTCCTAAGAGCTGCCTGCATCCTTCACAGTGCAGTCCTGCAACGGGATCAACTGAGGGAGGAGAAATGTTAAACATGGGAAGGCTTGGGTGGGAAGGAAAGACCGCAGAGAACACCTCACACGTGACTGAAGGATAATCTGGGATGAGCAGAATGAGGGAACTCAGGAACACAAAGGCAGAGTGGCTCAGCTTCAAGAAGAGTGACAACTAGAGAGGCCCACTGAGAAGTAACTGTTCCCAGGACTACGCAGGGACCTGGCAACACGTCGTGCACGGGATCACTACATGCCTTGGCACACCAAGCTCTGAGCCATGGTGGCACTGGGTTTTGATGAAAGCCCAACTCAGGAACCCAGAGTTAGCTGGAATTCTGCCCCATCCAGAAGGAAAATGAATCAGTGTTTGGTCATCCTTGCAGAGAACAGCACATCATTCCTATTTCTGGACTTCTTATTTCAGCCCATTGGAAATAGTATATATAACCTAATTAGTCAGTAGCTCTATTTACTCTCCTTCTGTGAAAAGCCTACAGCTTTATTTTATTCTACTCAGAGAAAAAAATAGAGCTTCTGCTTCAAGGCATACAAGTCAACTCTTAACTACACCGCCTACATAGAAGTAAAATTTAGTTCTAAAATATGGGCAAACGTTTTGAATTGAATTTTGAATTTCTAATCACTGCTGCTTTTTGACTTCTCCAGTTTTGCCGTTCACTGCACACTTTTCAACAACCAGGATAATTAACTCCTACAAAGTAAGATGGAAGTCACACTCAAAGCTGTTAATTATTTATGATAACTCACAGAGACTAGAAATAGCTTTATTTGCTATACTTACAAGTCAAACAGGTCTGCTGAAAAGCAATTACAAACTCAACGTGCGAGTTCTTTTGCATTCGCTGAAATGTGTTGATGCTGGAAATGCATAAGCTCCCCACTTATTTCCAATTAAAACAAAGCATGATATTTTTTTTTAGCATTGGTCACAGCTCTGCATTTTCTTACCACCATTTTATGCTCATTTACCAATAGATAACAAAGCAACCTTACTTTAAGTATTAACTCTCACAAACTAATTACACTAAAAAAATCCTTATAAAGTATTTTGTACTAAATTAAATATCTTTAACAATTCTATGTGAAAGCTCATTAAATAAAATTAAAGTAGTGGTGAATTTTCAGCTCCACTGAAATCAATGCCAAAGCTTAGAGAGCTTTATCTTCAGGACTCCGTTCCACCTCTAAAATAGCCCTGGAAAATACTGTGCTAACTTCCTTTAAAGCAACACCAACAAAGCGTGTCAGATACCAGCACGCTGGATCAGATGAGCTCAATTTCTGAATTCATCTCAATTTTGACTTTTTTTTTTTAATTTTATCTCAATAAGAATCAAAAGCCCATCCTGTTGCAGTTTCAGTGGAGGTCAGAAAACGAAAGCACCATGGTAGAACTCACAGGAAATGGTCATTTACATTTTGTTGTCGCAGTAACGACAACTTCAAGTTGTACTCCATTCTCGTTTTTATACATACCTCACTTTTCTTTAACTGTAGTCCTTAAAAGCTCCTGATGAGAAAAGAGGATCAGAAAAAAAGTCTGTTACATCCACGGAAGGCAAATCAGCAATAAATATTGGGCACAGAGGACAGAGCTCTTCTAAGCTCTGGATATTAACGTAAGTCTGCTCCCTTGTAATTCAGAGAATGGCTTGGGTTGGAAGAAACCTCAAGGATCATGAATCTCCAACCCCCTGCCACATGCAGGACCACCAACCTCCACATTTAATACCAGCCCAGGCTGCCCAGGGCCCCATCCAACCTGGCCTTGAACACCTCCAGGGATGGAGCATCCACAGCCTCCCTGGGCAGCTGTTCCAGCACCTCACCACTCTCATAGTAAAGAACTCCCAGGTTTAGCAAGTCCTTCAGTAAGTGAGTTTTATTACCTTTAACATTTTGAAAGTCATAGTGGATTTTCTTTGTGCCTTTTGACTGATTTTGTACCAAACAAACAGGTTTCCATTTTCTTTTTAAACTCTATGGGCATCACCACATTTCAACACACAGTATAGGCAGAAAACGTTATGCTGTTCCAACATTTCACCAAGTGGTAAGAGGTATTTTCCCCACAGTAAACAACTCCTTATAATGGCCATAAATAGCAGTTAGTGGTCTCGTAGCAGTAGGCTTAGGAGAGATGTGGGAGACACAGATTGTACAGCACACAAACCTCGCTGTTCCAGATAACACACGTACATCCAGGTACAAGGCTGGCAGAAACAACCAATTCTGCTGCAAAGTGGCAGTAGATTGATACAATACATAGCAATTAACACATTTTAAAGTTACCGATGAACCTGCACTCATCACCTGTAATACTGCAGTGACCAAACTGACATGGGAAAAAATAAATCCCCAACGCACTTGAATCTCTACATTCTTGTGGCTGTTTCACATAAAAATCAATGATTAATGACACTGGCCAAGGGTTCAAAATTAAATCAAGCCCACAAATGACACAAGACATAACCTTCAGAGATTAAAGTTGAATTTGATTTCCTTCTGGGGAAAAAGAAACATGTACACATATATTCTTGAATAAGATTCTCCTTCTTCAAAGGTTAACAGGAAACTTCAGGTTGATTCAAGGTAAATAGGGTAAATAGTAGCTCCTGTCACCCCAGATAAGCAAATTACAAACACTGGGATTGTTATAATGTTGTTGAATATAAAACCATAAAACCATATTATTTCCCCTGTATGACTTGATACGGGTGCAGTTTACTAATGAAAGCATTAGTATAGCAGTAATAAAGTGCTTTTGATAACACATCACATCTTTCTGTTTCCAAGAGAAAATTGAAGATGTTAATAAACCATGGGCCACTGTGGCATAAGCAGAACAGTCACAAAAATCAAGGAATAGGATATGCAAGTCTCCCCATACAACTCTGCTGAAAAAATTGCAACGACCACCAGCAGTGGTACCTCATATGTTTTTAGCATAGTTCTGAAATGTGCACTGAAGAGCTGTAAGCTGAATATCCCAAACTCTATTTCACATCAGTGACGTGCATTAAAATATCCACTCTTTTTAGATAAAGGATAAGGCTTAAAACAAATAACCAACAACATAAAACCTCACAGAACTCCGTGACACTTGGTTGCATCTCTTTGGTAAATTTATAGTGCAACTACTCTGTTCTGTCTCTGAAAGGGAAGGTTTTCCAAAGCGCTGCATCTCCTGCCACTGAGAATCGACTATGATTCCATACTCAGTAGATGCTCTGATGCTAACTTGCTATATTAAACAACTGAAGAATGTGCAGTGAAAATAATTTCGTCCTGTTTTTAAATACAGTGTTGAAATATAATTAAATCATGCCAGGTTTCCAATTCGAAAGTAAGGAAATCTCAATTCTCTTGCAATAGTTTAGGAACACATAAATGTGAGTACAAATTTAATGGCAATTTTATATAACAGATAGCCAAGCTGCTATTTGAAAACACTTGTGATTTAATTATCATTAATAGAGATTTAGCCAACCTTTGTCTGCAGAAAAAATGCCTGTTTTCCATTTTGCTTAGATGCTTAAGATTATTCAAAATGCAAAGAAAGGCAAGAGCTATTTAATTAAAATGTACTGCAAGCACGTTTTTCTAAGCTTATATTGCTAAAGCCTTGCTGTATTGTCAAAAGTTTCATTGGGGTTGTCTTTAAACACAGTTCCATGTATTCACACAATCCTAGTTATATACCTGTACTTCATACTGTTACTTTAGTAGGCATACCAACACACAACTACATTACATCATCCAGTGGCAGTGCAATCAATGATGGCTGTGCCATCAAAATGTCATTCGATGGTTTCTCAACTTCTGAACAGCAACATTCTTTCTGAACATGTCTGTCCAACCAGACTTGCATATTGCTGAACGCTGGCTTCATCGCTCGGCCCCTTCCTCCTCTTCTTATACACACTGTAAGGCATTATGGTTCTCTTGTGAAGTACTCTAACTCTGCCCAGTTCCTTAATACCATCTTCATCAACTGCAAAGACAATCAGAAGCAATAAAAATTAGTTACATAAATTGTCCCCATGATCTTAATTTTTGCAATTAACTTCAACATGCAGAATGGAAATTACCTGAAGTAATAAAACCAGCCCACAGACGAATAGCAGACGAAAGCAGAGCTCATCTGCAAATCTGTTTTCTTGAATTATGGTTGAAAATATAGTTTGCAAAGTAATGTGTGGGGAAAAAAAAAAATCAAGCATCATTCATTTCTAACAGTATAGTATTATTGAAAGTGTCTCTACTGCTTCACTTTAAAATTCACATTCATTTAATATTCACTGAAAACCAATGCCAGAAGTGCAACTTTATCTGGGAAATCATTTCAAACAACTGACCAGAAAAGCCTTCCTGTTGTTGCCATACTGCATTTCATTACTACATAGTTTTACAAAAACCACCAGCCCAAAGCACTCCCTTTCTCTGACAGCGGGTAAAAAACAGCAAAACGCTCCATGCTTTTTGTGTCAGGTAAGCATGAGATGATAAACTATCTTCCCAGGTTCACGCCATGAGCCAACCCCTTCTCTTCATCATTTATACCAGTTTTTGAGTTTCCCCAGTAGAATGAGGCTGAACACATGCCCTTTGCTCAAGCCTGACACCAAGCTCTACAGATGCAGGAACAGAGGCAGCAGTGCACACAGCAGCTCAGTGGGCTCAATGCAATTCCTGAAGCCTTTGGGTGTATGCACCATTCTTAACCTCGTTAACCCAACTGACAGGACCCTTGAAACTTCACTGAACCAGAAATCTAAGAGCAATGATGAACCAGTTAAAACTTTCTCATTCTTATGATTTCAGATGACACTTATGAATCCAACTGATGCTGTCGCTAAATAACTTTATATAGCTGCTATGCGTCAGAAAAACTGGATCCACTGCGCTAGAAAACTCCAAAGTAAATGAGAGAATGTGTCACACCATACGTGCCTGAAGCGACTACAGGATAAATTCCTACAGAATCATAGAATGGTTTGGGTTGGAAGGGACCTGTAAGATCATCCAATTCCAACCCTTTGCTATATGCAGGGGCACCTCCCACTAGCCCAGGTTGCTCACAGCCCCATCCAGGTATTGAAAACTTCCAGGGATGGGACATTCACGACCTCTCTGGACAACCTGTTCCAGTGTTTCACCACCCTCACGGTAAAGAATTTCTATAGAAATTCATGATGTTACTGCAAAATACTGGTAAAAATCTTGAACTTTTCTGAACTTCATATTTAAGTAGCCATCAATGTCAGTGTCAAACACAGAAGCTGAACTATGACTTCATAAACAGAACTACAGAAATTCAAACAACTGCAGAAATACCAGAACATTGGCACCCGGAGACATAACTCAAAAATTCCTTTTTTTTTTTTTTTTTTGGCATCAGGACATCATTCTGACTGAAGAGACAGCACAGGTAAGTACAACCACACAGCCCTAAGTATTTCATCAACCTCTGCCCCATGTTACAATATGGTGTGTGTTCATGTTCAAACACATCAGGCTCCCTTGACTGGACGAGGACAGAAACCACTGCACCAAGCTCCACGCAACTCAACATCAAATCAAACCAACTGCTGTGCAGATCGGTGGCTACTTAACGGGCAAAAACTGTCTTCATTTAGAAGGGAACAAAAAGAGACAGAACTACAGCATGTTTCACAAATGGCAACAGACCAAAAGCACAGAAGGCAAGGCACCAGCTCTGGGAAGCAAACCGGTCACCTAGCGCTGCCTTGCCTTAGTTTACATACCTGAAACTTACTGAAGACTGAGAAATAGAGTTCACCTGCTTTTCATATATAAGTATCCTTTGAACTCACCACATGTAAGCTAAACAAATAGTCTGGAAGAATACAAAGAGATTTCTAAGGCAAATCTCTATTCAAATGTAACCCTTACTATGGAAAAGCTTAACGCTCCCTTCTGGGTCTTCTTTCTGTTTCAGTAAAGACAAAGGGGGTCATTAAATGCTTTTTGTAGCACGGCGCTCTAAGAACGTACCCCTATTCATCCACACTAACTCCCATTTTTCTGCTGATTGCTTGAATTTAGTATGTGAAACTTAACGAAGTCTGTTTTACAAAGTTGGGAATGACTTCATTTCTTTTATCTGTGTTCCGATTCCTAACATAAAAAGTACAATGTATTTCTTCAAGCTCAACTAGGAAAAAAGTGGTTTGAAGGAAGAAAATCTGCGCGGTATTTGCTATGATTGCATTCTCTGCTAATTACGGTTGGCAATCGCTTTAGATAAAACACCGAAGTCAAAGGCACTTCGCTGTAGCCCTCTTTGAAACCCAGCAGGTTTTTGATGAGCTGCCAATACTTTCCTGACATCCCAACAGGCTCCCTGTCCCACCACCTCTTCTATCACACTCTCCGTCTTTCTCAAAGTTCACCGAGGAAAAACGTGCAAGAGTAGCTCCTGGAGGTGACACGGCCATAAAGTTATTTTAACTTCTCGAATTGGAAAGTTTGTATTTACTGCACCTCTAGGCTGACTATAAGTTTGTGTCCTGACCTGGATTTCTGCCAAGCCTTCATAAAGAATCTCCTGCCAAAAGCACTTTCAGAGCTGCTCACTGCTGATGTTCACTGCTTTTAAATAATTCTGAAGCCTGATACTGTGGATGAGTTCATCTTTTGGCTCGCAAGCGTTCCTGGCCCCAGCTTCAATTTCTTACAGTAACTAAAGCTACTGTACCTTGAATTCCCCTACAGCCTCACTGGCTCAGCTGAACTTGGTTCTTGTTGTTCGGCATATTTTTTACACACTTTTACTCATTACATCAAGCACAGTCAGTGTATTATCCTCCTTGGAATCAGACCCACGCTAGCACTAGCTCTACAGCTACATTAAACAGTTATTACTGCCCAGGTTCTAGCAAATTTGTTGAACACTGCAGCCAAGTGCTTGCTGAAGCAGAGCTTGCCAAGCCGTGCTGCAGGTCAAACCTTCTTGGATTGTGGCACAGCTGTAGAGCACTACCTGCAGGCAGCACAATGCCCTCCCGAGTAATCAAGAAAACACCAAATATCTTGAAAGGTCACTGTCATATGAATCCTGCAGACTTTGAAGCAAAGACAGATGTAAAGCACAAACTACATGCATAGAGACTCGGTAATAACTAAAGTTTGTCATCAGGAAAACTTTAAGCCCAGATATGTCTCATCCTACAAACTTGTATTTGACTGGGCTTTTCTACAAACGTTGGTTCTTGATTCACAGAATGCATTTTGAAAGGAAGGATAGAGTCCTCAGTTGCCAAACTTCTAAAAATTTACCTGGTTTAAGTGAACATTTCTCCACTGATTCAAAAAATCAAAACTTAAATGATAAAATAACCTTCTGCAAGAATAATTAAATACATAGATATAACTTAATCCCATCCAAAAAGCATTTTTATGAAATGTTATGTCAGAGAAATAATCCCAGGCATACAGTAAAGCTTTTAAGGAAGGTGAATAGGAACTTCTGTTGCCACAATACCAACCTGCAAGTTTAATCAGCTTTTGGTTGCTTGTGCTCTGGAGGCAACATCAGGCAAATAATCCCTTCACTCATAATTTAAACCCAAGCAGAATGGGTTTACAAGAATTAAATAGAAAATATAACTAAATTGGGCTCCAATATTGTTACTGAAAAAAGAAATTACAATTAAATATCTTCTGCTAAGCAGTACATAAGGTTGCTTTATATTTAACACTATGCCATCTGATGTCTGACACCCATTCTCTGTGTGACCAATGCTGGGATACAAAAGTCTGAGCAAAATACGTCCTTTTGCCAGCCAAAAAGTCGCAACGAACTTTTAGTGGGGAAAATTCATGCGGGTGCCTGACCAGACTTCTCTAAATATAACAAGTAGTGAAGGATTTCTTTAAAAGCAACACACCAGATACTTTTCTATGTATCAATAAAAAAAAATAAATTAAGAAAGCAAAAAGAGGAGTGGTCTAAGGAACAACTATGTCACGTACTGTCTTGGCAGATTTTGACTGGGTTTCTTGGTTCACTATACACACAGATTCACCTTCATCAAAAGCACGGACACCTCAACTGGTGTAAAAACCATCAAAAGAGATATTCATTCTCTGCTCGATGTGCTATGGCAATGTTCATCTGTTTGAAACACACTACAGGCCTGCAGAATGTTTTAAAACAGAAATGCAATGTCTAGCTTACATGACCTTATCGTGATTCATCACCAAATATTTTAAAACAAAGGACTCTAAAGGGAAAAAAAAAAAACACCTTTTCAAATGTACAACTGAAATATAAGAGATAAATTACTGGAAAGATAAACCACCCCAATCAGAAGTCTAATGTATTGATTTGAAACTCTTCTTACCCTTTTTAAACTACTGTTTATTTTTTCTCAACCAGCAAAACATAGGAAATCATCCACAAAACCAAAGGAGCCAGTATGCAGGGAGAAGATAAGCAATTTATGGGAATCCCTGGAGGCATTCAAGGCCAGGCTGGATGTGGCTCAGGGCAGCCTGGTCTGGGGGTTGGCGACCCTGCACATAGCAGGGAGGTTGAAACTCAATGATCACTGTGGTCCTTTTCAACCCAGGCCATTCTGTGATTCTATGGTTATGTAAACCAGTATGTTGAAATGTGCTTTTTTGCATATTGCTTCTTTCATATTACATTCACACATTAAGAACGACCAGTATGCCTTGGGGTATACAAATACCAACTCAGATGCAAATAAAAGTACAGTTAAAATGAAACATGAAAAAAAAAAAAAAACAGTTCCTAATTAAAACCAGGTAGCACAAGCCACAAAGCCAGAACAGTGAAATGGTCAGGATATTCTCCATCACCCAACTCTTTGCTGTTCTGATACTCTGGCAAGAAAAAAAAACTTTTCAAATTGCTTTTCCAAAATAGAAAGTTTCTAAGAGGGAAAATGTTCTTATCTAAATGTTATCGATGATTCTTATAAAATCGTTACAGAAGAATTACAGTCTTAAAAGTAGAATGAGGGCAACTCTTGAAGATACCTCACAAACAACAGCTTTTGGGCTTTGTGCCTGAAATCACTCAGCTGGCTTATGATCTGCAGTTCAGTTTTTAGAAGCAAGCAGACAAATCACTTGACAAACGCATTCACAATCTGCTAACCCTGCTGTGCCACGCGGAAACAATAACTCATTGTGTTTTGACTCTTATTATTCTTGTAGTAAACATGAGTAGGGGCCAATGGAAAACCTTTCCTGTGCATACAGCAGTTCATAGGTTTTCAGCCATAACTCACAGCAACCTGCAAAATTCTTCTGCTTACCTGCAAATGCAATACGTTAAATATATGACCCACTGTTCTGGAAACATCTGAGGGAGAGGCACATAAAACACCAAGTATAAAATCTTAGAGAATTTCTGAGCTCTCATAAAATTTGATTATTCTAATCTACTTCAGTTTATTATCCCGAAATATGATGATGGAGAACTACCTGCCAAATGGATAGATTTAAATGATAGTGATAATTCTCCAAGGACTTGCTTTTCAGGGATGCAATTCAAACAAATCTAGTAGTTCCTGGGAAAATGTTAGTTCAGTGGCACTGAAACACCTTCCTATAGCCATATCCAGTTTGCCCCCAAAGTCAAGATGCTAAAACCATGCAAAATGGAATATAATCCTAAAGATGGTAGGGTCAACAGAGATATTATTTCACTTTTGGATGCTCTTCCAGAAGACAAAATAAGCTACACAATTCTCTTGAAGTTGGATCTCTGAACACAGCGCAATTCTTGACTGCTTCAGATCCAAGAAGCCAGAACATGAATTGACAATTAAGAATATTAAGTGCATACCCAGCATGCTTCTGGGCTGTTTCAAATACCCCTTTTGGTCATTCGGGCAACTTTTAATTACTCACTGTTGCAACGCACCATGCATACCAAGACTAGAAGCAGAACTGTAGAAGGTACAGAAAGCAGCTCAGGTACTGCTGGGAGAGACACATTAACATGCAATCGTGAACTGAAGTTAGAGAAGACTCAGGGATGAATCTTAAAAGGAAAGATAAGCAATGAACACAAACTGCTACACAAGCATCTTATATTAGGGGCAAATGAAATGCTTCATCATTCCTTATGCAAAATGTGAATATTTTTCTTCAAAAATGCCTAATACCTTGTTACCAAGTCGAGTAGAAATTTAAAGCTACTAAGTAAAGTGATATCTCAAGCAGATTATTCCATCTACTTCCTGAATATATTTTGCATAAGAGTACATTCAGGTTCCTGCAGATTTAACAGACAAAAACACTACGTAAGCTGCATTTTCATTTCAACAGTTTACTATCCTGTAAACCAGTACAATTCATTAACAAAGCCAAATAATACTCAACTCCACTGTAAGCAGTAATATTCTAACTATAAAACAATGCTAGTCAGTCTAAGTTTTGTATTGTGAGCGGTGCCTAAAAGGCCAGAGTGACCTTAATAAGAGCAAATCATGACTGTCATGCCAAGTATCTGAATTTCAGCAACTTCCAAGCACTGCAAACCTAGCTTACATTTATGACACGTTAATGTGTTTTAGACTTCATTTTTAAGGTCAAATTAATTTCACAAGGGCTGACAATGCAGAAACAGAGTTGTTGCCTTATTTCATACATGTCTGAGTTATTCATTCTGCATTGCACAATAAAAATCAGAAAACACTGCGTAATGTTAACAGGCCATGGTGACTCTCTGGATTGTGAACTCTCTTCCATGGAGCTAAAAACTTGCTTGTGGCCGAGACAGAAATATTAGACCAATTACAGTGAATTTCAGCAATCCAGCACGTTGTTTTCTTCCTGTCTACTTTATAAATATCTTTCCATATACTTACTTTCATCATATTTATGCAAGAATAAAACATTCTGACAGCTTTATTTTTTTTTATTATTATTATTTTTTTCTCTGAAGCAAAATCTTCCCATAGGACTGACCCTGAGCCAGCTGATGACTGAGGACTTCAGACCTTCACATGAAGGCTTCCCTTCCAGCTGCAGAGCTGACCATTTTCAACCAGACTACCAAAGTCTTTTAACGGCAGGTTTTAATGATGCCTCAAGGCCCCCCAACAAAATAAAGTACTGAGCAGTCAAGCTTGCAACGACAGCAAAAGCAGAGGGATTAAGACAATACAAAAGATAGAATCATAGAATCATTCAGGCTGGAAAAGATCTCTAAGATCCTCAAGCCCAACCCCAGCCCAGCCCACTATGCTCACTGCCCATATCCGTGGTCCTGGAACACCTCCAGGAATGGTGAACACCTCCCTGGACAGCCAGTGCCATATGCCAGTACATCAACACACTTTCTGAGAATAAATTTTTCCAAATATCCAACCTAAGCCTCCATCGTGCAACTGAAGGCCACAACTTGTCAACCTACTGCTGTTACTTGGGAGAAGAGGTCGATTCCCACCTCACTTCAACCTCATCTCCTAAATGAAGAGTTATAGGAGTATGCATTTGAGAATCACAGCTCCAAACAACAGGACGGGAACAGGAAAACTTTTGAAAAGGTGTAATTGTTGAAAATTACTTATTAAAATACTTGAATTGTATTCAAGTGAAAATGGCAGGGAGCGATAAGAGGACTTTTCAAAGGAAGGGCAAGGAAAGGTCTTCGTTTAGCCTGCTTTGTCAATTGCAGGACAGAATTCAAACTGAACTACAAACACAAGCTTTTCCACGAAACAGGCAAAACTGAAGCAATTGGCAGCAGCTCATCAGCTAAGGAAATCAGATTCCAGCAATCAATTTACTGGCTAAATTAATTAAGACATGGAATCAATTATGTTCCCAGCAGCTCCACCTGTAAGGCCCGGATAACCAAACACATACAGCCAAGACCCATCATTTCTATATATAAGCATGAAAAATAAGGATATGCTGGCAAAGTCCTCAAAAATTATAGAATTTCAAAATACACTTGTCTATTACACAATCTTCCTGATGGTAACTTTGGGTTAGAGCTTATTTTCATGAGTCGAGCTGGAAGTCAGATGATGGTGCTTCCTGAGGAGTGCTGGTTTACTCTGTCAATGGCAGATGCAGATACATTTAGCATAACATTAAACACTGACTTTTAAACAAATATTTACCCAACTTTGAGATTTGTTAACAACACTAAATGGAGTTCATAGTGCAATTGTACTTCAAATTACAATTTAAAGTCCTTTCTTTCTTGGAATTGTTTTGTGATACTGCAGAGCTGACGATTCACTCTAACTTCCAATGCTTAGTCCAAGTCATGCACTGCTTCTGATGCATAAATGGTTCTGAACCATTTTCAAAGCTGCAGAGCCAGCTGTTTAGTATCACAGATTAACCAAGTGAATAAAGTTCTTTACCTTTTTACTACAGAATCACTGGAGTATTTGAGTGTATTTTTGCATATTAGACTAAAACCCCACACCAGCCATTGCAATTTAATCCAACTACAGTAAAAAAAAGAGTGAAAATTTGCCTGGCTACACCTTATTGGCACTGTCTACATTGCCTATTGCTGTCATGAGAAAGCAAAGAGTTAGTTATTGGGAATAATTTAGTTATTAATCTAAAAGAATTTACTGAAATGTTTTCATGCACCATAACTTTAATGGATGTTCTTTTGAGGAGACCAGCAGTTTCTCCACAAAGCAGATGAAGGCACAGTTCTAAACAACTGCCTTAAAGTTTTCCATGTGTGATATCTGTGACCACATTTTCATAATCTCAAGAACTTTAATGCATCAATCCTCTTATTCATTAATCTGTACTACACGATGCTTATGAACATTAATGCATGCTGGCATTTGTATTAATTCAGCTGATGAGATTTAAAGGTGTGACACTACATTACTTGACCAATGACCTCAGCCATCAGAAGTGAACAACCAGCAAAAAAAAAAAAATAGTGTTCATAGATGCAATAAATGCAAAACATGTTTGAAATAAGTCCTTTTCATTAGCAAAGAATAGTAGCTAAACTGTAAATGAAATGTGTTGAAAGTTGGCACTAGACACCAAGGTTATTGAAATAGTTGCAACAGATTATTTTTCTAGTGAAAATGTTATGTATACAAATGCATATTTAAAATAAATACGCTGTTGTATAATCCAAGCCTGCAGATTTCTGGGTAAGAGCTTTAAGTTTTATTTACTAATGAACTAATAACCCTCCCAGTTCCTCTCAAGAAACATTAATATGCATAATCAAGAGGATCAGGATTCTGAAGTTGTTAAATCTCTGGAATGTTGTTTGCCTTTTACTGCTCTAACTTATTACATGCAGCAGAACAATGCAGCAAATCTATTAAAACTTCAATTTTGTACATAGCAAAGAAAATGGAGTTAACAGTTCTGCAATATGTGGGAAAGATCCACCACAAAAACTGGAGTTGTTTCTCCGTTTCATAATACCACCTTTTAGCACCCATGGTGTTTTGTGTTAGTCTATACTCTCTGGAGCAGAATGGCTTCTGTCCATGAATTTGCAAAGCCTACGTAGAGGTGTCTGTGTCTCTGCCACGTGTGTGTTTCAATACTAAAAAAGGGCTTGGGTTTTAATTAATGTATTACATCTGCATTTTGATTTTGTTCTATTATTAGTTGGTTATACAGGACACTGAACAGATGTGTACTAGCTAAACAATTATTAATATCAGTAAGCAAACCTGTCCAGATAGAAAATCATTTTTGATCTGCACTACTCATAGACTTTGCTCCAAGTACTGAGCACAGAAGGTGGGAAGCAGATTACAAGTGAGACTTCTGTGGGCCCTGCCCATCGACCCTGACCAAATACTGCCTTTCACTTCTGTGGAAAAAGCAAAAAACAAACTACCCTGCTTACAGTGGTTTGTACACACACACCCCAGTTACAGGACACACTGAAGGCTTTGAAACCACTACATTACACCAAGACTGGATCTATCCTTATCTGGAGTTGCTTCTTGAAGGTGTTGACAGTCCAGTGGTGATAGGAAGAAAGATATGCACATTCCCAGTAATTTAATTACCATCCCCAAAGCAGATTATCGTGAAGATTTTACTTCACAAAAAACTACTTTCACAGTCTTGTCTCAGGCGCAACAAACCAAAATTCTCAACAGATGTTTGAAAAGATGTCAGTGGGTTAGATTCAGAAAAATGGGAAGCAGAAGGATAG
Source organism: Meleagris gallopavo (assembly GCF_905368555.1). Classification (NCBI taxonomy): domain Eukaryota; kingdom Metazoa; phylum Chordata; class Aves; order Galliformes; family Phasianidae; genus Meleagris; species Meleagris gallopavo. The sequence continues at coordinate 30,391,164 of NC_139411.1, forward strand.
AAGTATGTTGAGATACCAAGTAAATTATCTGTAATACTTTTCATACTGTACTTATTCCATAGGCATAACTGCTAGTGAAAGTACCAATGAAGTAAAACCCTGAAGACCAGTTCTGCAAAGAGGTAGTGGACCAGCATGAAAGGCTGACCATGGCCACACTATCAAATGTCTGTGACTTGGACAACACATTGAAACTAGTGTCCAAAATTCAGACAAGTACTTTCCTGCAGAATAATCTTGAATTCATTTCTACTTTCTTCAATACAACTCCATCAGTATTGGCAGCTCTGTTTCATATTTATTTCTTTCTTACAAAGTAGGAGCACGTGGCCTGTACATCACCTCAAGAAAATGCAGTTTAGCATAGCCTCTATTTTCAGAGATCATCACTGTCCAAACCCTCAGTTACTGCCCTGCCTCAATAACTAGTGATTTATTTGTATGTAAATGACTTGTTGCTGCTTAATAATAAACACATCAGAACCTTCATAAACCTCTTTCATTTACAAGATGATGCCAGGCAACAGAAATAAAAAAATCTGTTCAGCATAAGGCATGTGTAATGTAGGTAAAACTGGTAATTTAGAAAAGCAAGAACATTTGACAAAAGGTATGACCTTTTAACCACAAACGTTTTTATCATTGCTATGCAGTTTTTTTCCCCCCTAAAGTCACTGGTGTTTTCCAATACAAGCCAGGAACTGCACATAAAGAGGCTACCAGCATGGTTTATTAAAATATAAAATCTGAGAGTTTGCTGGCACAGCTCATCATTTTGTCTGTGTGACTGGAGTGCTTTCAGGTTAAGTAAGGCTGAATCTCAGCACACTGGCCAGAAGTCAAGAGCTGGATCTATTTCAGCTGCTGGGCACCCATGATTTACCACCCTAAGTAATAAAAAGGTGAATTATTACAGTGTCTGTGGTTGCTTTATTCAGTTATTAACCTCTAGATACTTTTCTAGACTCATCTCTGAGGTACAAAGTGTTAACAACTTTGTTCAGTTCGCCTCTCCTCTCTTCATTCTCCAACTGCTAACAAAAGTATTAGACGTCAGACAAGGACACGGAAAACAATACTTCAAAACCATTTGAAAACACTGAAGCATGGGACAACCAAATAATGTCAAACAGGCACAATCCTTCATAAATAATGATATTTCTTAATACTTCAGAAAATTTCTACTATTTTCTGTGAATATCTCAGGCTTCTTCAGAAAAGGGAACAAATACCTGATAATAGCAAAGAGCACTGAGGGGTAACAGGCATGAATACTCAGCAACTCTCCTCCCATCACAGAGGCTTGGCAGGTCAGAGCGTGCAGCACTCTCTCCTGAAGTAGCACTTTCATAACCTGCAACTAGCACATTTATTAGCTATCTCTTTTTTTTTTTATGGGAGGGGTAAAGGAGTTTGAAAACTGCCAAATATGATGAACAAACTGGTGTGAGGTTTCAGAAATCTCCTGGCCTTACAGACCATACTAAAAGATGACCATTTGCAGTGACTGTTTTATCGCCTTGGGCAACAGTGCAAGCCGCACCATTCCTCCCAGTTGTTTAGTGGGTCTGGTTATCGCCCTCAGTTTGTAAGTAGGAAGTCCCAGTGCTGATAAATCATGACCTACTTAACTGACATAACTGAGGGCTGTGTTATAGAAAGCTATTCACAAGGAATAAAGCACATCATCGTTTCTATTGCTCATTTTGTAATTTGTTCTAACTTAATTAAACTCATATTGCTGACTGTTGTGGAGAGAAAAGAAAAGGAGGAGGAAACTGATTCTGCTGTTGAGAAATAACTTCCTTAAAGCTAGCAAATCTTTAAACCTCAAATGGCTAAGCTCTCAGCAGGCCCAACACACTTCAACACGTAGCTATGTTTTAATTTCCTTTAACCACGGGACGTAAGTCACAGCTCCAGTAATGTCTGGAGTGAGATATTTTGTGCTGATAACGATGCAATGTTTTATACCCTGCAGTTTCTAAAAGCCTGGTATCCCACAGGAATTTCACAGAATTGAGAAGATGATACCCCTTTGCTTCTATGGGGTTAACATTGTCAAAGGCAGAGTAATTTAGTTGTCAATCTTAAATGAATACACTTCTTTTCCTTCTGCATAACAAAAATATCTTTAACTTCACGAGCCTCCAAAACCGTTCCTCATTTTACCTCTCATTCTCTTTTCCTATTTCCTTTCACCAATCTAATGACATATCTGGTTGATGATGATATGATGTACCTTTAACACAGAGCTCTCTAATGGTTATGTGTTTGTTTCTTTCCAAAGTGCATCCAACCATATTCCATATTCCCAAGGCTATTTCCCACCACATCACATGGCTACCTGCAGTCCTTCTCTATTTGTAACACCCCATATAAATTGTACCCAAACTTTAAATTATTATCTGTGTCTAGCAGTGTATCTGACCTGATTTTTAAAAAATAATTTTGACCTTTCAATGCAAATCAGTAAGTAATTATTTTACAGAATGTACATCGTATGTTCCATGTAATTCAAGATGCTTGAGGTGTTTTTACTGTTGTATTCTTCACAATTTCATCTAGATTGAAAAGCTAAAGTAGCAGTTTGTTTCTATACACCTGATGCCTTTATGCTTCACTTTCACTTTCCTGCACTGATTCTAACTTTGCCTCTTTATGAGCTCATCAGACTAGAATCTAAGGAAGGAATAAACATTTGTTTTTGTTCACAAAATAGCATACAAAATTACCTGAAAAACACCAAAATGTCAATTCTGAATTACATACTACCTGTAAAACAGAATGGATTTAAAACGTTGCATGTGTTCAGAAATAAAACAATCTCCTTGATAATGCTCGCAGAAGTTGTGAATTTTAGACTTTCTTCCCCCTTAAAGGCAACATTTCTATAGCTTTTCAGAAGCAAACGATACCAGTATGCAGTAAATATGAGAGAGACAATTTACATCATTTATCATTACTTGTGTCCTTACCTGCTTTTGCATCCTGGTTGAAACGAGAGTATTTGGACAGCTCGAGCAGTGGGAGACATTGCTCAATAGGGGTCCAAACGTACGTCTCTGGACACAGCAAGTCAGAGGGTCTATACTGACCCTACGAAGGAGGAAAGGAGAAAAAGAAGAGTCAGATCAGTTGCACAAATACAGTCTGGCTACACGTTTCCAGACTTTCCTATAAGCAAGGAATGGTTTTAATCTAACCTAAACAAACTGAGTAAGAAACAGCTTCACTGTAAACACAAGCTTATTCCTTTAGTAATTTCTGCATTAGCTCAGGAATACAGACTTAACCTTGGCACTTGAAAAAAAATAAAATTAACACAGTATATTTTATGTTATCCAAGATGAACTCGAGAAATTTTGGCTCTCCTTACTGAAACTCTGTGTTTAAGTTATCCTCTAGTGATCTGTTGAGCTGGTGCTGACACTAAAAAACTCAGCACCTCAGAAAGCAGCTTGTCTCAAATGTTCTTCATTCTAGCAAAGTAACAGCGACAAAAAAAAAAAACCCAACCTTTTTCAATAAAAAAGTACACTTCACAGTAAGTAGGATTTTATTTTTACTGCATTAGTGAGAGCATTTTGTTCATTGAACATTAAATAGCAATACCGTCTTGTCAATGCATGGAATTTCTCCTGGAATAGTTTACAGGTAATCATTATGAAATTCTACTATTTTATTTATTTAAAAGATATTCTTTGCAGACATTCCCCAAAACTAAACAGTGATATTTATTTTCCCTTCTGCTACACAGAAAATCACCACCTCAGGAATAATAACCTTATTTTTTTTTTTTTCATTATTTAAAATAAGATTATTCACTGGCCTATAACTTAAAACAAAGATCTATCTTGGAGCCATTATTCATTTAATCCATTTACTCTCAGTCCCCATAGCCATACGTGGCAATATTTAATTAATTTTCAAGCTGGAAATTCACTACATATATCAGCTTGGAAAAACAGATATACGGTAAATAGATTGCAAACATCTACGGATTTCATCATACTGCCCTCAATGCAATTAAGATTTCTTCATTTGAATTAAATAGGTAATGATGATGAGTTTGGAAAGAAAAATTCATATTTTTGCCAAGTACTAAAGACTAATTGTTGATTTTTTTTTTTTTTTTTTCCAACATCAATGAACATAATTCTGTAAAAAGACACATTCACAAACTCTGCTGTTCCTTTATAGATCCATCCCAGTGCAACAACACGTGGTTTTGGGGGCCATTTTCTGGATGTCTGCAGAGATTCCAGCTTCTTTTAATTCTCTTTCTATTCAACTCCCGACAATATTTAGAGTAAAAGAATGAACCTTTTCATTATTTATGTCCTATCAAGTTTAAATTGTTGAGTCAGAAATACAAATGTTATGTCTGATAGAAGTCACAACTGTCCACATGAATAAAAGAGTAGTTTTGTTCCCATTTCTATCTGAAGTGAAAACAATATTCCTTCAGTTCCACAGAAAAGCTTAAACTTCATGGCATTAGAAAATTCTCTAAACTGGAGAATGGAACTGGCATTGAACTGTTACACTATCTAAACAGTTGAAAGAGATGGGAATGCAATGCCTAAAGAACGTGCTTAGACACTATTATTCAGACGAAACAAATTAAGGATTAGGGAAAAAGTAGTCCCTTTAACAGGCAAAAAAATTAAGCATAGTTACTTGTGGATTTAAAGACATTTTCTCAGTTGGCCAGAGGTAGAAATAGGCAAGCAAGCATCTCAGAACAGCCACCAAAGCACAAGCACAGGATGGTGGAGACACGTCTCCTGCAAGCACGGATAGGCTCCTACATACACACACTGCTCACTTACTGCCTTTCTACAAGATCTTGCCACTAGACAGTAAATTACGATGGCCGATCCAGAAGCAATGCCTCCCATCTTAGTACCTTGGCCCACAATGTCAGGGGCGGATGGTGGTGGTGTGGCAGTGGTTGGCAGATGGCACCAGAGGGGCAGTCTGATGCAATGGCATCTGACGTGGAAGCGTGTAAGGAGCAAAGGTGTGGAACTGAATTCCTAAACGTGGAAAAAAGGCACCCATTGACATTCACCGATGCTCACCAAATGCGTATGGAGACCAAGCAGCAGGTGTGAGCACAGTGAGGAGTGGGTGGGTACATTTCAGCAGTGCCAACTAGTTCCAACCCCCAAATCCATCACTGAAAATTCAGTATTTATTTGGGGGATCATAATACCTAACTTAGGTGGCAAAAACAAGTAAACAGTTCTGAGGTTTCCTCTTCCCTCAAATTTAGAATTTTGTCAATGAGTTTCCCTGAAGATGCATGACACGGAGGCGATGACACAGAGAGCTCTCAGAGACATAAAATAGTTAGAGCTAAAAGTTAAACAAACCATTGGTGCTCTTCAGTATCCTTGCTTGCTTTTAAAAGCTGTTTCCAAACATGATAGAGGTAAGATTTTTTTCTCCCTTAAAGGTATTTTATTTCCTCTACCAGTTAAACCCACATCCCATGAATCATTCAGCGGAGGAAGTGGGAACCCAGGGACGCACAAGGGTGAGTTTTCCAGTCAAGTGTTGGCACTCTTTATATTGACATAATTAAAAAGGCAATCCACGGAAACCGCTAAATCAAATGGAGTGATTTCTAAGGGCTTCCACTCCTTTTTTTCCCATTCCTCAAGTGATTGCAACCAATTTGTTTTCTTCTTAAAAATGTTAAAAACTCAGTATGAAAGTAAACGATAATAGATCGATCTCTTTTCTTCCCTTATCCTCTTATTCCTAGGCTGTGAAAAATTTCCACCTGAGAATCCAGCCAGATTAGATGTCATGTACAGGAGGGCCTGTATTCAAGAAAAAGGCACACTTCAATATCATTATGGACTCAAATATTTACATTGTCTAAAAAAGCCCTGTCTACAAGAGTACTATTCATCTATTCATATTCCTTCTTACTCTTAATACCACCAGTTTGCAGTGGACACCCAACGTACATCAATAAGAGAAAGGGGATATCCTACTGCAGAGCTATTATCACAGTAGAACTTTGTCAGGATTTTCGGAATTTGCTTTTCAAATATTTATTTTTGGCTTCAGATTGAATTAGTGTACATTTCAAAAGTCAGACTACAGTAAAAAAGCCACAACTGAAAACATTTCACTTTCTTTTGTCTCACAGTATAGAAGTCCCCATAGCACTGTTTGTACTGCCCAAACCATCCTGGAAATATTCACCTACAAGGTTTTCAACAAAAACAACCACCTTGCAGACCATCCCATAGCACTTCTCTTCTGGTTCAGCTTTGGAAACCCAGTAACCACCTGCCGATAAAATGCACTCCGTCAAGATACAACTGCACATATGTCCAACAGTTTGCTATACGGATGCTTCCATAACTAGCTGACTTTGGAAACAATGAGTTTGGACAGCCATTTCCTAACCCTGAACAACTGCTTTTGATTACTGCAGCCTTTGAGCTGTAATTTCCCTCAATGACCATTACTACCGCTGCGATATACATGCATGTCCAATCAGCACGTTTTCAGAGTGCCTCCCATGATCTTGCAGATACACAACTCTAAAAGGACATGAATTTTTCTACTCATTCCTCTAACATAGGCCGGTCCATACATTCAGTCCTTCTCAGCAGTCTGATCTCTCTAATTTTGCTTTATGTTCCTTGAAATATAAGGAAAGGGGCACGGGTGGGGGACAGACACACAGATAGAAGCATCTGTCAAATAACTTGGTTAAAAAGATCAACAGTACTTGATTAAAAAGTAGTATAGCTAAGGAAATCCTGAGTATGTGGTTTCTCCTACCAAATCAACTCATTGCAATATAAACACAACCATCTACTTAATAAAAATAGCTATAAGACTTCACTTTCTGAGAAGTCTGGGGCACTTTCCCTCATATAAACAAAAAAAACCCTTAAGGTGCTTTCCCCCCTCATACTACTAGATATGCTGCATTTTAATTGGAAACTTCTGGAAACATATTTTACAGTGAAGCTGCCAAGCTTAAATTAATACTTCACACCGTGATATTTTTTGTTTTACTGTTTCCAAATCAAAATCAACCAGAACTTCTCTGAACTTTTGTCCCACAGGAAGGGCAAAGGTTTTAATGAGACTTAAGTCTGGAGATTACTTTCTGAATATTTTGTAAAATCGGAGGGATTTGGTAAGCATTTGAGATGGAAAACATCAGCAGAGTTTGTTTTTGTAGTCTAAGTAGAACTTAAAATGTAAAACTACCAAGAAAGAGAATAGTCTGGAAAACAAAAAAAGGTCAAGCACCAGTAGCACTGAAAAAACAAAAAGGGAAGGTTAAACACACATTTAGTTCTTTTATCAAGTGCACTTTACATCTGTATCCTATTTCTTCACAATAAACTCATTGATCTTTTATTAAAAGTGAATTAAAACTGCCTTCATCTCAATTTCCACCCAGCTGCTTAAAACAAAGCTCTCAGACTACGTAAACAAAATAATTCCAAATCATCAACAGCGATCCGTTAGAGCTAAGCAGCACAACAAGAGAAAGAGTGCATCAGGTTTATTAAATTCAGTCCTTGCACTGAAAGGCAACCCCATTGGAATCCCAGCAGCTCAGTTCTCCAGCAGACCCTTGCTCCCTGACTTCATTGCACAAACAGAAAAGGTCCTTGCTGACCCCAGAAGAGTAACCCCCCAGCGCCCTGCTTTTGCAGCCAGCAGGACTGAGCTGGACATCTGAATCCATTTGTGCTTCCAGTCCTCTGTGTCACTCCTGTGTGCCCTGTGTGTCTAAAGGGAGGAAGAAAGAAGGGGAAAAAGCAACCTGCACAGTTCTCTCCCACCTCACAGTCGCCATATTGTTTTTAATGTTCTTTTTGAACAAACAAGCCCTCAAGATTAATACACACAGAATGAACAAAGCTTTATTTTATCCATGAAAGATGTTGGATGCTTCAGATTTATCGTCAGAAGTAATCCACTTACAAGGAAGGCTATCTCAAAAAGGAGTTCAATCAGCCAATGTATGGATTGCGGATAATTTGATGAATAAATAACAATTTGGATTTAACCACAGAATCCACAATTACATGTGCAAAGGCTTGCCTGACACTAACGAAAACGTGAGTGATTTAATCCAAACTTGGCATTCATTCTGCAATCAGAGCTTTCAGGGCCCAATTATATACTCTTGGAAGCTCAGCTACCTTTTGTTATCAAAGAACAATGCGCTGTACTCCCCAAACAATATTATCCATAGTAACCAAAATTGATCTTGTAGCCCCAAAATCTCACACTACTTTTGAGAAGTGGACGACTCTTAAGGGAATTATTCACAGAATCATCAAGGTTGGAAAAGACGTCCAAGATCATCCAGTCCAACCACCCACCCTACCACCAGTATTTGTGATTTCAAAATAAAAAAAAAAAATTAAAACAGTAAATATTTACTGAAAATCACCATTAAACATCCAGCTGTGAACAAGTCAAATTAAAGATGGCACCACACGGACACAGTTCTGAAGCTGGAAGCCAGTAACCATCATATATTCCACCACAGGGAAGCTACTCAAGAATCCTAGAAAAAGTAGCATAGTTAAAGAGAAAATTTATGGGAAACCAATGGAAAAAAAAAAAGAAGTTAAGCTCATACATGGTCAGAACACAAATCATCTGATTACTGAAATGGAGCTGGTTTACTTTAAATCTGCTGCAAAAATTCTTAAGGAGACCCTAGCAATAAACTTGGAACAAGAGATTAGGAAAAGCTATGACAAAAGATAAAACCCAAGACAGGGCCTCAGGAGGAATGCTCCATTAGAAACACACCAGCTACGCTGACTTCAGTCTGTCTTAAAAGGAGTTTATTTTGGCAGCTGTGAGAAGTGACAAAAAAAAAAGAAAAAAAAAAGGTGAGCATTACAATCATGGGGATCCCATATCATTCCCTTAAAGAGCTGCCACGAGCTCACATTACTTCTTGTAATTATTAAATACTTAATTTTGTACATTTTCTTATATTTACCACAAAGTGAAATAATCAAAAGAAGGACATGCACGTCTCAGTGTGTGTTGCATTAACATTCACCAGTACAAAACAAGAAGGTGTGAAGGCATCCTGCACAACTTTAACTTTTATTTAGTTTTAAACCACTGAACGGAATTATGATGTGCCAAAAAGTAAAACTATGCAAATCAACTTTTGAATCTTCTGTGACGTTTGCAAAAGAGAGACTAAGCCCCAAACCCTGACCCTCATGATTCACTTCAACTCAATTCTCTCTTTTTTTTCCTCCTTTTAAACCAATAAGGCCATTAACAACTCGGAAGGACTACATATGACAAAAAGCATGTGTATTCTCCAACAAGACCAGTATTCACTTTTCTGCACATGCTCTGCTCTCCAGCTTACCCAGCTGCAGCCCCTTGCCTGCAAACTCACCTTCCTGCTGCTGGGTGCAGAGTCCCCCAGTACCTCCTGCCCAAGAATTTCTCCAAATCTAACCCTTTGGAGCATGCTTTGTGCTTATGTTTGGCCTCAAACCCAACTCCTCATTATATCTGCTGGTTCTGTAGTTACCTCCAAGCCCTCTGCTGTTTTCCCTGGCATTCACTCATGCTCAGCAGCTCCAAGCCTTCCCCATCTTTCCCAACATCCCTCAAGCTGCTCTCCTCAGACAGTTTTCTCTTCTTCCAGCTCCAGACCCAACCCTCCATGCCCAACCACCCGCCCCAAAGCCCCTCAGTGCCCCATAAGATCCACTCTGCATTACCTCCTACACCCATCACAGCCTTACTTCTGCTTTTTATCGCTGGCCAAACTCACATCATCAATGGGAATAATGCCTCTGTACAAGACTTACCCAAAACCCTGTTTCTGCCTTTAATGGAGTTTCCAAAAGCTCAGCCAGAAATGCACAGAACTTGCCAAAATTCTCCCCAGACAAGGCTCCAAGGGCAAGAAAACAAGGCGTGCCCAGGAAAGTCTGTGCCTGCTGGTCGCCTCGCACTGAGTCATTCCATATTTCACCTCCATGCCCAGCTACTGACTCACTCTGTGCAGTATTTGAAGACATAATAAATCAGAGGACTAATAGACAGCTCTTCATAATTGGGGATCGCTGATGTTCAAAGGAGTTGAAATAGGCTCCCAGTTAAGAATTCAGGTGAGGGAAGCTGGCTTTAGATATTAAGCTATGCTATGCACATAAAGCAGGATTTTAAAAAGCATTTACAGCGCTGTGCAACTATATCACATTGAAAAACAATGCAACTTTAAAAACTGGCACTCCAGCTTTGATGTCTACTTGCTTGCATGCATTTAAGAACAAGAAATATACCCCGAGTCAATATTCCACAACTGGAAAGGATTTTTTAACTTTGGAGCTTTAACGTATGGTAGGATTGTTTCTGAAACATCACCAATAGAAAGAATAACCCCAATAAGAGACAGATACTTAACCTTTGACTATTCAACACTGAAACACATACAACAGCTAGGACAGTTGCTTTCCTAAGTATTCAAACAGAATCTACATTTCAACACTTTAAAATCTCGAATGTGTACATACATCACAGATTTGTTACATTGATCAAGACTAATGAAAAAAGAAGTAGTCTCAAAACCTGATGCATTTGGTTTAGCATTCTATATCATTGCATGGACATTTCAGTGGCCTCATCTGTGCTTCTGCCTGAACATTTTGATAGCACTTCACACAGCTGCCACGGCAGATTAATTTTGGTTTTGATAATAATGACTTGCGCCTCAATTTTATGTTTGCAAATGAAGCATTTTAATCTACGCTCTACCCCACATTTTTGGTCAAACTGACCATGGGAAAACACATGTGCATTACAAATAAAACCTGTAGAATTCTGAGCAAACGGGCAGAGAATATGGCACAGGAAAGTTAATTAGTACAACATATCTTTTTGTGGGATATTGGCTGCGTAACACTGTGAAAATCAAACTAATGCATTCATACTGCACACAAAAATATGTGAATTATACTAAAACTCTGAAGGAAAAAGAATTAAATCTCAGTGCTTACGTGCCCACAGCTCTTGATCAGGAATAACAAAGTTACACACCGCTCTCAGACAGTGTCACACTGCTTTTCCATCCACAAACAAAAAAATGAGAAGGTTTGCTCTGTCAGAGTATTCCAACCATGTGTTAGAACTTAACAGTAAGTAACATTACAGGAAAAAAAAGTATACATGTATAGAAATTCAGACCAAAGAAACGCTCTTTAAAAGAACTTTCTTCTGTTGCCCATAAAAATGTTTATTTTCACTGTAAGTTTTCATTCCTGAAATGAGCATTCTAACTTCAGGTCATCTGAGATTGTCAAGTCTTTGTTAAACAAGGCTGCTTTGTTTGCTGAGAGGGGAGCATCTGTGCACAAAGTTCTCTCTGTGCTCCCCACCAGCACCTTTAGTGCCTCACCTTGTGCCCATCTCAACACCTGTAAGCCAACTGAAGCATTCTTGGTAACAATGGAGCAGCCTCAATGAGACACAAACCTGCATCACCAAAAAGTACATTTTGTCACCATAGAGATGTTTGTGGTCTCCACAAATGAAAAGGTACAAAGCAGCTAGGCACCATGCCCCCCCTACAGAACACAAACGCACCTGATCTGATATTGGGCAAACCAAACAATCCAGCCCTGCAGAAAGCCAAATCCATGCTGACATGACTCCCTGTACAAGCTTCTGTTCATATGCTTAATCTTCAGACTCAAAACTGAACAACAGGTCAGAGCTCCATTCGTAGCCACAAGAAACGCTAAATTAAGACTTGTAGTATCCTCAGTGCTCTTGAGCCTCTCCAGAACTGGGCTAAAAAGAAACAGGAAGGAATCCAAATAGAGGAACAGAGAACAATCCTAGAGTAACAAAAAATATGTCCAGATAGATTGATGCATTGAATTTTTATCAAGTTATTCACAGGGAATGGTAACTGCAAACATACCTTACAATAAATAACAGCATTCTTTCAACATGCTCTTTTTCACATTGACTTGCTTTCATATCCCTCCTTATGTTAACAAATTATTTCTCCCTTATTAGAAACAAAATATTTCTTGTCAAGTCAGTCCATTTTTAAGTACCCAAAATTGAACAAAATGAAATTACTGTACCAAATTCTGTAGCAGTCATTGTGCCCACAGGCTTTGCATCTACTAGCTCTGTAAATGCATATGCGTGCGCTTCTGGCTTCATAAAGCTGCTCAAGTTCAACATTATTCTCCTAGCTGGTTAGAACAGATTTGCTATTATGCTTCCGTGGCAATAATTCAGGTGAAAAGGTCATGTCCACTTACATGTTAAGGAAAACATACTGCTTAACATTAATGTATCCCCAAAGCATCTGAGTTGAAATACCATCGCTTCAGTTTTCTTCCATAGCTACATGTTTGGAAACTGATTCCTTTATAATTGCCTTAGAAGAAGAAAACAAGTTTGAAGGCTGGAGTCAGACATATACACCACGTATGTCTTGATAGTACCAAAAGCTGGTAAATTCAAGGGTATACTAAATGAACACCTAAATATTGAATTCGGGACGTATTGAAAATAGAACATCAAGTGCTTGACCTTAGCAGTTTGTCATTCCCAGCGTTCAAAGTGAAAACAAAGCCTCATAAGAAGGTGGAGTTGTCAACACAGGGGCCTGGGGCCTACCAATTCAGTCATCAGTGTGATGGAAACATTTAACACACAGAATTCCTTTACCAACACCTAATGATTGAAAATAGTTTTTGTGATGACAAATTCATTAAACCATCATCAAACAGTGAACCAGATAAAATTCTGTGAAGGAAACCAATTTATCTTCCAAACTAAGGCTTCAGTCTGGGCTTTCGAAACAAGCTCTATCAAAACCAAATAATTCATGAAACACACGCAGCATTTTACTCAGCATCCTTCAATGCCCCTGGGAGATGTGACCTGAGGATGCAAAGAGCAGCAAGTCTTCCCAAATGGAACGCAACACAAAAATGGCTGCCAATCCCTCTGGAAGGGGGAATGGAAGATAATTAAGAAGGATTAATAGCAAGCCACACAATGCCACCCAGTAAAAAATAAAATGGAAAGAATGTAAAAAAAAAAAAAAAAAAGAAAAAAGCATTCACAAATGATGAATAAACTTTACTGAACACATTAGCACTAAGTGGCCCTGCAGAACAGTAGCCTCAGTATCTTAAATAAAATCAATAGATTAGTGGAACAAAAAGGTCATCTCCTCTTCTGTCCATTCATAGAACAACACTGCATTTGTGTTGGGATCAAACAAAGCGTTTGGTTCCTGTGTACTTTTGCTCCATGAACCCATTCTTCTTCAATTAGTTAACAATGGGATCGTTTTCATTCCCTTTCTTGTGTCATTCTAGCTCAGTTTTACTTGTGAAAACATTTTCAAATTACCATTTTCATTCAGAGTGACAATGGGAAGGGAAGCAAACAGCATAACACGCTATTAAAAAAAGATGATCTGGTCCTTTGAAAGCTTTCTAGTCAGAATCTCACAGTCATCCTATACGTATAACACTGCAAATAACTACTATTAACATCTCCCTGTACTGAAACAATTTCATTTCGTTTAACTTCTCCACTGGCCGTTCTGCTAGGGGGCCCACCTGGATTCAATTAAAGAGAAAACAGATTGATTTTTAAGTGACACGTAACTGGAAAAGGTTGGTGGCTATCAGGATAGCATGAAGTAAGCTCCTCCTCTACTGGTCATACTTGTATTGTGAAAAAAAAAACACACCAGAAAACAATTAAATACTGTCATCTGCAATCCAGTATTAAAGTTATTTGCTCTGGAGTTTAATTTGTTCCTTTGTTTGAACAACCTCTTTCAGCACTTACTGCAATAAAGATTATAAAACTCCTCCTAAAAATTTCCATAGATCCTGTAGGGAACAACTATAAAACCCCTCCCTCGATGCTCTGTCATCTTGTTTAATGCAATGTTCTCTCTTAAATGAAGAAAACAGGAACTTAGAAAACTTAGTTAAAACAGAAAGGACAGAAGTGAGATTCAAGGTCGTATACACTGTGCTCTCACGTTCTGCCACAACTTTGGCACCAAAAAAACTCAACAAGTCCCAATTTAGACCATTCTGAAATTTCGTACTCAATTCCCATCTTTTCCTCCTTGTCTTCAGAGTCTATATATCTTCTTATATGAGAAGAATTGTTAACTTCATTGTGAATAACATATGTCCTCAGCATTTGAAGACCTAATTTTAAATATTGTTCTAGAGGAAAGAAATGGATCTGCTGAAGATAATCCAGTGGACATCATAAAGAATGGCAAGAGAATTAAAAAATGCAACTTGGCAAAAACATTAGAAGTAACTGAGGGGTTTATTTTGGTGAGTGGATGGGCAGTTGGAAATAATATTGTTCAGGAAGTTCACGTCAAATAATTCAACGAAAGATAAAGCACAAAAATATATAAGGATATAACTACCAACATATAAAGACATGTCAAAGGAAACCTTTGGCAGATACGTGTCCCAGTGCATCCTAAAAGTTAACACAAGTGTAATTGGATCTGCCTTGGAGCAAGGACTACAAAATTCCTTATGGACCCTGACATTTTTCTATTTTTTCCAGGTTCCAACTCATTCCCCTCTACAGCAATTTGGGACTCTAGTTCATACCTAAGCAACGCTGATGTACAAGCAATCACTGTCATAAAAATACAGAAAGCTTTTTATAAACTGGACTCTTAGAAGCACTGTGGGTAATATCAGGATAGATAACAAATAATAGAACCTCATTAATATACTTCCACTCAGTACAGTGAGCAGCTAAACAAACTCAAAGAAAATAATCATTCAAAATAAAGAATAGTTGTCTAGATTAAGTGTAACACTTCAGAGAAACGCACTGTGATAATTCTGTAAAATACTGACTCTTAGCAAAACCAGACCTCATTAGAGTATCTACCATTAAATCTTTCCTGTAAAATTGGAGAAAAAAAAATCTGCGGATTAACTGACCTGTCAGCCAGCTCCTACTGTAAAGACTACAAGGTGAAATACAGCAGAGCCAGGAGGAGCAGGAGTTCCTGGCTTCCAGACCAAATAAATTCCTCTTGACAATACTGCCTAATTAAAGCAAATTTCATCAGCGAAAAGCAAAAGTCAGAAAGAATGCAATAAGAGCAACCAAACTCAGTGTGAATTCCAATATTGCAGGCATCAGCAGGTTCAACAGACCTGGTGCAGAGATAAAGCTGACCTGTGTTTCAATGGCTTCAGTGACAGATTTAAAGGGCTGTTTGTTCTCCAGGACAGAACATCTTTGATATTTTGCCCAGAGCTTAAAAACTTGCCTCTGAGCAGCCTCACACAGAGACGTGGCTGTGTGGGAAACGAAGGCATTGCACTCATTCAGCCCTGTGCAGCAGGGCATCGTCAGGTGGCTACCTCAGCATATGCTAAATTCACTCATCTTTGGGAACAGCCAGAGACAGACCAAGCAAATTCAGGATGCTAACCAGCATCTCAAGAGCATCCAAGAATAATTAAGTCAACAAAATACACAGCGAAGCCAACAAAGCAGCACTTCGTTAACTCACTTGTTAGAGACTTGCAAAAAGCACACAGACTTACATGCATCTGACATTTTCTAGCACTGACCAGTGGATTTACAGAATTGCAAATAGAAAATTCTGAAACACGAGCCATGACCTCATTCCTTGGATGAAGAAGAGAAATTAATGATGTGAATTCTGAAGACATTATTCCACCCTCCCCCACCCCAAAAACAACAAAATAAAACAAACAAAACCCACATGACTTTTGTCTATATATATTTCACAGTCTACAGTTCTCACTTTAATTGCTAAAAGTCACAACAAGCCCCCTTCAAATTCAGTCGAGGCAGTAACAAGCAGTGAATTTATGACCGTGCAGAGCCATGAATTAGACATGATACGTTTCCAGCAGCTATTAGCATGCAGAAGATGGTTTGTGTCAGGTTTATTAACACGATCTTGAACAAATCTTTTCAGCGGCTCTTTTTGACAGAGGCAGTCAGGTTACCTCTAATAACTCCAAAACCATCTGGTGGTACAGAATTAGCCTACAGTGAACAAACTGTATCCTTCCTTGGGTGCTTTCGTTAAGGTGGGCTTAGATTTTTGCTTATTTAGGCCTCATATAAATGAACAAAATTATATTTATCAATGAAACAGTATAGGAAAACCAATTCAAATAGAAAAAACTAATGTAGCAAGCGATACATGTAGAACATATTGCTACTGATGCACACACATAGGTGATTAATACCACCTCTACCACGTTTTTATTCTTCAGAACATCTAAACTATACATGTTTTTATATCTATTTATACACAGACCTCATTGTACATGAAATAGGAACTCACTACTGATATTAAAATCATTAATAGAATGAATATTATCCAGTATTTTAATGTTGGTATTTTAAATCACATCATATTTGGAATTACTTAAAAGATTTTGAACATTTCTTTTAAATAAGCTTTATGGGATCTTGTTCCCTTGGGATTTTTCAGCTAGGTTTGTATTTTCTTATTTATTTCAACTGGTGTAGGTTGGTTTTTAAGGACTGTGTGAAAATGGTGTAAGGGGATCCAAGCAACAAACTGCAAGATAACAAATGGAGTGGTTTAGGAAGGCATTTTAATATTTATTTATCCAGCATAGGAAAGTTACACACAAACATTAAAGAGAAATTTACTAAATTAGAGGAAATGGTTTTGTAATTGGAACCGTATCAAATAAGAATTACAGGTGTACAAGTAAAACTTTAGGAAGGCCACATCCTGCACGTACAAATGTCTTCTGCAAAGTGACCTTCAGATACAGTACCAAAGTTTATATATTGTACACCCCCAGTGTCTGCATGTGTTTATTCCCCCAAGGGACAGCACAGTAATGAAAAAGGTTTCAGAGATCTGCCGAGCCCTGGTTCAACAGCCATTTCATTCTGTGCTGACAGAAGCCCACAGACAAGGCAGGCAGCCATGAATACACACCATGCTTGCACCTGAGTCCTGCTATGCTTCAGTCACCTAAAGCTTGAAGTAAACATCTGAAAAGGAATCCACATTTCCAAAATTAGAATAATAAAGCCAAAGGGATGTTTTTGCATTTCTCCCCAGAGGAGTTCTAACTGACAAAAAAAAGTTTTCATTGCAAATATTTTTAAAAAATGGGAAACTGAAGTTTCTTAACTTCAAAGACTTGGCTGAGCTCTGCATTTGTTTCTAGTGGTAAAGTGGATTCCGACTGGTTTTAGCCCTGCAAATCTTGCGTGAAACTCAGCACAGCTTCAACACACACACGAAGGAAAAGCCATAATCATTTACCAATTACATACCCTACAGAGCACAGCAGCTTAGAGGAAATAATAATAGTAATTGCATTCATTATCTTGAACTGACATAAAAAACAACGGGGAAATGGATACACTACTTTTAAGCAATTTTATTTGCAATGAAAATCCACTGTCAGCACTCAGTAATGGCTGTTGCTATTCAGAACAGAGGCTTTCAATGCTCATAACACCACCGTTGTCCCAGTTTTCACAACCTGGAGAGAAATCTGTCCAAAGTCAAGAGGAAATACTTGAAAGTATTCACCACTAGCATAATGTGATCCCTGTGGTCCCCTGCAACTCAGGATATTCTATGATGATCTGGTTTTTGTCCTCCGATGGTACTTTCCACCCTCCCCCCATGTTCCCATCGCTGGTCACTCCAACATGCTCAGTACCATTTACTTTGTGCGTGCTGTAAGCAGCTAGGAGGAGTCTTCTGGCCAATGAAAGGTGCAAGGAAAAAGCTTTTATGGAAGAAAGCAACAAATGAATAAAAAAAATAAGAGGGAAACAGCAAGCTCTAAGGGACACTGCTGTGTGAATATAACAACATATGACATATTGGTTCATAAAAGACCACCAATCTTCAAGTCAACACCTTGGGTAATTTAGATGTAGAAGATGTTTTTTTTGCACTGGTTACATCCTGAAGGAATATTATAGCAATTTGATTTTCAAAAGCATTCAACACACATACAGTTGAAGAGAAATCCCTTTAAAATTCTTCCCTAGCAGCCAAGTCCATCATCTGAAACACCATTGCAAGTCTTGGCCAGCCATTTTAAAGGAGTTCTAGAGAATCCCTTTGGGTTTGAATGCCAAAAGCCAAGTCATAACTCAGAGTGGTCTTTTTCCCCTGCAGTCACTAACCCAAACCATTAGAAGGAACACACAGAGCACATTCATGGCTCCAAGAAAGTGAGAGCTTGGTTTCAGCTGCTGATACCAACAGAGCAGTAACCTGACCACATAGGATGTCCATGAAGAAGTGGAAGGAAGGTACAAGTAACATGGCTGAAAACTATGTTAACAAGCCAAAGGTAGATGCTGTTGAAAAGCAGGGAGACTTTTCACTCCATTCTGCACTTTATCATTTTCAGATTATTTTACGATCATTATTAGTATATGTTTCAGTCTTTGCTTTTTGTTATCTTGTTTGTTCTTAAACAGTCTTACAAAAAAAAAAAAAGCCACCCCAAAACTATTGCACTGTCAAAACCTGTATGGCCTTCTATGAGTATGCATCAGCTTTTCAACCTACGTATTTACAGTCTTTACCAAAAAGTAGCATTGCACACAACAACTTTATAAACTGTAATAAATACTGCCTCGTCAGAATATTTAGTTGACTATGCATGACCCATCTGTAAACACATTTTGAATTTATTTCTATGGATGGTATTCCTATAAACCAACAAAATTAACCCTGGAGAAGCCACTAGTACCAGTGCGAACAGACCTGAGCAGAGCAAGTCCAATTCCCTAATTTGATTCATCATCTATTCCCACTGTTAATAATAACAGCATGGAGAAAAACAGGCTTACAGCTGGTGGCAGCTTTTAATACATACTAAATAAAAAGATCAAGCACAGAGCTATACCTACACCAGCTTTTTCTAAGTGATGCTTTTCAAAGCTATTTCAGTGGCAGAACTGTGGCAGCTTGTGCTTATAGCCAAAAATGATAGAGGTTTGTATTGAGACACATTGTAGTCAGTCAATTTCCTCTGCATGTTTCAGCCTATGCAGGAAACCCAAGCTTTTTGTAAAGGTTAACTGAGTTCCAATGGCCAGGAAGGGTTGAAAAAGCCCCAGGTGGGAGGCAGACCAACATGGGAGCTGGAGATGCAGGCTGCTGCTACATCGCGCTGCTGCGGAAGGAGTGATGCTGAAATTCCTAAAATCAGCCAAAGAAATTGGCTCTGGAGCTCTATAAAATTCCAGGGGCACCACTTACGACCGCAGTCAGTCTGAGGTATTCAGTTCAAGAAAGATTAATCACAGATGAATCAGCCTTTTGTTTCTTTTTTTTTTTTTTTGACATTTCAGAACCCTTTCTAGTATTCCATCTATCTGAAGTCTGGCCATGCCTTGATACCAAAGTAGACTGTTTGAAATAATTCCATTTACTTTGGCCTGCATACAAGTCTGGATAAAGATTTCAGTCAAAACATCACTTGAAATCACAGAATGGTCTTCAAATAGCACACAGATAGCGAGGCAAGGAGGCACTGGGTCTGTTCAAAGCTTGCTGATGTTATTTATTTACTGACTTCATGGAGCAGCATCAGGGCAAGGGGATGGTTGGCCAAACCCAGAGACAATAGGTGCCCCAGTTGCACTATTTGCATGCAAATATTGACATTGAAAAAGCATCTTTTTTTTTTTTTTAATCACAAAATAACCACAAGCAGAAATAAAGAAACTCAGGTAGCAAACTTCAACAAAATCTATCTGGTATCACCCATCAACAGACTCAAAGTATCAAAAGCTACGACGGAAAGAACAGAAATTAGATTAGCATTACAGTGAGCTCAGAAGCAACTGAAAAATGCAAGTTTAATAACAGAACCACAGGAAAAAATTGTGGGATAAATCAGACAGAAGCTTGGCACAATAAAAACAATCCAAAAGCTCTCAAGTATCTCTCTGATGTGGCCATTGGTTTAGTTCTGAAATCTTATAAATCTGTTTGTAAACAAACGTCTTCAGCTGAAAATACATTTAAAATTAGATACAGAATGTAAACACTTGAGAAGCAATCCTGAGTCCAACATCATCCTAAGATAAAACACCTCCTTGTGCTTCTAGTTTTATCACAGGCTCCAGAACGCATTAGGAAAAAGACTTTGCATCTTACAAGTGCTGGAAGTTTTTCCAGAATGCTATTTTTCCCAACATAAGAACTGCCACATCTAACAAAGCCTGAAGAGTTTAACCACAAGGTCGTGAATTTTAACAGAGAGCCATTTTAATTTTGTATGTAGCTTATCTATTCCCCTCCCCCAAAAAATGGAATAAAGCCATTGCTTTGTGTTTTTCATCATATTTTTCCATATTAATATAGTTCATAGAACTACATAAATCCTTTTGTCTCAATTTAACGTAGATTTTATTGCACTGGTACATAAATATTAACCCATAGATGGGAACAAGTCTAGGAAGAGCTGGGAACTAAAAAAACTAGCCTAAAATTGTGATACATTCCTTTCCCCACTTGCAATTTCCCTGGCTCTCTGCCATTACAGAAAATGACAGTTGCAATCAAATGCAAGCTGCTTGGGAACCAAAGGAACAGAAAGGCAAGGAGTCAAAAGAAAGCTCATTTTTCAAGACTTGTGTAATTACCAGTCTGATCCATTGTGGTGGGTGATGCTCTTTACCCATTTAGCTTGCTGCTGATAATTCAAGATTTCTCAGCCCTATTCTTGAGCCATTGGAATCCCTTCCCCCTTTAGGAAACTCTTCCATGACATTCAGGCCTCTGATCTTCACTGGACATCACATCACAAACCATTTACACCAAAAACTGTATCATTTGTAGAAGCAGAAGATGAAAACGTCACAGGCTGACCACCAAAAACAAGCTGAGCTCTGCCCAGACATGCTTAGCAGCAGCCACCCATCCAACAGCTGCTGCTGATTGTAGAGGAGATGTCTACAATTTGCATTCCAAGGAAGTACTCATGTAGAACAAGACTTTGACACTTGCTGCTAGATATCCATACCTCCAAGCTAGGAGTGGTGTATTTAAAACTAAAGCATTCTGCTCTGTCCTTGTGCAGATAGCATTAATTCATCACTCGGATTATAACATAAATGAGCAGAACAGTCCGTTGCACAGATCCCCAATTATTTCAGCCAGGTCTTGTGCAGGAGACTGAGACTGACTTAATGCAAAGTGGAACCCTGTCAAACTCCTTAAATCAACATCACCAAGTCGCTGTTCTTTACGCACCCCCTGTCAGCAGGAAAAAAAACAAAAGCAGCTTCACAAGCATTCAGACTGATGAACGTGAGCTACAAAAGACAGTGTGGTGCAAACCAGTATTCAGACTTGGGTGTTTTTGTCAGAAGCATTGTTTAGAAAAAAAAAAAATCAAATAGAAATGTCAGCTTAGGCATTTCTACTGATCATAACCAGTGGCTTGAAGGAAAATTTCCTTAGATTCCCCAAATCCTGTGATGTCACTGTAATCAAATGTAACGTGTGTGTTCGTAGAACACAGTGCTTATAGAAAGATGCTGTCCCTAGCATCCATTCCCAACCATCCAAGCACAGACAAGTGGCAGAGAAAAAGACAAGCAGAAAATAAAAAACAGCGGTTAGCTTTTTGACCCACTTAATTTGCTTGTATGGCACCTGTTCAGAAACACCTACAGCCTTTCCTTCTCCCAGACTGAAGTCACTAAGGAAAGGGAGCCTCTAACATCCCTTTAAACCAGAACCGGGCAAGGCCTTCAACATGTAATGCCACTAAGCCAAGCTGGCGTTGCTTGAATTGTTTAATCTGCCAAGTCAGTTCTTCCCCACTCTGCTCAACCAACCACTTCAACCAATGGCAATAGCACTATCCAGAAGCATTTCATTGCTCAACTTCACAGTTTGTTTCAGTGTTGTGGCTTTTCTTTCGCAACCATCGCTTCAATGAGCATCGCTGCTTTTTGGTTATTTGAAAGCATGCTGAAAATGCAGGTTTTTAGCATGTTTTGAGGACGAAAAAAGAAAACGCTAAGAACTTTTGATCTAGATTTCATTGGCTTTCTACATTTCCATATTATTAACATACACCATTATTTGTAGACGTTCAAATTTCTATCAGTTTTCACTACTCTGATATTGTGCAGCAATATTTAAAAAGCAATGATATCTTTACAAAGAATAGATGGGATCTAACAAACAGAAGAGCTGGACCCTTGGGCACATAGGTCTAAGCAAAGTTGAGGCTAACAGGGATTACAAAGGAGATTCGGTGACAGACTAGTTGTGCCAAACATTCTGGGATTCTCCTCACCCTTTCTGCTACTTGATCCAAAATTCCTAACAATCTGGCTGCTCATAGTTTTTATCTGCAGAGTAAGCCCCAGGAAGTCATGCTATCTCTGCCTACAGTCACTAAGCAACAGTTCCACAAATACTCAGTCAAACCCAAAGAAGGGAGAATTTCAGTCTGTTGCCAAATATACTGTAAACATGAGGCACCCAGGTAACCAAATGACAAACTATTATCTGACAGCCTTGAAAATCTCTCCAAGTGAACAGCTTTTAAGCCAACTTGTAATAAATACCACATGCGGCTAAACTTAAAAAAAATAAATAATCCTAAGTCAAGTTAAAGAGTAACCAGTGTCCACATTTAACCACGTAAAGTCTATTTTGAAATCCAAAGTGACAATTACAAAAATATTATGCTACTATGAGAACTGTCAAATGCTTTGAATAATTGTACACAAAGGAAAGAAGTAAAAACACACTTTACCTTGTAGCGCATTTTGGGGCACGAATGAATGTAGAAACCCATATAATAAAAACGGAGATCAGGAGCTTTCTCATGAAGTTGCCTAGTAAAAGCAATTTCCCTACGAAAGGAAAACAAAAAGGACTAATTATTTATGAACACAGTTCCTACATTCATTTCATCATTTAAATAAATGCTTTCCGACCACCTGGCTTTTGACTTACTTGAAGGACTAGACTTCAATCAAACAATGAAGATGACAAAACATTGTCTGAGGCTTTAAGAACGCTCACTTTTGCCTTTTGCCTTGCCATGTAACCAACATGAAATTCAGAGAGAAAGTGACCAAAAGCCTCTATTTAACACATTCTCTGTTAATATTCATGCACATTGGAATACTACAGCAATCTGACCCAGCTATTGTACACACGCAGCTCAGGAAAACATCAGTAATCTTAAAAAACAAGCTTCAAGGATAAGCCTCTTGTTTGTTCTGTTCTTTGCATTCTAGTAATTTGCACACAAAAACATCCATCCTCGCGCAGCAACAGCCATTTTTCACTTATCTCGTGTTTGTTTGTACGACTTTCTCATTTATTCTCAAAGAGAACCATGAGCGTATTCCAAAATAAGTTTGCTTGTTATTTTGCTTGCAAGAGGAAAGCAGTGTTCTCAAAATGAACCTGCCAGCATTTCTACTACAACACTCATTTTTACAGTATTTGCAACATTGCAGTTCACACTTGCATCAAGTTTGATGGAACTTGGATGCTGGTTCTTACTTTCAGCGTTGAAAGGAAAAGATCTGAGCATGGTCCTATAGGAAGCATGTATAAAACCTATTTGGGGTTTGTTTTCTTTTTTGATCACTTTAAAATTATGATAGTAATGAGAATGTTTAAATATGCTGAAAATCTGACATTTCAGTTCCACGTACTTCACTGAGAGCATCGGAGTACATTGTAATTCTATATTGTATCTGCTAAAAAAGGAAAATATTTCAAGTTACTTCCTATCTGAAAATCCAGGTAAATAGAACAGTAAATAGAACATCCAAAAGTGAGGTTTATATACTACCAAAAGTGTACCAACATGCACGTCACATACAACATCTTTTAACACATAACATGAAGTCAAACATCCTTACCATTCCAAGCTGATTATCCCAGATCTAATCAAATATACCTTTGTGCAATTGCACAATCCTGGAAGACTACAGGAAAAGAACATTCTTTGCATTTGTAAATATCTTCAACACCCTTTGCAATTGGCCTACGTTGGCTGACCATAAGGCAGTGAGGTTGGGCTGCAGTAGCAGTCCTACAGGCAGCTCTGTTGTCTGTGCAAGTTTGCTGGGAGGGTCACAGCAAATTAATGCACGACAGCAGTGATACCATGCTTAGAATCACTGCAGGTGTCTCCACATAAATGGCAGTGCAGAAATACACTCTAGGAATGACAAGCAATACTGGGGAACAAAAAAGCATCCTTTTGTCTCTCACCTCCAGGGCTTTGTGGAGTACAATTGTACCTTCTTTTTAGATTCCTTTCTTGCTCTCTAGTTCACTGACCAACTGACCACGTGCAAACCTATGCTTCCCAAAACCAGGAGGGAACTGCAGTGCTGCACAGGAGTGAGAAGTGTACCACTGCAGAACCAAACTGAGACCTAACGCAAGAAAAGACTCTTCCATCACACCAACCTGGCAGCAGCAATGCAGCACTACACTGCACAACTCACACCTACCTGCATTTTTTTTCTGCCTAAATCATTCTCCTGGAAAAGGGGTTAAAAGGGGTCATAGACTTGAACTTTTTTTTTTTTTAAATAAGGCTTTCAGTTAAGATACATATTTAAGGAATTATAATGGCTATTAGCACTTGGCAAGAATAGGCAACAATGAGCAATACGTACACATCAATACAAAACTCAGTATTTCAGTGCTAAATAATCCAATTCCAAAAGAATGTTAAGCATTTTTTTCCCCTTACAATAGATAGATTATGAATATTATGGGAGAATGCTGAACATTTTCTGAAAAATGACAAGAAGAATCACTTCACATGCCCTGGTCAGCTTCTCCCAGCCCTTCCTCAGACTCATATATTACATGTAGCCTCTTCTCCCCTCATTCTGTACTCAAATGCCTCCTTATTTCACAAGATGTTCAAACTGCATCCTTTCTATGACTCAGGAGCAAAAATTCTCAGAATATCATGAAGTGGAAGCGATAGCATTGCAATGCAGTTTAACCTCCTCAGAGTAAAATTGGCAACAGCTTTTAAGGTATCAGATTCCTTTGCAGCTTCCTAAATCCTCCCCAACTCTTAAGGGCTTTTTTCCCCCTTTTTGAAAAGAGAAAAAGACTGCCCCCCCCCCCAAGCCTACTGAAAATTCATGTTTATTGCCTTAAATGCAGCAGAATTTACAAGCTGCTTTTTCATGAGTTGAGCCACAAAAGCATGCTGCAATGACAAAGTTTTAAATTTATTAGGTAGAAAATTTTAAATCATTTCAAGAATTCATAAGCATGGATTATGTCAGACTATTATTACATAAAATAATGCGATACATAATGAAAAATAACTCTTAGAATTTGCTTATGGCAATTTGCATTAAAAAGATAAGTCTAATTTTAAGTAGCAAATGTTTGTATTAAAATCCAGACCAGTGTTAGAAACAAAGATCACTTCTACATCACGGTCATTCCAATGTTTTTCTACCTGTTATTTCTGATTCCTTCTAATTCAGAAAAATGGTAACTCAGACACTTTTAACTACAGACCAAGTGAGATGCTACACATCAGTGTAACTGACAGTCACATGAATGCACATGACAACTTGAAAGTTACCCCTGATCCGAGCCAGAACCAGACCAGAGATGCCCACAGGCTCTTTCCTGCCTAAACTTTTCTACGATCCTACAATTTCTCCTTCATAAAGAAAATCTCTAGAACAAGGTGAGGAAAGCCAACAGGAGGGCAGTGTTACCAGCTCTTGCCAAAAGCAACAGGAGAGACTGCTCTAGAAGCTTAACTGATCTAGAAGCTTACCAGAGTAAGGTTCTGCACTCTATCAAGCCATTCTCAGCTTCATGGCTCCACCATAGCTCTTGCACCAGCTCCAGTACTAACAGCTTCTTCCCCAAGAGCTCAGCTCACTAACCAGGTGAAGCAAACAGTTTTCTACTCAATAAACTAACCTGGCTAAAGGTGTGATTGCTTCTAGCAATCGTACATGGTAGATAGGGAGGAGTGACTGCAGTGACTCATTTCAGCAAGAACAAACCATTAGACTGATGTCAGCAACTTAGCAGTGAATTTAGTGAGACTGCTCTTGATAGATGCATTTGTGTAATTCATAAGTAGATTATTCACAAATCACAAAATTCACCTTTACAAAGAGAGGAATACGCTCAAAAAGGTTGATAGTTAACCTAGGGCTTCAAAATTCACAGGATTACTCTGTCTGTCAGACAAAAGGTAATGAGATTAACATACCTGAAAATACACTCAGCACTAGCATAGCAGGAAACCACTAATTCAGAAGACAGTTTTTACAATCTCACTGTGCAAACAAGTATAAGTGATTAATTTCATTTGGTGACTAAGCTAAGGTAAAGGAAGAATTATTTCCATCCAAACAAAAAAGAGGCTTTTCTCTATTGAAACCAAGCAATATAAATTATTTTCTGAAGAATAAAGACTAGGTATTTCCTTTGAATTTTTCAGACTTTTTTAATCTTTAAATGTATTTAGCTAATTAGAAAGATAAGAAAATTTAGGACATATTTAGATATGCATCCAACTGTTGAGAATTTAAAGAAAAGAATTTTTGCTAGAGACAGTGTTAGCAGCATATGTTTAGAATGGAAATCAAGTCTCAATTTAAGAAAAAGTATCAATTCTTACTATTATGTCTAATCAGAAAACAAAAATCCTCTTACCGTAATGCAGAGTAGACTCCCAAAGATAAGAAGGAATAGTCTGGATCGTAGTACAGATAGACAGAGGACACGCAGTAGGGCAGGATATCAATGACACCCACAGCTATTATCTTCCCATCCAGCCAGTACTGCTGGTGAAAAGAACCGTAGCCACATTCTGGTCCATTTGGTGGATTCTCTGCCTGAGAAAAACAGGATATCATTATCAGACTGATAGATTTCCAGTAAAAACAACAATTTTAGGGATTTTAAAAGAAAATACTGTAAGAAATCTTTCCTGCTATGCACGCTTAGAGAAAGGAAATAAAGAATTTGAGAAACAGGGGAAACAATATTAATTCTCTATATCGTTTTTGATTGTCACTGTAGAATAGATCTGTAGAATCACAGAACATCTCAAGTTGGCAGGGACCCATAAGGACCATCGAGTCCAACCCCAGCTTCACACAGCATCACCCAAACCCAACGTCTGAGAGCGGTGTCCCAGCACTCCCCTGAGCCTCTGCCAGAGCTCAGGGGAGCTTTTCTCTAACCCTCACCTGACGCAGCTCCATGCCATCCCTCAGGCCCTGTGACCAACCCCAGAGAGCAGAGCTCAGTGCTGCCCCTCTCTACCCTGTGAGGATCTGTGGGCTGCTATCAGGGCTCCCCTCAGCCTGCTCTGCTCCATGCCCAGCAGACCCACAGAGCTCAGCTGCTCGCAAATTCTGCCCTCTGGGCCCTTCATCATCTTGGTTGCATATCCATGATCAGCAGCCTTTGGTCACAGCAGTTCAGTTCCTCAGTGTAGCCACTGAGATTCTTTGGGAATAGGTTTATAAAAAGCACTTGTCAGCTCACGATGTAGGGTTTACTCTTTATGACCAACTAAAGAACTTTCATCTAGAAGCCTGGAGTTCTCTGCTGCCTCAGAACTTGGAGCTTCTTGCTGTGAGCCCACAAAGAGAGCTTCTGCAAAACCACTGCTGATGTGCGCTGGGCTTTGAACACACAGCAAAGTACACTCCCACACTGGGTAAAAGCTCTTAAGCCAGGATGCCTCAAATTACAAAGAAAATTATCTCCTAATTTCAATTGTATTGTGCAATCAACTCTGGCATGCCTTTTCCTCCAACATTAAGTTACTTTAATCCTGAATTTCGCAGCGCTGAATTTAATTATCCATCTAGTTGTGTTTTTCACTGTATTGCCAGATCTTCAAAAAGCAGCTTCTCACTCAATAAATCTGACAATACTACCTGCTATTACCAACTGTTTTGCATTACAACAGCAGGAGGAGGGTTTAATCAAGTATTTTGATACAGTAGCGTAGACTGAAGAGATGACGGGCAGTAGAAGCTATTCTAATTGTTACCATGTGTGTCAAAAGAAATCAATCACTTGGACAAAAATCATTTCAACTGACTTACCCAACCAATAAGTCCTAAAATAAAGGCTGTACAATAAAGCATTTACATTTTTATTCAGTCACATAGCATACAACTAGGTATGTAGCTGAAGATATGCCATACAAGTGAAATGATCAAATATTTGAGAGCTAAAGCTGCAGAATATTGGGATATTAAAGGGGGGATACTGATACATGAAACTGAGGTTCTTTTCATTTAGGAGAAGCCTACTCATTTGGTAATCACTGTTCCATACAATATCCTCAACTTTTCAGTAGAGCCAAATGAAATCACACAGCCACTATTAAAGTTTTTAAGTTGGGACATGCTCAAAGTTTGAGAGCTTGAAATTAAGAGATTTTCTTTAAGAGTAACCTTAAGAGACCAGGTTAAGTTCTTAACCACCACGGTGCAGCAGGTGACTTAAAGAAGGAAGCAATCCTAGGGGAAACGTCACTTGTAATTTAACACAGACTGATTTAAATAATCAGATAAAACAGGTTTCATTTCTTTTTCAAAAATAAATTATATAGAAATTAATAAATGTGATAAAAGATTGTCTGCAACAACATGGAAAAGATTTTCTTCTACAGGTAAAAGACTGCTGTGTGCACGGGAGCCCAACCTTGGAATAGCATTGCATGGCTTCAGTCACATCTGCCAACTGCAGCATCAGCTCAGTTAAGAACTTTTAGTAAGGCATGAACTGCAGCATTATTCCATTAACTCAATTATAAAGAAATCCACAAACATAAAAGAGGCTGTGTTCTTTAACAAGGATAACAAGCACAGTACTCATTTCAGGCAAAACGTCCAGGGATCTGTTACATAAAGTAAATAACATTTTTAAAAAGCACATTCTCCTCCTCCTTGAGAAGTTTTCATACAATATAATCCTTTGTAGCATTTGTAAGTACTATGTTTTCTCCAATTTCTCAGTGAATACTTGGCTCCTTTGCCTTGATTTCTCACATACCATCCAGGCCATTAGACATGTAACGGGCCCAGCATAGGAAATCCTCCCTGTGAGCAGGTTATACCATTTCACACTGCTGATACAGCCACATGGGAGCACGGCTGTCAAAGGCTGTGTAAAATATACACGGGACATCACGCAGTTGAGTCCCACCAGAGAAGGGAGCCCTTATCAACACAAAATAACACATTAGCCCTTATACTACAAAAACCCGAGCTGCTCTTGCCACTGAGAACATCATTTCTCTGAGTAATGAATCAACAAATGTAACGTGAGAGATGTTACATGGAAAGAGATCAAAACCAATATCCTCTTACTTCCTCACGCAATTAATGTTCAAATGATAGGTGCTGCTAGTCATCTGAAACAAAAGCCCCTCTATCCTCCAGAACATACATAAAGAAATGCAAACATTTGAAATTAACTGTTTTGTTTATATTCATTATATGCATTAAATAAGTTGTATGAAAGGACTAAACACTAAAACTAGAACTAAAATTCAGGCTATGCGATTCAAGGCACAAATAAATGTGCTATATTAGGAACTATTAATACTCCTTAGTTTTCATAGCTATTTCTGCCCTATATTTTCTTCATGAACGGGTGATTGATCATAATTTATTATACGTTATTAACATTTAAATATTTAATACTGTCTGGCATTACATGCTGCCCTAATTAATACAATCCAATGTAATAAGTGCTTATAATGAAACTTCAATAATGGTGAGAGCACTCAATTTTCTTCAAAGCACACTGGTCTTTCACTTTACTTCTAATACATTTCAGTGTTATTAATATAGAAATTAGACTAGTTAACCCCTAACCCAGACTGGTGTGCAACTACGAAAGGCACTGTACCATCCCCCAGGAAAATGTGTCTTAATCCTGATAACTGCATGATTGTTTTTCTCTGGGAGGTTTCATGAAATCTCCTACTTTGAACGTTTCCATTTTACTCTCTGCTGTGGATGGAAGGAAAAAAAAAATATGAAATCCATGCTACCCTACACAAAGAAAAATTTAAAAAAAAAAAAAAAAGCAACCAAGAAGCTCTTGATTTCTACCTCAAGTGGAAATTATTTGCCAAAGTGAAGTGATAAATTCCAGCAGTTCTTCTCCCAAAGGCACACACACAAAACCTACCATATGGTAGTTTTCTATCTGACTTGGCTACTAACGGGTCTCCTGTTCATTACTGTCTCCTCCTTTCATTAGGGATTAGTGGAGATGCAGCCTACAAATATAGGCTGTGTAAGCAGAGATGTAGCACTACAGGCTTCCATCCACACAAGAGGGGAAAAAAATAAGAAAAAAAACCAGCAATGCACCTTCACATCAAAATAGTACCTACAGTACCAGCGGCTCAAGGGAGGTGTTGGTAGCTCTGTTGCATACTTCCCTCTCTATGCAACACTGGTAAGGATGCAACTGGAATATTGGGTCCTGTATAGGGTAATACAGACTGACTTGGGAAGGGCCATAAAGATGATTAAGGACTGGAGCATCTGACGTACAAGGAGAGAGCTGAGATCCTTCAGCATCAAAATCAGATGATCTGGGGGAAGGTTTTGTTTATACGTATAACACCTGACAGGAGGGAATAAAGCTGAGGGAGCCAGACTCTCAGTAGTGCCCACTGACAGGACAGGAAGCAATGGGCACTACATAAAAAACGGACTAAATTCACTCTGAACAAGAAAATTTTTCTATTAAAAGTGTGGTTCAACACTGCCACAGACTGTGCCAGCAAGAGCTGAGTGCAAAGATGCACAGAAAGATCCCATAATGCTGAGTGATTAAAGAGAGAGTAGAAATACCAAGCGTTCATAAATACCACATGAAGTGCACTAAAAAACACGTGTTGCTATATGTACATCCAAAACAAAGGGTGATTAGCCATGCTGATTTTTTGTAGGGAGCCCTGCAAGGTGCTCAAGGCCAGGCTGGATGGGGCCTGGGCAGCCTGGTGTAGTGAGGGGCAGTCAGCCCATGGCAGAGGATTGTAGAATGGCTTGGTTTGGAAGGGACCCTAAGGATCATTATGTACCAACCCCCTGCCACAGGCAGGGCCACCAACCTCCAGAAAACCATCCAGAGGATTGGAACTGGATGGGCTCTAAGGTCCCTTCCAACCCAACCATCCTGTGATTCCAATGGTAAGCTACTCTCCTGTGCTGAGCCACTGGGGTAAGAGACAAATATTCAGATATAGCTTCTAAGAGGAAAGGAACACCAAGCAAAAACCAAAATCAGTTCTCTACTGTACCCTGTTTACTGCTAGAAAATCACATAGTTTTCTGCTACTACATACTGTATCATTTTTTAAAACCTATTCATTTTTCTTTATGCCAGAGCCCATAGCCAAAACTGAAACTAAACACAGCAGCAAAATGAAGAAATAAAGACAGGAAGAGTTTGGGCATCGATACTTATTTGCAGTTAATAATGATATTAAAAACTTTTTTTTTTTAAATTACAAATTGAAATCATGTAAAACTTAAAATTGATTCTAAATTATTTTTGTTCCAAAGAGTAAACAGACTGCTCACTACTAGATTTTCTTGTGGCAACTGTTTCAGAATAAAGAATTTCAAGAATCTCTTGGCCTCTGATACAAAACCCCTTTTATTTAACTTCATCTAATTGAAGACATCTGTAGTGGTGCCACACAAAATTTAATTCAAGCTTCAAAATGTCAATAAAAAGTGTCTGTAAGAAACAATACTGGCATAAACCTGGCGGGGAAGCGTGCATCAACATCTACGTAGCCATACAAAATTAAGAATATAATAGCAGTCTGCTGCCCGAGTTGACGAGGTGATAAAAGCCCTTTTCCTATAAAGCCTAATGAGCTCTATTACTCTTCAGCTTTCAGGAATGCAAAGGCCAGTGGACTCAGCAGAGTAAAAGCAACAAACTCTCCACACATGGATTCATTCAAACTGCGACATATCGCATTACCAGTGTAATTACTATAACCTGACAATTTCATTACAGTCACGCTGTACTTAACTCTTTAAGACTAACAAGAAAGACAGTGAAACAGATCTACAACAGTTTGCTTACTGGAAAAGAAACAGCAGCATCTCTCCTCAACTTTTAACTCAGACTGAAGACAAACACAAGGCCAGTAAATTATTTAGTAATATTTCTCTTAAGGAAAAGAACATAAGTTGAGTACAGTAATTTCTGCCTTTTTGTTTGTTTTCTTTTTTTCCTACTGCAGTGATATGAAATTCAGGGGTAGTTAATTATTCAGCTCCTCAGACTCCTTTACAGATTCAGTGTTACCTTCCTTACTGGCTGCTGATGATACAACGCCGTGACACCCATCCGTGCCATCTATACCCATGATGTACCAATTACAGAAAATAAAGAGGAAAGAATACACTCACTTCACAACTCGTGTCTAGAATTAATGCTTACCTCAAGGGGAGAATCGCAGAGGAATCGTGTGAACTGCATCAAGGTAAATACATCAAAAATGTGTCCCAGAAGACGGTCCAAATATGCAAAGTAGAAAAACAAGAATATTAGTAATACTTCAGGATATACTACAGCTCAGATAAGCATATGCTCTCAAAGCATTATAATTAAAAAAAAAACAACAGATTTTAGGAGTTGAAATAAAATTTCCCAACAAATTCCCCACCTTCTGATTTGTGAACAAGAAGATACAATAACTAATTATCCAAGTCACTTAACTTCTATAAGATAGAAGATATTTAAAAGTGAGATGAGAGAGAATTATCACCCCGTAACACAGATCTGTCATTTATTCTAAATTACACATTGCTTTTCTATGGGACCTCCTGCAACAGGAAGCTTTTTCCCACAGTTCCACTGTGCATGTCCCATCACTGAAGGATGGGGCTTAGGGCCATCGTGTCTCTCATATAAATTAACCAAGGCTATTTGCAATCACCATCAGAAGCCAGCCTGATTGAATTTAAAGATGGAAGGGGGGAAAAAAAAAAAAATCAACTTCCTGAAAGTGCAAATATTTTCAAGACTAGATTCTTTACTCAGTATGAAATGTTGTGCTACAAATAATCAAACAATAGGCAAGCTTTTAACGAACTGGAGCTTGTTCAAGATTCTAAGAGCAGTAAAATATAATAGCTGTTTACTCACCAACATTTACATATTTGATACAAATACTTCCTTACTGGTAGACTCCACATAAAACATATTAAAAGATATTACAAAGTTCTGGTATGTATTTAACCCCAAAACATTCCTTTGTTAAACAGCTAAGTTTGTGTTACACAGTTCCCTGCCCTCCTGTAACGAGCTGAGTGATTTATTTAATAAGTCAGTGGTTAACAAACTGTAAAGAATAATAAACAGAAACTTGAAATGTTCAGCTTGATAAAAAGAATATAATGATACCCACAAGAAAACTAATCACAAGATTTTTTTGGTCAAGAATCCTACAAATTCCTCAGCTAAATAAGAGATCAGTTTTCTTCTTAAAGAGAGATGCATCAAAAAGGCAGGGCACTACTTGCAAAACTTTTGACCATCAGGAAGCTGTGCCGTGTGGGCACTGCAGCCCTGGCACAGGTACCCAGAGAGGCTCTGGGTGGAGATCTGCAAAGAGGAGACCCCAAACCCACCTGGATGTTGGTCCTGGACACCCGCATCAGCCTCAGCCACCCAGATTGCTCACTTCTCCCCATGCAGGGGACAAGAGGAAACAAGCAACGCTAAGAAGCGCCAATACTACAAATGGCTGCCTTAGGACAGAGTCTCATATACAACCTAAGTAGTTATAACCACTACTTTTCTTCCAAAAAAGCCATAAATCAGGTTTTATTAACAAAAACACAGCCTCTGGGATATATATGGATCTGCAAACATTAAGTGAACCATTCCCAATGTAGTTCAAAGGAAACCTTAATGTCTTCTAGGATGCACTGAAAGGTATTCCAGTGCTGATGCTAAAAGAATCAGGGCTTCACAGAGTCAGACTTCAGATTTCCCACTCAAATACACAGTAATATTCTAGCTTACCTATGAATAAATGATAAATTTTTGGGATAAACACTGAATTTCTACTGAGCTGTCACTGAAAACAATGCAATGTGTATTTTCCATAACTGGCAATTTTAGATGTGCTCATCACCAAAGCAGTGGATACCCTAAATTACTGAGTTTAGAAAAACAAGTTATTGTGATATCTTAATTCAGTTCCAAAATTGTTTATGATTTGCTGGATAGGGACAGAGAGCACAATGGGAAAAAGGCATAGACAGTATTTGAGGAGAACAAAAGTAACTCAAAATTTGAATTATCGAGTTATGCTCCCATAAATAAAGAACAGCCATTTACAAATTCCTCCGGTGCTCGTGCATCAGTCACTACAGCCAATGCCTTTAGAATGTGCAGGCACCAGAAGAATAAACCATGTGTTATTCATTTTGATGTCAGAAGACCCCCAATAGTTCTTAATCTGTAACTTTAGCTTTATAGTGCAAGTCAAAGCCCTATGGGTGAGAGAACCGAGCCAACAACACTTTTCAAATAGCTGTATGGATTCTCCAGGCCCCACATTGGGAGGGGGGGACGTTCCAAGTGTTCCAAGCATAACTTCTGCTTGCAACTGTCTCCACTGGTGGCTAGAAAAAGAATTTACTGCTCTTGAATTTGTACCACAGGCTTAGCAGAATGAAACACTGCAAGTTTTATTACAGATTAGTTCATCCCTTTATATTTGTTGAAGTTCTCAGGTCAGATCAGTTTCTTAATCAAACTCAAGAAAACTTCAGGAAATTGTGAATCAAATGAAGCATTTCATTTGATAAAGAAGAATTTAATTCACACACAAAGGGGGAAAATAACAGATATTTTAGATGTGCTCACCTTCTTGTTGTCATCTCAACCCCTACTCTCCCCTCACACCACCAAAACCACAACACCCATTGTAACTCAAGAATACACCTTGTCCACATGTGTACCTAAGCTCAACTATACATGAGATTCATTTTCTCATGTGACAAACTCATTTTTATGACTGCAGGATTATTATGAACACAACCCAAAAAACGATCCAACGAACCATGAAAGAAATGCAGTCAAAAGCTGGTGTTTATGTAAAATAAATCAACCTGTCACACGGGCACAATTGAAATTCCTTTCACAAAGTCATACTTTTCTAATTTTAATTTCAAATTGAATTACATAAGCTTCAATCTTGTAAAAACCATATATATATATGAAACAGCAAGATTCTTTCTTTGGTGCAAATTAATTTCAGTTGCCATAAAGAAGCCATCACAGCAACCAGAACGCCAGGAAAGAAGTTCAAATAAAACTGAGAGAAGATGACAATGCTAAGGACTAAAAATGGAAGGAGAGGGCAGAAAGATAACTGAGTAAAAGCACATGCACACCTTTAAAAAGCTGCAATAAAACTGGAAGCTGTACAGGCAAAGGAAGCCATCCAGGCCATCCAGACACTTTGGATGCCAACCCAGCATGGGTTTCACCTGGTAACTCAGTAACTTACAAGTTTAAATAAATACATCTTGGCTGTCAAACATGAACTCTCCTTGTTCATCTTCACTTGCAGAGTGACAGAAATAAGAAATACACAGTTAAAAAAAAAAAAAAAAACTTTTAGTAGCCACAGACCCAAAGCTGAAAAAAGAGCATTTAAAAGACAGTCAATAGGGAAAGAGTCAATTTAAAGTCTGTTTGACTTAAGTGCAGTTTTCATAGCAAGGATCATCAGACCGATGAAACAAATAATTGGTGATGGGACAACATTTAGATTTCAGAATTACTATTTCAATTTATTGTGACCAAAATCGCTGTGGCTTCGTCTCTTAAGAGAACATCATTCTTAAAATAATGGAGATTTGCTGCAGTAAAGTGCTTATATAGAAAAGTCGGTGCCAAAATAAGGAAAACCACATAAACTGGGATGCAAAAACTGAAATGAAACAGTATGGACTTGGCTTAGTTGACTGGACACCTAAATGTTTGGGCTCTTACAGGCATTTAGAGAATAAAATTAATGGATCCACAGCAGAAGGCCACACAGAATGGAGCAGGCAGTCAAGCACCAGCTCTGTAATCAGCACAGTAAGAGATCCCCATGGCAAAGGGACTGGACCCACCATGAGAGCCAGTCACCAGTGAGCACTGCCATTGACTCCAATGACTAAAAACTTATTCAAGAGCGTTCTAAAAGTGTGCTGCTGCCTAGGCAAGCTAAGGGGGCTACAATAACCACAAGGGCATGGTTTGTCTTTCGCACATTCTCTCACTAGCCAAAGAAATGGGAGACTAGGTTAGAGTGACCTAAGGGTCTGGAGCTTGCTGCTGATACCAACTTGGGGTTGATCAGCACGTGCTCCTCAGCATTTCCTAGGCTGCTTGCTCAGCTTCCTATAGTAGTTCAAGTGTATTTCTGGGAGGCAATTAAAGAAACTGGATAAGAAAAAAAAAAAAAAACATACCTATTTCAGTAATTTTTTGCACCTTTTCAAACAATGTATCTTTTGTGTGTTGCTAAATTCTTTTCTTCCAAGACAAATATTTGGTTAAGCACAAAGTAAAGCGAGTGTCCAGCCAGCTTTGCAGAGGGAACTGACACAGATACACTATTCTTCTACAAGCTTGTCATTATAAAACACCCATGAAAAGTTAAATAACTTGCTCCAGCAGGTCCAAACAACAATAAACTGTTCTCTCTGGCTCCTTCTGGTAACTACTGTAGATTTTTTTTTTTTTTTTTTTTTAAGATTATTTATGGAAATGTTTTCTAACTTGTATTGCTGCACATAGCTTGTTTCAGTCACACTTCAGCCCTTTTCCTTAAAGGCAAACACTACCATAAGAAGACTGAAAAATCACATTAATGAAGTAGGCATATAGTGCCATTGTTTCAAAGCTCTCACAATAGCCATTAAGTGTGCCAGAGAAGAGGCAGGGAGAAGAAAAATGCTGCATTTCTAACATTTACATGACAAAAATATCATGTAAAAACTGTATGGAATTATAGGCTCACTTTTTAACTGAATACAGCTTAAGAGCAAAAGTAGCCAACAGCTATACTGTGTATATATTTGTAGTGGATACATAATGTAAAGTAGATATTGACAACTTATATGCTCCAAGAAGGATGGTA
This sequence comes from Meleagris gallopavo, assembly GCF_905368555.1. NCBI lineage: Eukaryota > Metazoa > Chordata > Aves > Galliformes > Phasianidae > Meleagris > Meleagris gallopavo. The sequence continues at coordinate 30,428,459 of NC_139411.1, forward strand.
GGAAGGACAAGATAGGGTCAGAAATGCAATGCTTCTGGTGAGGTGGATACTTAATTGTTAAGAGAGATCCCACCTTCTGCCCAAATTAGCCAGGGATTGCATCACTGCAATCAGAACTTTGCTTTCCTGTCACAGAACGGCCAAGAAGTTCTCAGCCTATTTGTTTTGTTTACAAACTTTGCCCTGGGGCTTGCCAGCTTAACATCTGCATCTACCAATCAAAAAATCAAGAACAGCATTTTAACAGTATATGTATATAAAACACTGAAGCTGGTAGCAAAACGTTCTGAAGCATTTCTGTTAACCATTCTAAAGCTGGGTTATGTCAAATCACAGGATCTCCCACATTTACATTCTGCACAGCCCTCCCTTCAACTGCTCCAAGGAAAGCCAGGTATCAGGCTGCCATGCAAAAGTAGAAATATATACGAAGTTTTCTCTTAGCACAGCCCCACAAAGCATGGAGCATAACCTTTGTAGAGCTGGTTCTACAGCTGCATCAGGGATGCTAGCAAGGAATTTGGACCCAAAGTGCCTGGAACGCTATCTGCAAACAGTCCTTTAAATAAGAATTTGTGATAAATGATAGAATCATATGCTCATATTCCTTACTCCAATTATTTGAGAACTTACTAAATTTTCATGGGAATTCATAGAATCATGGAATTGTTTGAGATGTGATGCCTTCAAATGCTACTTGGTCCAACTCCACTGTGATAAACATCTCCATCTAGATCAGGGTGTTAAATCCAGGTTGTAAAACCAAATCCAGATCCCAGACACCAACAGGACCTACTCCTAACTTCTGATTCTTCTCAGCTCCCACAGTCCCTCACTTCCCAAGCCCTGTCTACAGGCTCCCTCCAGCTAGCAGCTGTGCAATGGAAGGAAACCACACCTGACTCAACCTGAGCAGCTGACACAGGTATGGCTCCATCACCAGTCACAGCCCTTCACGCTGCAGTCAGAGCTATGCTGAACAATGGAAGCTATACACAACTATATACTATGGTTGTTCCAGTGCAAATTAAAGCAGTAGCCATCAAGCCTGCAAGCTAAAAAATATTATTTTTTCATATGAAATTGGAAAGAAAAATGTGTTTCAATTGTGCTTTGTTTGGGGATAAGAGTTGATTTAACTGATTGCCTGTAGGAGCAAGACCCAAGGAAAATACAAGCTGTCAGAGCTGATGAAGTTCACTGCGTGCATAAATCAAGTCTCACTATCATAACAAATAAATAGCCAACATATCACTATTTTTACAACACTAATGGTACTAAATAGCTGAGAATAAATGTTTGCAATAGCGTTACAGCTTTTTCCTTCTCTATACGGCATCAAGTTCAATACAGACACAGAGCTCTGCCAGATGGAAGAGAAGAGCCACGAGGCAACAATAAACACTGTAGTTCATAGAATCATAGAATGGCCCGAGTTGAAAAGGACCACAATGCTCATCCAGTTCCAACCCCCTGCTATGTGCAGGGTCACCAACCAGCAGCCCAGGCTGCCCAGAGCCACATCCAGCCTGGCCTCGAATGCCTCCAGGATGGGGCATCCACAGCCTCCTTGGGCAACCTGTTCCAGTGCCTCACCACCCTCTGGGTGAAAAACTTCCTCCTAACATCCAACCTAAACCTCCCCTAAATGCATATGCACGCATCAGAAGAGAGCAACCTGGGATGAACCAAACTTGATTTCTAAATACAATGAACAACTTTGATACCTCTGCTGTAATATTTTAATATAAACTAATTGCAATATGCAGTCTTGCATGCAGGAACTCTTATAAAAACTACTGACAAAAAACGCAGGCCATATTTTACCACACCAGCCAGAAAAAATAATCCAGTGCTATTCAAATGCCTGTTGCTGAATTTCAAAACCAAAATAAAATACCGGCTGCAATGGATAAATGCAGTTTTGTATTATGCAGAAGTTACGACAAAGCTATATTATCAAGATTCATTATATTTCTTATGACAGCTGAAGAAAAAAAGGGACAAAGTGCCATTCACTACATTTATTTGCATAATCATGGTGCTCTGGATCTGCTGATCAGCTTTGTGCTCCAGCTGATCTTTCACCAGAACACAGGGAAACAGTGCTTGCTTAATGAAAGGATGCTCAGCCTACTGTCTCTCAGCTCATTGCAGAAGTTGTTCTTATTCAGATTCTCCCTGTAATTCTTTTTCCCCATTGCAGCTCAATATTTTTCCCAGAAAATAAATACAACTCTACCACCCAAGCAGAAAAAAAAGAAAGTAACTTGTAAACATACAAACTCTTGTAATTGTTTACAATAGGGGATTTTTATGAGTGCAATATGTGCAATTGTGTATATAACATTGAATATAATCTTCCAGTACTTCTGCAAGGAAAAGTTATATGGTAACAAGCAATAGCTCTATTGTATTTGGAACAGTGCTACCACCCTGGACTGCAGGAAAAGATCTATGTACACAACTTCCAGGCAGAAGAAACACACAGAATGTGACAAACACTAAAACAGACTCTTCCCTTGCACATTTTCATCTCTTCCAAAAATGAGCACTTCAGGGATGTAGCTCATCCAGGAGCAGCCTTGGACAAATTTGTTCAACAGGCAGCAATACACCTATTTCTCATGTCTGTATGTTAACTCATTCAGAGATACTCATTCATTTACTCATTCACTGTTATTACTTTCCCATTTAATAGTGTCATAGAATCATAGAACCCTTAAGTGTGGAAAAGACCACCAAGATCTGCAAGCTGAGCCATCCCCACCATGCCCACATCAGTGCAACATCTCCACAGGTCTGGAACACCTCCAGAGATGGTGACTCCACCACCTCCTTGGGCAATAACCTCTTGGGATTTCCCCCAAGTCTTTCAGATTTTCCCAATAGCCCATTTAAAGATAAGAATTAAGTATACAGGAATATCTAAGTGGTAAAATACACCTGCTAGTTGTCTGTATAAAGCAACAGCTTGTATTCTTGTCACTAGTCTTCATAAGAGTTCCTAGAGTTCCTGCATACAAAATGTGTATTGCAGTTAGTTTACATTAAGATATCATTAATTTGTAACACAGGCACAAGAGAGAGGTGAGTGGGTGCTGTCCTTTCAGCCAGCTTGATTTTCTGGAGCTTCATCACAGAAGTTGGAAACTCACCACCCCAGCACAAAGCAGCTGGCCCAGAAGGAATTCTCATATTGTGTCTCTCATTCCACAGTTTCCAAACTTGAGACCAGCTTTAAAGATCATTATCAAGCACCTGCATTCTGCCAGGATAAGGACAGCATCCAAACACCACGTTAGGAAGAACATGACTCAGGTTAAAGAATAAACAGATAAGGCTTTGGCTTTTACCAAAGCATTTAAAACGCACAATCCTGCACTATCTTAAGTTATTCAGTGCCTTCAACAAGGTTATCAGAGTAGTAAAACAAGTAAAATGTTTTTGCTTTTTTTTTTTTTTTTTCTTTTTTTTGAAAGTATGGCCTAAATTAACACAAGGGACAAACACTGTTTTGTTAGATAGCCAAAGCATTCAGCAGGGTATGGCTGGCCAAAGTTAAATACAGTTTGCAAGGAGGTACTGAAGATAGCATAGCTGGATTCTCATACAAGAACCATTTGTATAAAGATTAAGAAAGGCAGTTTCAGAAATAAAAAGTAGATAGCATTGCATCAACATGAGCTGTGCTACAGAACAGTGCCAGAACGTTACAGAAACCACCATCTCTGAATGAGACCACCACTGCAGAATGAGAAAAGAAAAGCCACTGTAGTGACCGAGTACAGGAGCAAGAGGAGAGAACCAGCAATGCATTTTTCAAGATGCATTTTCAATAACAGAAAGCCAGGGACAGGACTACAGGATGCTGAATCAGAAACAGTAGCAGAATAATTGCATTTAAAATGTGCAAAACAGTATCAAAAAAATGCAGATAGCTTTTATTTAGTTATTTTGCTGCTGGAAGTATTTTAGTAGACCCACCAGAGGTTGACTAGTATCTGAACCCAACTAGATGTTAAGAGCAGCGTGAACAGAACTTCTAATCTGCACACCTTTAGTCATCACAAGTGGAGCTCAATCTTACAGCTGCTGCTGTAGTAGAAATTGCCAGCTTTGGAGTGACAGCTGATAGCCCCATCTGCATCAAAAATAAACTTCATCCAGAAAATCTTCACCACTAGATGAGCTCAGTGACAGAGCTCTTTCCTATTTCGTATATACTATTAAATAGCTGGGCTGGACAAACCTGCATGCTTCAGAAACACAGCCTGCTGGACTTGGTGCCGTTTCACAGAGCAGGAGGCAGAAGTGAAGTGCTTTTCATGGGCCACTAAAAAAGTTATTTATTGGGAAGGCAGTTTGTCTCCTTAATTACACGGAATGTTTATTTTCTAGCATTTCATTTAGCAGTTAATAAACTGCCTTACATCCTCAGCCATAACATCTTCTCACTGTCACCACAGACAAGCTCACACTGTAAAATCACAGACAGATAGGGCTTTGAAGGGAGCACTATTAAAATGAAGGATGCAGGGGGTTGTTAAGGGTTTGCTGACAGCAAAATTTGGATTTACAAACCTGGAAGAGAGGTTTCCCGCTTCCCAAACATCACATTTTGAAAAGAGAAACATTACTAGAACTACTAGAACTCTCTCTTCTGCCTCCTCACTTAAGATCTTGATGGAAAATTGTATACATGTTGCATTGGTGCAAAAAGACCTTCCACATTCACTGAGCAATAATCAGCTTCATGGCTTACATATGTTAATACTGTGAACATTTTATAACTTTCCATATTAGTGTTATTTTAAATTAATCAGCAAAATTATAAATCCCTTCCTAAAATTGCATTTTAATGCAATATAGTTAATATGAAAACTAGTCTACCTAATGCAGGCAGTTGTAATGCCAACAACTTAAGAATACATTCCAAGGAGAACTTATTAATATATCCCACAATAATCTTTGTTGGATTCTGAATTTAAATGTAGGCTGGTTTCTGAAGATGAAATGTTCAGCCAAATATAAAATTGAATACTTTTCCTCAACTAGAAATTCCCCACATATAAAAGAGTACAGGGCTCTCTCTGAAAGAGGCTCAACAACTCTGAGGTTCATCTACCGTACGTAGATATATGTGCACAGATTAAGAGCTAGATTTCAGATCCAAAGAAAAATCCTGGATGTTTGCCATTTTAAGACCCAAAGCAGACCTGTAAGTACTCCGAGAAAGCCCTGTGCATAATACAGAATTTCATTTTACCTATGCTTGAAAGAAATGCCTGGCTCCACAATGTCTGTATGACATGAAGTCTGAAAAAGAGCGTGAGAAAAATTGAGGGCTTTCAGATAGCACTTCCCACTGTTCTTCTAAATAACTTGGAGCAGTTTCACCCTACTTAGTATCTAGTATAGATATAGAGGTTCCAATAGTTCTCCTCCCCCAAAGATTAGGTATTAGGGCCTCTAAAACAGATTAAAATACTTTTTGTGTAATTATGAGTGATTTGGACCATCACACCCAAGCCTAAACCAAGCCATATATTCTGCCCCAAAAGAGATTAATGAACAGGGCACGAGGTGCCATTCAAAAGTGAACTGTAAGCAGTCATTGATACTGTCCTTCAGATTCATGATGAGCCTTTTATTGAAAAAAAATCCATAACTGAACAAATAAGTAGACATAGGAAGTTCTTACCACCCTGTCAATGCAACAACACAATTTTAATAGTAAAGGCATGCTACTGTATCTAAGCATTAAGGCTCGAATACAATCACTGTAGCAGACAAATGAAGTCACACATCAGACCAGGTAATGCTTCTTACAAATCTATTAAATAGGTCAGAATTTCCTGATGTATTTCCAATTTTTACCACGTTATAATTAACTCAATTTATATCAGAAATTGAGAAAAAGGCAGCAGTTATTATTGTTATAAGTCTCACTGTGTTACAAAACAAAGCGAAATAAAGTTTATGGCTTTCCACAGTAGCATTACAGAGATCTTACAAACATGCTCCCCTTACATTCTCTCGATCTAAAGCCAAAAATGGTTATGTGGTTTTATTATTCTACCTGGAAAGCAGCCACAGTTTGCTAGGTATCACTTCTGCGCAAGTCTTGCTCTTAAGAACCAAAAGCTCTGGCAGATCAGTACTCAAGCCTTGCATTTGCAGTAGATAGAAGAAATGATGGATCTGAGATACCAGCTTTGTTAATTTTGCTAATGGAAACATTGTGGCAAGAGCCAAAGAACCAGAAGATGCTTGCTCAGAACTCTACTTGTCTTTTTAAGCCTTGTTAGATTAGGATTAGCATCCTACAAACCCCTTTTCCTATTGTAGAAGGCTCTTATTCATGCACAATGCACTCTGAATCGAAGGCAACCAGCCCAAGTAGTATTTTTGCACTATTCCTACTGCAAACTTGGGTTCTAGTTAAGAGCTACGCTTGGCAGTAAAGCATGAATAAAACTGAGATTTTTAAAACCTTAGCCTATTACAGAAAGCAAAGCAAAGAAAAATTAAGGAAAAGCATGAAAGTAACAAACAACTTTAAAGCAGAAATACTTGTCATCAAAAAGGCACTTCCATACCCTTATCCCACTTCCAACAGAAATATCTCAGTTCCAAACCTCTTTAAAAGTCCTGTAACAACACTTCTACTTAACGTGTTAACGTTGCATGAGAGCAGTGCTTCCCCCCCTTCCCTCTGGTTCAGCTTTTCCTTCTCAAAGCCTACAGCAGAAGCTTACTAAAAAACACAGAAGCTCCCTGTCTGTTTACATTTTCCCTCCCAAACTGAAACTCCAGTATTTCAACATTTAGAATCATTCTAGCAGATACCATTTCCCACCATTTAACTGCACAGTAAGAATGTTTTCATAAAGGTGCATGCAGTGAACTGTACCTCATTTTCGCCACATTCAGAAGGTGTGTCCTTGTGTACAGCCATCTGATACTTGGCAAATAAAGTGGCTGACTGGTTGAAGGATGATTTGAACTGTGGGTCCTCAAAAGAGACAGGTACTAACCTCACCTTCAGAGCAAGGAAAATACAAGCATACTGTTTTGAGTGCATATAATCAGATAATATGCTTCTGAAGGTAAGGCTAGTGGAAGATCTTCTCCTATCCATTTCAAAGCCTTTGAAGTCAGTATTCTACTTTAAATATAATAAAAAGTAAATCTTCTATAGGGGAAAGTATATTTATATGGCAACTAACACTAGCCTTAAGCTGACTGATGATACTTCCATTAAAGAATAAAAATTACATAACACTAGAACATTCCAAAGCACCAGCTTACTCAACCTATTATTTTTTTTTTGTTACCAAGTAACTAACAAACCAACAACAAATTTTTCTATGTACAACCCCAAGAACTATCAAAATGTTTTAATTTCTAGTGGCACATCACTTGACCCCAGTTTAGCTATTACATATTCTTACTACGCACACTTTTCATCCAAAACTCTGAAGTTTTTCTTCTTAGTTTTATTTGAGACGTAGTATGTCCAGCCAAATACCTATCACACATTGCCTGGTCATCACAAGAAGCAGTAACAATGTGTAATTTAGATAGAGTGAGTTGATCACTACTTGATGTGCTTAAATGAAGAGGTGTGCAAAATTTAAGTGAACCTCAAACTAACAACTTGTATGTGTGATAATTTCTTCACTCACATGTTGGCCCTGATCGTGCTTGCTCCTCCACATATGGATGCATTCAAACCAAAACCAATGAGACTACTTATCAGGGCAAGCATCCAGCCATTTTCAGTTCCTGGGAGATTTATGTGTATATGGTCCATGACATTTTACCTCCAAAGCCTCATCTCTTTCATCTCTTATTCAATAGCATAGCCATCTAACTCTAAACTTTTCTGTCTGCGATTAAGACCAAATATTCATAGCACTCAAAAAAAAAAAAGATAAAGGTTTGCACTTTCAGAATGTTGATTGTACTTGATACAGTATTTTACATACTCCTGAGTGTAAGGTAGATATAAAATCCACAGTTGTTTCTTCTAGAGTCTATGCAAGACGCATGAAATGGAGGGGAAGCTGAGCTTTGCATAGAATTCATTTGGCCTTCTGACCTGATTTATAGTTGGTTTATCAGGTGGGTCCTTGTGAATAACCATCTGGTAACGTTTATAGACCTGGTAAGACTCCTGAAATGTGGCTTTGAACTGTGAACTTGGCGGAGATGATCTCACCACCCTCACCTTCAGAAGAAGTTAAACATTTATTATTACAGTACCATGCAATAATTACACATTTATAACATATACAGGCATCACAACAGAGAGAATTTTTCACTTCCTGAAAAAGAACCCTACCACTTAATTAATGTTAGACAATAGCCTTTCAATTCTTCTCACTTCACATTATTGAAGGCTTTTGTATGTAATTCAGAGTAAATACAAGGTTTTCAAGTGATGAACAAACTGAAATGTCTATAGAAGAACCACGTAAGTGGTTTTCAGGAACTAAGCTCCACAAATGGTAAGCAGATTGACATTTTAAAGAGATTTTTGATACATCTTCAAATCTTCTGTTCCTGTGTTTTCTCATCATGCAGAAAAATACTTGAAGGATTCATGCATTTGAAAGACTCATATCTGTCCTCTTTGGATAAAGACCACATTTGCATTGCAATGGTTCTAGGAAGATTTCCAGGTATTTTTCATATTAAAGGAGGAAGAGGAAACAATGTTCCCCTATTCAATTACTAATTAATTTAGGTAGGAAATTGTGTCCTTCCTACCACCACCCTTACATACAAGAAAATAAATTTTAAGAATCCATAAATTAAACTGTTCTTAGTAAAAGTGATTGCTTCCTGACCAAAGGAATGCTATTACATGATGAATGGTGAATTTTCACTACGGTCATTCTCACAGATACCACTGGCTCTAATCTACAAAGAAAAATTTGTCAACAATAGCAAGGAACAATCTGAGGAAAAAACTTCTATAATCATTCTCCTTTAAATTCTCTCAGCATCATCTTAATGAAAACATTCAGACAGGATCATTACATTTGTGAGTTAACTTATCATAAACCTGGAAGAGTTAGCAATTATAGATCAGTCCCATGGTTTCTTGTCAGTTATTGAGGGTGCATTTTTTAAGTCACCACCATTTCAAATAAGTACCAGAAATACAATTCAAATTCAATTTCTAGTACCATTAGTAGCTAAAGGAAAATGTACATATTCAGAAAGCTTTCCAGCTTCCAGAGAAAAAAAAAAAAATGTGTTTACAATTAACCAGTGTCAGCATGTCCAAAAGCCTTCCAGGTAACTACTTCTATAGCAAAAATAGATTTAATTGCAACCAATATATTATGCTGGTTTCGACCATAACTTTTACAGTTTCTAAAGACATCAACACATACCACAGACATTTATAAAAGAGCTATCTTCTCATCTGTTTAGTTTTATCAACAGTTACTGCTTTCTAGCCAAGATTCAGTAGCATAGATAATTTAACTACTTATATGCTGCAAAACTAAATATTGAATGTCTCTCATCGTTCAACACTCAGTTAATTCAAAGTCTTTCATTTTCAAGTCACTCAGTATGAAATCAATTTACAAGTGTTTCGTTCACTGCACTGCTCTCTTCTACAACTGACTGCAAGTGCAAGATTACCCCCTTGTGGTTACACAAAGCTCAGCTGTACCAAAAATATCATCACGTACCACATAAATTCTAAGATTTAAACTGCAGCCAGTTAATAAAGCCACAGAAACTAAACACCTAAGCATTTGCAGAGTTCCAAAAACCAAGACTTTTCTGTAATTTGCCTCCAACAGCAGTGAATGACCCATTACCTCCAATTTGTGCGGTGCATCATCAGGTAAAGGGACAAAAATGAAGTCTTCAATGCTTTTTGGTTGGTTTGCTGTAGACTTCGAGTTTTGCAAGAGTAAAGCTTGATGTTCTGCTTGAAGTGGAGAGCCTTCAAGGGTGCACCTCTGATTCTGAAGGAGTTTCTGCAGTTTTCTTTCTTTCCGTATGTCCTTCGCTTTTCGACACGGTGGCTTGCTCAGATCAGCCCCTTTGCCTGTAAGGAAACAGGCAAAGAATTAAACACCACATTGTGCAAGCCACAAGTAGCCCTCACACGATGACTGAAAAGCAATGGTTAAAACTACCAGTAATTGCAGACCATGGTCTGAACATAACACGGTCCTCCACGTTACAGCTTGTGATAATACCCTGTGTCAAGGGAAGTTGCAATGATTTTTTCCTCTGCAGCTTTCTAATCCAGAGTCAGGAATATATTTTAAAAGTAGTACAAGTAGAATTCCTCTTAAGTCTGTCCTTAAATCCCTCTCATCGAGCAACAAAAAGCTCCTGTTTAGCACACGATATTATGCTGCCTCGTATCCAAACAGCACCAGGATCAGCTTGAAACACTGACAGCAAAAAAGCACAAAACCAAACCACAACCACAAAACCTCACTGTCAAATTCATAAAGAATTATTCTACTGCATTAAAAACACAAGCACTATAAAATTAATACTCCACTTAAATCAAGGAGAAAAAGATGCCCGTGGTCCATTCTACCCACAAAATGTGCTGAAAGGACAGTCACCAAATAAATAACCCATTCCCAACCGCAATTTTTCCCCCACATCTCACAATTTTAATTGATACTGATTTTAAATGCATAAATCCAGATTTCTACAAGTTTACAAAAACAAGATTTTTTCCCCTAACACTCAGTTCTTTCACTTTTACACACCATTACCAGCCACTCCAGGAAGCAGAGAAGTAAGTGACTATCAGACTTCATTCCAGAAGCTGTGTTAAAGCCGTATGAAGCTGCTGCATTGCTGGAAACAGTGGTGGAAGAATTCATGAATTTTCAGGGAATACCTGCCTGATACTTGCAGCTGCTGTAGAAAGTTCCATACAGAGGGAAAGCTGCACTCAGAACTGTATTAGCAGCCACTTAATCCAGTTAATTCCTATAAAACTGACTCTCGTTCTGTGTTTTTATTTATTTTACATACAGTGGTAAATGAGCTGGAGGCCAAAAATAATCCATAATACTAACGATTTCAAAAGGAGAGGAATAATGGAACAAACTAGGCCCACAGAGGGAAGCACAGAATCATTTATCTTGCACAGAACAAAAACTGTAACAAATATTATGACAAACTGCTGAAGCAGTATTTGACGCTATTAGCTTGCTCCTGAAATCCATATATTTGCAAAGGACACACTGGCAACTATTGAAAGACTTAGTGGGAACGTACCCAGAATGGTGAGATGCTTTCATTTGAAGCATTAAGACAAGATATTTCCAACCCAGCTAATATTTATGAGAAATGAAGAATAATCCAAATGCAGACTTAACTATGCCTTATCCCACTTCACTCTGTAGGAGGGCTGCAAACTATGTGGAAATCAATTCTTCCAGGAGGTCTAGGAAAAATATGGTTAGAGCTTTCCTTCTTCCTCACCAGTAACTTTGTGGCCAAAAATGATACTTTCCTTTTGTCCTCTACCCACTTCAAACCTTCCCGTGGATAAGGGCAAGCACTTGCATCCTTCTGCAGACTGGAAATGGTAAAAGGTGAAAGGCTCACAGTGTGCTTAGGTTCACTTCACCTGCATAGAACTGCAGCCTTCAGAGTCACAGCTTCATCTATTGTTACCAATACACCACAGAAATTGTCAAAATACTTCCTACTGGAACCAATTTTCAAGCATCAGTAAAGCTATAAACTATTCTTCCTAATGCACAAACCATACAGAATGTGATGACTTCACTCACCCTGGGTATATCTGTTTTGGTTCATACTAATATACTGAAAAAGCAGTATTTTATTTGAAGGTTAAAACACTACTTTATCAGTTTTGTTTTTCCTGGTGCATTTTGCAATGAAGATGGTTAAAGAAAAGAATGGTGACCTGTCTTTTTCCCAAGATGTACATTAATTATTTTAATTAAATCCCAAGCACAAGCTCTAGTTAGAGGTACAGCATAAGTTAGAAACCAGAGATAACAGTTTTATGAGAACAAGATAAAAGGAATAGCAACTGGACTAAGGGAAGCAGATTTTACTCCTAAGCCAATAAAAATTATTTGTTAATATCCTGCTAACCGCTTTCTAGGGCAAAGCTCACTGCGTTTGGTTGCATCAAGCCAACAGTTCAGCTCATGGAGAATCATGATTTAGCTTGGAAAAGCTTGACCTCCTTGTGGCCTTCCAGTACTTGAAGGGAGTGTATAAACAGGAGGGGGAATGGCTGTTTACAAGGGTGGATAGTGATAGGACAAGAGAGAATGGTTTTAAACTGAGAAAGAGGAGGTTTAGGTTGGATATTAGGAGGAAGTTTTTCACCCAGAGGGTGGTGAGGCACTGGAACAGGTTGCCCAAGGAGGCTGTGGATGCCCCATCCCTGCAGGCATTCAAGGCCAGGCTGGATGTGGCTCTGGGCTGCCTGGTCTGTTGGTTGGTGACCCTGCACATAGCAGGGGGTTGAAGCCAGATGAGCATTGCGGTCCTTTTCAACCCAGGCCATTCTATGATTTGTAAATGCCACAAGGAGACTTAGGAAAGGGATGGTTATCTCAAAATATATAGCTACCATTACCAAAAGTGCAGTGAGAACTGCTCAGAACTTACAGGATCCATAAGACTTTCACAGTACCACTGTCTCAAGTGCACAACATCAAGATTCTGTTTTGGATATGGACATATAAATCAGGAAGAACAACAAAGAATAACACCTGAACTATCACAAACAGCAGGACCCTAACACATAAGCACTTTCTGCAACCTACAGGTTACATTTTTACCAATGTTACTGGTTCTCATTTAAAGACTTTCTCTATGAGAGCCATGGAAAACTCTTGAAAACAGTTCATAAGTACAATGCTGGTGTAAGCTCCTCAGAGCTCACCCAGTCTGGTTGTTCCATGGGGGCTCCATGAAAGCTGAAGTGCTGAGAGCATTTCAGAAATGAAGCTAATACCACTTCTGCACCCCCTCAGACTTCCTACAGCTGAACAAGCAGATTGCACAACTGAGTATCCTTACCTCTGTCCTACTGTCTTTGGATATTTGTCTCATTCAGACAAAAATATTCACCAGAAAAGGACAAATATCCTGAGACCATTACAGATGTTATGCGATCTGACCAGGGATAAACAAGTCAGTAGATGAGTTTATTTAAAATACTCATGATAAATCTAAAGAATGTTACAGCACTTCATCTGCCTTGGGCTCTGTTTCTTGTCTCATATCTTCCATAAGCTATAAGTTAGCTAGAAAAACTTTTTAAAACAATGGATGTGCATGCAGACATAAGCAAACCTTTCCCATCTGAAACTGTGCAGAAACAGCCCATTTTTTCCTATAGGACAGTGACCTGTTTATAAAAGAATAAAAATACAATTAAACAATCTTATTACAGAATAAGTCTACATTTTCCAAGATGAAAACTAAACATCTCTCTATCTGGAAAATTTTGAACTAAATTTGACCTGGGACATCACCTACTTGAAACAAAAAAAAAAAAAACAACTTCTGATGAATTTCTTCTTTTAACGAATATTTCTCCTCTATAAGATTAACCCTCTTTTTCTGAAACACCCAGTGAAAACAACGTTTCAAACTCCCCTTACCTGCATTTGCAGAGTGACTCGGTGTTATTAACATAACTGAAGACTGTTTTTCAACCCCCTCCAAATCAGCTCTCGTTACCCAAGCCTGCCATCTGCTGTCCATTTCTACATCGTTTGTTTCCAAAATGAAGTTTACATGCAAAGCTGATTATTTTAAAAACAAGAGGAGCTTGGAAATTTGCACAGCACAGCCACGTGGTCAAACTAAAATACAATCTTGAAGATTCCAGGCAAGCTTTCTAGGAACTTGCATTAGTTCTGTGCTGCACTGCTGGTTTTCTGCCCAAGCTTTCCTTTTTGTTCAGGTGCAAAATTGCTGCTGAAAACCTGATGCTCTTGGAGTATGAGTGATTGTTCACATTCTTTTGAAGTGTCAGCCTTGAAAGTAGCCAACCCACAGGAGGAGGCAAAGTCTTTTGAAAACAGAAGTGATGCTCTCGTTAACACCACAATATACAATATGTGAAAATTAGGAATTAGTATGACAGCCCAACCTATGTAGAAACCACGAAGCATCCAGTTCTCACCAGGATTTCAACCATGCTTGCTATTCCACATGCAACTGCAATCCAGAAAATACCCTCAATGTCTCTGAATCATTTTGGAAACCGTGCAAAATTGAAAACGTGACCTGCAAGATGAGGCTGCCTCACCTGCAACCCTTGGCCCACAAAGCATTTATAAGGTGCATCCACTTCCTTCTCCTACTCAGGCTGTTACTCAGATGACTTACGCTGACAATAACCCACCTGCCTCTTAGCACATCCCACAAGAACAGGGCACACAAGAAGCTGTAAGAGTGGCCATCCACAGCACTCTGCATGAATGCCCCAGCAGCAAAACTTCTGTCAGTCAGAAGGGCAATACAGGAGTGTAACAGCAAAGGGACCAGCACAGATAAGATGGTATTTCAAAGGAAAAGTAAAGGTGCTCATCCATCTTTGAAGATCTAGGCTTGCAGGAAAGACTCCAAACAGAGGAGAGATCTCCAAAGATCCTCCTCCAGTGGCAGTTTAAGAATGGGGTTTAAAAGAGGTGCAGCCAGGCTCCATCCCTTCTGGTCACACAGCTGAACTGCCTTCACCTGTGCTCCCAGGGCTGACCAGGTCCTTTCCCAGGTGCTCAATCAGTGGTTCAGACCATGACTCAGCAGTTGCCATACAACTTCCCAGCATTTTCTTTTTATCCAATGAGCCTCAAGAACTTCTCTGCAAGTGCAACAAACAGGGCCATGGCACACAGGATACCAGCTGTGACATTTGGTGTCAACAGTTAAGATGATCAAGGTTCAAGGTTGCCTTACTTAGTACACACACTTACCATACTTCCTTACAGAAATATAACTCTAAGTTCACAGTAAGAAAAAGGTAGAAATATTACAATTTTATAGTCTCATATCTGCTTGTGACATTGCTTTTCTAAGCCAGTTATCTGGAAATCTAGAACAAGGCAAGCTCCCAAACTGATGGAAAAATCTCAACTAGGAAACAGAAGAACAGTATCTGTACTTTTCTTCCCTCCCCCCCAGGAAAGCAATGTAATTTCCTTAAAGCACACATCATTAGACTGGGTGTACTTCTAGTGCCAGTCAGGTCTGCAGCTAACAGGCTATGAAAACATAATACAGCCTTAAGCCAGTTATTAGTGCAGTATAATCTTGGGGTGTACACTTTGCATAACAAGACAGCCTACAGATACAAAGAAGTGTAAAAACAATACTTTCTCTTATTAGATCTCCAACTGGTTTCTCACTGCTGCACAAGGAAACAACGGTTAAGCCTTAACCTGAGCCCACAGCTAGCACTCTTGCAGCACAAACACACCTCAAGGTACCTAAACCTGAGGTAACAGCATCCCCATAGGAGAAAGGGAAAACTGGATTGTATGTCTTTCTGCACAAAAAAGTATTCCAAACTGGAAATAGATCCCAATGTCTGATGACATTCAATCACCTTGACATTTATGACCACAATCTACACAGCTTTCAAACATCAAAACTGTCAGTTGTACATAGGTATATTCAGTAACTACACTGGAAAGCTGAGCACGATGGAAATCAATGCAACATCCAGGAAAAACTACAAAAACAAGTAACATGCAGCATCTATCAATACACATGGTATAATTTCATAAATAGGCAAAGGTATACAGAACAAGAAACAACAATTTCCTGAATTGGAAGATAAGCAAGATTAAAAAAAAGAAGGATTTTAAAAACCTGCAAGTAATGAAAACATGTTCCAATTACTACCAGAAATGTAACTACCTGGCTTTGGTGGTGCATGAACAGTTTTAGTAGAAGGTGATGGTTCTCCAGGGACTGCTGCATCTTTATCTCCACGTATCTGAAGAGAAGCCAACTCTGCCTTCTTCACATTCACCTCTTCTTCTGTTTCTCCTTTGTCCTCATCTTTGTTCTCCACTCTGTCTGTGTGATCCTCATTTAAGGGAGTCAGTTCAGCCTCACTGACATGAGATTCACTTCTATGTACAAAACCACACGAGACTGCATCCTCTATATGGGAATCCATAGGCTCTTCTGTAAACAATTAAGAATTGCATGAGTTGATTTATTTCTGTGTAACCACAACTCACACCCTGCACTGTTAACATCGAGATCAACTTATTTCCAATTTTGCAACTGTTCTTCCAACAGATGCATCTGGAATAGTTGGAAAACAGAAAGCTTTTTTGCCAGTCTTACTAGCATCATCTTATAAATAAGATATTTATTTTTTTCCAACAAAATTGGGAAGTCTCCACTAATTTCACACTACAAGTCCTGTTAGAAGAGGGAAATTAGGTCTCAGAACTGACACAGCAGGTTCCACCACAACTGAAAGTAGCTGGTTTTGGTGTTGGATAAGCAAAGTGCGTCACCCCTCGGTCACCTGGAAGAAAAACCCTTCTTGTTTCTTATTATTTTTCACTGTCCTGCTCGGTCATCTCTGGATTATCACTTTTATGGTAGTTAATAACAGTCTGATTCTCTACAGCATCAGCTACAAAGCAAGCTTGTGTCTAGACATAAAACTGAAAATACACTGGTATATGCAAAAAGCAATGAAATATCCTTCAGTGGAGCAAGGCAGCTGCCACAATTTGTTCTCTGCACTGCATTGTGTCCTTGATTCAAAATACTGTAAAGACATAACCTAGTCAGGCCTTTACAAAGGGGACTGCATGCAGAAAAAAAACAACAAATCACACTGATGCCATTCAATCATTCAGTCAGCAACTTGATCCTCATTTCAAACATCAGCCTTGCTTTTTCCAAATCTAGGAGTTTCTTACCTTCACTCACTGCTTTTGAAACATCTCCTTTAGAAATGAATTTCAACATTTTCTTAAGAACTTTCTTGTGAGATTTGGAGGTCTGAAAACGGAGTGCCTGGCATCTTAAAAAAGAGTTATGAATGCTTCATATATTTCTTCAAAATACAAGGACATTTATGAAGTAATAAGTGGCCAAATAGTTTATCAACACTCTTGATTTGATAATATTATGCTCTCCTTTTCTCCATGATATCATTATTATAGCAATACACACACATTCAATAATCACAAAAGTATATCACTGTGATCTGAAGCACTACAGAAAGAAAAGTTCTCCCTAGGAGGACAACACACTAGAAGTTTTTAACTTAGTTATCTATAGACACAATATTGAATCTAACCACTAGTGGCAGAAAAGCATATCTAGAATCAACTATTCAATTGACAGCCTCTTTTATTTGGGCTACTAAAGCAGTTTAGGAGAGATAGGTTCACCTGCACCATCAAACAAAACAGCAGTCACTGAACTCTTGCCTTGGACTGCAGTGCAAAACAAAAGGGAAGGGTACAGACTGCATACAGAAAAACATTACAAAGCCAATGACTACATCACAGAGTTACCAATGTGCCTGGGCACAAACTCAATGGAATATACTTGGTATAATGAAAAGTAGATGAACTTAAGTCCTGTGTGTTTAAGCCAATAAACATAATGGTTGCACACACTTGAAATGGTCACATCACTTACAGTACTATAAGCCAACTCTCTTACCTTATTGTGTATTGAGGACAACATGTTTGATTCATGATAGGTTTGTAGACATATTTTCCACTTCTAAAAATAATAAAAAATACCATTTTTCATCATCGTTTATCTTACAATATTAATGTTAACCAACATTCTTAAGTAGCAACAAAATCTTACACAAATAGTAGCAAAAGCTGAAAGGGAAGCTCCATAGCTTCTTACCATTATATTAACATATTATCCATCTAGAATAAATAGATTTTAATTAATGAAAGTTCACCAGAGAGCACAACTAAGAAAAGCATGTTGCATCTAGCGTGCTTTTTATGTATCAGAACAATACCTTCGATTCTCCAGCACATTCCCACCTGAACATCCACACTTATTCCCAAGAAGTAACTACAAGCAATGTGACAAGAACTGCCTGTAACACTGTCACAGAATGGAAAGTGCAGCAATGATAGCACAGAGTAGCCAAGTCCTAGGCTGCAGCAAACGAGGATATGCTCAAACACAGCACCCACAGACACAGAAACAAAGGAGACCACTTACTCTTGGAAGACCTCAGTTAGGCAGGGTTCTCCAGCAAGATCCCCTCACCTCCACTGCTAACCCTTAAATGAGGTCCGGGAAGGGGTGGATCCTGGCTCCAGCCCTTCCAGTCACTCAGGTACATTGCATGCACCTGAGCTCCCCTGGGTTGGCCCTGCCTTCCACCAGGTGCTCAATCACTGCTTCAAGCTGTGACTTTGCATTTCCACTACACTCCCCTTGCACACATACTCTTTCATTTCTGCTCCTTATTCTGCAGGCACAAACTCCAGTACTGACAAGAAAATACCTATCATCCACATACCCCTAAAAGAGATCGAAAAGGAAAAGTAGCATTTTCTGTGGTCAAGGGATTCTATTAGAAAAGGAGAACAAAAGAAGAATGAATCTAAGCTGGTGATGTTATTTTATATTTACCTTCGCCATCCTCTATCTATGAGGTCCTGGTAATCTTGAACCGTCATTGAATGTGCCCACATACCTGAAAGAAACAGTAACACGCTTGATTGGCAACAACTACACTTTAACACATTAAGATGTCACAAGTTCTACAGAAGTTACATAAAACGACACAGCTAACATGACACCAACAGATGTCTCTCAAGGACATGACCATATGTGAATCTCATCAGTGACTAAAAGACAGCAAGTTTTCCTCTCTTCCCATTCCTTCCCCTGGGGCTGGGACTGTGCTCTCCCTGGGCTGCCCAAACAGAAACGCTTTAAGCTCCCAGCCTTGCCGAGAGGATAAGCTGCCTCTCTCTGAGAAAGTCACCTGGGAAACACGAGGTTTTAGCCTTCTTAAACACAGCCATGCCTAAACAAGCAGGCTCACCTCAGTTACTCGAAGAGCACAACAACCTGTAACTTCTGCAGGCAGCTACCAAACAGCAGCACCTTACACGTTTGGGTGACTTTTGGGTCAGGAGCCGAGCATTAGTGAGTCTGAGCGTTACTACCAGCAAGTAAGAGCTGGACGCGACCCTGTCGGTGCACTCGTGCCCCAGGCAGAGCACGGAGCCACAGAGACGGCCCTCCCTTCCCGCGGCCCCCTCAGAGCCCGGCCCGCTCCCCGCCCGGCCCGGCCCGCACCGTGGGAGAGGTTGCCGCTCTCGTTCTTGCAGTAGCCGCAGCGGTACCCGTCCTCTCCCCCGAAGTACTCGACGATCGTCGGCGAGCTGCCGGCCGCCGCCATGTTCCCCGGCTCAGAGCAGCTCCCCGCCGCCCGCCGCCTCGCACCGCGCTCCGCGCCGCCCGGAAGCGGCTGCTCCCGCCATCTTTGCTGCGGGCACGGCGCGGGCGGAGCCCACCGGAAGGACCAACCCCGCCATCTTTACCGCGCTTCCCCACACAGACCGCCGAGCTCCTCCATCTTTAGTGAGGGCGGCCGCGCTCTCACAGCGTCGCGGCTCCCGGCACCGGCCCCGTCCCGCATCCCCCCGCTCACCGGCGGAGACTTTCCCCTGCGCCGACGCGCAGTAGCCGCAGCGGTAGCCCTCCTTCCAGCCGCGGTACTCCACCACGGCGCGGCGCATGGCGGCCCGGCCCCGTCCGGAGCGCCGCCCCACCCGCCTCAGCGCTACCGCCAGTCCCTGAGCGCGTTTTATCACCGCAATCAGCTTAAAGTACCCCAATGTTTGAATAAAAATAAATTTAATATTACAATATATACAATATTAAGATAAAATCTTAATTGAAGAATACATTTTGAAGTATCTTTCTTTAAGGCACCTAGAGGGGAAAAAAAGAAGTATTAAGATACAGAACTTACTATAGAGATAATACAGTAGTTCAGTGCTATTGTTTAAAGGATTTGGAAGGGAATCAGACAGGCTAAGCCCTTCTCAGACTACTCTTAGCCAGCTCTGCTGTCAGTATGTTAGAAGAAACACTACAGAAACTACAATGCGATTCTTCACAGCATAACATTTCAGGAATGTAATTCAATATAACATTCCACAAGTATACTACCATCACATATGATCTTGTCAGTTAATTACCATATAGAAACTAGACGACCCAGGAAGAGATCAAGAATATAAGAAGCCAGGATGTTGCACAATTACTCAGCTTGTAGTGCTTCTACACATCACATTTCCCTACAATTCCTCCACATGCATAAAGACCTCACACACTGTATCTTTCAGTTCTAAGTATCCATCTTTCAGTTCTAAGTATCCATCTTTCAGTTCTAAGTATCCATCTTTCAGTTCTAAGTATCCATCTTTCAGTTCTAAGTATCCATCTTTCAGTTCTAAGTATCCATCTTTCAGTTCTAAGTATCCATCTTTCAGTTCTAAGTATCCATCTTTCAGTTCTAAGTATCCATCTTTCAGTTCTAAGTATCCATCTTTCAGTTCTAAGTATCCATCTTTCAGTTCTAAGTATCCATCTTTCAGTTCTAAGTATCCATCTTTCAGTTCTAAGTATCCATCTTTCAGTTCTAAGTATCCATCTTTCAGTTCTAAGTATCCATCTTTCAGTTCTAAGTATCCATCTTTCAGTTCTAAGTATCCATCTTTCAGTTCTAAGTATCCATCTTTCAGTTCTAAGTATCCATCTTTCAGTTCTAAGTATCCATCTTTCAGTTCTAGAACTTACCTGAACAATTAAGCTGTCTCCATTTCATCTTCAAAGCTATCAGGAGGGCTGATCATAGGTTCTGTTATTTCATATGTTTCTACAATTTCCTAGTTAGAAATGACAGAAAAGTACGTAAGATACAGGGCTGAACTATTTAAGTACAACTGCAGTTATCACCAGGTGTGAAATGAAGTTTCTCATATTAAAGCACTATTTTGAATGCCTATTCTGAACATTCTGAGGAGAAAATTTTATCTGGTAAGAAACTTTTTATATAAAATAGAGAACAGTGAGGAAAAATGTCAGCAAATATCATATATAAGGGGAAATAATAGATTGTGTGATTATGCAGTCCTCAGAAAGTAGTAAAAACAAGTCATTAAAGTCAAAAGCACTTAAACTGGCAGGGCTTCATGGGTTAAAGACGGAACTGCCATCCCACTTCTCCATTTTCTTGGGGGTTAAAAACATTCAGATTTGTGGTTGTTCTTGAATCCATGAAATTAAATGCAGTAATAAATGAAACAGTAATAGTAATATTAATATATGAACACTCATCTTCATTGGAGTACGTAAAAACACAGCTCTCAGAGGTATTCTTAAACTTCAGGGAAAATAAATGAATCAAAGTTATCAAGTATTATACCCTCCATTCTTCATGGCTCAGGGAAATGATAACTTGGTTCCGTGCTTGAGCACTGTGGTCATCATTTCTTTCTTCAACATTCTGTACAGGCTCTGTTCAAAATATAGTATTTTCATTATCTTTACAGTGTCTTTCATGAACACAAAAGCTTCACAAAGATCAATATCACTAACATGTACTCCACTAAATTCCTCTCTAACACTAGCCTGTACTATATGTTGCCTAGGAAATTTCTCTGGTTTTACCTCTTTAAAATTTAAAAACTAACTTCTTTCAGATTCCCAGAAGGGTCTGGTGTTTTTATCACATCTCACCAAGTTTTAATCCCATCAATACCCTGTGAGAATGAGAACTGGAGACCCCATTCATACCATTTCCTTTCCAACTGTTTTAACACAGCTGCACTTCTTATCTTGGATAAATGAAGGAAAATAAATATTTTCCTCAAAACATAGCAGTATGCACATACATATCAAGCAAAATATCACTTCAGAGGTAACAGAATAACCTTTTATTACTAGTTATTTGCACAAGTCACCATAACAGGTTTTCCATATTTCTACATTTAAAGAGTCTCAAACTTCAATAAGTCTTATAAATCTCTTCATATCTCAGTTACATTCACTGCTTACCCCAAAATTCCTGCTCTTTCAGCTACACGTCTGTAAAGCTTTGTGAACATATTAAGATATAGCTACTTTTCAATGTTACAACAATAAAAACAGTTTTTTAAAGCTAGACTTACATACCTATTACTGGCAATTTGTCATCATCCAGCCTTAATCTTGCTAAACCATCCTAAAAACATAGTAGGATTGAAGATTTCAGATGTTGTAATGCAGTGATATGTATAAATAGTCACTACTACAACATTACATCATCATAAACATACATTAATAATTCTAAATCGCAAGAAGTAGGAATATATTTAATTACCGTGCTTACAAAGGAGAATGCAGTAAGTATTGACGTGTAATAATTCTTTAATACTAACATACGAATGCTTGAACTCTTTTTTGAAAAGATTAACAGCAAACATTGTGAAACTGGCTGCAATAGCAAGAAATATCAGTACAAAAATAGTCTATTTTCTTTTTTATTCCATTCCCAAAATATCATAGAGTGTTTATGGAAGCCTAATCAGGAATTCCTGTATTTAAATCCTATTATTTCAATATCACACAAAACAAAAACAACAAATCAAGATTTCCATGTAATTCCAGCATCTCAAGTAAGATCTCAAGTGTCTTGCCTTACCCTTACTATGAAGGACACATGGAAGATGTTTTCCACAGTGCGTGCAAAGGAGTTCGGATCAACCACAAGATCAAAGAAGAAAATAGGAGTACCAGCTGGCAATGTCAAAATGGTTTAGTTAAAAAAAAAAAAAAACAAAAAACCAAACAGGTGATACCCACAGAACTAATACACAAACACAAGTTAACAGCACTACTCACTCTAAAAACTAAGTCAATGCCTATAGTGACTTAGCTATAATGCTGACTTCACAACCCTATGCACACATAAAGAAGTTTCCAGAGAATATTTCATTCCACCTTTTGGCCCACGTATACACATGTGTGTACAGACCAATTTTTAGGTACACCGCTATTTGATTTCTCTCTTAAAAATAAAGACATAGTTTAAACTGACTTTGCCATCAAGCAGGTTGTGGAACCTGTTTCAAGAGCTGGATGTGGTCCTGGACACCAGCTCCAGGTGGCTTTACATCAGCAAGGGGCTTGGACCAGATGACCTCTACGGGTCCCCTTCAACCTCAACCTTTCTTAGACTAAAATGAAGCCTCAACTGATCAGATTTCATAAATAATACATAGTACACGACCTTCAGAATAAACATTTCTACATATCAACTCCACCTCATTTTGCTTCTGTAGTCTAACAGCTCTAAACTG
Source organism: Meleagris gallopavo (assembly GCF_905368555.1). NCBI lineage: Eukaryota > Metazoa > Chordata > Aves > Galliformes > Phasianidae > Meleagris > Meleagris gallopavo. The sequence continues at coordinate 30,451,840 of NC_139411.1, forward strand.
TGGAACAGTACTCAGTCTCAAATTGATGCTATAAAAGCTAAATTGAGTCATACTTACGATCATTTTTAAAATGAGTCTGTAACAATCTCAAGATCCTTTCCACTTCTTTCGCTGTAGCTTCCTGATGAGACTCCTCCATTTTTTTTAACTGTTATAAGACAAGAATATGAAATTGACCCTTTGTGAACTCATTATGTAACAGACAGCATTTTCTCTATATCACACATACAGCTACAGATGCTCATGCAAGCATCTGAAAACTTACAAAGTGATTTAGGAACGAATTCCCATTGTACAGTATAAGCAGTAAACTTTCAGTTGATGTGTTTTCAGCCTCTCCTGTCAGAGTCAGAACAAATAAGTTCATTTAAACTTCTCTTAGTCTCTTTGGATGATTACTGTCCCAGGCATTTCAGTCTGGAATATGGCCAACCACGCAAATGAATTGGTTGGCAAACAGAATACTGATCATTTTCTTTACTTTTCTTTCTTAATTCAATCAATTCAACCTCCTTCCTCTTTGAAGAGTACCAATATCTTACAAAGACACTAAAGAATCTAAGAAAAACGTTTCATAAATACACTATAAGGTCTGCAAAATCACAGTAAGCTGGAAATTCTCACACTTCATAAAACATTTATTAACATCCTTCTCTCTGAAAACTGAGAAAAAAAAAAAAAAACAACACAACACCATTCTCTGCTGTATTTTGACACAGTTCTGTGGGTATAACTGGGCATTTGACACCTCTTCATAAGCAGTAATGCCATACAAGCTCCACTGGTCTTTTTACGATTTTGGAATATCTGTCAGCCACTCACTGTAGATATTTCTTAGACAATGTTTTGAAAGACTGTTCTTGGAAGTGAATCTTGGACAAAAACTAGAAACTAGCAGGGAAAATGAAAATAAACAAGCAGTCCATAAATCCTACTTCATTCCACTCAGTTAATGAAATGCTGTAGTCCACACAAAACAAATTAGGAGGCATAATAGTAAAGTCTGAATCTTTTAGTGCTATACAGGTAAGAGTTACAAAACAATAACAGAAAGATTTATACATCACTTGAAATTATTCTGTTGTAACAAGTCATTAATAAAGACAGCAGAGCACAAACCTGAGCAGGCATTGCCCGTTTTCCTTCCCCTCCTGGAGCCTTTCTCTGCCTCTCAATCCGTTGCCTGGGCATCGGAGGTTCAGACTTGAAAGACCCCAACCTAGGCAGAATAAAAAGAACGTATATATGTGTATGGGAACTGCTGAATCACAGCCTGACCCACTGATTGAGCACCTGGGGAAAGGACCGGTCAGCCCTGGGAGCACAGGTGAAGGCAATTCAGCTGTGTGACCAGAAGGGGTGGAGCCTGGCTGCCTCTCTCTTAGACCCCATTAAAGGGCTGATTTGAGATTAAATTCTACTCAAGCCCGAGGCACCAAAGGTAATTAATCAGAATTAACACCACTTAGGGTTGTTAGCTTGTGCTGCAATAAACTTACATGTAATGAAAAGAAGGTGCTCTCCTGAAGTACTTTTCTGCTTCTTCTCCCAGCTTATACCAGGCATTACTAGGTAAATAGCCACCTGACATGTTCTCAGAATCGCTATCGTTTCCCTCTGTTTCTGTGCGATTTATACCCATGAATGTCAGCTACAAAAGGAAAAAGAAAACTGCAATGAGAATTCCCATCAACAAAGATTAGTAACCAGACCAGTAGTGAAAAACTGTATTAGTGTCTGTCCTACTAAATTACTATTTAATGTCACAGTATAGCAAAAGAAACTTGATTTTCCTGAAGGTACCATCAACATAGAAAAAGCACAGACTTGCAACTTATACAGGCAAGTCATGCTGTATCCAAACAGAGGATTTAACATCAGACATTTTCATCTACGTTAGATGACAAAATCCAAAATTAGAGTTTTGCGGTGAATCAATTTCATATAGAAATGAATGAGCTGTAGTCCTCCAAACCACTGTATGGAAAAAACATGGGATGAACTGCAAGAAAATGGAGCCTAAATTTAAATTTAATTTCAAGGGATCTTAAGCTTCCAAATATGAATCAATCTAGCATTTCCAAACGCTTCACTAGATCCAAAGACTTGCATTTTTCTCCCTTCAACAAACTTCTGTTTCTTACATTACAAATGACAGCAGACATTGTCATTTGTAATGTAAGACACAGCCTTACATTACATACACACAGCCTCTTATGTTTTTCACTGCTTAGATTATCATCACTCCTAGACAAAGGTCACATGAGTTTCTGCCCTCTAATTATTAGTGGAACAAAAATGGAGTGCAGTGCTTATCTAGTCAATGAAATCAAGAGCAAGAGTTGACTCCTGCAGCAGCAACTCCCCATAAGCTTAAGCCAAGCTTTCAGCTAATAGTGATTATGAGCCCCACTATTTCAATAGCTGCACTGATAAAAGACTCACTGATTTCTGTAAAGAACCAACATGGTAGATCTCCACTTACACAGTGTTTTTGTTTCCAGTAATCACTACACAGCATTAGTAATGCAATGAAAAAGGTAACTATGGGTAAATAAAACCAATCATTAACAGTTTTTAAATTACTTATAAAGAAGGAATGCATTTTGCACTAGATCTCACAGTTTTTGAACACCACATACCTCCAGGAAGCCTATTATTTCAAATATCATACAACAGCTTATTTGGCCCAACCTTGCATCCCCCAATCCTTCCCCAGGAAACAGCTTTAATAAAGAACTGAAAACTATGGAGGGGAAAAGAGTCTGCTTCAGTGGTATCGTGAAGCCACTCTTCCATCTGGCCACTGCAAAAACAGATAAACTGACATCTCTAGAAACATTTGAATAACGCACATGGAACCTTGAGAACTCCATTCTCAACACATAAAGCAGCAGACTAGATAAAGAAACTGCTTAGTGTGAAACAAGAGAACGCTGTCTATCAAAGAAAGTGTTTAAGACTACCCTAAAGCATGCACTGACTAAACTGTGATAAAGCAGCAGCAGTACAACAATGAGGAGAGGGACCTACACTTGAGAGTTAAGATTCTCACCTACACAAATTGGAAGTGCTGAATCCACTGTTTAAAGCAATTATCAAAACGAACCAGAATGTTAATCAAGGAAATGCAGAGGAAAACAGTTATGTCCCATCAGAACTTGCAGGTGCCACCTGACAATCTCAGGCTTTTCTTTTATGGTTCTATTAAAAAAATAGGACAAAACCTAAGTCTGGAACTTACTAAATCTTCTGCAAATAGTAGTGAATCAAACGTTGTGATCTCTGAGCGCAACTCATTGGCTTTCTCCTTTCCTAGATTTGATGCCAAGACAAGAAATTGGGCATCCAGTGCAGCTTCTCGTGCGCGGGAAACTATGACAGAAGAAAAAGACTGTACGTTAGCAATACACAGTTGTCAAAAACCAAGTTTAGCATACAGGGGATCCTCAGCATGGAGCTTTGTAAACCATTTTATTGCAATGACCTCTAAGGCAATTACTTACATAATACATTTCCATTAGAAAAGGGAAAAGGAGAGGATGGCTGAACAAGGGCAAGCACAGATAATGAACAGGTCACCTTGCAACAATGAAAAATGCATTTCATTCTACATTTGAGGTTTTTTTCCCCTCCAAGTGAAACAAACCCATCTACAATTATATCTTTTGGGTACTACTTCTGTCCTACATATTCAAGATAAAGCACAAAGTATTTCTAAGCGCAAAGAAACATTATTGTAATTAGATTTTCTTCTCAAAACACCTTATTCAAACAATTCCTCTTTAACTTAACATTATGTTTTAATATTTCTGATAAAGTACTTAGGCGTCAGCTTCATTCTTGCCCTTCTTTGTTTATTAAAGTATCATCTCACGCTTGACTGTTAATCCATCACCTCTGACAAGGACTACAGAATTTGTTACCTCCACTGAATAGTTGATTGGCTTCCTCCAAAGCTTCTGTCAGCCTGTTGCTTTTGGAACTCAGCATATCCTCACGATTTTCTAGAGGAAAGGACACAAATGAAATCCTAAATTATGTAAATATAGAAGTATCAATACATATATACACACACCTTAATCAAAACTGTCCTGTTCACACATCACATCTTACTGAAGTTCTGTTTATTACACACACTCCATGAGTTTTACTGCAAAGTTCAAAACTGATAGAACCCAGGTTCCTCTTAGCTGCAGCTAAACACCCATATCTGTGCCAAAGCAGCCACTAAATACTGCTGGGCTTTGTGTCGCTCACCTTATCCATTTCAACTAAGGACTTCAGGAAACAAAGGGATAAAAAACAAAGGCAAAAAAATACATGCTTGGTGATTTCTGAATGTCACCAGGTCAAACACAGCTACTTACATATAAAGTATCCATACGATTTAACAAGGCTTTCAGGTGTGCAGTTCTCAGTTACTGCCATTCTTTTAGGAACACGCTCAGTGCACTGGCATAGACAGCACTGTTGTTTTTCTTTCTTAAGCACAGACTGACCCATCCATAAATCATGCTGTATTCTTTTATAACAGCTCTACACATTCAGCCTGCAGAAAACAATAAGCACTAGACCTTGTTAAGTTTGGCACTGCTTACTAAACCACAGTTGTAATGCCTTACTAAGAAAAACACCACAGTGCAAACCTCTGTGGAAGAAGCAAAAACACAGGCAATTATCTGGAGAGCTGCTCATAGAATCTCTTCAGCTGGCAGGGCACCTTAAAGGCCATCTGGTCCAACCCTATGCAGTGCACAGGGACACCCACAGCCCCATCCCCTCATTCTGAGTGCTCCCTGGGCAGCCCATACAGTGCCTCAACACCCTTATCATAAATATCTTCTTCATTATAGCCAGTCTAAATCATGGAATCGCTCAGGTTGGAAAAGATCTTAAAGATCATCAAGTCCAACCACGACCTAACCATACTACCCTATGTCTAACAACCCTCCGCTAAATCACATCCTTGAGCACCACATCCAAATGGTTTTTAAACACATCCAGGGATGGTGACTCAACCACCTCCCTGGGCAGCCCATTCCAGTGCTTAACAACCCTTCTGTAATGAAGTTTTTCCTGATATCCAACCTAAACTTACCCTGGTGCAACCTGAGGCCATTTCCCCTCATCTTGTTACCAGTGATAAGAGACCAACCCCACTCTCATTGTAAGCACCTTTCATATATTGGAAGAGAGCAATAATGTCTCCCCTCAGCCTTCTTTTCCCCAGACTGAACAGCCCCAGTTCCTTCAGTCTCTCCTCATAGGCCATATTCTCCAAGCCCTTCTTGCCCTTCTTTGGACCGGTTCCAGCACCTCCATGTCCTTTCTGTACTGAGGTGCCCAAAACTGAACACAGCACTCGAGGTGAGGCTTCACCAGTGCCGACGACTTCCCTAGTCCTGCTCACCACTCCATTCCTGATCCAAGCCAGGATGCCGTTGGCCTTCCTGGCCACCTGGGCACACCGCTGGCTCACATTCAGCCGACTGTCCATCAGTACACCAAGGTCCCTTTTCCATCAGGCGGCTCTCCAGCCACTCCTCCCCCTGGAGGGTTGCCTGGTGTTGTTGTGACCTTCCCCACAGCGCACAGCCCCAGCTCAGCCTGTCCTCGCAGGCAGGGGTTCCACCCCTCTGCTCACTTCTGCGCCCCTGCTCTGCATTGCGCTCCAACAGCTCCGCGTCCCTCCCGCACTGAGCGCAGCCCATCCGGACGCAGCGCTCCAGGTGAGCCGTCCCAGCAGGGAGCAGAGGGGCGGAAGCACCTGCCGGCCTGGCTTACAGCTCACAGCTCACATCCCCCGGCCCCGCCTCACGCTGCACGCTGCAGATGAGCTCTCGGTACTGGTTGCGGATCATCCTCCTGCTGCGCTCATCGCCGCCGCCTTCGGAGCTCTCCGGCGGCCGCGGCCTCTCGCTCTCCGGCTCCTCTCCGTCGTCCTCGTCCTCCTCTTCCTCTTCGTCCTCCTCGTCTCCTTTCTCGGAGGCGGGCGGGCGGCCGAGGCTTCCCGAGAGCCGCCGCTGCCTGCGCTGCGAGCCGTTGCGAGAGGCGGACGGTAGCGAGAGGCGGCTGCGGACAGAGCCGGAACTCCGCGGGGAGAAGGAATCGCTGCTTCCATCCGACTCGGCCATCGCTGCGGCGCCTGGGCCCGCGCGGCCGCCGTAGGAGAAGCGGGCGGGGCGGGGCTGAGCCGCTCTCACTCGGCGCAGCGGCGGGGCGGCGCCTGCCCTGAGATAACGGGGCCCGGGGGCGGTGCGGAGCCGGGAACTGCGGGGTTGGGGCTGGGGTTGGGATTGGGGCTGCGGCTGCGGCTGCGCTGCCGTTTCTGTCCCTCAGCGGGACGAAGCTCGAAGCTGGCCTGAGCCCGTTCGCTGTTCAAACCGCCCGCAGCGGTTATTTCCGGTGAATTCCGCCCGCAGCGCGTGTCACCATCCGCCGCAACGGGGGAACCGGGAGAGGGCGCAGCTGCGCCGCAGTGCGAGAGCCCGCGCACCTCCTGCCTTGATAGAGGTGCTCGCTCCTGCCTTGATAAGGCTGCGCACCTCTTGTGTTAATTAGGCTGCTCACCTCTTGCTGTCACGATGCTGATCCGAAGCTTCTTAGGGCGACCGCTTTGTTCAGGACTGAAAGTTGTGAAAGGCTCAGTGCATTGCAGAGGAAATGCCTCAGACAAACTTCACTCTTGTGCTTCAGATGATGTTTGATTTCTGGGAATCCATGGCTGACCTTTCTCGCAGAGCCTTTTATTCATTGGTTACACAGATTGCTCTTTGTCTCAGACGCGCAATAAAATGGCAAAGCGTTCTGAACGAGGCAACACATTAAAAATTCAGCACTAAAAAGCATAATAAGAGCCTAGCAAGCATTGTGCAGCATAACAACTTGCTTCTAACAAGAATAATGTGCGATACGAAAGACTTTCAGCATTTACTGCCACATTCCTCCTGCTGGCTCACCTGGAGGAACCAAATGTGTGAGCACTGAGCGTAAAGGTACAGCATTTCCAAAGGACAGGGTTTCGGGGGTGGAAGTGTCAGGCAGCACGAGCTCAGTGTGTTGTCTCATGACTGGAGAGTGCCACAGAGCCACTGTGCCAGCGCTGGTTATCTAGCAGGTGGAACTCAGCTACAGTCTCCAATTGAATTCTCATTCTTAGCAGCACGTGTTTTGTGTAACTCACCACACACAGAAGCTCAGACAGATGCTGTGTTTCACAAGCAGCTCAAACCAGTCCCTACTGACATCAAATAAAGAGAGATGATGCTATTTCTTATGGTGCTGAGAACTTAATTACCAGCGGTGTTAACTGTGTGTCTTGGGTAGGTCGAGCTCTACAATCTGCTTGCTTTAATGGAAAAAGACACATCTTACATTGAGACAGCAGTCACTGCCTAGTGATGTTGCATATGGCAAAGCATCAATTTTCTTGCATTTCCCAAATTTCTCGCATTAAATACTCCAAAATAAGTGCTGCTGTTCAGGATGAAGAGAAAAAGCAAGCGATTCATTATTATCTAACAAAATTGCAACATAAGACCACTTGCACAGCGATAATTATTCCTGAAATAAAGATAATAAACATAACAGGTGCTAGACTAATTGAAAGCATGAGAAATGCAATGTCTGAGATACTTGCCATTCAGCTGCCAGCTCTGCAAGCAAATACAGGTGAAGGGACTTTGATTAAATGAGTGTGGCTAACTTAAAAAAATAATAATAATAAAAAGAATTTTATTAATGTAGAAGTGCATTTGTGCATTATACATTTATACACAAGGTTCTTGCAGGAGATTTTTATAGATAATCCTATGGGAGGTAAAAATCTGGCACCAGATATCCTTCCAGCACAGTGGGTTAGGTTACAGCCCATCAAATCACAGCATACGTGGTGCCAGTGCAAGAAGGTATTTTCAGAGGAACAATTATTAATAGAACTCTGCAAAACATGTGGGACCCAACCTGCTGTGATGTCGGGGAGAAAGCAGACAGGATGAAACCTTTTTTGGCATCGGGAACTCTTCATTGATTTGGAAGGTTTCTTTAAGTGAAAGACTGACACAGTGTTGCTCCATTAACATGTGAGAGTTTTGCTTGGCACAGACTAAAATGCCCAATGCTTTCCACTTTCTCATTATACTCAGAGTAATTTATTTAAAAAGAAAAAAATGCAAAACAGAACTTTGAAAGCAGGATCAAGAAACACATACATACATCAATGATGCATCAGAGTGGAGAATAGCCAGACTGCTGCTGCCTTGGTGGTCTGGCCAATGCCTTTCTAACGGAGAAATGAAGGAATTAAAATCAAATGAAGAGCGTGTTTTTGCAGCAACAACGATGAAAAGGCAGTTAGTGCTCTCTGGAGTTGTGACCACAACACTGTGCATAACTGTATGCAGTTATTTGGACACTGAACTTCTGATATGGCAGTAACTTCTCTCTTCTTCAGAAAATCCATAGGAATTCCCTTTTCCTTATGGCAGTCTCTGGCAGTTATCACCTTTCAGACGTGGCCAACACTATGCAAACAGTGATGTTAAACCTAAGTGCTTCTGTGATTGGCTTTATGCTAACAATTCAGTCATTTCTTCACATGTTGCACTGAATTCATTATGTTTTTATTACATGTGGTTAAAGGCATGTAACTTAATCTATGAAGAAAGGAACAACTTTTTCCTGTCTGAAATATTCCAAGGGAGGATCTTTCAGAGGAATGGAACAGAAGATATGTTCTACTTAAAGCCATTTTGGTGTTTGGTGTGGGTTTCCTTTCTTTTCTCTCCCACCCCTGGTATGGGATTTTATAGTTAAGTCATCTATACTGCAGCGGCGTGTATTTTTCCTAAAAGAATCACGAAGGTAATGTTCCAATTGTGTGTAAAATAGGTCAGGCTTACTCCCTCTGGAGCAAAAGAAAACCCAGTTGTGCGTCTGTCTTCAACTACTGCATTCAGACAAGGGCTGAGAGATCCATCTTATCCGCAGTGGGAAGAGACGGGCTGCTTTCCCTCTTTGCCAAGTGTGTGGATCAGAGAAGACTAAACACTGGCAAAGAGGTTTAGAACGGAATGGTGGTAGGAGACTTTTCTTCTGCCAGGTACTCTCGTAGCAATCCCAGACCTCGAATGTTTGTTCTGAACTCCAGCGAAGCATTCCTCAGGAAATATGCAGAGCAGTGCTGACTTGCAGTGTTTTTCTTGATGCAGCTATTGCTTCCAGCCATGCTGTGGCTTTGTGTGCTTTAGTGGTGAATAGTTTTCCCAACTTACTGAGTTAGATGGGTGGAGAGGCAGCCTGACACTTGGTACTTACAGTTCTGGAGTGACTGCCAGAGGGGAAAATTCCAGTTACGGTGCTGTATCACAGAACTTGTCTCACTGCCTTAGGCAGAAGGTTTACTAACATCAACAATGACAGCAGACTGCACGCCGTGTACCGGACCTATCTTGTGTTATTCTCAACCAGCAACTGAGAATTCCTGTAAAGAACTGATGTGTCACAGCCCTGCAGATCCCTGGGTCAGATTCCTTACACTTCATAGCTCTCCAGCATAGTGTTCTCAAACATAAGCCAATTCACATTAATAGAACACTTTCATGTGATCCACGGAGAAAGGGGATCCATACACCAGCTAGGAGAGAAGGAGTGCAGAAGGTTATAAAAATCAGTGGTAAATTGAATGGTGTATTTTCATTTTTAGTCTAGAGGAAAACTGGTAAGTAATATTTTATTAGTTCTTTAAAGTTAAAAATGTCTAGACTCAAAGCAGTTTGCTAATTATGCTTTAGACATTACTAAAAGGTGAGAGGAGTGTCTTGTAAGTAAAAGAAACTGTTCTGCTTACCAGAAAAAACACAGTGGTTCCTTTGAGGTTCTATAGTTTCATGATCTCTCGTATAACTTGTTTTACAATCCACATAACCTATAATGTAGACGACAGGATGATGACTATTTAATAGTATCTTTCTAAGACCAACAGACTGATATTAGCATGCATGTCCTAAAACAGCTATTTTAAAAACATGCTGCAACATTACGGACTGTAATCGCTATTTGCAAATGCTGGAGTTTTTTAATATGGCACTCTTCCATGGTTCTTTTTTTTTTTTTTCAGAAATAGTTCTAAGGATTTGTTTCAGAAAGGATTGCTTGTTGATTTTACGTTGCCATGTAACGACAAGAATGTGTTTCATACGCAGAATTTCAGAGATAAAATTAGCTGGCTATTCTCTAGAAAGATTATGCAGATGTTTAACCATGCTCCTAAGTGAGAGCTGACCATCATCCACACCTATAGATGGAAAATCACCTCTGGTGACCCAGACCTCTTTCTTGTAGATCTTCAGGTATCTAAAGACACTTCTAGCCTTTCCTGCTAAGAGGACTAAGATTAAAATAGTACTTCATTAGTTTGAGACTAACAAGGATTTTATCATTGTGTTATTATATTGAAACATGTTGCTAACACTTAAGGCCAGAGCGACTTCAATTATTTCTGCATTTTTCTAATAAACAGGGTTTATATTGCCATTATGTTTTGGTAGAAGGGCTGGTAGTTGGCCAGAGGGTCAGATGGGCCCATGGACAGAAAAGCTAAGCCTTGTTGTCTTAGTTTCCCTTACCCTGCCCTCCACATTTGCATTGGAATCTGCATCTACATCTACATGCATGCATTTTTCCATCTTTGAAACAGAGATCTGTGACAATGACAGTTGTGGGTGCTCAGCTCTGTGGACAAGTAATCAGTTTGCACGTGCTCCCAAATCAGCTAGTTAGCATTTTTCATCAAGCAAACATTTAGACAGTCCCAAAGAAGGCTGTGGCAAGAAATTTAAGTCAACCTCATTCAGGAAAAAGGACTTAGCCGGTCTATGTTATCTGATAGCTTGGTCATTTATCAGTAAAGCAAGTTGTCAGTGACTGGCTGAGCTTGAATTGTCACCTAGGCACTGGTTTGTGGGACAGGTTAGAAGGACACCTGTCCAAAGGCAGCTTGTCAGCCTATAAAAGAAAAGAAAAAAAAGTGACACAAATGTCTCCAGGTCCAGCAGTGTACTTCACACTTACAGAACGTGCCTGCAGACCATTTCTCCCTTATAAAAAATCAACTTATATTGTAAATTGAAGGTTAGTTTGTGTTGCATGATGTAGAGCGAGCAGAACAGGAATAGAAAGAGAAGCAATCGTTTGGAGATCTTACAGATGGTGGGGATGGCAGAGGGAGCAAGAGGCATCTCTGTGGAAGTTCAGACCCTAGAACAACCTCCAGATTGAGGTGGGCTCCCTACATTCATTTCCAGCTTCCATTCATCTGGAGGGAAGGAAGGAGGATGGTATTTATGAAGAATATCAAGGATATTCCTCTTGTCACTAGAGGTTTCTTTAAAATCCTCTTACACCTCTCATCTTTTATGGCAGTTTTAGAGAATGACTGCCCTGTAGTTCTGGGCAGCTTTTAATCAGTGTTGTGCTGCTTCTTCCCACGAGGAAGGTGAAAGCAAGCTTTCCTACTGACAGCTGACCATTCTCAGGAGAGATGGGGAAGTGGAGTCACCTCAGAAAACTGTCAGACCAGCTTTTGTGTTTTGTGATGCCAGTGGAATAAACATATAGAAGCCCCTCGACTCCAGAACTGAAGAGAGTGAACTTTTGTCTCGTGTCCCTGCTCTAAGCTTAAAACCAACTAAAGAGATTAAATTCAATTGATTCTACGTTCAACCACCACAACTAATGACTGAAGAGTTGCACTGCTGTCAGCCGGTGTCAGAGTAAAGACTTCACAGATTGTCGTTTTTCTTGACACAATCCTTTCTAACTACGGGCTTCCAAAGATCACACGGTGAAACAAAGTTTGAGTTAATTTGTGTTGTTTTCCATTAGAGGCTCTTGTACATGGGATGCTGTGAAAATACGTCAGCCATCAAGACAGATACAGAATATACAAGGCTCAGCAAGTCTGACACAATACTGCACTATACATTCTTGCCAAAATAAATTTGTCATAAAATGCTAGTTAGGACTTGACAGACTCATTTAGTTCTCTGGTTTCACAGTAAGCATATGATCCAGCTAGCACCCGTGGTGCTTGGGCAAAGCAAGGCTCAGCCACTCTGAGTCCTTGCAAATGGATCAGGCTGTGTTTGTTTGCTTCATATTCAGAGCAGCGGTGTGCTGTGGGGAATTGTACAGGACTCCTAGCAATAAAGTCTGTCTGCATGAGTGAAAGGTAAGAATGATTTAATTTATCTAAATGAAATCTGCTTTTCTGAATGTAAGTAATCAGAAAAGATTCTCTTGATTCATGCAGGCTGGGTGTATAGCATAAAAACTTTTTCTAGCTATCCAACCACAGTGAGATAGGTGTCATGCTAATAATTCTTTTGGCTGTGAGCAGTTGCTGTATTTGCAACAGAAGTGTTTTAGAAAGAGATAAAACCAGAGTAAATGTAATTAAGAAAGCAAGATAATCTCTTTAGTGATAACAAAGGAAAACAGGAATCTTTAGGAAGGAGGCAATGCAATAGCAGCGTGTTATATACATGCAGAATAGATGTGACTGAAGTGCCCAAATTAGGCCAAGTGACAAGGATTTGCTAAGCAGATCTTCAGGAAAGATAGCTTAGGGACATTTTCTCCCATTCCCAAAATATGTTTCTTCTATAAAACCTGGAAAAAAAAATAAATAAACAACTGGGGAGAGATATACACCTCCTTAGCCCTATTTTCTGTGACTCTGTTGAGCTGTCAGTCAAGTAGCACCACCTCGTGCTCTTAAGGTTCAATGTCAGCTTTTCTCTCACCCTCTCAAAGAGGCAGAGATATGTGTAGGTCTCCTGGAGCACAACTGATCTTTGATACTATCAAACTCTTGCATTATGAGCACCTCCTTGCTGCACCCAGAAGCAGACTACTGCAGAAAGAGAAGAAAAGTACAAAGCAGCAGCTCACAAGTATCAAAATCCTAATTGTCAAAGCACAGCTTAATAAATCTGCAGTTATAGACCTTGCATGCCTAGATTTTAATGAGCTTCATTTTGGTTTTGCTTGGTACAGATTATGAATTCTCTAACACTATGTGTGTGATGTATTATACATAGCTGTCTTTCACTTCTGTTATTATTATCCCAGGATAGTGTGAGCTGTTGTCCTATTTTTCATCCTCAGAAAAAGCTTTTGATTAGATTACCATGATTTGAGGGTTTTTTTTATATTTCTTTGTGTGTGCTACATATGCAGCATATTGAACTGAAACTACAGTAATTGCTACTAGCTGTTGGAGTAAGCTGCATGCCTACTTGTTGCATTGTCTATTACTCACAGTTTCCATGCCACTTCCATCTGTAAACTGAAAATTACACTTAACCACTTTCTTTATGAGAAAAAGCTGCTTTTAGACCCAAATTTGGAGTGCTGCACAATTTTATGGAACCCATATGAAAATCTCTGCACGATGCAGTGAGATGGGGGACGTATAAATTCATGAGCTACCTCAAGTCTTTTTTCAGTTTCTGTGATGGGCTTTTCATTCAGTGCTCTCATCAAAGGTGATGTGCATCGGGAGCATGGAGCATTGACATATTTTTACTAAAGATGACATTCTTGCACTGTAATAAACTAGCCTTAACATTTCTTTGTTGTTATGCACATTATATTTAGGCCCAGCATTATTTCAGTGTTTCAAGAGTTTTGGAAATGCTGCTTAAGCCTTTTGCCTTAATGTATTCTACAGTCTCATAATATCTTTCCATGGCAAGTTCTGTTCTTACATATCTAAAGACTGAAGAGTTTTGGGTCAATCTACATGCTCTTGCACTTCTCAGAAATAATGCTATTCCTTCACCATACTTGGCGAATTCCAGTATATGTGTGTTTGATCACACAAGAAAGGAATAATCACATCTGGATACAACTTCAGTTTATCCCATTAGCTACAGAGGGTGGTATTGCATATCCTCCAACCTTATATGACCTTTAAACTGGACAAACAGCTGTGAGCCTTATTTTGTGCTCACTGCATTGACTTAAAATACAGCTACTATCCACTCTTTGGGTACAAGAGATGATCATGGTTTCATGCTAGGACTAGAGGTGTTGTTATTTTTTCATTTAGTGGTATTTCCAAGTGCTTTGTAATTCATTAAAAACAGCTGTTGTGAATGGGAGAATTATCATTTTCTCTTTGGAGTCCACATCCAAATATGACTCCAGTCACTGGTCTGAAGTGACAGAGCTGGTTGCGTACATTGTAAGTGCAGTTGGAGGAAAGCTGGACCAATGTTACTTATTTCCATTCTCTTTACTGCCTTCTTTAATTTTCCCAGGGCTGAAAGAACAGCTCAATGACAAATAGATAAATAGCAAATAAATAGAAAGCAACTGTGGAATCAAGTTTCATCTGTTCATCTGTCAAGTTCCATCTGTCATAATGACCAAAACCAAAATAACTACAGCTGATATTCGAAATGCATAATTAGATTTTGGTGTTAAAATCTTATTGAGATTAAATGGGGAATTGACATCTTGAACTAGGCTGTTTCCAGGCTCAGAAAGCCAGTATCACAGATGATTTCTGAAGATTTTCTTCCCAGTTTTATATTCGGTATTACAATCTTTGCATAAAAATGTAAAATGTAAATTCAGCACCTTGTTACACGTAACAACAGTTATTTTCTGAGCCTGGTCTCCAGGGAACCCCCCCAAATGAAAAGCAAGACTGAGGTAAAACCCTGCAAAGCCTGAGCCCTGAGTATTTGCTAACGATGGGGAAACACTAATGCAGAAAATACACCTGTAAATGAAGAGCGAAATTCTGAAACTGGATATTGTTTGTATTATTGGAAAATGATAACATGAGTATAAATAGTGTAGGCCCAGCTGGACGAGGCAATACGTTATATGAGTTTAAATCTGTCGTTAGGAGAAGCTGATTAGGTTTATGTCTGTCAAAAGGATGAAGAGTTGTGCCATCTGTAACAACAGCGAGCAGCTTAGTTATCTTTATCTCCACCAACACCCCAGGATTGCTAGGACAGCTTCCCACCATTAGATCATCTCTTAAAAAAGACACAACCACAGGAGCAAACATCAAGAGCTCCAGTTTAGAGTAAATGCATCTTTGGCACCATTTGCTGTCACCAGATCATCTTAATCATCATACAGAATTTGGACACTGTCTCTTACTGACCTCATTGTCTTGTTTTGCCTGCCTGCTTAGTTGAGTCAACAGAGTCAAGGGGAAAAATGGGTATATAATTGACATTCACCTTAAGCCTCCACTCATTACATTCATTTAAAAAACGTTATGAAGATGATGGAAGAGTTGTAATGCCAATAAGGAAGGGCTCATTATTATGCTGTTATTATCTTTAGCATGTCAAATGGATTTCAGCCTTACTGCTTTATATGTTTATTTGTTTGTGATATCTTTAATGATACCTCTGTGGCATTGCTGTGCAGAAAAACGTTCTTGGCTGGCACTTACAAATGAGCCTAAAGGAAGTATTTAGCTCCTGTAGCCTTGAAATGCAATGGGGTCTTTCTGTGCAAGGTTAAATCAACGTAACATCATTGAGAAAAGTCCCTAAAGCAGTCCATGCACATTGTTTTGAGTGCTGAACACTAGCCCTGGTTTCAAGCCCAGTCCAAGATTACACAACATATTGATGCCTTGATTACTCAACCCCTCTGTGCCTCAGTTTCCCCTTTGCAAAGTATTGTCATTGTCACCCTGCTTTGTAAATCAGTAAAGAACTTCCATCACCAATCCTACCCACCTGCAAGCATTGTGCTTATGTAAACGTAACAATATTCACAGAACAGAAGGTTGGTGTTACTCCACAAGTTTCATTACAAAGTAAATATTTTTTTTTTTCAGCTGCTTTCAGCCTATTTGTAAACAGTGACACATGGCTTTCCCAACACTATCTTGAGTGCAAGATTTCAGAGGCCAGTGACTCAGTTCCCAGCATTAGCCCTGCCATGACCTGGTGCACTTGCTTGGACGAGAGTCTGAAACCAAGCCCAGGACGTGCTATTAACAAATTATCTTGACATACCAGTCTCCCAAGAGACTTGTTTTCATAGCTTGTTCTCATGACTGATAAACCACAGCACATCTTGAATGAGAATAATGTGGATTTTTGTCTCTGAGCTGTGTACCACCACCCCAGCTCTGTGCCTGGGCCCTGCAGCAGGACAACCATCTGTCAGTGCTTCCAAAAATGTGTCCTTCGCTCAGAGGTGCCAACACTCCTTCCAGAATTCACTCCAAGTCAGAGGAATGTTTCTCTGCCTCATCTTTGAGGTTTAGGAGCACGCATCCTTCCCTTTGAGTGAATGACAGTGCATTAGAGTGCAAAAACAAACGTGCGCTCTGCCAAGTTGGCTATGGACCTGGGTTACACAGTCATGCGTGTCTCGTGATTAAATATGAGTGAGATATTTGTCATCAATCATAATTGGCTGTTTACAAAAGGCAGGCAGTAATAACAAGGAAATCACTTGCAGCCCTGTGTGACGATAGGCACGGAACCAGCAGGTGAGATGTAGAGCAGCTCCTTGTTCACTGCCTTGTGGCACTGTGGCATTGGGAACCTACCTGAGAGGTCCTTGTCCTCCTCTCCGTGCCCAGAACTGGCTGTGGACAGTTGGAGAGTCAGTGCTACAGTGCAGGGCTGCATTTCCCCAGCTCCAACAGCCTTCTCACTGCCTTCAGTTCTGTGCATGGAACCTGGTAAAAAAGAAAAATGCTGTTATAAGTGTGGTTTGGAGAGAGAAGTGCTCCGATGTTTAGACTAAATTTTTTGGATTCTCAAATTGTGCCAAATACTTTTAGTTAAGAGCCGAAATGAAAGGCTTATTTTCAGCATGAAAGAAATGTTCTTGGGTAGAATGTAAATAAAATTAATTATCATCTCCATGCTGCTTAGGGAGGGGTGCTATGCCCAATGACACCTTCCTAATGACACTTTATAAAACTGTCACTGCCACCTTAACACTGCTTCACAGCCCTGAGCATGAATTACACTTTTCTACCTTGAATCCCATCAAAAACATTTTGGATCACAATATCTTTTGCAGCTTTCACACCATAGCACAATACTTTCCCTCCCTCTCTGCAGCCTGACCACCGCTGCTGCCCCAGGCAGATCCCTGCTGCACTGACACCCATGGCGTGGGAATGTTCTGAAGTACTTCTAATTAGAAATACTTCTGCTTAAAAGTATTGCTAGTCTGGACAGCCGGATGGGAAGCGATGGTGAAGTGCCGTAGATCAGATTTTTTCCATTCCAAGTTCTTATACTGCCGGCAATTAGCTACAAATAGGAAGAGTAGTTTTCAACTTTCTTAATTTGTTAAAAAAAAATAAAAATCATAGCAGGTGCTCAGAGTCTCCCTGTTCCTCCTCCTGCACACTTGCACACCACGCACTGCCCAGCAGCCCAGGCTGCAGAGCTGGACCCACAGAGCCACCTTCTACCTGAGCATGCAGTCCAGTGAGTTCTGATTCTTTCTGGGAGGCGAGCAGCAAAACGCCGTTTCACAAGTCTCACGAAAGGTCAGCTCAGCATTTTGTTGCCAAGCAGCAGCACGATTTTACAGCGGATCCAGCTGCTGATGTTGCTAAGCAGCACCAAGTTGTGCACTTTTCAATCGTTACGTGTTCACCAGCTGTCGTGATCGGATTATGATTTCCCTCCCACATCGTGATGGTTGCACTTCTAGAACTGGGCAGGAAACGAGGGCTGAAGGACATCAGTCAGTCTCAGAAGTCTCTACAATTTTATTCTGATATGCAGAAAATACAAATTATTTTATAGTAGTGATATCAAGATCGGAGAAGAGTAAAATTCTGAGCACTCCCCTTTTCTTTCCTCCTACTTGCAAGAACAGCTGGTGCATGACTTCATGCTCAGTGCTCCAGCCGTCTTTTATTGCTTGGTGTGTCACATCCGTCATTACAAGTAAGAAACATTAAAATGCTCTGTGTTGTTTGGTAGCACTTCTACCATCAAGCAAACTGAGCTCATACTAAACTGTCCCATATAAATACTTTAGGCAGCATTTATTCTATGTAAAAAACTGAGGTGTCTGAGTAGTGTGTGGTTGGTAATTATGCCAAATATTGTATGTAATAGGATTAAATAGAATAATTCATGCCAAACTATTTGGATCTTACTGAAGTGCTTAACTCATTAACCAGATACGTACCTCACCTTTCAGAATGAGCTGTGCTTTCCCCTACTCAGAATCCTCCAGTCCTCCTGGGTTAGATCCTCTTTTGATCAAGAAAGAGTTGGAGTTCCCTGCAGAAAGAAGTGTGGATGAAGGATCACAGGAAAGCAGCCCAGTGTGAGTACTTCATCTTCATCCGTCGTGGAATCAAAAAGAATAAATTGAGACATCAGAGGATGAAGAGTGCTCTCACAAGTCATGGTTTATGCAAACTGATTTGACTTCTTACCGGTACAGAGCAGATGAGCAGCATCTGCATAGGTCGGAACTACCAGCAGTGAGTAGAGGTTGCTTGGCATAGTTGGGACAGGGCCTGAGACACCAGAGTGGGTCAGAAAACTGATGAGGCCCTGTCAAAGGCCAAAAAGTAATGTCAGTGTTGTCTGACAGAGCTGTTCTGGGCCCGGAGCTCGGAGCAGTTGCTGCTCATAGCGTGTCTGTCGCTCCCTCGTGACTCATTGCTGGCAGCAGAGCAGCTGTCTGCGTGGCTCTGCAAACTTACCCAAGGTTCACCCATCAGAAAGAGGGCTTCTCCCTTGCACACGTGCTGATAAAAAAGACAAATTCATAACCAGAAATCATGAGTGTCTACCAAAAGGTTGTTTTCCCCGACATGTGTGCCAGACTGTCATTTTGCAGGGCAGCTGCCTCGCTCTCACCTCGTGGCATTCTCTCGCCTTAGCTTTAGAAATGGAATAGCACCAAATATGAGCTCAGTTTCTGCACTGAGGAAATAATCCAACTAGCAGAAGTGAGGATATATTGTCAGGCTTGCGTTTCCCTGAGCTCCCACAGGATCCTTGTTCTTAAATTCATGGCAGAGAGCCTAAACAAAAACATTTCATTATGTATTGTCTATAGGCAATGAATATTACTGTGCCTCTATTTTGTTTTCTAAGGAAGCACATACTAAAACCTTAATTTGATGAACTTCAATTTTCTGGATCGTGAAAAAGGATGGGGAGAACAGAACAAAGGGGATCTGACAGCTGCTTTCATGTATTTTAGTTCCAGAGCTTCACTATAGACTGTGACTGTCTGTGACTTTTTCATTTTGAGCTCTCTGAGATGTAGCACAGATTTATGTGGCACTTTGTCTTAGCCCCATGCCACCAAACCTACCCACATATATCTTAGCACAAAACCTGAAAAAGCTCAGTAAATACAAATAATTTATTTCTGACCTGCAGAATTCTGACCAGTAAACTGTGGATTAAGGTGCTATCATAGTGCTGGAGGCTTCACTGACTTCATTAAGAAACACGAGCTTGTAAAGGCACGGCACTCTGGCAGCTGTTCATTCCAGCCCTTCACATACCTCATGCTCTCGAGCCAGATGTTTGTACACCAAGGCAGAGAACGACCACAGGAATGCCAGGCCCAGCACATAGATGCCGCATGAAATTCCTGTCTCTTATTCATGTCAGATAGGAATTGGGTGTGCTGGACTCAGTAACGCTGCCTTGCAGCTCTTCCAGGTACGGTAACCCAACAGTTTGCTGTTCCTTTGCTGTGTGCATTACCAAATATCACTGGTGAAGGCAGAAACATGTTAATCTCTTGAGTTACCACTACTGAAACACTGCTGCATT
Source organism: Meleagris gallopavo (assembly GCF_905368555.1). Lineage (NCBI taxonomy): Eukaryota > Metazoa > Chordata > Aves > Galliformes > Phasianidae > Meleagris > Meleagris gallopavo. The sequence continues at coordinate 30,471,672 of NC_139411.1, forward strand.
GCCTTCTCTTATCAGCTTTCTGATAAGAAAAGAACCCCTCAGTGAAGCTGTGCTTGAACAGACAGTGCACATCAATAACAGCAATTAGCTTGTCCGTAAACCAGTACTTCTTGCAACATCACATTTCAAAGGGTTTTTGCCACATCTCCTCCCTTCTGGACAATTGCATTGGAAGTGATTTCAGCATAACTTGAACAGGAGCACCTATTAACTGGTATTTCAAAGCATCACAGAATCATTTCAGTTGGAAGGGACATTTAAAAGCCATCTAGTCCAACCAGCACCCTGCAATGAGCAGGGATGCCCACAGCTCCATCAGGTGCTCGGAGCCCCATCCCCTGACCTGCAGGGAAGGGGCATCACTGTCTTTTTGGGCAGCTTGTGCCACTGCTCCACAACCCTTATTGTAAAACACTTCCTCCTTATATCCAATTTAAATCTCCCCTGTTCTAATTTGAAACCAATTTCCCTTGTCCTGTCAAGAGGAGCTTTCAACAGTAGTGAGATAAAATGAAGGGCAACATGAAATAGACAAACAAAATGCAGAGCAGATATTCCCCCCAGTACTAATTTTCCCTTGGCAACACGTGCATAACTGCAGTGCAAGAAGCACCTCTCCTACCATAGGCCAAGGGACACCAGCAGTGAAATATGCTTTGACCAAAGGCTGCTTTCTCCAGGCTGACATATTTGAAAACCATTAGCAGAGGATTTATGGAAGGCAGAGCCACAGCGGCCCGGCGGAGCTGGGGGAGGCCGGGCGGAGGAGGAATAACTCGTTTGGTTTTTGCCTGGGGTGGAGGCAGGCTGGTTGCTGAGCAGGTTATGAAGGTGGGTCCCTGAAAGAAAGCCTACATTTCATGTTGGGCCGAGGAGAAGCAGGAGGAAAAGAAGGCGAAAAAGCATGAGGTAAAGATGGGAGAAAGGGCTTGAAGACATGCTCTGAGAGCATCGCTGCACCCAGCACTGCCCGGTTATGCCAGAACGTAAGTGTGAAGCTACATGGTCTCTCTCTCATTTTCTGGGAAGTGGTTTTTCTGCTGTATAAATACAGAAGCCCCTGTAGGCTGATGTCCAAGTTGGTACCAGTGAGCCATTTCTGAGATACGTGGTGCTAAAAGAATTTTAATAATGACATGTAAATTGTAAAAGATAGTACAGAAAGATGAGAAAGATTATCTTTCGGTGAACCCATGTTTATTTTATGAATGGGTTTTTAGCATGTTTACAACGTTGATTTGAAATTCCATACATATGATAAAGCTCACATAAGCAATGCTTGTGCATCGAGAAATCATTTTAAAAACAATGTATGTAAAAAGGATGGAAATAAGATTGTAATTTGAAGAGATATCTTTGTTACTCGGTAGTGCAATTCACTCACTGTTATCATTCTCACTTATCTCACTGAGGGTTGGACTTGAAGATCCTGGAGGTCTTTTCCAACCTTAATGATTCTATGATTCTGTGATTAATGGAGAATATATGCATCATTCCTTATTTATCATTTTTATCTTTACTATTGAGAAAATTTTAATGTGCAGTTGTGTGGTTGTTGTGAAACTTCATACTCTAAGCAGAGAAAAGAGTAGGTAAACAGAATGTGATACACTAGTGGACATTTCCAACAGCTAAACTTTGAGCCACATTTTTTGTAATTTTATATTTAGTGCCTGAACACTTTAATAGAAACCAATAAATAAAGTATTTTTGCTTTCAAGTGAATATGACAAATTCAACCTCTATTTGTTGTTGTTATTAACAGTCAATATCGTGGCATTGGTGCAGAAGCCTTGAAACCATGTTATGCACCAGTGTGAATTTAAAATAAATAGAGCAACACTATATCATATGCTGCCTAATCCATTGAAGAACTTGACAAATTTTGAAAAACTGTAGAATTTGCATTTTCCATCAGTATATAAGATCCCATTGCACACTGATGTACACATGAGGACTTGGAGAGCTGCCTTCTTTCCCCAGCTTCTGTTCTTACTGTGAGTGCTCATAGGGGAAGTGCTGTGAGAGCTTCTAGTTTCCACATGATGTCTGTGGGAGCAGAAAAGGACCTGGGAAAAGGAAAGCTGGTGGGTCAGTGGATGGAAATGCCAGTCTGTTCTCTCCTAGGGAAGTGTGTGGCTGCTGGGGGAAGCTTGTTGTCGTGGAGAAGTTGTTTCCCTCCTGTGCATTGTAACCTCAGTTAACTGCTCAGTGGATGAGAATGCTGTCATAACAAAACACATTTAAAATATTATAATCTTAACCTGTTGTCCTGGAGCGTTTCACTGGGCTGTACCTGAAAAGCTTTGCACATTCACACTTTGTGATGGAGCACTGTCTGCTTGGAGAACAGCAACTGTGAAAATATCGCCTATGGTCTTCCGTGTACTTCCAGGACTACTTTAAAACAGCAGAGGATTTGGCAGTAGTCATAGCAGATAAAAGCTAGGGCTGCTAATTAATCACTAAAAGTGCAATCCTGGTCCCAGGGATTTCAACAGGAGCAAGTTCAAGCACCGGTATATCCCCTGCAGACACTCAAGTTTAAACAGAGCATAGCTTACAAGCACAACGCTGAACTCCTCTCCCTCCAAGCCTCCTGTGAAGAAGAATAATCTTTCAAGTTTAAAAAAAGTGTGCTGCAGTAATAAGTAATAACATTCCTTAAAAGCTTATATGGTTTTCTTGGCTAACAATGTGCAATCTTTCTTTGGCAGCCTGGCTTTAATGGAGGTTTTCTTGACATGTGCCACAGACCAATCTCACATTCTTTAGAAAAATAAAAATAAAAATTGAAGGGAGAGTGTGTGTAATATTCACCTATCTGATGATACGACTGCAGCGAATTTAAATGCCTGAGCTCCAAAATGAAATGTCTACAACAAGAAGTAAATGTCTGCAGCTCTGTTGTGTGCACTCCTTTTGAGCAGCCTTTAAAACGCAGCAAAAGCATGGAGCCTGGGGAGGCACTGCCTGCAGAGCTGCTGCTGACTGTTCTGGAAATTAAGTAATTAGAGTTGAACCAGTGTAAAACCAATAGTAATTAAAGTGAGCAGATCCTGTCAAGTGTAAAGAAAATATGTTTTAGGTCATAAAATTGTGAGTAGAATATTACCTTGGAAAAGCATGGTAGGACTTCAGCAATAAGGATTTAAAAAAATACATTTTTTCTTTTTTAAAGTTGAGGGCATGTGTGGGAAATTGTTTCTGTTACAGGAACAGCCAGGTATAATGTTGTGGTTCTAGGCAGAGTGAGCCTGCAGCTCAGTCCGGAGTCTCCAGGATAGAAAAGTGGTTTGAATACAGTTAACATAATAAAGTTTTCATATGGGCTGTCCATCCAAAGGAGGTTTGGCAAGGAAAATGCCTTTCTGCTCAAATGACATGGGATAATCCAGAAGCAGAGCAACAAAGCTGAGTTTCAGGGAGTGTCCGTCAGCGTAAGCAGAGCCAGTGTGGGAAAGGCAGCAGGGAGAGATTACAAAAGAGCTCTCATCCCTAATCTGTGATTTAAAACCACTGTAAAACTGAAGGTCAGGAGGGGCAGCAGACAGGGTGACTGAGATGATGCTCCTCCAAAATTTATAGCTTTTAGCTTTTTTGTTTTATTTTTTTAACAGAAGACTAAGAACTTTTTCTTTTCTTCCAGTGGTCTCTTTAATTGCTCTGTGATACTGGACGTCAGCATCAGAATGGGCAATGAGAACAGTAGTGCGGAAAATCAGGTGAGTGTGGCAGCATGATTGCCTTTCCTTCCTTACTGCCAGAGAGCAAACCTTGCAGAAATCTGTTTCACCAACCATTTGCCTCGTGTTTATCTCCTGCTCCCAGATACACTCATATTTAATTGCAGTCAGTGATAATTGAGGGCAACTTTTTGCTTGTTTGTTTTTCGACTTGGTGATGATACTGCTCCATCACCTCTCAGCACCATGCAGGTGGCTGCTGCCTGCAGGTCAGGAGCTGTGGGGATCCCAAGGAATGCTCAGGGCCGTCCCCAGCACCAGGAGCAGGGCAGCAGGGACAGCCCCAGGCATGGGCCCTGCCAGGGGATGGGGATGGGCCGAGATGGGTGCTGGCTGTCAGCCCATGGCTGTGCAGGCCTGATGTGGAGCACGCTGTGTTGGCCTGGAATGGGCCCTAGGGCCATGGGCAGGGTGGGGGAGGCTCTGGGGGCCAGCAGTGCCTCCGAGTGCCCCCAGGGCTATGACACACAGTATTTCTTGTCGACAAGTGACCTTGGTGTGCTGATTCAGGAGTTCATATCTAGGTGAGAAGAAGGGCACTCTGTTAATGTGTGTTGCTGTTTGGTCATCTCTCCTTGAATTGCTGGACTGAAGGGAAGCCATGTGCTGTGGTTGGCCGTGTACGATTGTATCAGAAGATATTATGTTGCTGTGCATTTGAATAAAAGTTGTGATTTGTTAATTTAACAGCAGTTAAGATACCAGAACATTTCGTCCCCTCTTTGTCCAGATCTTACGGTAGATGGCAAAATGTGTTTGGGTTCATTTTGCTTCCTCTTGAGGTCTGAGTAAAGCCACTGTACCTCATGCATGGCAAAGTGGGCCCTCTCCAACAATCCGTATTAAAAGTTAGCCAAATTTTGTCGTAAAGAGCTATTTGAAGTAGAGTTCTGCTGTACCTGTTGGCTGTTCTGGCCAAGTGGTATTGTTATCACAGGGTTTGGTCACAACATTTTTTAAGAGTCAGGGACGGGAAGATGAATTCATTCAAGTCAACCCAAGTAATTTCACTTCCATGCATTGGTGGTAGGAGGATGGTTGGACCGGATGACCTTAGAGGTCTTTTCCAACCCTGGTGATTCTATGATTTCTATGATTCTACATAAATAATTGGAATTTCTTCTCCTTCACTTAGGATGTTTTTGAAACTCAGAAAGTAATAACAACATCTTAAAACCTACTTAATCTGCTGAACATTCATTGAGAAAGTATCCCTTAATATTAGTCAAAATTGTTATAGTGACTGGAATTTTAAAATGCATTTATTTTTAGTCAGAAGTTCCCAATGCAAATCAAGTCATCCTTATGCCGCCAAGCCAAGGAACACAGCAGGTAGTGTATGATGAAACTGGTTTGCATGGTTTGCATTTCAGACTGTTAGCATCAGGCTTGGCTGTTCTTTTTCTCACGCGTCTGCTTTTGGCTTTTGTTTTTTGACACTAACTGCAAATTTGCTAGGCAGTGACATTTAAGTTTTCAGCAAGTTGTAAAAAAAAAATCTGGTTTCTTTTAACTTTTTTCTCTGGTAGCGATCTATGCAGCCTGTATTTGACCCTCTTTGCATGTTGGCTTCCCTTTCCACTCTCTCACAATTGAAGTAGAGCAGTGGATGTTGTTATAGGCAGTACCATTTGACATGAGTTGTTGTTTCTGTTTATGTATTTATCAGAGAACACCATTCCCCAGCTCTAGCTCTCAGCTGAGCCCTTGGAAGCCATACACATGGTTTGCATTAAAGTTGAGAGAATCTGTGCTAAGTTTAGAACTTATTTAATAAGAGGGAAGATCTGCAGGATAAATACGCTACTATGAGGAACGTAGTAGGCACTTACAGAAAAATAAATACCCAATCTGTCTTTTAAAGACCGGATTCCAAGGAAAATATAATATAAATTTAGTAGAAATGAGCAAAGATAATAAACAGATAAAATGAGGCTGGGGCCAGCAGTGTATTTAACAAAGTGACTTTACATACACTAACCATGCTCTGTTTTGCTCCAGCAGTGCACAGTCTGAACTGCTGAGAGATTCTAGGCCTGTCCTCTTCCCTATTAGCACGACACATCTTGCTTCCAAACAAGGAAGCTTATGGGGCTTGTTGGGCATTGTTGGGCTTATGCTTAATTAAACCTAAGTGCTTTGTAGGATGCATTCTCCTTGAAAACAAAACTCCATGTGAAGATAAATATGTTTAAATTGGAAAAAAAAAGAAGCCAGAAGAACAGAGATTCCCTGATTTAGCAGAGGAAATATATGGGAAGGAAAGGAAGTATTCTTCAGTGGGAAGCTCTCAGAGGTACTACAGTTTTTGGGACCCTTCAAGATCCCAGCAGTTGTGTTGCCCATCAGACACATCTCTCTCAGCCAACCATTGGTACTGAGGAATGGCAAGGCCAGTCCTCGGGTTTTACCCAAATTTTCTGGAAAGCCAAGTATTCAAAAATCACCTACACAGCCAAAACTAGGCTCCTAGTTTCATAGAGATTGATGTATTACTGCTGCCCTAGATGTTTGGATGGGCTCAGGTGCCATCTTCTAAGCACCATTTATAAAGGAAGCCAAGCTTACTACAACAAAACTAACTAACAGTTGGGCACCACAAACCTTTCTAGAGCTACAACAGGACAGATTTTCTAATATGCAGTGATGGTAGCCAAGGCTTTTAGCTCTTGCTACTCTGAGTTCTGAGGAGGAGCCGTCATCATCATTCACAGCCCCTCTCATGACTCCAGAAAAGCCCAAGTCACCCAGCACTTGTAAAGCCCTTTGAAGGTGCTGCTGAAATGAGCTCCTGGCAGCCAGCATTCTGCCCCACAGTGGGAGAGGGAATTTCAAAGTCAGTTACCACAGAAATCATTTCTATCTATTTTGCTTTATCCTTTCTTCTCCTCGTTTTCCGAGTAAGTAGGGAGCCAGACAAAGCTGGTTGTTACTCATCTATGTTGTTCATTTCATTTTACTCATAACTCCTAATGTGTGGTTATCTTTTTTGTGTGCTCTTGTTTGCTTTCTGCTGCGAGATGTGTGAGATGGGTAACACATGCATACTTGCTGGAGGGGCCATAACTTCTGAAGGGTTTATTTGTTTGTCTCAAGCGTCATGCTGTGATCCTGCTAGAGTCTCTCCATTTAATTGTTACAAACAAATCTGACTGCTGCCCAGTTCTGCAGTTAGTATGCCTCATTATAACTTTTCCCATATTTCAACTTACTTAAGCCAGTGGATCTAGTTAATTGGCACGGTTCTTCTTGCAGATCCCAGTGTTATGGGATTAGCACAGAATGCAGCGAGTCCTCTAGCAGCTTCCCTGCCCTCAGCCTCCATTCCCATGGATAACTAGGCAAATTCCTCTGGGCTGTGGTACTCATACTGTGTGTTTACATACTTCTCAAATAGTGCAATAACGTCTGTATACATTCCATTGCTTATTTTCAATTGGCAACAAACGCACATAATTTTGTGCCTATAGCATTTTAATGAGGTACACAATCACCCTACATGGGATACACTTATTCTACTCTCCAAGTTATCATTTTCTTTCACTCCTTCCATTTCACCCGTTGCACATCAAGAGTGCATAAAACAGCAGGCCTGCTCCACATCTTTTTAGTCAGCGTTTGTCTTCTACAGAGTGGCAATGGCAATGTGCCCATTGCTGGTACATATATAGTTCCAGTTTATGTGCAGTCATTCATTAATGCTTACATCCAATAATTACTACTGCTCTAAGGTTCTTGGTGAGTAACACCAAGCATTTGTTCCAATTCACACAAAAAGAGCACAGTCTGTTTTCTGAGAATTAAGCATCCATATGTACCAGTGCAGCAAATTCTGGGACACTTCTCACAATAATGAATAACGACTGTACTTGTTCTCATCTTCTCTTTAAATGAACGAGGGGAGATGAAAGAAGAGTGAAGATTCAGAGTTGCAGAAGGGTTCTTAATCTGAAGGCATTCTGAAAAGGAAGCTGGGAATCTATTCCTTTCCTTCTGAAATAATGGTTAGAGCTATCTTCACATCTGTAAAGCCACCACCATTTCTAATGGGAAATGTCTATTTATGGGTATAGACGGAAAAGAAAAGTAATACACAGCTATAAAGAAGTTGTATAATTATTCCCTACATTTCACTACTTAGAAACAGTGAGAAAATTACAGACCAACGTTTTCCACTACTGTGGGTTATATGGTAACCGTTGACTCACGGCCTGAACCACTGATTGAGCACCTGGGGAAAGGACAGGGTCAGCCCTGGGAGCACAGGTGAGGGCAATTCAGCTGCGTGACCAGAAGGGGTGGAGCCTGGCTGCACCTCTCTTAGACCTCATTTAAGGGCTGAGTGCAACCAGGGGGAAAGATTTCTTCCTGGAGGTTTCTCCTTAATGAAGCTTTCCCCTGTGAACCTGGAGTTTTCTGATGCAGGTGAGCAATCTTTTTCCCTTCCTTTGTTGCACATTCCTATCATGTTGGTCCTTTTGTCATCACACCTCTGTTGTAACTCCTTTCCTATTGTATTGATCTGTCCAATTGTTTCAGGGTAGTTAGCACTAAGCAAGCAAGTGCTATCAGCTGGTGAGCAGAGGACAGATCTTGTGGAGAGGATTTTCCTAACAGTACTTCATATAAACCTAACTGTGTCTTCTCAAAACTGTACCAGTTCTTAATAACTTAAAAATAATTTTTAACTAAAATAACTTTAAATTATAAATGTTGAGGTGGAGTTTTTTTTCCCACGATCATCAACTTGATCCCCTCTCTTTCTTGGTGTGTCTTGTACACCCGTTGTCCATGAGAAAATAATCTTGGTATTCATTCAAGTGTCAGCAGAGGGACAAAAGAAGATAAAAAAAGCTACGGAGAAGCAAATGGACTTACCAGGAGAGCTACAAATTCTCCTTTGTCTGCTAAACTTCAATGGCATAAACAGAAAGATGAGGTTAACAGGAACCATGAAGCAAGCTGTGTAGATGTTCCACTGAGCTCTGTGCAGGCCCATACAATGAACATGACTTAAACACAAGAGCAAGTCATTGAGAAGACATTTACACTGATGTTACAAGGACCTGAAGATAAACAGTTAGTGTCCTCAGTGGGTTGGAAAGGTTACAATGTGAGCTGTGAAGCCTGAAGGTCTTGCTGTAGCCCAGAGGAAGTTGTGTATTCTGTAAAGCATGCCAAACCAAGGATGGTATGGTGACATATATATCAACATGTATGCATGAAAATGTTTATGCTTGCAACTCAAGTGTTTAGGTTTGGATTTATTTCTCAGGAAGAAAGCAGCTCTTTTTCTCTAGGAAGATCTCATAGCTGCCTACAACATAAGAAACTTCAAATGCTGCTGTTACCGTATTGCACTTCTCAAACATGTTTTGTTTGTGGGAAGCAGATTAAATGAAACTTCCACTACAAGCCAGTTTTTCGTATTCCAGTTAATTTGAGGATTTTAATTAGAAAAGGCATGAACACAAAATACTGCTCCTGAGAGGGACAAATTAACCAAGCTAGAAGCAACAGCAAATCACACCATTACTGATAAAGTAAAAAATCCACTCCAATTGTGAAATTCTATATGGATAAAATCTCCCAGAAAGAGATTTCCCATCTTGTAGTGCTTACATCCAACTAACCAAATAGTTGCAATGTTTGGCATACTGTTAGTTTGAGGACAAAAACCAAGAAATGGTCACTAACAGCTGCTCTCAGCAATGGGCAGGTGCTGAGCCATGCAGGTTGCTGCACAGGTTGTTCATTAAAATGAGAACTTGGCTCTACTGCCTTGTGACAAAACCAAGTTTTAGTGTAATTCTTCATAACTCAAACGGAACTCCAGTTTGGCCTGATGCATCAGTTACCAGTCTGTCCTGTGAGTTGTATTTTTGCTGATTTCACTGAAGTTCTGATTTTAAAAGCAACGTGCATTCATGATCTAATGTGGTGCCATTTCTCCAGACCACTAAGGACATAAACATTGAAAAATCCAATTTGGTATTTGGTAACTGTACTGGAACCAAAAGGGAGTTCCCAAAGACTACTTTCAAAATTGCAACAGCCTGTCCTGATGGGGATGCTTGGAGCTGATGAACAGTGCTTGCCACAGCCTCACCTTTAAAAAATAACCTTCAAAAAGCATGTAGGGGAAGACATGGGTTAGTATAGATTCTGGTTTATCAATTGAGATTCATTATGGCTTGTTTCAGCTTCTCCTCCTCTCATAAACACAGGGAGCTGCTGAGAGTGGAAACTTCATGAAATTTTTCCGTGATAACTTTCAGGTGCAGCCAGAGCTGGGCATGCTCATGCCTGCCATAAGGACAGCATGCAGCAAGGGCTGCTGTGCTGGGAAGCTGGGAGAGGGGCTGCTGCTGTGCTAGAGGGAGAGAGGGAGGCAGCAGGGTGGTCACTTGCTTGGAGTGTGACTTCAGATGTAGGCTGTGTAGCATTCTTATTCTTTCTGTTGTTTGTGCATTTTCTGTGACAAACTCAGTTGTTTTTTTTTTTTAAACTATGCTAGATGCAAAACTACTGGGAGCCCACATTCTGATTTTTAATATAATTGTTTCATTAAGTCTTTCAATTACTTTTTTCATAACGAGAATCCTTTTGAATAGGAGTACGCTACATTCCAACTGACTGCAGGGTGGATTTAGCTGCCATCTTCTGCAATAAATCACTTCAGAGACTGCGTGCATTGAAACATCAAAAATAATTCATTTGACATCAGCTTTCTGATGATCCTTCTGAACAAAAACATGCTTTTGTTAATTGTTTCCACAGATGTTCATTAAAAACTAAAGAAATATGCTCTGTAAAGCAAGTTCAGCTCCTGATTTGCATAACTCTTAAATTAAAAAAGCTTGATAGAGAAATGGAATTGTTTTCCCATTGGCTGGCAGAGATTCACAGAGCCTATGCTTTTCTGATTAATTAATTAGTAAGCTAGATGTAGAAGGCCAGTAAGTTTTGTTACGCATTACTGTTAAAATCCTCTCTTCAGCTTCCCTTGAGGACATCATTTCCTGGCTAAGCGTGCTGTTGGGTAGCAAGACAAAAGGACAGCTTTGTTTTCTAGTTGATCCTGCTTGGGCAGAAAGAAAGCAGCTGTCAGTAGTTGAACCCCTTACTGCTCTAACAGGAGCCATGTTGCAGAAATTGTGTTGATCATCTGTTAAACTTGGTCATGTTGGGAACTGGAACAAGGCTTGGGTTTTTCAGTGACTGATTGCAATTGTTTAGGGGTGGATGAGAGGTGGATGATAAGTTATTAATTAAACAGGAGATCCTTGGAAGCACAAAACTGTCAAGATAATAGTAATAGAAATAAAATAATTTTTGAAAAGCCCATTGCCTTGACTAGCCATGAAAAGTGCTGATGTAGTCTTCAATATAGCACACTTAATTATCTCTTGAACTGAGATTTGTTGCAGTTGTTCTCATCTTCTCAATCTGCCTCTCCCATTGTGTTTTTCTTTTATTGTTAGGACTTGGCAGAACAGCAGATAAAAGTCATGGCATGTAGGTGCTGCCTAACAGGGATACACCCTAGTTGTGATGAGGAGGTGGCTGATCTCATGCAAGAGCGGTCACTGGGAAGCGCTGTTTAGTACTGAGAGCCTGGTGCTCTTCAGCTGAAGGAAATAGAGGTGCTGATGGTAGAAGGGCAGAAAAAACATATTTGGTTCCAGTATGGCTGTGTACGGCCCCAGAAATACTATTTCCACCATTTGCTTTTTTCCTTGATTGAAGGGAATGTATAAATAGGAGGGGGTGTGGCAGTTTATGAAGGGTGTCTGATGATAGGACAAGGGGGAGTGGTTTTAAACTGAGACGGGAGATTCAGGTTGGATATTAGGAGGAAGTTTTTCACTCAGAGGGTGGTGAGGCAGTGGAACAGGTTGCCCAAGGAGGCTGTGGATGCCCCATCCCTGCAGGCATTCAAGGCCAGGCTGGATGTGGCTCTGGGCAGCCTGGTCTGCTGGTTGGTGACCCTGCACATAGCAGGGGGTTGAAACCAGATGATCACTGTGGTCCTTTTCAACCCAGGCCTTTCTAAGTATCCATATGATAAATAATGCGTTTTTGTCAGTTTGTTCTCTCTGCACACATCTGTGCATGCTGAAATGAATTCTCTGCAAACTTTCTCATGTGAACAATAGCAAATCTTCCTAAAACAATGTTGTAAGATCAAAACAAAACCCCGTATGCTAACTAAACTCTATTTTTCTCTTTTTCCTTCTGACTGGAAAAACCAAATTTACTTGAGCTACAAGAAGTTTTTTGCTATATGCTATGGTTTTGGGGCCAATGTATATACTTAAATAAATACTCCAAATGCCAGATGTCAGCACGTGCTGGGTAAGTGCTTAACAATCATGAAACTCGGAGCCCTTGGACTGTCCAAACGGAAAGCAGTGTCACAAAGGGGACTTCTGCAAACAAAGCAGTAGTGAGGGGGTTCCTCTGGGGGAAGGCAGAGGATATGAGAGTTAATCAACTTTGCCTTAAGTCTTAAAGTCTTTTCATACTCTGAGTGTCCTGACCTTTTCAGTTGCTTGTTACATGGGCTTTTCTTGTCCACTGGGTGTCTCCCATTCCTGGGTCTCTTCAAGAGAAGCCTTTGGTTGTGTGAAGGCATGCCATGTTCACATAGAAACATAATTTTGGAAACAATGACTTTCCACCATGGGAAATCTACTGATTGTATCAAGAACAAAATAAACCCAAGGCTTCTCTTTACCTTTCAAAGATGCTTCTGCTAAGACTAAATAAAATGCCCATAAGTTGTCTGCTATGAGCAGCCTCTGGGCCCTGTGGTAGCACCCTGTGGGCACTGCTTACCCCTCCAGGGTTGTTCTCCTCCCTAGAGTGAAACCAGCAGTTTGCATTAGCATTGTGGATTTGTATGTTTCATCTATGGGTGATGACCCTATGTAAATTGCTCTCTTCAAATACCTGAAAGGTGCTTACAGCAGAGCGGGGTTGGTCTCTTCTCACTGGTGACAGGGTGAGGGGAAATGGCCTCGGGTTGCACCAGGGTAAGTTTAGGTTGGATATCAGGAAAAACTTCTTTACAGGAAGGGTTGTTAAGCACTGGAATGGGTTCCCCAGGGAGGTGGTTGAGTCACCATCCCTGGATGTGTTTAAAAACCATTTGGATGTGGTGCTCAGGGATGTGATTTAGCAGAGGGTTGTTAGACGTAGGGTAGTATGGTTAGGTCATGGTTGGACTTGATGATCTTTAAGGTCTTTTCCAACCTGAGCAATTCCATGATTCTAAATGTTTGCCTGTAAGAAGAGGGTTAGCTTTACCAGATTTATGTAATACATTTCCATGGCCACACAACAGAAATGACAGTTTCTTATGGGTGCTATCACTGCCATGCTGCATGGCACTGAATCAAGCTACCTGCCTCACTTCAGAGACATTCTGAGCATTGGTGAACTGGGAGGGAAAATAATTTGGGCTTGGATTTGAGCGTTGGAATGTCTGACATGGCGTTGTCTCTAAACTGACTCCAAAGATACTGAGCAAGTAAATGTTTGCCAGGCTTGGGAAAAGAGCAGTGATAGGCTCCTTGGGTCAGGAAGGCCCTGAGCTGCTTTAGAACAACTGCTGCATTCTTCTCTCCCCATTCTGTCCCTTATGTTTAATTTTGGCTTAACCACTTCCTTCCTTATTTCTGCCATTAGAAAAAATGAAAATGAAGGCTTGGCTTTGGAACCTGCAAGCTCCATCAAAGCAACAACATGTGCCTCAGGAGCTGTCTGTCAGGGCACGGCAAAACTGCATCAGATCCTCCAGGATTTCCTGCACTCCAAAAGAGCAGTATTGATCTGAATTGTCCTGTTTCATTCCAGAGTGCTGTACAGGACTCAGAATTAGGCCAACCATCAGGTGATGGGCACAGCACAAAGAGGAGCCCCCAGGAAAACAGTGTGGCAAGAGCTGGAGGTCAGCATGTCTCAGATAGTCTTCCTGCTGCTGTGCAACCGGATGGGAGTGAATCTCCTCTGACTGCAGGGCCTGCAAGGTAAGAAATAAAGGTTCTTCCTGTTAATATAACCAAAACCCTGCTGATAGCTGGGGCTTGCCTGCTATTTTTTTCTGCTATTCAAAAATCTATCATCCTGATGGATGGTGGTGATGACGGTCTTCTGAAATACCAGACCAGAGCAAGGCTACTTGCTGCTTACCAAGGTGCCATTCTCACCTTGCTGTGTAGCTGTAAACAACAAAAATGGTTTGTTGGACAAACCATTGGCTTAAACATTCTACGCTTCTTACTCAACGCTGATAAATGTGAGGAATGTTGACAAGTCTCTTGCACAGTCATATTGCTGTGAATGAAGGCATAACTGTAAACAACTGCGAAATGCCATGCTCAGCTCTGTGTAGCTCAAAGGTATTAACCCATTGATATTTGTTAGTATCTTTTCTAAATGTCTCCCTTCGCCTGACGAAAGCAATAGATCCACTTTCAGAGCTAACGTGGTCTTCAGTGTGAATAGGGATGGCAAAAGGCAATGTCAAATGGCTCCTATTAAATAACCCCAAGCGTGAATTTTCTTTGAATCATTAATACTTCAGCACTTGGGTTTCCTCATGCTTCTAAGCTTCTCATCTGCAGTGGTAAAGCCTTTGTCTAATATTGGCTTGATTTTAACATGGGGCTGAGTGCTTTCCTAATCATCAGTGCCCCTCAGGATAGAATGATAAATGCATTTTAGAACAGAGAGCTGTAATCTGCTGGTAGATGGGTAGGGCTGTTATGTTGTGGGCACCTCTTTAAGGGTTTTCCCAAACTTCTGTTCAGATTGGAGACTTCACTGCAGAATGATTAGCTGCATCTCTTTCAAGTGGATGTCACCAGAACACATCAAGAAGCATGAAGGCCTTTGTTTCTTCATGTTCCTGGTCCCCTATTTGGTTGTTGAGATATAAGGAGTTCAGTCATGCCAAATGAGATATGGAGTGTGAGGTCTTGGCTGGAGAGCTCACTGTAGGTTTTAATACAACAGGGAATGGTCCCTCCTGCTAGGGAGGTCTCCTCTGAGAATGCAGGTAGCCATGAACATGTTGCAAAACTGAGCAGTGAGTTTTGTTCCTTTTTTTTTTTTTTTGCTGACCTTGGCCTTGCTGTGATGGCACTGGGAGAGAGTAGAACTGATTAAGATGAAATGCCTGTAATCTTCATACTGATGCTTTAGAATCTGACTTCCATGTATGGGACTGTAACAGAAACACTAACTCATGGCCTTAAGCAATTACTGAGCACCTGGTGGGAAGGCAGGGCCAACCCAGGGAAGCTCAGGTGCATGCGATGCAGCTGAGTGACTGGAAGGGCTGGAGCCAGGATCCACCCCTTCCCGGACCTCATGTAAGGGTTGGCTTTGGAGGCAAGGACATCTTGCTGGAGATCCCTGCCTACCTGAGGCCTTCTGAAGGTGAACAGCTTCTTTCCTTTATTTCTGCATCCGTGGCTGCTGCATTTGGCCTTGTACTCATTTGCTGCAGCCTAGGACTTTGCCACTCCACTGTTATCACCCCACTCTACTTTCCATCACATTAGTGACATTAGTGTTACAGGGATGCTTATAGCAGCAGGTTTTCAAAACATTTATTTTCTTGTCTCTGAGTGGAAGATATCTCTTCTTCCTTCTCTTGTGGTGGCAGAGATAATGGGTTATTAGTCTGATTGAAAGCCCAAATTTTCCCTGCAAGGAAATGAGGCAGAGCCTTCTCTGTGGGTTTCACTGGAGGCACGAGCGCAGACTCCGGCTTTAAGTCTTGAGAGTAGAGAGCATGAATGGACAAATAACGTGGAGCTGAAGCTGTGATGGTTTACATCAGTGTCAGCAGCTCTAAAGGACTGTGTTAATTGGAGGAGAGAGTGCTTATACAGTACTGTTGTTTGAAAGCAATGGGCTGAGTGCAGTGCATTGGCACGAGGCTGTGCTGTTACTGCCCAGCGTGGTCAGAACTGGTGTTGGGATGGACAGGGTAAGACATAGGCTGTGGGTCTGTGTCTACTTCTATAAATATATAAAAATAGGTATTTTTATACTATTGTGATTCATTTGCGCTCTTAAAGAGTATTGCTCACAGAATGGCACAGCTGCAGTTCCTTTGGGAATCCTTTCAAAATCTGAATACTTATACATAGACTTCTAGCTGGCTAGATCAGCTTTATCCATCAACATCCAAAATCATTCCTGTGAGATGAGTGTTGTGGGTGAGTCACTGAGTCATTCTGAAGATATTTGTGGGACTGTTGTTTTGGGAAGCATTTACTGGGCAGGGGCTCAGGCAGTTGCTTTTTGTTTAGCTCTACTCCTGAAGCTGCTGGCACACGCCTGGCTCTGGGTAGCTGCTGAGATCTGGGCTGCCACAACAGAAATGAAGACAATGAGCGGAAGCAGCTTTGAAGTTTCAGATTCTGGGCTGTATGTTTCAGCTTTCACTCCTCAGTGCTGCTCTGAATGCATCTTTTCCACCCTGAGCTGAACTGATAGGATGCTCTGACCTATTGTGTTCTGATGGAAGATCTGCTGGTAGGAAACAGCTGCGTGCTTTTTTCCAGTCTTCTGGGTGTCTTCCATCCTCCAAGTTCTCAGAATGTTTCCAGCAAGCCTTAAACCCTCATGTTTTGGAATTGAAAATCACAGCATTGTCCAGGCTAGAAAAGCCCTCTTAGATTCCCAAGGCCAACCATAGCCCATCTCACCATGCCCACTGCCCACGTCCCTCAGTGCCACATCCCCAGGTTTCTGGAACACCTCCCAGAGATGGTGACCCTCCACTCCCTGGGAAGCTGTGCCACTGCATCACTGCTCTTTCTTAGGATATGTATTTCCTAATATGAATGTCTCTGACTCTCTACCTAAAACACTTTAGGTCCGTTTCTTTAATCTCTAGTCACTAGTGCTGCAGGTTGAAAAACAGCATCATCAGCAATGAATCTGTTAGTGAGATGCTTATTTCATAGAAGCTCTCTAGCACTGTTAGCAAGCCCCAGGCTTTGAGCTGGAGATGTCACCATGCCTCACTTCTGGTGCACGTGTCCAGAGAATCCCAAACTGGACAGCCCAGGAGAAGCACAGCTTCCTGCAATTGAGCAGGCACGCACCCAGCAGCATTGCAGGGGATGAGCACTCTCCGTGGATGGACTGGCTGCATTCCCAGCCCCAGTGCTGTGCACACATCCCAGGGGACTCGTGGGGCGCCGAGCCGTGGCTGTCCACATCCTGCTGGCTTTGAGGCAGGGATGGGGCTGAGGCCTGGCTGTGCTCCCCTTTCTTCATGTTAGAACGACTAATTTGGCCATATCCTAAGAACTGCAGGGCCTGTCTTTCGTTCTGCATGTGGGATGGGGAGGTGAAAAGTGATTGGGGGTGAGGGGTTAGGGTTCCCAGGAGGATTATAGATTCTTTTCCTGCTTCACTTTTTCCTGAAATCTTAGATACACAGAGAGGGTGGGGGAATCTGGCCCATGTTAGCAGCTTTTTGGGGATGATGGCTTTCTCATGTGTTTGTTTACAGTGAAAAGTTCACATAGTGTTTTAAAGGCAGAGCATGACACAAACTTAATTTCTTATTTTATTTTTATAAGGAAATGTGGGAATGATTTCTGCATTCCTCATTAATTTTCAAGATTCTGTAAGTGAAATCCCCCTGCACTGTGTGAGAGAGAGAGAGAGATATTAAGATGCATACCTTCATCTCTGGTGTCTTGGGGGAAACAGAACAGGAACCCTTGAGAAGCAGCCAGATCTGTGCCATGGCCACAGGGTGCTGCGTGCCCATCCCCTTCATACTCAGATTTTGGGTTGCTGTGATCCTGGGAATGCAGCCATTTGAGCCATGAGTCACATCAGTTATGGATGGCAGCTGTGTGTGACCTCTGGGCTTTGTGGGCTTCAGCATGTGGTGCTTTTCCTTCGCAAATTGGGCTGGGCAGGCAGAATGTCCTTTTAATGTTTGCAATATATTTTGGAAGGAAAACAAAGGAAGAAGGAAAGAAAATAATCTCATCTGTGATCTTAAGTTCTTAGATCATCTTTATGGGGAAGGTTTAAACCTCTGGGAGCACCTCAATTCAATCCCCATGCAGAACAGGGAGCTGCTGCCTTCTTATCCTGTCCCCTCACCTTTGCTGTGGAAGGCAGTAGAATGCAATGGGCTTTGTGATGATGGCTTCTTGATTGGGGCACGTCTCCCTGTCCTGATGTATTTATGGGAGTTATGAATTTCTCAGCATCCTTTAGGGTACACACCCCAAAGAGAATCCAGTCAGCCCTGTCCCAATAAACATCCCAATAACTAGCAGTGCTATTGTGTTGGTCCAGGACTATTCCAACTAGACAAAATGCATTCTGAAGGTAGAAGAAAATAAACTACAGATATCAACTGTTAAATTTGCTACTTGCTTCCAAACAGGCAGCTTCTCAGTAATGTAGGAAGCTGTATGAAGATTTAACTTACTCTTGTTGTAGCTGGAAGGGTAGCATTACTAAACTTGTCAATCCATCGATGTGTGCTTAACTTCTAAGCCGTGTGAAGGTTCTGTTGGATGTGTCTTGAGTGCAGTGAGACACTTGGATATTTCACATTAAATATCCACCTAGGCCTTTGTATGGCTGCGTTGTATTTTATTTTTTACATATCAATTACATGCAGCAATTATTACAAACATTAATTATTCCTTGTAAAAAGGCTGCTTCTGCCCTGAGCTCTGACCAAACTATGAGGAGCTCCAACAGTCTTTGATGCTTTCTTGTTTGAATGTTTTAAACAATTTTTAAAGCAGTTTTTCCATTCAGATTGCCAACAGAAGAGATTGAGAAACCGCAAGAGAAAACACATTTTTCCTGGATTTAAAAAAAAAAACAAACAAGTTTAGTCATAGCTTGATGCTGTTCATACTGAGCTGTCTGAAAATACAGGCTCTCTGCAGGTAATTATTGATTGTTAATGTATTTTCATTTAGATCGAGTTTCCCTCAGGAGAGAATTATCTTCAGCACTTGGAGTCATTTCCCTGCAGTGTTATTCCTTTTAGAAACAGTGGAAGGTAATGGGGTGAGGTGTGACTTCTGAGGCTATCTAGTCCATCCCTCTACCCTCATGTAGGCCAAGTTGTGCTTAAGTCATTCCCAGCAGTGTTTGGCTGATCATTAAGTTCCTGCAACTAGCAAAGCAAGATTCCACAAAAAGTGGAATAGTAGTGGCATGTCTTCCCTTTATGATTCTCTGTTACCTATGGCAGAAGGAGAAACATCGGTGCAGAATCCAAACAGGTCAATCCAGATGCCCTTTATTATGTTTGGGATCTAAAACCTTTGTATTCTGTGATATGGCCTTGAGTGAGAAGTGTTTTCTCCCCTTGAATCTGGAAGCTGTGAGTTTGCTGCTATTTAAGAAGTTGCTACCAGCGTGGCAGTAGGAAATTGGTGGATGTGACTAATTCAGACTTGTTCAGAAGTATTTCAGGCTTGATAGCTGTAAATACAAGTCTGATGTGACAAAGAGGAAAGGTCTCTGAGAAACTTTAGTCATTTGAAATCTGCAAAACACAAATGCATCATGATGTGTGATCTGCAGAATGGACATTAACAGTGTTTTGATCCTGGATTTATTGCCATGCTTTCCGAACTCAGCTGGCAGATGGAGTTACTAGTAGATAAAGAACCACGGATAAGCCATAAGGAGGAGCTGTTGCTGTGGGTGGTGTTTCCTTCCTTCTCCAGCACTCAGCCTCCAGGGGCTCGGAGGGCTTCTCCTCTAGGAGCAGAGCTTGCTTCTGGGTTGGAGGATCCTGGCAAGTTAATTAGTAAGAAAACAAAGCTGTGGAATGAACAAGGAACTGAAATGGCAACTGGCTCCTACTTTTTTCATCCTGAACCCAACTCCATAAATCCATTTGACATCCACATCATTTCTATTCCCATTTTTACTCTCATCTGTAGTTGAACAGCAATAGCTTGGGTATACAGAACGCCATGAGGTGACCACGCAGGCTGCATGGCTCTGCAGGCTGGGATTTTGCCTTGCTGGTGATGAGCAGCTCTGCTGGCCACTAGGAGGAAACAGGACAGATGGGCATTCATCTTCTATTACTCAGCACAATTACAGCAGTCCCTGTGGGCTGCATAACCTTTAGCTTCATGTGAAGTAGCCCTCTAGAAAGGCTTTTTCCCCTTACTACTTCTAAGTGATTCTGTTGTTTCCTTTGGTACTTTTGTTGTTCCTTCAGTCTGTTAAGGGGAACACCTGCCTGGAATTTGTGAGAATGGTTAAACTGCATGTCACTAAACTGCATGTCACAGGCGTGATAGCTGGTAGGCAAAGACTGAGGTTGTGTACTGGTGTAACGAGCCACTACAATGTGTGCCTGGTGTGTGTCCCTGCAGGCGGATTGCCAGCTCCTCATTGCATGTCCTGCATGGCTTTGAGACATCAGTGGCATGATTTGTTTTTATTCTTTGCTGCTTTTTATTGATGTGAAACAAATGTTTCCACTATTGGCAGCATCATTGATGAAGGCTTCAGTAGCTCCAGCACTGAAGATGTACCTGACCCAAACTCGAGCACGTTGCCTTCCAAGGGGACAGAACAGTGTGGTATCATACAAGAAGATGGAAGAGATACAGGCTCTGATGCCTTCCAGCAAGCAGCAGAAGCAAGGGAGAGATGTCTGCCTATCTCAGTGCCTGCAGAGGGGTGTTTGGAGGATGTCACAGCAGACCTTGCAAGCAGCAGTGACATATTGCCAACTTCAAACTGCAATGAAGCAATGAATGACAAAGAGGAGGGAACAGCACATGGTGTTTCTGAGGACAGAGGCCCCAAATGTGACCTAGATGCACCTGCTGCTCTGAGAACTGGTGGGGATGATCCCAGGAAGCCCAGCCCTCCTGCAGAGCCTACAGAGGCACGTTTGAGGGAGTTGAGGACCCCGTGGCAGAGTGAGCAGCTTGGGGACGGGGGGCAGCTGCAGGTCAGCACGTCCTCCCAGGGTGCAGGAGCAGGGGATTATTTTCCTGCCCAGAAGGCTGAACAGGAGCCGGGATTTTGGGAAGTAGGTCAGGCACAAGCTGTAGTGCAGCAAGGTAGACTAAACACAGATGGTGAAGAGGGTCTGCTAATGAGAAAGGAAACCTTAATCCCAAATTACCCAGCAACAGGAGCAGTTGTAAATGCTGAGAGTTCCATAGAGAGACCTGAGACTAGGGAGGTCTACGGCCTGCAGGTGGGGGCTGTAACAACAGGGAATGAGGTAACCCCAGCCCAAAGACAAGGAGCACCACCAGCAGCCTGCCCTTTAGTCCCAGAGCTGCCTTTTGACCCCCCAGATCTTCTCCCGGTACCAAAGCTGGAAGAACCTTTCAGGGAATGTGTGCCTGCAAACAACTACCAAGATCCAATGAGAAGTGAAGCGGTGGGAACAGCCTCTGAGAAAGATGATCCCACTTCTCAAAGAGAGCTTCCAAAGGAGGGTGAGCTTGTTAATGCTGACCCTTCATCATTTAAGCAAGGGGAAGAGCAAAAATCAGCTGTCACAACTGAGAGCCAAAAAGATGAAGCCAGTAGCAATGAAATCAGAAAAGCTGATGTGTCTGGAGAGAGGTCTGTGCTTTCTGAAACGGAGATTGTTACCAGTCCCACGGAGGACAATTCCCTGGTAGGTAACAAATTACTGCTGGAAGAATGTGCATTAAGTGGTTCTCTGAGCACATCTACAGAATTGAATCAAAAGGGAGCTGAATCAGTGAACCTGACAAAAAGAGAGCAAAACAGAACACAAGCAGAGGAGGCACGAGCAGACAGTGGGTTACCTGCGGGGTCAGATGTGGCAGAAAGACAACTGCTGAGCTCCCTTGGCATCCACAAGGACGCAAAAGAAATCCACCTAGGACAAAGCTCTGAAGCGCCCAGTCCTTGTACCAAGGCTCCAGCAGGTGAGCTGAAGGAAGGAGCTGTGGGAAAGCCCCTAAATGTAGAGGGTGAATTGGAATCCCCTGAAGACCACTCACAGTCTCTTGGCTACAGAGCTGAACAGCAGCTGGGTGGAGGGAAAGCAGCCACCCCGAGTGCCCTGGAGAGCAGGGGCAGCTCTGTGCTGTGCCCGAGGGCGCAGTGCCTGCTGGGCTCTGCTTGCTGCCATGCTAAGGACACAGCTCCAGGGCAGCCAGGTCGTCATGGGGCTGAGGAGGTTTGTTTGGCTGGTGCACACAGTTCACTGCTCCTCCACCCTGAGAACAATGGCATTATGCTGAGTGGGCAGGGTGAAGCCTGGGAAAAGGCTCTTGCTGGAGAAGCTGTGTTAGGGATTGACTGCCAAACAGGCAGTCAAGGAGAGCTGGAGAGCAGCAGCAAGGCTGGAGGAAACATGGAAACATCCACATCAAAGCCTGAACTTCAAGGCTTAAATGAGGTGGCAGAGATGGGGGGCTGCGCTGTGGGACACACTGAGGAAAGAGTGGCTGCTGCTGGGCATGGTGAAGAGCGTGGAGAAATGCAGAATGGCTCTGAGGGGAGCACAGAGCTGGCACCAGGCACCGAGTGCCAAGCTGCTGTGCTGACGCCAGCTTGGCAGGAGCAAGTGGCTGCAGAAAGTCGCTGCAATGCACAAATGGCCATTGCAGAAACTTTGCCCGCTGAAGTTCGTACAGCAGAGCCCGTTCATTGTCTGGCTCACATGGAAGGAGGGAGTAACAGCATTGAGGGGAGCAAGCACCCTTCTGAGAGTGACAAGCAGAGCTCTTTGGAGTGTGGTTTGGAAGACCTATCTGAGTGTGATGAGCACAGCCCTTCAGAGACCCTGCAGGGCCGTCCTGGAGACCTGCGAGCAAATGCAGATGTTCTGGCTGCTCTTCCTCAAGTGGAGCAGATAGAGAAATTGCTGACTTCAAACACAGGACTCGAACACCAGGTACACCAAAATGCACTGATGTCTGCCACAAGAGTGGATGACCAGGAACACAAAGATGGACCTCTAAACCTTGAGCAGCTTTCGGAAGTAACAGATCCCAGCAATGCATCAGAAATGCCTCCACACATGAATAAAGGAGCTCTGCTGGGTCCTGCAGCATACCATTGTGGCTCCAGCCCAGCAGGAGAAGAGGAGGAGGGTGAGAGCAGTGCTGAGATGTTGGAGGGTGTGTGCAACAGCAAACACCTGCAAAACGCTTCTGGTGTGACCGTGCTTAATTTGCAAAATTGCACTGAGCAAAACAAAACTGATCTCGGGGCAGAAGAAAGCTGCTGCAGTAAGCAGAACTCAAACAAGCCCAAGCAGGGCAATAATTCTTTGATCTCAGCTAGCCAGCATGAGGAAGCATGTTGGAGTGATACGATTTCTAAAGAATCTGACAAGAATGAAGGGCCAGTCAGCGTCTGCGGGATGAAAGGCAGTGCTGAGGAGAACCACTCTGCTGCTACTGTAGATGCTCTTCCAGGAATGCAGAATTCAGCAAGTGCAACTAATGTACAGCAGGCTTTGCCCAGTAATCCTGAAATAGCATCTACTTCTGATAGTGCTGGGAGAAGTGATCCTCAAATGGCCTGCTCAGGAATTCAAGGGGAAATGTGGTTGGCAAAAAGCTCAGAAGAGGTGGAGGGTGTGAGTGCTGCTGGGGGCCTCCCCCAGAGGAGAGGGATTACAGAGGTGAGTGTGGAGGATGATGCTGGTGTTGAAGAAATGAGCAAGATGGAAAGTGCCAAAGGTCTGGGGGCAAAAGGGTGTCCTTCACTGCCCCAGGCACATGGTGAAGTGATTCCTGCTGATAAGTCCCATAAATCCAGCTGCGTGCAACAGGCATCAGAGGAGCCTGGTTTGTGTCAAGCCAATTTTACAGCCCCCTCTGCACTGACCTCTGCATTCCATCATCTCAGCCAGCAGGCTGGAAGCAATGCAGACAGTGGTACTGAGGGGGAATCGTTAAGTAAATTGGAATCTATAGAGTTCCAGATCACACAAAGTAATACTCATGGGCAGATTGCTTCAGATCTTCAGGTGTCCTTGCAATCACCTGGAGTAGGCACAGGGAAAGCCGCAAAGTCAGAAAACAGCTCTGCAGGGGGCTTGGGTAGGGATGGAAGAGGGGTTCGAGAGCAGGGAGTTCAAGATGATGCAGATACACAGACTTTAAATGTGGGGCAGAGTGCTGGAAACTTATCGCAGTTTAATTCTGAGAAGCTGAAGAAAGAGCTATCTGCAATTAAATCCAAAGAAACAAAAGGTGATGTAAACTTCAAAGAACAGCAGAGTGACAGCTCGGCAGAGCTTCTGCTCGCAGCCTCTGCTCTGGAAGGGAAGCTGCTGAGCCTTTCATCTGCTGGTAAACAGGGAGGCTGTAATGAGGAAATTGCAACCCGTATCTGCGCAGATGACAAGTACAGTGAGATCTTAGAGAAAGCTTGGAATACAGAGCTAGGGGAAGGGGTTTTAAAGGAGAATAAGAACAGAAGGAGGGCAGAGAGCGGTGCTTGCAAGCAGCCTGCAGAGAGCCCTGCAAAGGAGCATGAGGCTGTGCCGTGCCTCTCGCTGGGCTCCAGCCTGCCGGACTTCAGGGAGCACATCAGCCAGATATTCAGGCAAACAGTCTGCAGCACGC
Organism: Meleagris gallopavo; assembly: GCF_905368555.1. Taxonomy (NCBI): domain Eukaryota; kingdom Metazoa; phylum Chordata; class Aves; order Galliformes; family Phasianidae; genus Meleagris; species Meleagris gallopavo. The sequence continues at coordinate 30,496,036 of NC_139411.1, forward strand.
TGAGCACCGAGTTAACCCAGCTGCCAGCAGGAAGCCATGCAGGCTGCATGCAGAGCCCAGCAACTGAGGGCAGGGCGCAACCATGCGGTGCTGGGAACTTCTTGGGGTCGGTTGAGGTGGGCACAGTATCCAAGAGCCCCTTGCAGGCAGAAGGACCAGAGCTGTCTTTAGCTCTGTGTACGGCTCCTGGATCTCTGCAGCAGGACACGGTGGCAGGGCTGCAAGCAGAGGAAAGCAGGCAGCCTGGTCTGGGCAGGGTTCCCTGCTTGGAGGGCTCCGCACATGCTGCGTGCACGCTGGAGAACCTGCAAAAGGCAAATGCTGAGTATCCAAAGAGCAGTGGGATGGAAGGAGTGGCAGGGCTGTGTGCTGGTGGTGTGAAGCCTGCGTCGCTAATCAGCTTAGAGGAGAAGAAGCATGGGCTGGCTTCATCTGATGGGGAAGCAGCTGAGAACTTCCATTTGGAGGAGAAGCAACAGCTCAGCACAGCCAGCATCCCGACAGCAGAGGACTCAGAGGATGCTGCTCCAACAGAGAGCTCAATGACAGAGCGCAGCACAGAGCCACCTGAGGAGGGTGAGAGCTGTCACAGTGAGCAGTGCCCAGGTTCTGAGCCAAGGGAAGAGGAGAATGGGTGCCGTGATCTGGACACCGCCACGAGCATCTCTGATGTGGCAACTTCAGCCCTTCTCCCAGCAGGGTCTTACGGCTATGAAAAACTGCCAGACAATGCTAGCATGTCACCTGGGGAAATTCAGGAGTCGGGCACCCACAGCAATTTTATGCATGATGTTGAGGCACAGAGTGACTCACAGGTGATGCTCAATGATCCAGGAAACAGGAAATGCATGGGAATGTCAGAAGGTCCACAAGAGGGGAGAGGAGCCGTGCATGAGTTAATGGATTACTTAAAAAATGAAGCCAGCCAGGATGGCTGTATGCACACCAACTCCCAGCTAGGATCCAGCGCTGCGATGGAGGGAGATGTACAAGAGAACAGTGACACAGTGCTGAGCTCAGCAGAGGCAGGCACCAGAAAACCTGGAGCCACTCCTGAGATGGGCACTGAAAAACCTGGGGATGTCCCTGAAACAGGCACTGACAGACCTGGGGACAACTCCGAGACGGGCACAGCAAGGATGCTGGTCACTGCTGAAGGTGGCTCGGTGTTAAGCAGCAGAGCTGGGGAGCAGGAGGCAGAGCTGCAGGGAGACTGCTCCCCAGCCACCGCCGGGATGGAGCGGGGAGAGTGCTCCCCATCTGCAGGCTTTGCTGGTGCTGATGTTCATCTGGGAGGGACAGACCTGGGGCATGAAGGCTCTCTGCAGGACACCCAAAGGATGCTGTCCCCGCTTGCGTTCCTGGAGCCTGAGACCCTCGACCTCAGCACGCTTCGAGACACGGCTGCGGCAGGGCTGCCCTCTGACAGGTATTGTATTTTAAATTGCTGCGTGACGCGGTTGTCAGATCCCTGGTGCTCAATAGATGAATGTCAGAGGTGGACTTGCACTGTCCAGGTGGGCAGTGCACTTACTGAGCTCTGAGATTCCATCTGAATCCCTCTAAATGTGGACTCAGCAGAAGAAAACTGCAATCATGCGTACGGTCTGGATGTGATGGGTGTCCCACAGCCTGAGGAGGGCTCTTCCCATTGTCCCACTGCTGCCCCAGTTCCCTGCCCTCATCTGCATGAATGTCTTTGTGCTTCCCAGCACTCACATCTCATAGCCTGAAGCCAAGCACCAAACAGCGCTTCCCAGCCTGAAGAGAGCATGCTTTTGCCTGAGTTTTGGTGACCCAGTTACATGAGACCTGCAGCACTTTAAAAACAAGCCTGAGTACAGCCCAATTACTCACAGCTAGCTGTCAGGCCGCCCTCTCATCCTGCTGTATGCTGGAATTCCACTGACAGTGCCTTTGATCACTGCATTATTCAGGGTTTCTAATGACATGGAGTTGTTTCAGACATGAATTCTTAGCCAGGACCTGTGGAGTGCTGTGGAAATGTAACCACCTCCAACCTACCACTTGTTGGCCAGAGAGGTGGTGGTGCCCATCCCTGCGGACACTGAGGATGAGGGAATGAGCACCTGATGGGGCTGTGGGTGTCCCTGTGCATTGCAGGGGGGCTGGACCAGATGGCCTTTAAAGGGCCTTTCCAACTCAAACAGCTCTATGAAAACACAGCGAGGGGTTCCTCCTGTGAGCCAGGGATGCAGACTGAGTAGGATCTAGGTTTACAAGCAAACTGGGCTTTAAAAGAACGTCAACAGTGCTGGAAGTCTGAGCTATGTGCCTTTCTCTTTAGGCTCTGTCTGTACAGTGACAATGAAATTAATTAGAACAGGTATTTCTCTCCAGTTCCTTTCCTCTCTTTGCATTTCCCTTTACATGATGGAAGGCTTCCCAGCCTCATAGTGTTGATGCTACCCAACTGCTTGCTGGCACAGCTGGGTTCAGGAGCCTTACAGGGCTGATACATGCATGTGCCTAAGCATGTGCCTTCCACCAGGGCGGGTGCCATTCTTTAAACAAATACCTGTGGCAGGCAGGGTGGGGCTCTGGAAACAGCTGCTGGCAATTCATGGAGTGGTTGCTTCATACTTGTGTAAGCTCCAGGAATGCATCATCACCTGTTCCTGCAGTGGGAGGGTCAGTGCCTGTAGCAGCTGCTGCTGTGAGTGGGGCCACGTGGAGCACAGGACATGCTGCAGCTCCTGGGGCTTGGGTGCTGGGGACTCACAGGTAGAGGGGAAGCTCTGCTCCTGGTCAGGCTTGGCTCTTACAGGAACGTTTGTTTACAGTAATGCAGGTGAGAAGCAGAATGTGTTGGTTCAGCTGAGCTCGGTTTGCTGACTGCTTTGCTCTCACTCTGAGCTCAAAGCTAGTTTTGAAGAGGTGAATTTAAATCATGCTCTCCAGGCACAGTGCTTTTAGTCTCAGAGTTTCCAGTTGTTTATTGCCCTCTAATCGTTGATGGGAGTATACTACTGCAGTCATGCAAAGGAGTGTGTTGCTAAGAGCTGAATGCAGGGATTTGGGCCTGATGAAAGAAGTCCAGGGAGAAAGAACACTTCCATCCCACTCAAAAACAAATTCAGTTTGGAGATTAGGAATAACATCTCTGAAAGAGTGGTGATGCAGTGGCACAGCTGCCAGGGAGTGTTGGGGCCACTGTCCCTGGAGATGTTCCAGAGCTGTGGAAATGTGGCACTGAGGGATGTGGGCATGGTGGGGATGGGTTAGGATTGGGCTTGGGGGTCCTAGAGGTTTTTTCCAACCTTAATGATTCTATGATTCTATTAAATAGAATAGCAAGAAGTACATCCTATTTTGGAGAAGGAAACACTATGTTCTGAATTACTTTAGGTCTGTTTCTCCCACCTCTACTGCTTCTGTGCAGCGTGGAGCCGCAGGAATGCACCCTTACACCCTTATGTTGAAATCGTGCTGAGCTGCAGAGCTGTGCTCTGACTCTTTGATCCTCGTTAGGATTTCTTCCTGTAGGAAAGAGGAATTATTTCTGCTGGCCATGGCTCTGGGCAGTGTGCTCTCATGAGGATCAGCCCAAATTATTCTTGTCTCACCTGCTTAAGCAGGTGGGGCAGTGGTGAGCAAATAAGAAGAGGCAATAGTATGACACCATTCCTTTCAAATCTTCAGCAAAAAGGAAAATGATTTTTGAAAAGAGGCTGTGACAGGAGCACTGGCCACACTTTCCTTTGGAAGGTCCCTTACTACTGTTCCCCTCCCTTGTCCGAATCATACTTGGGAAAGAACAAGACCTGCTTATTTACCTCTTTTACTTATGTCTGCTCCATATACTTCATTCCTTTACGGTGAAAGAAAAGAGGTCTGCCTGTGTCCGGAGAGCCTTTATACCTCGTGCCACTGACATGCATCTGCTTGCATTGTATGGGTTTGGCAGGTGTTGAGCAGAGCACGGATCCAACCAGCAAACGACAGCAAAATCTTGGAGATGTTTAGAGATGGTGAGGTGTTTCCTGATGACTTTCTGTAATTCTGCCGGCTGGTACATGCAAAGTGGAAACAGTGCTGAGGGAGTTCATTGTAGGGCTTCTTACTGCAGCAATCCGTGGATGGTTCTGCTGTGTTGGCTGACTTCTCTAAGCAATGTTCTCATGCGGAAAGTGCATTACAGCAATTGGCATCAGCGAAGCGACTGCAAAAATGTTCTGTGTTCTATGCCTGTATCAGATAAGATCTCTAAAGTTGGTCCAGATGGACTTTTGGATTGTCTGCGTGCTTTGTTCTTGCCATCAAAAATTGGTGAGTTCAAAAGATATGGAAGGAATGTGCGCTCCTTAGTAAACACTGACTTGGTCATTTTTGTCTGCATAACAAATATAGCATTAAATATTTTAACAGCCTTGCTGGATGAGGGAAGAGGAATGTAGAACTGCTTTCCAGATCAATCAGCACTAATGCTTTGTGTCGTTGGCATCTGAACACAAGATTTTAGAGCTAAAAAAAACTGTTCTCAAAACAGTGATGATGTATCCTTCTTCCTTTTCTTTCCTTCCCTTCTTCCTTTACTTTTTTAGCTTCAAAATGATCTTACCCGTGCAGCATCTCCAGGTCACAAAACAAAGGGAAAAATAGCTGCAGACAATTTACACATGAATAAAACACACAGTAAGACCCTTCCTCTCTCTCTCTCCTGCCCTTCTTCCTGGCCTATTTGCATCTCAATTGTTTTCTTCCCACCTCACTGTCGTTGTCATCCTCGGGAGCGGTGCACGCACAGAGCTCTGCCTGCCGCCCTTGGCTGGCCGGTGAGTTCTGTGGGATTTCTGTCTGCATGCAGGCGGTAGGACGGAGCCTACGATAGGTAATTTGGGGATTTTTCTACTAAAGGAAGAACAACATCGTGGTAGCTTCACTCTTACCCAGTGGGCTTTCTAAGGAATCAAAGGGAGTTTTGCCACCTACTCTAGCAGATGGTGTTGACCTCATGGATTGCCACTTTAGGCAATGGGAAAGGCAAAGTATTTATAAAATGTGATTTGACAGTGTGCCCAGTTGTACTCAGAGCACCTTCCAGTGGAAAAGGAGGGCAATGATACCCTGCTGTTGCTTTGGGGTTTAATTAGAGTGCATGCCTCTGCTAAACTGCAGCGGTAAACAATCTCTGGCTTTGCCAAAGTGCAGACGCTTGTTATTCTACTGAAAACCTTCTGTAACACTGAGAACCTTTATCACGTTTGTAAGGTACGTACTGACACGTGTGACAGATGAGCTGTCCTTTTTTCAAACGTTCTTCTGTGCTTCTTCAGAAGTAAAATGTATTCAGTCAAACCCAAGCATTTGCTAAACAAATCCAGCAAGGATGCTATGATATTTTGCCCAACGTCTGCACAGGCAGCGTGGTGTTCATTTTTGTCTTCTTTTCTCATTAAGTTAAAAATTACTTTTGGATTACTTTTTTTTTCCTCTGTTTAAGCTTTCCCCAGATGTATTTTTTGACCCTGCTTCTTCCAAGCCAGCTATTTTCCCAAAATTGTTTTTATATCTCCTACATATCTCCACATTTTCTGTATTTCAACTCTTATCTTCTGGCTTCTTGCAAAATTGAGTGCCATGGAGCGAGTCCTACTGTCCCCATTCCTAATAGAATATGCAAAGTAGGATTAGTTCCAGCTTTGAACCCTGTGGAGGGCAGCTCTGAAAACAGCAATTACAGACACAGGCATATTCTCCATGACTTGGATGTGGCTTCCTTCCAGGTTTTCTGCATCTTGGCATACTTGCACGGCACTACTGCTTCCCAGCAAAGGCTCCTCTGGAGCTGCCAGAAGAGGCAAAACCCTAGTGCTTCTCTCTCATCCTGTACTTTTTTCCTCTTTTTTTTTTTTTTTCTTCCTTACTTGAACTCTGCACATCTTAAGAGCTCCTGTAGGTAAAAAGCTTTTTGAACAGCAAAAGGTCAAGTATATCAAGTGCTGAGACTTACATTTCCAGAATGAATGAGGCAAACAGCCTTGTGCAGGCTTTGTTTCCAAATCTGAATGGCCCCGATATCCTTGTTACATCATGACAACAGACTAATAGAGTTGGCTTTAGATGATGTTTGCTTTAATATCACCATGCCTATATGTAGACTCAAGACGTAACACAGCAGTAAAAAATGTGAGGATTGGTGAGTGGGGTGCGTGGAAAACGTGACGTTTCTTGTGGGTCTGTTTGCACTCTGCTCATCAGCACACACCTCAACCACTATCCTACAGGTTAATTCTTAAACTAGAGTCCGCTTGACCTTTGGGAAACTCTCCTTGAATGACAGGAAGTGTAGAAATTGTAATTGCTCCGATCAAAGGATTCATTGCTCCAAGTTCTGAGATGCTGGGTGGCAAGTTGGGTGTGTTATCCTTGGTGGGTGACACATTGGATGCATTGTCCTGAGATTCTGGGTGGCACGTTGGGTGTGTTGTCCTGAAATGCTGGGTAGCACATGGCACAGAGGGCACAGTGTCCTTGGTGGATGGCACGCTGGGCACGTTGTCCTGGGCCAGCCCTGGTGCATTGTTTGGATCTGTTCTTTGTGACTTGGCAGTGATGCTTCCATTTAAACCTTGTCCATTTGTTTCCTTCCCTTCTCGGTGTATCCTTCCAGACAGCTGTGTGCAAAGAGGCAAAAGCTGCAGCCTGCCCTTAAAGCCACTAATTTAGGGCCAAATCTCTGCTCCAGTGCAAGGAATTTGGCTCCGAGCCTCTGACTCAGCTGGTGTGCACCCAGACCCCCTACAAGCGGGGATCCTACTTTGCTGAGGTAGCGGGGACGTTAGTTGTTTCGGTTTATAAACCTGAAATGAGGGAAGTAGGTGGGATGCATTCAAGGAGGATTTAAGCAATTTGCTGGCCGTGCTTGCTGCTGTTTTCTAACCTCAAACCTGGCCTCTTGGCCTCTCTGTGTAAATGATGCTCCGACAAACAGAGCACTTGTTTCACGAGACTGAAACCCATCAGGCTGCTTTTTTTATTCTTTCAGCATGTTGTTTTTTCATAGCTCCTCTGGCTGGTGAAACACAAGCAGTGTAATCAATACGGCGTTCTTTAAAGGCACTCAAGGGCTTATGTAAAATCTTTGGAATTTGTTAGCACGATAACATTGTTAGGCTCTTCTAGCTGATAGAAATATCAAAGCCAGCTAAGAATAACTGCAGCAGGCAGAGAGACTGGATCTGTTCTCTGGAATGAGAACAAAAAAAAACGTGAGCATTTCTCTGTTTCTAACAACTAAGAAAAACAATAAGTAAAAAACTTAAATCTCCTCCTCCCCTCCTTGACAATGCCATTAAATGAGTCAAAATACAGAGTCTACTTCTGCTGAATATTTGAAAATCTCTGAGATTTATTTTTTGACTGTTGTGATGGGATGCAGTGAGAGAAGTTATGACGCTTTGAGGAATTTCTAAGGAATCGGTTCAATTTGAAGATTTCCAGAATGTCAGTTTCCTATCACTACAGTCTTCCAAAATGTAATTATTTAAGGTTTGATTTTCCATTTTTTCAAAGCAGAGGCTTAAGGTGAACGTCTGGACTCTAAAGGGACGGCCAACTCAAAGCCTTGCCAATAATAACTGCTGGCAGTTGCACAGCCTCATTTTCAACCACCACAAATGATGGTGTGGGCAATTTGTATGTGGAAAGCAGTGGAAATATAAATATCAGGTGTTTGTAACAGAAGTGGCTTGGATATCTAAGCCAAGCTGGGCTACAACTAATTGATGCTGTGGTTTTGCAGAGTGCATGGCTATGAACTCCTGACCGGGAAGCAAAGAAGAGAAACTCCTTTTTAATTTTAAACAAATTTAAGTGCATTTTTATTGTTTCCTTTCATGCAAATGGCCTTGAAATTGGGCACTAAGTTTTCACAAAGAGAAATTGAGAATTCTTCCCAATGCTTTTGCAGCCTCATTGCTCAGAACAAATGTATACATTTTGGCCTTGCGCCTCTTGCGTGTTTATCACAAATACTGCAGCTTTTGGTTTTCTTGTTGACTTCTGATAACCTTAACTTGAGTCTAAAGAGGGATGGAGAATGGAGAGCAGAGCATCTTGTTGCTCTGCTTACTGGGGAAAGCTTGTCAATCTGATGTTAGTTCATCCTGTCTGCGTTCTCAAAACTAGAAGGCAAGTTCGGAAGAAAATATGCAGTTTTTAAATTTATTTAGCGTAGCCAGTCTTTTTTTTCCAAGCCAATTTCATGGGAATTCATGGAGGTTGTGGGATTTTTTGTTGTTTGCTTGGGGTTTTGTTTTGTTTTTGAGCGCTTACTCATTTCCCCCACCCCATAGTGCTTTGGTTTGGCAAAAATGATGGTTGATGGGAAAAACCCTCAGGTCCAGTTCACAGGGGTGGGGCAGAGCAGGGAATGGCCCCCAGCTGTGTCCCCCCTCCCAGTGCTTCCCCAGATGCTGGCTCATAGGCTGTAAGGGAAAGGGTTTGGGTACAGCCAGAAGTAGATGAATGAGCAGGGACAGCACGTTATTTGAGTGGAAGGACTATTCTGTTCCAAAAAAAAAAAAAAAGCTCAGTTTGGTTGTGTTAGCAGGAACTTAGCTACTTGGTGTCTGCAGCTCTGCGCCAGACTGAAGTGCTGCTCACAAAGCAAATGAAGGTTTGTTTTAACGACCCTCCTTCTCTCTGGGGTTTCCCTCCCCTGAAGGCTGCTGTACCTGCAGAAGTATTTGCAGAATGGTTTCCAGATGACAACAGAGTTCAGTTTCCCCTCAAATGAGATGGCAGCTGGATGCCTGTACCTGTATCAGAAATCACAGCAACTTTTTTCCATTGCTGGTTTCCTGCAGCCTGGGAGGCAGAGAGCTGCTCGCCCCAGAACTTAACTCTCAGCTTGATCCTAATCCTTGCTGTTGGAGTGGGTGCTCCTGGCTCCAGGAGCAATCCATAGCTCGTTATTCCCTGCGTGTTATCACGCAACGCCCCACACCTCACATCACAAGCAACAGGGGCATTCTGTAGGTTTGTCTGTGCTCTCACCCAGTTCAGTATCAGTTTTGGTCTCTGTAGTTAACTGGGCACAGTGTGTTTCTTGCACAGGTGGGAGCTGTTCAGAGCAGCAGGGGAGCCCATCTAGGGACAACCCACATCATCTGCTGTCAGCACCGGTGGAACGAGTGTGAAAGTTTTGCCTTTTTCCACCCGAGGCTCAGCTCTGTATTCATGCTCTTAGGGGCCCAACTGCTGTCATTACCATACTTGACATTAACAGGAGCAGCACAGGCCTTTGAGATCTGCAGATGCTGGATTTATCACCCTCTAGAATTCAGCCTCTGTGGCTCCAGCGTTAGATCTAGTCTGGTAAGCAATGAACCTATCAGCTGGTTTGCTGTGGGATGAGAGATATTATAGACATGCAGTCTGTAGTTACTGTATGACGGGTCATAAGCATGATAATGATCTCCCCGGGTAGACGTGAAATTAATTCCCTGAGTGCAAGTCCCTTGTGCATGCACTGGGGTTCCAGAGCAGCGCATCTCAATGCAAACCCTTAATTACAGATGAAGCCGGTCTTTTGTGTAGCCATAAACCCAGAAGAGACCAAAGAGATTCATAAGGGCGTGCAGCTAATTAAATCTGCTCCATTTTCGTCTAGGTGAAACGGTGCGAATTTAGGAGGTGGGATTTTGTAGGGTCACAGAATGTCTTGGGTTGAAAGGGACCTTAAAGATCATTTGGTTCCAACCCCCTGGAAGAACTGGAGGAGGAATAAAGCGGTTCCATTCAGGTTCCTACTTATAGTTCAACTGCTGTAGAAGTTGTTCAAGTTTCAGGATGCACAAGAAAAGTTTAATAAGTTGCCTTTAATTCACCACTTGAGCAGAAGGCTGGGAAAAGTTTGTAAAAGCTGCCCTTCAATTTGCTCTGAACTCCGTCCACGAAGCGAGGGCTGCTTGGTTTTAAAAAAGAGGAAACACCCAACATCGGAGTCTTTGTGCGTTAGACACGTTGCAGCCCAACCTGCCCGCAGCTCTCCCCTTCCCCGGGCCGAGCTGCGGGAGCCTCCTGGGAGGAGCCAGGCCGGCCGGCCCCGCTGCCGCCGCGCTCGGCCCTTTGTGCTCCCGCAGCCCCGGGCGGAGGGGCCGCGGGGGCGATGCGGGGCCGCCTCCCGGCGCTGGGTTCGCTCTGCGGCTGCCCGGGGCCGGCAGTGAGCGCGGGGCGGCGCCGGGGGAGCCGGCGGGGAACCGGGCGGAGCGGGGCCGGGCCGCGGCCGTTCCCGCAGCTGGGAGTGACGGAGAACGGCGGAGGTGGTGCGGGAGTCCCGGCCGCGGTAAGCAGCCGCTTCGGGAGTGTTGGGGGGAAGCGCTTAGCGCGGCTTTTAAAGATTTAAATCTTTAAAAGATGAAATCTCTTAAAGAATATACGCTTCTCTATTTTTCTTTTCTTCTGTCATCCTTTCGACAACTTTCTGAGAAGCAGAGAGTTCGCAGCGCTCTCTGCAGCCGCCGAAAGCCCCGCGCCCATGTGCGAGCCCCCGCTGTGCCCGGGGCGGCTCCGGAGCTGCGGGCGGCGGCGGGGACCGCGGGTTCGAGTCCCGGAGGTGCGGCGGGTCGGGCGGCTGTCAGCTGTCACGGGAATGCGCGTTTCCGTCCCGTGCGGGTCGGGGTTGTGCTTCTGAGAGTTGTAAAGGTTTGTGTAGCCCGATTCTGAGCTGGTGAGGGAAGTGCTGTGAGGCGTTTGAGGCTTTTGGAGTCTTTTAACCTAAAATATTTGTGGGTTTGGTGCAGTAACGTGCCAGGGTTTAATGTGATTGGACTCTGCTAGAGCGCCGAGGAAAAAAAAAAAAAAAGAAAAAAAAAATCTTTTTCCGTGTAATGGCTATGACTAATTGCGCCAATGAGGAAGACGGCTGCCTAGGTTACTGAAAACTTGTGAGCAAGGAGGGCTGGGTGAGGGAAGAAGTCCAGGCCCTCAGGTGATGTGTGGCCAAACGTCACCCTGCCAAGATAACTCCACATCCTGTCAGCATTTCCACCAGTGCTGCCAGAACAGCACCGCTTCCCAGAAGCGCTCCCCTCTGTCCCAGCAGCCTGGCAGCCCTGCCACCCGCCCGGCAGGTACAGGAATTCCCCTGGGGGCTGCTGAGCCCTGTAACGAGGTGAAGTACTGCCATAGGGAGCCCTTCTGAGAGGTACTGGTGCAGCTGGTTCCTGTTGCTCAGCCATGGTGATGGCAGCTCCCAGCTGGGGTCAGGTGGAACAGGGATAGCTGAGCCCCACTGTGCTGGAGGTGTTGGTGGGCACGCAGCATCTGGAGCCATTCTGCTCGTTGCCTGGCCCAGAAGAGGAACCACCTGTGGGTGGGAGACACTGCAGTAATTCCCCAAGAGCCAGTTCTCGTATCTCAGTAATAGTAATGGCTTTTTTTTTTCCCCCATAAACATAGAAGTGCTGCTATGCACTGTACATCAAAACCGCTTGTTCAGTTGTCCCATGGCACCTCATCTCCTGATTATCTCACTGCACAGCACCTGGCAGAGGGGGGACTCTACTTGAAATCCTACAGAGTTAGTGGAGGATGCTCTTTTGAAGCGCTTATGACATAGTTTCTCTTTCAGAATGTGTAAGAAATTGGAGAGAATTTTTCCAAAAATCACATATTGGAAACTATTAGTGGATCTTTGTTGGGTTTACACAAGGCAGTGTATTTCCCTGTGCTTGAGCTCCTGGCTGGGCCCTTTGTTTACCTGCTCTCACCCATGTGTGGCAGCCTGCAAAGCATCCCTGACCCTGCAGTCATTGCTGGTCATTGTGAAGCTGTTGCTGGTGGTTGGACTTACCCTACAAGGCCATTGTCTGGTTGTATGGTCCACTGAGGTCATTAGGAAACACAGCTGGGCTTTACGTTTCAGTTTTAGCATCATACATTTGTCCTAAAATCCTCATAATGTTGGTGCTTCTCTTATCTCAGAAGTACTGTTGGGGTGGAAAGAGCAATGGGTTGTTTGGATTTAATCCTGTGCTGGCAGTCTGTGCAGTACTTCTGAGCTGTTTCCCATGCAAGATTAGTTTCTCTTTTATATCAGTGAGGTTGATTTTTAATTTAAGAAATAGCTTTTTACCTCCTAATCTGCTAATTCTATCGACAGGAGTCCCGGTAGTCATGAAAACACTTTCAGAGAACATCAATGCTACAGGTACATAGAGTTACTGTAGCACTTGGAGTTTCTCCATGTGAGGTTCACTTCAGTGAGTGTGGTAATGTAGGAGATAAACTGCAAAATAAAGTAAGGGAAGGTAAAAATTAATTAATAAATGGAAGAAATTTGATAAGATAGAATGTGTGAATGAATTTAAACTGATATAGATGCCACTAGATTTCTTTTCCTGGGAAATTGCAGTCTAAGAGTATTTCAAAAGTAATAAACCTTCTCATCATTTTTCTGCAGTCAGTTAGGAGATTTTTCTTATGCATGTGTAAACTGAGGCTAAAAAAATTGTCAGTGGGCCTGAGTGACTGTAAAGCCAAGTACAAACCCTGAAGGATTTTGTCTATTGGCCTTGTTCTATCCTGTGAGTAACTTCTTGTTTCTCGAGGAAACTGGAATAGTGAGCCATGAGGATGAGAGCAGCCCTTTCTTAGGGTGCTTCATGCTCTTTTCCAGAGATTTCTGGAGTAAGAGCAGGACCTATAAATCTTCCTGTTATCTCATTAAAAGCAACCAAATGTCTGGGGCTGGGAGATAGAGGGGCTTGAAATGCTTATTGGTTTCCCTTGCAGTAAACTTGGAGCTGCCATTGTTGACTGTTCAAAGGGAGTCACATCCAGCTCCCCTGATTGGAAAAACATGGATGGGGAGAAAATGCCAAGACCTGCAACTGCCTTCTGTCTCCAGCACCACTGTCAAAAAGTTTTAAAGCTTCAGCAAAAGCTGGGGCTTAAAGGTTTGCCTCTCCCTGCTGTCAGTAGGTGAGCTGTCAGGGCTCACTGTCCTGCCTGTGTCTGCGACCTGGAGCAGAACCTGTTGCTTTGCCTCCATGTGTGTTTAAGGCTGTGCTTTTTTACATATTTAAAATACACTGCCTGCCTTGTTCAAAAAGCTTCTTACATAAACAGAGGCCAGACCTCAAATGTTTAAGCAGAAGAAATTGTATAGGCTGATGTGGTTATTTCTCATTCATTCATTGGCATTTAGTGCATTGAGTAGTATGGGTCAAGTTTTGACCAGAGCTTGCTGTTTGCATCTTAGCAATGATTTGAAAAAAATCTCTTTTTGACAATAAGTAGAGTCTTCAGAGCTGAAACTCCTGTGGATACTCAGTGGTCAGCATCGTTCTTGTGTGCAGCTTGGAGCAGGCTGAGCCCCACACTGTCAGGGCTGAATTCGGTGCGCTAGCTGCAGCTGTTAGTAAGCAACTGCTTGTTAAACTGTGAAGTATTTTCCTTTAAGAAGTATTTCAGTCACGCTTGTCATAAGTCGAATTTGGAAATCATTTTCAGTAGATCCTCCTCCAGAAGCTGGGCATCGGAATGGAAAAAGCTGGCAGTGTTTTGGCAGGGCTGGGCTGCTGAAGGGCTTGGCCTGCGGGCTGCGAGGCCTTGGTGCGGGGACAGGCGGGTGCCCGTGAGGGAGGGTGGCTGCCAGGCCCAGGAATTCCGGTGATGGAACCCGTCGGAGCAGCTTCAGGCTGACTTCGTGGTGTGTCAGCACTGAGCAGCCTGGCCTGCTGATGGATGGCTGCATCGTCCCCTTCCCCATCCCTGAGTTTTGAGTTACAAACCCGAGTTTGTCGTGCAGCCAGCACGAGGGGCTGAGAGCAAACGCTTCTCACTGGGTTAGGGCACCGAGCTGGTGCTGGGCATGGTCATCTGTGGTAACACTGACATACAAAGGATCGTAAATGTAAAAAGCAAAGCAGAAAGCTGGCTTGACAAATCACTTTTCCCAGATGGATGTGCTACTTCACAGAATTCTTTAGATAAAAGATGTGAAATGTGAGTATGCTCAGATGGCAGTCTGTAATCATTACCGGGATAACGCGTTATTACAGTGCACTTTAACTCCAGGATGATGTTGACATTATTATAGTGCACTTTAACTCCTTCCTATGTTCTTTGAACTACAGTGCAGAATCATACAGAACTGCTGGATTTGCAGTTAGATAAGGGAGTAATCATCCCATGCTAAAGCTGTTATGTGATTCAGAGAGTTTTATTTTTGAGCTGAGATTCCAAGTACTAGGGAACAGCTTGATACAGATTTATACACCTCCATCCGTGTGCAGGCCTGGCTGTGTACGTACAGGGATGTATTCACTTGGTAGGACTGGGAACGATATGGACAGGATAGAGCTGAGAAAAGTGGCACCCGAGAGCCACTCGGGAGAACCCGCAGGTGTGAAATTGCAGCCCTGACTGGAGGTCACATTTTGTGCTTTAGAGAAAACTAGGGACTGTTGTGAGCTCCAGAGAAATGTAATACTTCCAGGGCTTTCATCTATGGGTGGTCACAGGGGAAAGTCAGGTTGAAATAGGTAACAAAAACACTGCTTTCAGGAGGTTCCTGTGTTTTGGTGCCTTTATTCCAAACAAACAAACAAAAAAACACTTCTTCAGCAAGGAACCTTTCCTCGTTGATTCCAATGTGGGCTTCTAGATTGCTTCCTTTCCACCTGTGCTCCTGCTGGGAGTTCCCTGCTAGCTCAGCTTTGGGACAAGGCCTGTGCTCCCTGTGCACATGCCCTAAAATGCACAGCAAGCTCTCGGGTGGGTGGAAGCTGGGCTCCAGCTCCCTGGTGTTAGGTGGCTGTGTCGAGGCAGCCTTGCTGTTTCTCTTGTTCAAGCAGTAGCTTATTTTCTCACTTGCTTTTAAAAATCAGAATCACAATTGGTTTAATTTGCTGCTGGATTGTATTATCTCAATGCTCCTGCAGTTGTAACACAGTCAAAATTCCAGTGACTTCAGTCTTGTGGGAACAATAAAGCTGTACACAACAGCAACTTATATTAAAAATACCAACTTTCCCTACATTCCCCAGCACACGAGTCAGCACAGGCATGCCGAGCAGCAAGGGCTTCAGCCAGCCAAGTGACAGTAACGCTGCCATAATTCAGACCTCTAAGGCTGCCTTTTTCCATTTCTTTTCTCTCCGCAGCCCTCCTGGGCCAGGTGATGATATACAGTTGGCTTCTGCCCTTGGTCCTCCTGAGCAACCCCAAGCTGTTTCTACGGCTTATGGAAATGTTGAGCCCGCGGATGCTGCTGAGCTGACTGCAGCAAGGTATTGTGAGAGCATTATGGTGGGGTGCCGGGAGGGGTGAGTAGGGCCACAGAGCTCAGCAGTAGCTGAGAAATTGCTATCTCTCTTGCTGGATGGATATATGTCTGCTAGGCCATTTGCTGAGGGGTTTGCTGAATCTGTAGCTGGTGGAGTGTTGTATAATCTTTACCGAGATTTAAATTTTTTTGCTCAAACAAAACCTTCAAAAGATGATGTTGTTTTCTTTTCTCCAAGAGTGAATCACTTTGGAGCGGAGGGCTGGACAATGTAAAGGTTCAGTACAGGCATTTATTATTTTTAGATGCTTGTACTGTTTTTTCGTAGTTTGTTTTTTTGGAAGGGATTATAATACAGGGTAACTGATCCTTCAGAGCTTTCTGACTCTTGAGAAGTTCCTTAACAGCAGGATGCTGACGATCAAGCATTCAATTATCTCATTTCTGTTGGACACAGAGCTTTTTGTCTGCTTTTATTTGAGAAGGAAGTCTGTTGCTTTGTTGTGCTGGTGGCAGTTGGGTTGTCAAGATCTTTGGATGTGAATTTGCCTTACCTGCCAACAGTTCTGTAGGGTGTGTTTAACCTTCAGTCACCGTGAATTCAGAGGAGTGTAAACATGTATGGAGTATTTAAGCTAGCATTAAACTGGTTAGCTAAAGTAGGAGTAATACACTATCAAAGGCAGAAAGAACCTTGTGGGGTTTGCACAATCCACCTTAAAAGCCAGGTAACTTTGGCGTGGAGCTGTTGCTCGTCTTCCACCTGTCCCCAGGCTAGTTAGACTGCTAATGCTGAGTGAATCTGAGAAACAAACTTCTTCCTACAACCAAGAGTAGACAAGGGGACCTAGAGAAGCTCGCATAGGAAGCTCATGGTGTGGATTTCTTCTAGTTCTTGTAAGTTTTTACTTGAATAGTTGTGCTTCTTTGTATTTAATAAATTTATTTGGATTAATTTCGTTCCAGGGATTCTGTTTTTCTCTTATTAATGCACCGTCTGTCATAATAGCAAACAATAGAAAAGAGTGAGCTGTAACTGAGGTGGAGCTGTGAGATACTGAGTGCAGTGGAGTGAAACAAAACAAAAAAACCAAACCTACCACCGAAAGTGCAAAAAGGCATGTCACCTTAGGAACATTTTAGAAGAGTAGTCTTCACAGTATCTTAATTTACTGCTTCCTGTAAACCTTATGGATTCACACCATTCACATTCTTGTCTTGATCTGAGCTTTAAGGTTCATTATATTATGCCTTTTATTTTGATCTGCTTTATACATTCTGTCTTAAAGATGGCTTTACATCTTTAAGCATGCAAGAGTTGGTCTTGGGCAGAAGGTGCTGAGCCCGCAGCTTTGATGGGGCACAGCCTACAGCAATCACAGTGCCTGGGACTCGTTTCAATGCTCTCCTTTCTGTATCCCACCCATGGTGAAGGTGCAAGGATTTTTGCAAGGGGTCACTGATAAAGGGTGCAAACCAGGGATATGCAGCTTGCAGGAAGTGTTGCTGAAACAGGTAGGTGAGAGAAAAAATGCACAGCGGTCAGCTAGGGTGAATCTGGCTGCGGGTAGTTGTCATCTGTTTGTTGGTTTTGAATTTTAAAAAGCCAAAATCTGTACAGTTGTTACCAGTATAGTTTTCCTTTTTCCTTTATTTTGTACCTGCTTTGACATAAAAGCCTGCCTGTTCTTTCACTTGCCTTTCCTGGCCAGGTTGCCAGCTTTGCTGGCTCCTGTTAGTGCAGGTGGTGTGCACTTGGCAGAAGTGTTCCTTGTATGTCTGGTGCTAAAATGCAGCAGCTCACACGTGATTCCACCTGCAGATGCAGCTGGTAGGCAGGCTGGGTTCATCTTGTGCAGATGCATCCCTTCCACTCCTGCCTGAAACAGGCTTCCAGCTCCCAGCAGTGACCCACAGTGGTTTGTTCAGTCCTGACTGGGTAACTGTAATGCTGAAAGCCAGTGAGAGCAGTACTTCTATGGCATGTGGGGCTGTGCCCACCTTTGGGATCAGTGACAGCAGGACTGAGCTTTTCTTGTCCAAGGGGAATCTGAGTGATGTTTGTTGCTTTGTGTCTTTGCCTTATTCCTCATCTCTTCACCTGTGGCTGGGAGCAGGTACTTGCCTATCTTTTTTTTTTTTTTTAATTACTTTTTTACAGTTTTTGTGTAGAAATCCTGTACCACTGCTTTCACTGTGACTGCAGAGAAATTCTCCAGTGCACACACACGTGATGTCACTGTGTTGATGCTCCCTGCTTACACCTGTATGTTGTACTTACCAGGGTTATTAGGTGGCATAATCCTTTCCAGTCTATCTGCAATAAAATGTGATTACAAAGTGGATTTTCTTGCAACGCATTTGGTTATCTACTAATAAGTTCCTTTTGTTTCCCCATCAGGAGCATCACATAATGCAGATGGTGGGCACTTTGTCAGGGGAAAATAATGGTGCATGTAAGGCAGGGGTCAGTTTGTGCCAAATGTCTTCCAGATGGCAGTGCATAATAAGAGATCAGGTTGTTCATCCATCTGTCAGTCAAGAAACTGTATCTTTGTTTTGTTTCTCGGGGACTGCTTCTCCTCCCCTGATGGTAATGTATTGATCAGAGGCATCATGGCATCGCATCTGCTTAATACTGCATTTTATTTATTGTATATACAGAGCAGTGCCCCGAAAAGAATTAGGTCAAGAGTTCATTGGCTGCTTGGCCAAGCGTTTTTTGTCAGTACGTGTAGCTCTAGGAGAAATTCTTTTTGGGTGTATTCCTGCTTACATTGCAGGTGCAGCACTCCTGTTTCGTGGGAGATGTGTTGGGAACTGGAGGGGCACACGGAGCATCAGGAGGTGGCTTTTGAGAATTGCTGAAAAATACACAGAGGCAGAGGTGGAAAAGTGTGTTTTCAGATCAGCTCAACTCAGCAGGATCAAGAGTAGCCAATGCACGGTTCACTGTGGGCTTTAACACGTGTTGGTGTTGCAGCTTGTAAAAGCAAGGCCTGTGCTTCCCAAGTTCCAGGAAGCAGAGCTCTTCTAAAAATGCCTATTCTGATGGCTTGTTTTGCTTTGCAGAGTGTTAGCAGTGGCATCAGTCAAAGGATATTGCTGAAAATGTTTTCCTTTTATGTGGAAAGGTGCAAAAGGAAGAGCTGAGGGACTGCAAGGGGCAGTGAGATGTGAGTGCTACTGCAAGTAGCTGAGATGCTTTTTCTTGTGTGCACAACATGTTGTCCATAACTGTGTGTACGTTCAGTATTCTTGCTTAGCTAGGCAAGTGTTTGTGCTAGCTAGTTCATGTTTTGTGATTCTTTGTTGGCTCTCCAAACAGGTGTTCAGCATTCTCTTATTTTTAGCAATTCACTTTTTCCTTCAAAACCTTAACTTTCTCTCATCTCCATGTGACCCTATATAGTCACATTGCGTTTGTATATAGTCGATGCCATTTCTATATTTGGATGAAGACATTCTTAGCGAAGGGAAGAGTCTTCCCTGTGGAAAAAGGAAACAGCTTGCTTTTAAATAAAGGACTTGATGGGACTGGAGAGTCAGGAAGTTTGTGTCAGTGTCAGGACAGGGTGGGAAAGGAAGGAAGGGAGAGAGAAGTGCTCAGAGCAGAGATAATTGGCTAATTTCTTGGAAGAAATAACATAATAGCTAGCCCATATGGCACAGAGCTACTTTGTGCGTGTGAGCTAATTATGTAGACCACTTTTAAGTGCTCGTGGTCTGTGTGGATAAACACTTTGGGGAATCACTGTCTCCATGCTGATAGGTGCTGTGGCTAAAGTTAGAGAGATGTGATTTATGGCTGTCCTTGCTTGTATGCATGTTTCTAAAGAAAGGAACAATTTGTCCCTGAACCTTACCAACTCTCATCCAGTAATGCAGTTATTCAAGTATAACTACTGGGGGCAGGGAGAGGAAATTAAATTTAAAGGATGGAATGATGGAAATAGCCATTAATATTTAGCTTAGGAAGCCTAAAAGCAGCTTCTCACCCCTGGCCTGGTTCCACCAATGTTTCCTGGGGTCTGAACCTGCAGAAACAAGTTGGGAAGCTGCCTCGGGGCACTTCTGTCCCCCTGGTGTGTCAGAACCGCCCTTGGGAAGCATTTGGTGGCTGCAATGCTCCCTTGGTTCCTTTTGAAGTCACTTAAACTGAGTATTTATAATCTGTCATGAGGAGAAAGGTCTCTGTGAGACCTGTACAGGCGTAATTAGGGATTTGTCATTCATCTCCATGGCATGCAGCAAACAGAACGGTCTTGAATTCCTCTGGAAGATAATGCTTTGGTTTGTAGGAGCTGTCAAAGCTTTGCAATAGTACTATTGTTCATGTGATCATCTGAGGGTTTAAGTAGGCTTTGTAGGAAGAAGTAATTTATGGGAGGCAGTGGGGAGAGTACCAGTGATGGAACAGTGTGCTCCTGACAGAAGTTCAGATCTAGTCAAACTCATCTTTTCAAGAGATTTCAGGTCCGTGGGCCTTTTTAAATTTATCAGCTGATGATTTCTCATAATTATTTTCCAGCACTTCCAAGCCTGATAGCTGTGAAGAAGCTGGTGGGCTCATTTCTGGGGATGTGCTGGTGGCTGCAGCCCCTGGTGGTGAAGTAGAGCTGCCTCCTCAAGAAGCTGAAAGTGTCACAGAGGAGATAAAGAGGTAGCGTTCAGTGCTATTTCATGCATTTAAAGTAAATTTCTACATCTATATGCTTTTATCTTAAGAAAATATTGGGTGTTTTGCCTAAGTTGTGTGAACATTTTGTTGCTAGATTTTGAAACCAATTGCTAGACGATGAAGACCTCCTTGCTCCACTACATTTCCCCTGGAAGACCAGAAGAGGGAGCTTGGACTACACTGGTTATTACTGATCTTCCTCACTGTTTTTAAATTATTAAATATTTAGTTTTTTTGGTTTTGTTTTTTTTTTGCTCCTCAGGAGAACCATTTTGCTCATTCCTCTTCAGATGCTGCATTGTAGTTGTCAGTAGTGAAGGAAGACGTTCAGCTTGGTTTCATTCTTGCTAAAGAAACACTCAGTTATTTTCATTTGAAAGCTAATCTTTCTCTCTTTCAGCTTTGCACTGACTGTTAAATGGCCTCAGGGAATTTTGCTGGGAAAACCCCCAGGCTGTGTCCTCCCATCTCAGATATAGACAAGAGGACACATGTCTGTAGATATTCGTGTCAGAGCTTTGGGTGATTAACCACTGTGCTGCTGTGGCTTGGCAATAATGGCATGCCCTTACTGTGACATCTATTAATGGAAAAGGTCACAGCACGGTTGAGAATATTAAATGGGAACTCTCTGGAGAGTGTCTTTCTCCACCCCACAGATACAGGTTGGCAGCTTGTGACAAGCATGCTCCAAAAGGGAGACAGCTATTCTGCTTAATCTGACATTCAGGAATGTCAGAAGGTGATGGTGTCAGCAGGAGGATACTCTGAATCATGGGTGGGACTGTACACAATAGATATGTTCTGCTGTGGAACAGAGAATGAATAGCTATCAACAAACACTACTCAAAAATCATCTACAGTTTCATACCTAGGAAACATGTTGGTGAATTTACCTTTATATATTTCTGAGAATTTTGATCAGAAAGTGATGTCTTAAGCACTAGTTTAAGTTACGTGCTTGCTGTGACATAGGGTTAGTTCAAGTCTTTGCTCCTTTATGGTACCGTACTATACCTGTTCTTTTTAAATGCGTACAGTTGGTAAGGAAAAGAAGTGTCTGAAGGTCTCTTTGACAGCAGCCTGCAAGTTCTGTCATCTGGAGAGAATTTTCTGAACAGAGGATATTCTGGTCATTCTTTAAAAGCTGCATGAAGAGATGAGAAATCATTTGAGAAGTGTACAGACAGGCAGAGCTGACTGCTGAAAGTGTGTGTTTAAGAATCTCTTCGGTGAGGTAAACAACAGTAATGGAGTCAACAATTAAGTAATATTAGTAGAATTGCTTGATGCAACATCAAAACCCAGCCTGGGCTGTTGCTAACCAAAATGTACATCTTCATTATGCTTGGAGATGAGCAGTCTGATCACCTGCAGCCTTCTCAAAGCTGAACTTCTCTGATGTGTTTGCACTTTTTGCACTATGATCACAAGTTTATCTGAGATCATAATGCATATGGAGATGGGAATTGGAGAGATCTGTAGGAGAAAGATAGCTCTTCCATTCTCCTCGTATTACTGTCCAAACAGTTCTTTGTTCTTACAATCAGCCCCTCATGTAAATGCCTCTTGGACCATCATGCACTTTTCTGTAATTTTTATCAGATCAACCCAAATAGGACACAGAAATAATAGCGTGCAAGCTGGATTATTTTTCATTTCATCACATTTATGGCAGCTGCTTGCACAGTGAGGTGCTAAACTTCTGCAAGTGCTTTGCCTATGCACAATTTTCTGCAAAATAGATTCTTGAGGCATTTCAGTCTCCTCTGTGATTATGATGAGCTGCTTATGAACTGCATCACAGGCACTTAATAATTTGGTAGAAGTGCTGAAATATTGCTAGTGAGTGTAACTTGTCATTTAAGGAACCACTGTGGATAGAGCTAGCAAGAGTCTGGAGAGCTGATCCATTCCCAGTTGTGTTGTCAGGGAGAGAGATGGATGTGATGCATTCTGCATCTGTTTCTACTTTTTAAGTGTACTGTATGAACTGTATTGTAGCATGCTTTCTAAGTTATGTAGACTGTCTGGTGCACAAATGAAGTGATTTTTGTAGTAGAAGCAACAGTGTGAAGATGTTGAAATGAAATTGCTTAGGTCTCAGAAACTAAAACCCAAGGATTTTTCTTGAGGCTTGATGGTTGATAACCTGCAAAGCATTCACCTCCTGAAGCACAACATAAATAGGTATCGTTCATGTTACCAACCAGTCCCCCCAAAAATGGACACAAAAATGAGCCACTCTGCTCATCCATTCATTTCCTCTGTTTCAGCTTTTTCATGAGATTATGTCTCCCAGCCTTTGGCCTGAGGGCTGCACTCAGCACTCTGCAGTCCCAAGCAGGAGGATGCTTTGTGCTGCTCACTCTGTCTTGCCAGACTGTTGCATCAAATCCTAAGATGTCTGCTCTGTTTAAAGCCCAAAGTGTTGTAGACGAAGTGCATTTTCTTGTCACCGCTTGCAGGCTTTTATGGTGGGATCCCCAGACAAGGGGCAGCATCCTGCAGGCTTCTCTGGGTTGACCCTGTGGCTGTGTGATGGGCAGGGTTCCTGGAGACCCCAAGGTCTGACAGAGGAGAGCGTCCATAAAACAGCAACAATTCAACAAATAGTTTCCACTGATTTGAATTTTAAAAGCCAAATCATGATATGTTAATGGGCACTTGACAGAAATGTGAAATTGTACCAATTTTCTGACCGTATCTTTGTTTAGAATTTGTACTCCCTGAGGTGCAGCCTGCATGCTTGTGCTCTAAGAGGGCAATTATTTGTGTGTTGTAAAGCAGCTGCCTGCATGTGGCTGTGGACAAAAGGGTGATGGTGGCCCTCTGTTTCCTGCTTATTGCTGTGTATTTTACAGATTCCCTCAGGCAATATATGATAATTTCCTTGCTGCTAAAACAGGTTCAACAGCGTGAAAATGAATATGTCATTACCCTAATCCATCCACAAGGAATATTAGAGTGGCGTTCATCATCTTGCTGTAGCTGTGGCAGTACAAGGGCAGGACAGGCATCATGTATCTGGTCTGGTGCTGCCAGCAGGGAGCAGGATTTGAGGGATATGGACACCTCCTGTGTTAGAGCAGGCAATACAGGGTTAGACTGGGGCCATGTTTGTGTTTCTCAGAGGTCAGTGATATGGCTGAGTAGGGCCTGTGCTTTTGGGGCAGGAGCTCCACCTACCCCTACTGCTGGCTTTTGGCCCATCCTTTAAAAAGAAAAACCTGAAAAATACTGAAAAGACTCGAACCAATTTTCTGTTAAGACTTTCAGATTCAAAATGAAGCTGTAGGTGAATGTAAGAAGACACCAATTCAAGGCTGCCCTTGAACTGTAACGTAGGTCTTTGTAGATCTGTGGGATGAAAAGCCCTCCTTGTTCCTTGAGTCGCATCTCTGCATGGCTGCCATGGAGGCTTCTCTGCTCTCCAAGACCAGGTCTCCCTGTTTGTACATGGAATCTGTAGTGTTTGGTTCTCACCTTACCTGTGCTAATTCACCACTGGGCCCTGAGACTGCAGAGCCCGTGGCATCCTGAAGAGAAACATTTAGAGGCCTCTTTTATTGGCTTTGCAGTGGGTTTCTAACGCAGGAAATTTTAATAACTTAGCAGACATCTTGATTATCCATAGCTCTTAATGCCATTGATCTCACTTGCAATTTAGATTAAGCAGTGACCTTAGCAACTGAACGCTGATCAATTGTGTGTGTGTACATCTAGGGAGTATTTATTTGTTTCCTTTTTGGGGGAACATATTCTAGCATTTGTTTACTATGAGCTGCATTGTCTATTTTGAGAGCATCATCACAGGTCACCTGATTTTTTCCTTGACTTGGGAGTTAGAAACATTTTGTTAATGTGCTCAGGCTTAAAATTCTGAGATACTGTGTTTGTTTTTTTTTTTCAGGGAGTAATAATGTAGCAATGCAGTTAAAGCACTCACATTAATCTCGATAAGTGGTGGAGCAAAGCATTTGTGGGGGCATTTGATGTAAGATTAAGTTGAACCTCTAAAGATTTACACCTCGTGTTATTTCGTGGCATACCCTTTTATACCATGGCAATGCAGAAAGGGCTGCGTTATGCCCAACCTTGTGCAAAGGCAATAGAAAGAATTGCTTTTCTTTTTCTTGAAGAGTATATTGAAAAACTCATTTAACGGGGTCCTTAATGAATTTACTGCTTAAGTTTCATTTATGCTCTCCTGGGTGCCCTTCTCCAAGCCCATGCAAATAAAAGGAACAGCTACAAAACGAATATACAAAAAAAATCAGCAAAAAAACAACAACCAAACGAAAGATCTGCAGTGATGGTTTCAACCTGAAGCTTTTCCATTCTTAATCTAGGATGGAATTTCTGATTTATATGTGCTGGATGAGATCAAATTAGGGATAGCTAAGGATGGTGACACGTCCTTACATTGCTGACTATATACTATGATCTAAGTAATACTATGCACATGAACAGAACTAAAAGCCTATTTGTTAGGCACTACTAAAACATAGGCATTACAATTTATGTTAGCATTTTATTTTGTCTTCCAGCAAGCCAAAAGAGGATAAATTTGTTGTGTATTTCACATAATATTTCCTTTGTTCTTTCAGTTGTAGCATGGAGTTGCTCCATAAAACTAAGGGGAAGAGAGAAAGAAATATTTGGTCATGCTATGGTACTGCATTACATCCTGCCACTGTCCCTGTGCCATGGCAGTGCAGGCAGTGAGCTGAACTGTGGAGCAAACTGTCTGGAGAAATACACACAGGATCAACGTGGTGCTGCATTGATTCCTGCTGGCAGAGCTCTGTGTTTAACATCAGAGTAGCAATAACCAGGTAAAGCAAAGAGCTGTACTGAATGGGAGCAAATGGTTTGTGGCATGTCAGCTGGCAGCCTCAGCAGCTCACTGCTCAAGAAGCTTTTGAGTGACTCTCAGGTATAAGGCTGATGGCCTCTTGGTCACTAGAGAGGGAGAGAGGAGTAAGGAACAAAAATCTGGCTACAGGAGGGAGAAGAATAAACCAAGAAAAGGAAATTGTAGCTGCCACAGGGCTGAAAAGTGTGGTGGTAGGTAAAGAAGTGCAAGAAAATGCATGACATGTTTAGAACCATGCATTATGCATCCTATAATGACCAGTGCTTGAATTCTTAAGCAGCTGGGAGCAGGGATATGGAGGGCAGGAGCCCTCAGTCTTGGGGTGCCCTCAAAGGGCTGTGCTTCAAAAGCTGCCAGTGCTTTTATGTGCTGATGTGCTCTCCAGTGTGCAGGCAGCCTCCCCTAGGCACTGCACAAGGCTGGCCTTGCAACTGTGTCTATACAGAATAGCATTGATTTTTTTGGTACAATCCGGTCTCTTCAGTCTGTTAGTGAAGGTGATGGTGGTTATGACTGATATTTCTTATCAGTCTGATGTTGTGGATTCATGAGCACTTTGAAACCAGGCAGCCTACAAATAAAGGAATCCTTGGGATACAAACTGCTTCCCAGGCTGCATTCAAGGCTTTGGGATCCAAAGGTAATATCGTCTAAATCTCAGTGTCTATTTTTAGGATCCCATTTAAAAAATAATCTATCCTTTGTTAATGCTTCCTCCTTTTTAAAATTGTTTTAAAAGAGGCAGTATTGTTCCTCAGGGCTTTGACAGCAGCCTTCAGCATGTCGGAGAAACCCACTTTTGTTACTGGGTTGTTTGCTTTTGCTCTGTTCTGTGCTGTTGGCTGCACACAGTGCTAGCTTCTGCACAGTACCCCAATCCTGGATTGCAATTGAGATGTTTGGTCTGATATTTGGGCACCCATCCCAAGGGAGGTGGTAGATATGAGAGGCAGTGCTTTCTTGCAGAGGGCTCTTTGATGTTTGGTAGTGTGTGTTTGTGTGTGGCCATGTTTATAACTAGCCTTAGGGCTTAGCGAGGTCTATGGTGAAGCCAAGAACATAACATAAGTTTTACTTAATCATAAATCCCATCACAGTCCTGCCCAGCACAGCTTTTTGATGGAAGCCAAAAATTTCAAATTGGGTGCTGGCGACCCAAGTTTGAATTTATATATAAACACGAAGTGGAGTAAGACCAAATATTTAGGGGCTGTAGCAAATATTTCATATCGGCCAAAGTGAATGAAATAAACAGAAGGAAATGATAAATTTTAAAGGATGGCACTGAATATTTAGATACCCTTCTTGAGCCTTGGAATCACAGTTACGTGGATGGTGTCTGCAACAACACTGGGCTGAGATGCCTGGGGCATCTTCAACTCCTTTGAAGCCACAGTGAGATTTTGGTTTTTGAGCCCCAGCTGTGTGCTTTTCAGGTCCCAGGCTAGTTCTTACCAGATGTACTTTTATGGTATCAACACAGTTCTTATATTTTTAAAAGCCAGCACTAAATTTAGTACTAAATTAGCACTTCTGTTGGCAGGCCCAAAGGATGGACTGGGGCCAGGCAGGAGAGGGAAAGCTCCCCTCACACGGAGCTGCAGTTCTGTGTTCACTCCTGAGGTTGGGGTCAGTGCTTCTGTATCCACAGAGGAATAAAAGACCACAGCCAGCTTTCCAGAGTTGCTTTTGGTGTAGTTGTATAATGCTTCATTGCATGCACTGAAGTGTGTGTAGTGAAATGATGTGATGCTCTGTGCATCCAGAATAACTTAAAGAAAAGTGTGGCTTCAGGTGAATGTAGCAAGGAGCAAAATGACAGGCATTTTAAATGCACACTTTACATTTGTTAGGAAAGTACCACAATATTCCCATTTTCTCCACTGCAGGGCAAATGGTGCCTCTGTTCTCCCTCTTGGCTCCCAGAAAACTGCAAGGGCTTCATTTTCTCACTGTGGAGTTTGCCTTTCTTAGAATTATTGTCTTCCTTTATTCTGCAATAAATAAAACCCAATAGGGAGCTCTTATGGCAATCAGAAGACCAATCATCTGTAGCTCAGCACAGCTACCACGCATAAAACTGAGCAGTAACCTCAACCTAATAGGTTCCCTAAATGCAGCCCTGTAATTGCAGGTTGGTACCTCAGAGTTATTAACCATTGCAAAGCTATGGTATACAGATTTTTTTTTCAGGCTCTTCCTTTGGATTCTGTGTTTTACTTGGACATGCTCCTGACAGGTGTATTACCTGAGGTTCTGTTAAAAATGAGCACTCTGAATCATTTTCTAACGAGGCTGTACAGATTTGCTGTCATTAGCAATGTTGTCCAGCTTACAGCATTTACTGCTTCTCCTTGTAAATATCTGCAGAAGTGCTTTCTGCTGTGAAAGGGCTTAAAAGCAGCCCATGTGCTCTAGTGCAGACAGTGGGCAAACACTATTGGATTTTCCTTCTTGCAAGCAGAAACAGTAAAAACCAGAAGCTACTGAAGGTGCGAGTCTCCTGAGGTCTCCACTGAAATGTTGGGGAAGATGCTTTGAAGTCAGTGAGTTCTAATATCCTTGCTAAATAAATTTGAGCCTTCTGACCCCTCTGCCCCAGCATGGATCCAGAAGTGTCTCGCAGCCTCAAGCTGTTTGTTTCTCGAGTGTTTAATTCCAAGTATAGGTAGTGATGCAGCTGATGCCCTTTTTGTCCTTAGGTTGCTGTGGAACACAGTGTGCACATGGAGTGCCTCCTTGCTGAATGTGGTGTTTAAAATTTATACACAGGAGTGCTGGTGCCCAGCCCTTTCAGCTTGTTCCCCCATAGAGGGGGGCCACAAGAAAGAAGGGGACAGTCTCTTTAGTAGGGTCTGTTGTAACAGGATAAGAGGAAATGGTTTCAAGCTGAAGGACAGGACTTTTATGCTGGGTTTGAGGAGAAAGGTTTTTATAAGAATGCTGGTGAGGTACTGCACAGGCTGCTCAGAAAGGTGGTCTCCCTGGAGACACCTGAGGTCAGGGGATGGGCTCTGAGCACCTGATGGAGCTGTGGGCGTCCCTGCAGATTGCTGGGGGGTTGGACCAGATGGCCTTTAAGGTCCCTTCCAACTGAAATGATTCTATGAATTCTGTTGCCCTACTGCCCTCACAGAAGATAAGCCCGTTCAGAGGGTTTGGATTGTGGTTTGTTTTTGCTTGTGCTTTGCAGGCTGAAAGATCCCTACCACTGCTCTCACTTGTGTTAGCTTGTGAGCATCCCCATGGTTCTGTACCTTCTGGCCCTACCAGGGGGCCGTGTGTGTGGTGGCAAAGCCCCAATCCCTTCAGATGGAGCGTTGCGGGTGGGGAAAGCTCCCACATTGCCATGTTTACCTTGGCTGCTCATGATATTCTCCCTCTGTCCCTCATGGACGATTCCATTTCGGCAAGAGGGATGAGCTCATTTGTTTAAATGAAACAAGCGGCCGCTCTGCTTATTAATCCTCTCTGCAGTTGTCCCAGTGTGTCCAACTTGCCTCTTATGGAAAGGAAATGTATGCACAGCATCCCGTGCCCGCCAGCATTTGCATTTCAAATCAGCTGAGTCAACACAATGCAATGGTCCTGCCTGTAGGTCCTTAGGGAGCCACAGTAGCTGACAATGTGTGCTTAAAGGGAGGGTCTGCTTTTCTTCTTCTTTTTTTTTTGGATTTTTTTTTTTTTCCTGAAGGCAGTTTCCATAGCCAGCAGTGCTGCGTTCGAGGCGCTTGCACCGTGGCTGCACGGACCTCTGATGTTCAGCAGATGATTATTAGCCTGTCAAAGTGGCCGGGATTTCATTTTATTTTCTAAATAGCATTCATCTGGACGGGAAGGGGGAAAAAAAAAAAAAAAAAAATAACTGGCAACAGTTCAGAGAAGAGAGGCTGCTGCTCAAGTGCTCCTGCCTGTGCTGCCACTGATGCAAGCAGCTGTTCCCATCTGCAGTGCAGCACCGCAGGCTCTGCACAGGCACGGCTCGCCGAGGGAGCTGCCCGCACACCTAGCTGCCAGCCCGGGGCACGCTGAGGATGGGAGGCTCGCAGTCCCTGCAGCAGGCACAGGCAGGGAGCCTGGCCCGGGAGCCGTCGGAGGCGATGTAAGTCTGTCTGCATTCCCTTCGCTCTCCTCTTTTCCGCCGCGCTGCTGGGCCCGCAGCCTTCCCGCACCTCCGCTCTGCGATGTGGTGGGGGGCTGATTTCTGTGCGTGAGGCCTTTGTTTAATGCCGGGGACATGGTTGTGGTGTTGGTGAATATCACGAGCTGTCTTTTATAGAGCTCCCACCTCGCTCGGGCTGCCCACCTCATCTCGGTGGTGTGGAGCCATGCCTGGGTGCCATACGTTTGTCTCCGTGTTTTGGACGCGTAGCGAATCAAGCACAATGACCAGTTACAATGAACAAAAACCTGCCCCTTCCCCCTCGCAAACCCACCATCGTTGGGTTTTCTGCTTAAAATGCACAGCGTGGAGCTGCTTTTCTCAGAGCTGCTCTCTGCTGTTCTCTATACAGATGCTGTTTTTCAGGTCACATCACCCCTGTCAGCATCAGTCTTTGGTATTGCACTCTGTGATGAATTGTGAGAGCGAGGTGTCTGCAGCTCTTGCTGAAGGCAGCTCTGAAGGATCGGTTCGCTGGAGGGGGAGGAAGGGAAAAAGCAAATGTATGTCATTGAGCAAAAGCAATCACTTTTTCACATTGCTGCATCATGTATGATAGTGCACAGATACGTACGTGCACGCAGAAATAGCAGAGTCATTTCCCATTTGGAATTAGGGTTTTGCTGTTTATTGGTTGAGGTTTTAGTGGTGAGCAGCCTCTTCTCCCTGACCTCCACCCCAAACTCAGCTGCTGGAGCACAGGCTTCACCTCAGGGTGGGTTTATAGGAATTGCTTTGTCTCTCATTGGCCTTTCAGTTAGAGATCCCATTTATCTAAGATGTCTGATCACTGAGCTTATTTCTGATCATGCATTTCGGTTAGTTTTAGGTATATCCACTAGGGCTAATCTATAAAGCGGCCTCACTTAACTCTTTAAAGAAACTGTAATGTAATATGTGCTTATTAAGGTAGATGTGATTAGATTTGAGGCATCATTCAGCTGTTTGAGATGAGTGCTTCTGAGCGAGGGGGAATGGGAGAGCAGTAACTGATAGTTTTTCTCTGTAATAGGCCTTACAAGTAGGTTCATGCTCCCTATTGTCATATTCCAGTACATCAGTAGAGAGCTTTGCTCGATGCTGTCTTGTTGGATTTGTAAGGCACAGGCCTAGCAGCATTTCTGCATCCTTTGTTCCTTCACCCAGTAAGATATAGTTTCATCATAGGCAGTATTAACATTGCTACATACAATATTTTACTGGTACAGTGGAATGAACTGATGCCTCATTACCTGAAGTACTGTTAATTACATTTTTGTCTGCTCAAACTGGGATATATTTTTAACAGTGATCTGAAGACTGGGCAATATAAGTGGCATAGATAAAGCAGTGTTCAGTGTGTTTTATCTACAATTATCTACAATTTTCACAAGCTTTGAAGAATTCATTCTGTTTAAGAACATATTGATCAAGGTGTAGTTATTTTTTCTTACAGTACATGAGTAATATGCTATTGTAGACATGACATTGTCATCTCTTTTGATGGCTTTATATGTTAATATTTTTTTGTTCGTTACTGCTGAGGGACTTTAATATGGTCTCTTAAGGTCCAACATAATCAGCAGAAGTACTTTCAGCACAGACGTCACTCAGTAACTGTTGATATTCTTGGGAAGCGTTAGTGAAAGATATTACTCATCCTAAATACCAAGTGCCTGTGCAATTTTTTTCATTCCAACTGTGTGCTCTTTAACATGAGCCTGGAGGTGTTTTTTTTTTTTTTATCCTTGAGAAAGTACAGACCTGTTTTCCCAAACCAAGAGTCTCTTCATTGGATGTCATGGTAATCCATCCTGCTCTGAGATCGTGACACTTTAATGACTGTAACTTTCAGTAACGCCTTTGTGATGAGGTTGTATTCAACCTATCTTCGTACACAAACAAATTCCTTAGTGGCTGTGCTGGTTCAGAGGCAAAACCGTCCAGCTGAGTCCCAGGCAGGTGGTGACTGCCTGCCTCTGCAACGTCCCTGAGTGGTGGGCCCAGTGGGACAGCATGGCAGTGACAGGAGGTGGCTTCCTAACAAAGGGATGGGCTTGGCTGCCCTCCATTCCTTCATTGGGTTACAGGGGCATAAATCAGCAACCATTGCTGAAATTGATTTAGCATCAAAAAGTACGGAGATAAACAATTTCCTTTAAAGAGCTGCTGGTTTCAGAGTTCCTCAAAAGCATCCAATGGACCTCTTCACTCAGTATTAGTGAAATTGTAGAAACTGAGGTAAAGTTTATGCTGAGAAGGGGTCAAGGTTACAATTTTCAGGTGTGGCTATGATTAATTATGCTCTATTTGCATGTAGTTTGAAAAACAAACAAAAAAAACAAACCCACACCGATTTTAATGTAAATTTGTTTCAGGTACAATGAAAAAGTATCTGTAATAAACACACTTTTGGTACTGACAGCCTTGAATGTTCTGTTGTGGGCTGTTGGCAATCTGGTCGCTGGTAATAGGCAAATCTCCTTTTACATAAAAAAAAAAATAGAAATAAGAAAGAGAAAGAAAAAAGAGAAGTCAGTTTTGAATGATAAAAAAGGGAAGGTCCAGGGGAAGCCTGTGCCAATGAAAGTTGTCTGCAGATAAAAGTGGCGTGGCTCAGACCCCACTATTGACATGATGAGCAGTGTCATGTGTTTTGCAAATTGCAGCAGGCACCCTGGTGGCCATAGATTGAGCTAAATCGAGGGTATGTTTCAATCACATAATAGCTGGAATAAAGGAAACGACAGCGTGGTGCTGCTCAGCAGGCCTGGCTCTGCTCAGGTACACACACACCCACAGCTGGCACATGTGTGGCCTCGCACACTGCCCGTGCGGTGCTGACACACCAGGGTTGTGCTGGCTTCCATTTGCCATCCCTTGCACATCAGGGGGTTTTCTTCTTAATAAAAATGTATTTCTAGCTCTAGGTGATGCTGTAATAACATTTTGATAAGTATTAGAAAAGCAGAAGTCTTGGTAGATTTTTAAATGTTAATGGCTCCTGTCTGGCTCTTAACTCTGTGTTGCTTTAGTTGTCCTCCTTTGTCCTGAGCACAAAGCACGCCTGGCTTTGGAGCACTGTAGCTGTTGTCCATGCAGCTGCTGGACAGGACTGATGTTCAGTGCCCATTTCTTGGTTGGCTGGAGGGTTGTGGTGTGCAATTTCCTTCCATTGAGAGCTCTACGTGCTGCCACTATTACATTTCCATCCCCTGCCAATCCGAGGGGAAAATGTCTGGAGGCTGAGCCAACTCCTACTGAAGTCAATGCTGAAATGCCCGTTGACTTCAGTGGGAGCTGGATTGGACTCCAAAAAAGAAATTGAATGTCACTGATGGTTGGTAGCCAGCCAAGATGCTGCCCTTGTGCGTTGTTTATCTTCTGAGGTGTGGTCTTTGTTGGTTGTCAAAAGGACTGAGACGAATTTAAACTGGACTGAATCAGCCTTGTGTGTAAGAGATGTGAGCAGCTGTTTTGTGTGTGGGTATGTATACGTGTGTGTATAAAGAAAAGTTACCCATGTGTATGTACAAAAATGCAGCCCTTGCTTTGTTGTGCATTTTTCTGTCTCCAAAACCTAAAGGAATCCAAGGTGTGGTTCTTAACAGTTTGGAAAAAAACAATCTGGTTAAATATTTGCACAATTTTATATGCTTATATGCGGGAAATCACCTTAATGAATAAATATATGGAAAAATGAGCAATACGCATTGAAAGTACTGAGAAGAATTAGAGATTTTTTGGTAGGAGAGGAGGCTTCCGTTATTGAAATGGCATTTATTGAAGTTAAGCCCTTTTTGACAGATAGCCCTGCCTACTGTCAGTGTTCTACATATCTTTTCCTTCTATTTGGCAGTCACCAATCAGCATTCCCAGCAGCACAGAGAGCACTCTCCACCTACTAGTTTTGTCTGCTAAGTAAGGTGAATTGCTGGAAGCCATGAGGGTGTTTCACTTGAGAGAAAATGAACCAGAAATAACAGGGAAATTCTTCTGTCAAGCTTTCCTGCCTTTTATTCCAACCTCCCTTATTTGAGCCCAGAGGATCTCATCTCTGAAGTCACTGACAGCGCTTCCTTTGATATGGAAGGGTACTACATCAACCGCTACATCTGTCACGAGAGGGAGGCAGGTCACACTCAGACTTGAAAACAAAATAAAAAGACCCCAGAATCCCTCAACCTTCTATTAACAGGGCACACCACACATCTGGCAAATATGTGTGCATTAGAAAGCTCTCTATATTGAATGGTGTGCCCTATGCCATGCGTAATGGAGCTGCTGTCATCTATTATGTATTATGACATACAAGCAAATTGGAAAATAATAAATGGGAGGTAGTAAAAACATGAATGAAGAGGCATTCCTGCACATGCATTGTGGCTGTCACACTCAGCACTGCTTCTCTATCTGCTTTTGCTTTTTGCTTTGCTTAACACAGCAGTCAAAGTAAGAGCTTGTTAAATTTGAATCGAAGGTGCTCTTTGAGAGGTAATAGGCTGGGAGCTTTTAGGGCTTTTCCAACATGCTTATAGTACACAAAAATTAGTTCAGTTCCTTTGTTTTAAGACCTTACACGGGTAGAGAGTTTTTGTTTGCCAGTATCTTGGATACCATCCATTGCCAATAGATACCATTTCCTTATCCATCACTGATGCTTTGTAAGGATTTGGCTTTGTAACAGACTTCACGTGCTGTCCAGGTGAGAGGCTTTGCAGTGGCAGAGTTTTACCCACAGCTAGAATTTCAGTGCACTTTGCATTTTCTTTGAGGAAGTCTTAGAAAAGGGATCCTCTATGCAAAACAAAACAAAAAGTGCTATTTTTGCTTTAGCAAAACTTGCTACAAAAAAAAAGCAGCGTCAATTCTCATCAGATCCTTAAATGCTTTGAAGCAGCCACCTGAGCTGAGTAGCAGACGATGCGTATGTCCTTTGTACCTGCAGTAGCACAAGAGAGTCAGCTTGGGGGGAAAAAGGTGAATTAGTTTCAGTTTTCCACCACATCTTTGGTGTCTCAGAGGTTTCTTTTAAGGTACTTTTCAGCATGAGAACCTTCACCAGTAGTAACACTTAGCAAGACAGGAAGATTGCTCCTTAGCTCTGGAAAGCAAAGTGAGGGTTGCACTGTAGACCATCTAAAACCTTAACATGTGAAGTGGCATATTTTGGTTTGAGTAAGTATAGATCTCTCTGAAACTGACCTCAGGGTGGTTGTAGGGCTCTCCTTTATTGTTTTTTTTGGAGCTTCCCCACAGTGCTGCTCCTGTCCCAAGCTCTGAGGTCTGACTAAGGAGATAATGAGTGTTTGGGAGCTTCTTGCCTCCCAGAGAAGGAATTGGGGTCATTTCTTCTGGTGAGATGAGAAGTAAACTTTAGAAAAACTAGGTGCTTTGCAATTCTTTGATTTAGATTGAACTGCATGCTTGGAGTTATGCTCAAATCTATAAATAAGGTTTTTTCCTAAACAAAAGAAGCTTGTTTCTGGGGCTAAACGTAGATCAGATGTGAAACCTAGCAGTAGTTGCAGTCAAGCTCCTGCTTTTGCCCTTTGATTTACTTTCAGCACAGAAACGTGGATTTATTGCTCTCGTTAACGGTTCACTGCTCTCATTAAAGATGAGCCCGGCGTTGTGCTGAGTTTCATTGCTCAAGGAGGGGGAGGATGAGCGAGGAATGCGAATTCTTTTGTTTACTCCTGGAGTCCGAGGCCGTTCCCTTGGATCCAGGAACCCAGGCATGGTTTGTGTCACCCAGGTGCCGCTGCCAGCCATGGATGTCACCTTCCTGGTACCACTCCTCACAGCATGGCTCAGTGCAGCCCTATGGCAAAGGACCTGCTGTGTGCTTGTGAGCAGAGAGATGGCTGGGGAAAGCCTGGTTGGATTTCCAAGGTAGTTCCAGCAAACAAAGCCATTTCAAAGGTATGGTTCTGGCTCCCAATGTATTATTGATTATTTTCCCTTGGAGCCTTTGCACAGTGCTGTGCAGCAGTGAGCACGGGCACCTGGCTTGCTTTCTAGGGATGTAGTTAACAAGATGTTGTTTCCTGGATTAAAACCTGAGCGCTCACTACTGAAGACAGAGGAGAGGTATTTGTCATGGGTGTTAAATACTTAAACATCAAATCCCTAGCCTAAGAGAGTGAATGCCAGTGCAGCACTGATTGGAATCTCTATGTATTAACTGATTGTAACTGTATTTGTGGAAAACATTTCTCTGCCTGGATACTGGAGTATCTTTGTATCTTTACTGTTCTCATCCCTTAAGAGATTTAGGTGTTTGAACGTTTTGCAGCCTCTGGTTGTTTAGGGACATGTTAGTGTATGTGCTGGTGTGATGTCTGACGATGACTGTCTTTAATTAAATGGTATTTTCCTCTTGTTCCTTTGAGAATTAAAGCATCTGCCTGCAAGGAGCGTGGAGATTACAGAAGGTACAGATCCTTCAGTTCTGAGCCCTGGTTCTGTAAAGTGTTTTCATTCTTCAGACTGCAGTCAGTGAGAGGGAGAGGCTGGCCAGAAAGAATGGGGATTCATTTCATTATTCATTTCTATCAGTAGCATTGAAAAACACTATTAGATCTCAGCAAAAGCCACAAAGACAGAAATTTTAATGTCATTTAAGGCAATACAGAGAACTTCTTGCTAATCAGTTAGAAAAATGAGTTAAGTAGTTTGAAGTGCTGCTGTAAGCGTGCAGTATTATATCCCTCAATCTTCTCTTTCAGATGTGGCTTCCCACAGCTTGAGACGTTTCTTTCTTGTTGCTGTGTGAAGCAGGAAATGGCTTTTGCTGGGGGAGTGTGAATTTGGTTTCTGCACAAAACGCTCTCGAAATCGCTGAATAAACAAACAGTAAAAGCAGGAGAAATGATTCCTTCTCCCCTTATCAGTTATGGAAAGAGGATTACTTGTAATGCAATGGGTTAAAAAACAGCAATCAGCATTATTTTTTAAGTTGATCGTGCCCTTTTAATTCTCCTCTGCTGCAGTTCTAATCCTGTTCTCTAAATATAATCATCCCATGAAGAAAAATCGGCCTTTTAATAGGAAGCGATTAATGCTTATGGAAGTCATATGTTTCCTTTTTCAGAAAACACATCTCCAAATTGACCTGTGTGGTTTGAATAACACACAGGGTATTGTTTTCCATGCTGAAGTCCCATGTAATGATCAGAAAAAAAGCCATAGCTTTTATTTCTGTTTTCTCACCTCCGCAAAAGAAACACCACCACCAAAACAGGCAGATTCTTGTATCCCAGCTCTGCTGTCTGAGGATGTCTGCAGGTTGGCGTGAAGTGGCTCAGAGAAGTGACACCAGCAGCTGTGCATCACCCAGCAGTGCTTGCTGCTCACACGGATTTCCGCAGGTGTAGCACATCATTACAGCTCTGAGCTGTGCCCAGACAGCAGCAAGCATCCCACGGGCTCACAGTGTGAGGGAGAAGTGAGCGCTGCACAAAGGAGGGATGTGGCTCTGGCTGCTGCTCAGCACACTGCCCTTCCTCCCCAGCATCCCTCAGTGAAGCCTTGTGCTTCTCAGGGCGCATCACATATGGGCTGGGAGATCTCACCTTCAGTGCGAGATCCATTATTTTCCTGGGTAGCCATGTTTGCCACGGGGCTTGGAGGGATATTTGTGCTGAAATCATCTTTAAATCCTTCTCTGGAGAGGAGTGCCTGCCCTGCTTTCTGTACACGTCTGTGTCAATATCAGTTCTTGGGTAATTGCATTGCGCTAAAGTAGGTCTCTGCCATTTCAGTGGAATGGGATTTATTTGATGAAACCTCTATTTTTTAAGTGAGGACTGCAAAGAATGCTTCTGTGTTGCAGCTCAAGCCATAGAATGATCATGTGACATTATCCTGGGCTTAAGCTCCTCTGTTAGGGAACAACCTGCAGTCGACTTTAAGTAATGTTACTTTGCAGTAGAAACTATGAATACAAAGCATAAATCCTTTTTAAACCTCCCAACTTTGATTGCAATAAATGCTTTCACAAAAACCTTTCTTGGATAAAAAAAAAAAAAAAACACCAACAACGCTACTGTCTTTTTTTAGTCGTCCTACAATTTAGTTTGCATTGGGGTTTTATTGTATCTGTAAGACAGCTGGATAAAAAAAAAAAGAAGATGCCAAGGAAATGAACTTAATTAAATGAGGGATATCTTCTCTAAAATTATTCTAAATTGTTGTGGTTCAAGAAGCTGCTGTTCCTATTTTTCACTGAAACATACCCAGTTTGAATGTAAAAACGAAGATCTACAAGACAGCAATGGATGAAATTATTTTCCAGCTATGTAGTCTAAGGTGAAGTGATGCTGTGATGAAATCAGTGTTTTGATTATCAGACTTTGCAAGTGAGAAGCCCATGAAACATTCCATCATTGCTGCAAGGCAGGCGAGAAGCTCAAAGCATAATCTGGTAGGTGTGTGGGCGTGCTGATCCTGTGGGTGCAAGCTAGTAGGGATGCTCCAAGTGGGACAGTGGTATCACACCAGGGTGAGCAGGATGGAGGCTGGGGCAATGGCAGTCTGACTGCAGCCTTCCAGCATCCCCTTCTTGAGACGAGTTTGGCAGCTCAGCTTCTCACACTATAGGCTTGTTGGGAATTTAATTGTAGGTTAGATGGTCGTGTCACCGAGCGTCCTTACAACAGTCCATTAATAGTTAATGGTCAGACATGTCCCAAAAGAAACAGTCTTACAGATGGAGTCTGGTGACATGTAAGTGACACGTCTCAGCCTCCTCCAGTCCCTGACTCGATGTGACAGTCACATCCCACGCTGCCAGCCTTCCCAAGGGGTTGGGGTGGTAAAGGCAGATGGCTTTAAATGATCCCTGTTAAGTCACTGACCCGTGAGTTTTGACAGTCTTGGCTGAGGTTAATGGTTTTGCTCTTCTCTGTGCAAAATGTTTTCGGTGGTATCGGTACTTTTGAATGGGTTTTGAGACATTCAGTCATTTTAATGGTATATTTTGCAAGAGAGAAAGAAAATATTGTTTGTGAGGTTTATGCTCGACACCGTATTTGTGCCATTTTTAATACCACGTGTTTAACAGATCCTTGGATGACAGGTAGGATATTTCAGTAATTCAGGTACCGAACATTATCATCTCGTAGATAAATAACCAGACAAATCTACTAATGTATCTTTCACATCTTCTGTACGTTCCCATACAAATGTACTATTAGCATTTAAAATCTGTAACATTTGATACTCAGCACATGCAGATGTAAAATGCCATAGCTAACAGTCACCATCATAAGAGACATTATTTAGAGTGCTTTGTTAGCCTTGAGTTGCTGAGTAGGCAATTCCATGCAAAAATGGTAGCACATAGAGCAGAAATGTTTTTGATGTTACCCTAACCTCATGCTGGCATGAAACAAGGACTTTTTGCTGTAACCATCCAGAAGTGTTGGTCACTGTGAGTGAGGCATAGGATCTGGTCCACGGCTTCCATTGGTAACTTGGTCTCCAGGAAAGGAATTACTATTTGGGCTCTTTTGTTGTGTTTGAAATATGTGTCTTTTCAGACCTGTCAGTCAGTGCCGCTCTTGCCAGTGCAGTGTAAGTGCCCATTTAAGTAACATACAAAAGAGATTGACCTCAGAAACGTACAGCCAGTCCTACACCCTCGGCTCTGATCTCATCAATAAGGCAGATCTGAATTATTCATGCAGGTTTTATGAGGATCATTTCTGAAAATGATCGATGGAGGTGAGACTACAGAACTCATTCCTCCTTTTTATATCCAGATCATCTCCCAGTGGGATTACAGGAATGAAAACCAAAATTCATCTTCAGCACTAAATTGAGCATTTTAAGAAATTGCTTTCTTTTTTTTTTTTTTTTTTTTTTTTTTTTTTGTTCATTTGGATTCTTCACGTGCTATGTGATAAACTTCAGCAAATACTGACTATCTTAACTTCATGATATTTTAGATGCTTTAGAAGGTTAAATCTACTGGAACCTGTGTGTTGCCATTAAGAATGCAGCTCCAGCCAGTAGCAAAGAATGTGTAGATGTAAACTTGAGGTAGAAAACTGAGACAAAACAGCCATTTCTGTCTCCTCCCCCTCAAGTATTTAGGACTGCATTTGTATCTCAAACAAATCTTTGGAAGTTTTTGCTGCTTCAAGTTGGTCAGCCAGATTAGAATTATGGATATGAGAGGCTTAATGTCTGGGATAGCCCTCTCAGTTTCTCTGTATGCCTCCAAACATCCTGCCCATTGCAATTAGAGGGCAATATTCATATAAGAGCTCTCCAATCAAACTTTGGAATCCTTTATTTTGGCTCATTACTTTCCAGGCACTCTTGTATGGTAATGGAGCACAGTTTGCTTTTGCTGTTGTGTGCATGTCGTAAGATATCCGTGACTTTTTTTAATGTGAGCATGCACTTGCACTGTTTATACTGCTGTAATGTAAATGTTGGAAGAACCTGAGACACTGGAGGATTCCCAGTGACGCAGAAGGCGTTGAAACCATTCTGCTGCAAGCTATTTCATTTTGGCTCTAGGTTGTGGACATCAACTGTGGGTGACCACAATTTGATGGCTGTCATTCTTGAAGAGGGCAAGCGAAGGCAGTGGCAGCAAGTAATCTCATTCTTGCTTACTGGGTGCTTGCCAGCCACAGTGACTAAGGGCTATATTTTGTCCTAAAATAAGGGACGACTTCATAGCATGTGCTTTACAAAAAAAAAAAAAAAAAAAAAAAGGTAAGGTCATTTGTGAGGCTGAGTTTCCACGAGGAAGGTGGCAAAGAAGTCAACCCAAGTTACTCCCCTTGTTTCTTCCTGAGGTTAGTGCAGCAGGCTGGCAAGACCTCCAAGCCTCCAGATGAGAATAGAACTCCTGCTCCCCTGGCTGCTCCTTGGCTCTCCCACCTCTCCCTGTCTGTACCTGCTGTAGACTGTTCATGGTGTTCTGTTGACTGCCTTTCTATTTACTGCTTACTGGTTGTCTTCTAAGAGGTGAAAGAGATGGACTACAAGAATATTTCTAGTTATTTTGTACTCTATTATTATCATCACTTGGTGTCTTCTGCAATCTATATCTTTTTTACCCATTGCATAAAAAACAAAAACAAAAACCCAACCAACAAAAGATGCAGATGTAAGGATACAAAATATACTCTCAAGGCAAGCTCCAGTTGATTACCTAAGCTGGCCATTGCCTTTTGGAACTGTGTGAATGTATATATGTTCCATCATATAGCTCTTAATTCCTTGTTTTCCCAGAAAGCAATTCTTCAGGCTGCGATTCTATATTTGCATGCCCAAGTGATGCATGCCCCCTAAATGATGAGCTGGGACCAACAGTTCTGCATCTCCAAGACCCACGTGTCCCTTCTTACCCTGCCTTCTCCTTGTCTGGAGCTCCAGAAGCATGGTATAGAAGATGAAGCAGGCACTTCCCTTTGGCACAGCCTGCCCACCACTGGGTCTGTGCCTGCCACCACTGGCAGTCTGTTCTACGCTATGAACTTTATGGCAGTGAGGATTTTTTTGTTTTGTTGTTTTTTTGGTGGGTTTTGTTTTATTTTTTTTTCCTGTCTACCCTTTATTTCTGAGAGAAATGATATTATGAATAGAGCTGGCTGAAATATGTAATTTCCTTTTCTCAGGAAATCCTGTTGTTCTGGGAAAATCTTTTGGTATGCTTTAAAAGTACAGCTATGGTCTTAAAAATATCTTATGCAAGAGAGACCATCCAGTATTTTCACTAGGGAAAGCTGAACTGGCTGAACACGGGATCTCATTTTCCTAAGATATGTGGTGTAGACCTTGGAGTGATGTCCTCATGTGTGCTTGCAGGCTTTGTGCTCTCTGCCATATTCAAGGCAATGGCAAAGAACGTTTTTCTGATACTGAGCTTCCTTTCAGATTTCTTTTTTGAATGCCATATTTTGTTGTCGGAATTGCTTCTCATAACAAACTCAGCAGCATTTGAATTATGATTAAGGCATTCTTTCTGGTTACATTGCTGCTTTGCTGAAGTGCATGTGAACATTAAATGTATTGGGTTGGAGTCTTTCCAAGATTATTAAATATTGGCAAAACAAAGATGTGTGCTGAAGCTCAGGTGATAGAGACAAGCTCAAGAGGTAGGAATTGCCCTTAATTCTACTGGTTTGGATGATAACATCATAGGTTTATTTTTATGACAGGAAATATTTCTCTACAAGGTAAATATCAAATTGCCTTTTCGCTTGGTGCTTCAACTTATGAGTTTCCTGAACCATCTCAGTGGAGGTAGGAGAAAAAAAATGTTGTTCTGTTGAATGACTATTGTGTAGCTTTGTTTATGGAAGTTCTTTGTTCTCAGCTCTTCTTAAAATATTTCAATTTAGGGCACGATATGTCTCTGAAGGGATATAATTCACATTGCTGCAGCCTGCCTATTCTCATTCACCCATTCTGTAGCCTGATGACTGTGCACAGTTTAAGCAATGACACAGAGAGGGTTTACAGCCATAGAAAGAATTGACACCCAGACAGTTTTGATGAGCAGTTCTCTAGGAAGTGGTGTAAGCTTCTTATTCTGTGATTGGGGGTTGGTCTCGATGATCTCTAGAGGTCCCTTCCAACCCCTACAATTCTGTGAAGCTTTGGGCAGACAGAAATTTCCCAAAAGGTGAGAAAACCACCCAAAGCATCTGGTTACACCAGGGAGAAGGGTCATGATGTTCTGCAGAGTCCCCTCTGTTGCTCAGGCTGGTGGGGGTGGCAGTGGGGTCTTTTCTTACCCAGCTCACAGGAGATTTCCCACTGTGACAGATTTCAGCAAGTGTAATAGGATGTAAATCCTGTACTTGTACCTCTGCTGACATCGATCTGCTTAAAATAAACATGAGCTTTAATAAAGCGAGCAGAATCCGGCAGCTCTGAGGTATCGTTTGACTTCAACAAAGTGAGAGGAGTCCTCATTGCAGCAGGATGGCTTGTGGGGTGCTTCTGGTTTAATTTCACAGCAGGTTTGGTCCCAGCTGCACTGTCATGCTGAGTGTGGGCAGCCATGGGAGCTGCAGTCCAGCCTTGAAAAGAACTGCTAGAAATGGGCAGATCCCTTTTCCTTTAGGAAACTGTCCATTTGAATGATTGACAATACCAGGACTCAGCACATTTTGTAGCTTGTCTCACCATGTGTAACAAACCTGTGTGTTTACTTTTTGAAAAGGGCTATGGGGAAATTCTGCATTTCCAAATACAACTTGTATCCTCCAAACATGAATCTTCACTCTACTCACTAGTCCTGCCTGTTAAAGGAAACTCTCTCTCTCATGTTTTTCCCAGGAGCTCTGACTCAGAAGAAGCATTTGAGACCCCAGAATCCACTACACCAGTCAAGGCTCCTCCATCACCTCCACAGCCACCACCCGACACAGCAGTAGCCATCGTAGCAGACATAGCAGAGCAAGAAATAAAGCCTCAGCTGCCCCTGGAAGACACAGGTAACAAGCATGCAGTATGGGACAGGTTGCTGCAGGGAAGTGTTTGTGTTAGCAGAGACAAGGAATGGATGCTAACAAAGTGTTTTCTGGAAGATTAATGAGTTTATAATCATCTTTGTCCACTACAGGAGGAAAAACCCAATTGCTTGCTGGAGTAAAGTACTAGAGAATCTGCCGTAACATTTGACAAATAATAA
Organism: Meleagris gallopavo; assembly: GCF_905368555.1. Lineage (NCBI taxonomy): Eukaryota > Metazoa > Chordata > Aves > Galliformes > Phasianidae > Meleagris > Meleagris gallopavo. The sequence goes on from NC_139411.1 coordinate 30,538,662, forward strand.
AGAAAAGATGAATTTTCTAGAATATTTTTTTCCATTCCCTCCTCCTAGTATTTTAGGAGCTTTACTAAGAGAGATGCAGGTGCTGTTAACAGTGACAGCTAACAAAATGTCACTTTCAGCTGTCATCTGAAGCAGAACAGAACACAAAGAAGAGTAGAACATTGAACAATAGTAATGAGCTCTTTGGTACAGTATAGGAGTAACAAAGCAGTACACATGAGTGTGTGTGTAATACAGACACATGAAAATGGTGTACACTGATAAAGGAACTTTCAAGAAGAGAATATTGCATTTAAAAAAAACAGAGAAACTTTTGCCTCTGTGTTCTTTGTTCTCCAAATTGAATAATAGAATTTGAAGGAGTAGAAGCACTGTATTAGCCCAAACTAGCTTTGTTTGGGTTATCTGATGTCAGCTGAGCAATTTAAGATTGAATTCCCCATTATGCTGTTTATTGTCCTATCCAAAAGCTAAGTCATCTTGATTACCTGGCTAAACTGTGAAAAGGTGATTTTACTCAAAGCAGACTAAAGCTCACTTGTGTTTCATATGCATAATGGAGGCTTTTGAGCTTTAGTTTCAACCTTAAGGGATATGACAAGTCTTGGAAATATCTTGAGCTATCCTTATCTCTGTCTATCTTTAAAATATTTTTAGGGCTTATTCATGAAGTGCTCTTGAAGATTGTTATGCTAAGAGTTTATAAGAACGTAAAAGGACAAACTGATCCCATAAAATAGAAATGAAATACTGAGATCTAGTGGTTTTTCCTTTACAGTTCCCTCTTCACCGTATCAAATGTTTCTCCATCTTCTTTCCTTTTTCTAATCTTAATTTCCATGATTACAAAATAAGTTAATTGCTGAGAGAACAAAAGAATGCATATGCTAAACAGGATTGGAGCATGTTTTTAATTACTGCAGTAAATTATCTTCAAGCCTTTGATTACGCATGTGCTTCCCTGTCACGTGTGATTCTTTTCTCCCTGTATCCCACATTTCCCCCTCCTTTCTGTCAGATAATCCTGAAGAAAGATAGGAAACTGAATGTATTTATTCACAGCCAAACGTGAGCTATATTAAAAGCCACTGGATGACAGAGAGGAAAACATTTCATTTGCAAATAAGATTTTGTTCATGGGTGGCAAATTACTACAAACTGACGGAGCTCCAAAGTTATGCAATATGCAGTTATACAACAGGGCGATTTATGGGAGAGAAGAAAGATGTGTAATGCAGAAGAAAATCAAATGTAGGAGGGCAACACAAAGCATTCATTTGTTTCTGAAATCTTTAGCAGAAATTAAGAATGTGAAGACTCTAATCTGGGTGTTTGCATGCTTCTTTGGAAATGTGACATTTTAGTTGGACATCTTGTACTTCATAAGCCACCGAGGAACAGTTATCCTGCAGTTCTGTTACCTCTGGGTTGTGCACGTGGCTGCACACAACAGTGAGCCCCTTTCTGGGGTTTAGGAGCAGCTGAAGGAGCGTTTCTCATTGCAGCCTACAGCTCACACAGTAGCAATAAGGAAGACGGGCAGGCGAGGAGTCTGACATGTGGAGCAAGGCAGCAACGGCTGGCCTCGTGTCTTTGTCTTCTGTGGGAGGGGTGGAAGGAGGGAGCACAGTCAGTGCTCGAAGGATTATTTCATGTGTATCTGACAGCAGTTATTGATGCAGACGGTTGCAGTTATCCTGCCTGCTCTCATTAGCGCAACAGCTGGACCCCGCTGCCGGAAAGCCAAGAGGAGAGTTTTTAATTAGAACTACTTCAAAGCTTAATAAATATGATGGGACCAAAATGCAGCTTGGTTCACCTGGCTTCATTCCAGCTCCCAACAGTGTAAGACCTGCCTTGTAGCCGAGCCGGGGGGCTGCGGGTGAGGGGAGAGGGCCAGGGGGCATGGATGGGCTCAGGGAGCAGCACGTGGTGGGAGCTGCAAGTCTTGCAGTCCTTTCTGTTTTACAACCCACTCATCTCCAATGGGAGACCTATCTCCAGTTCCTTCCTGTGCCAGAGGAATGGAAGTCAGCATTTACAGTACAGAGATTATGACCCAGGCAAGAGCAAGCTGAATTTTTGGTATGGAAAACTTTTTTTTTTTTTGCCTCTCCAAGCCTGGCACAGGAAAATTGAAAATAAACTTTATATCTAAATTTTCTCCCGGAATAAATGGCTGGAGTATTTTTACAGCAATCTTAAAAATAGTGCTCCAACTGATTTCATAACGTCAAAGACTTCTCGTAACAAGCAGGAACTTGAAATAAGCGGTGTTTGACTATGTGTGATATTAAGTAATTCCAATTCCTGTGTGCTGTAGGCAAAGTGTACTTGTCTGGTGAGTTATTTCTTTATTACAGACAGTGTGAGTATGTGCTGCATGCATTTTCCAGAGGTTTCCTTTTGCCTCTTTTTCTCAAGGAAGCAGAAATAGAGTTGAATTTCTTCTTGCTTTATTAGATCTGGTCAGGTTTTGTACATCTTTCAAAATAGTGTTTTGCTTTGCTTCCAAGTCAGCAGCATTAAGGCTTTTTATTTTCCAGTCCAAGCCTATTGGATTTCATTCTTATTTTAGAGACATGTCAACAAAGAACAAAACACTCTACTGTCCTAGCATGCAGTGCAGCTCTAGCACTGGAATTGAACATAATTGAAGGGGAAGAGTATGTAAAAGCAGCTGGAACTTCTCGATTCTATTTCCCCAATAGATATTCATTATTCATAAAGAAGCAGTAAAGATTTAGATTCAACAAGCTGGTAGCTGGTGGAGATGCATCATTTCTTTTCTGCTTAAAATATCTTTAAAGCATGTTGGAAGATGCTTCCGTGGTTTTTGGAAGCGTTCCTTCACCTGAGGTAACACTGCCTGTGTTTGGTGCGGATCCCAAGGGCTCACTGCCTGCTTCACAAAGCCTGAGCTTATGTTGGTTTAGGGATTTTTCTTACCCAATCCAGGCAGAGTTCCTCTGCAGTCAGAAAGCTGTCTGCTTGGAAGGAGCAGTGTGTGGACCTTCTTTGTAATAAGGTGAAGTGGGAGCTTTCTTTTGGGATTCGCCTGTTTTTGGGGACAAAAGAGATTTCCCTGCTATCACCTGTGCTCCTTAAAATAATTAGCATCTACCTGTGGGCATCTCTTATGGGTATCATTTGTGTGTGAGTGTCAGTATCTTGCAGTGGGCCCCTAAAAGTCCTTGTTCAAGATGTTATGCTGTTCTCTCTAAGGCAAATCCTGCTTTCTTTTGCATAGTGCATTCCTCTGCCATCAAGCTGTATTTTAATGAAATACTGTAATTAGCAAGACTGTTCTGCTTAATCTTGTGATGTAAGAAAGCAAATGGCACTGTGCTCCAAATATGATTTTAACATCAGGAAAGAATGATCTTAATATGTCTTTGTAGCAGTACAGTGTTGTATTGCTCTGCAATATATACTGTTCACCTCTTCCCCTCCCACATTCCTGCTGCTACCAGGGTGGAGTCGTGTCACTTGTGGTGCTGGAAGAATCAAGCAGCAGCTCTGCATTTCTGCCAGAAGCCCTGTTTTCTCAATTTCACATATTGTTCCACAGAGAAACAATGGAAACGTCACAGCAGCGAGTCGAGCTGCGCTCCGCAGAAATCTGTACTGAGTTTAGTTTGAAGGAAACTGTGAAATAAGCAATTAAAGGGGTTAAAACTCTGCATTATGTGGAGCATGCCGAATCTGAATGCTGCTCTACTGTGAGCATGGAAGGCGTTGTACCTTCATTTGCTGCCGTGATCTGTTCCCAACCTCAGCTGTGCTGCGCCTGTCTTCTACATTCCAAGTCCTGCAGAACACTGATTTTTTTATATATATAAAATAAATGTTTGTACTGACTTTAAACAAGAGACCTCAACCCTAGTGAGGCCTTCAGCATGTGCAGGAATGAAAATAATGTGTAATTTCAGAAGACTGTGTTCAGATCTCTCTTTTATTTCATGCTGACCTAGATTTGGGCTCTGCTGACTTGTTAGAGCTATGCAAGTGCTTATTGCAGTGTATTCCTGCTAAGTGTCTTCCATTCCATTTTGATGTAAAATGCACAGATTAGTATAACGTGTGCTTTTATGACACTGTTTGAGTCTGACCAGTGTCAGAAGTGAGAGATGTGTGTGTGAAGCTCAGCAAATTGTGTTTAATTAGTGACCTTTCCACCAGACTGAAACCACGGGCACCCCAGGGGAGATGAGGGAAATAATAAAATGTCCTGAAGTACTGCCAAGTTAATAGCATTCATTTCAGAAAAAACAAAACAACCACAGTAAAACAATGTTTTTAATTCATGTAACTCAGTAAAATCCTATTCCTCAAAGACAATCCATCTTACTGTCATTCCTTTGAAAATGTCTGAATATACTTCATGCTGCTCTAAGGAAATGTATCCAATTCCCTAAAGTTTCTTCCGTTCTCAGCATCCTTAAACAATTTCTATATGGACAGAAAATTTCCACTGAAATAAAGAAAAAATGTTCATCGTCTGTTCATCGTCCAGTCATGGCTTCTAACTAAAAGTACTTACTGATTCTCTGCCCGTATTGCTTTTATGGAAAAGATTAATGAACGGAGCTGGGCAAAATGGAAATTTGTTTTGCAAAACGTGTAGGACTGAAGTGAAAAAGATGCGTAGAAGTTTTGCTGAAATCACTTAAAGGTGAGCAAAGAACTCATTTGAAGTTGACAGCATGAAAAATGCTGTGTTGTTCAATAGAAAAAAAGTGTTTTCTTTCAGTGCTCATCAGCAAGAGCTCAGCTGCTAAGTACAGACGAGCCAGCTAAGCATAGCCTGGGTGGGGAACTGAAGATTTCTGAACTCTGCACACCTTGGCTGTGATACATGCACGTTGGTGGAGGTGGCAGTGAGGTTCAGACACAGAACAGTGCAATAGCAGCAGGAGCAACCCATATTCAGGATCAGCAAGGCATTTTAGTAATGAATTTTCATGAGATAGAAGGCAGAAATCTTAATCGTTATCTTAATCCTTTCTTACTTTTGTATTTTCTGTCCTTTTGATATACACTGTGTTTGTCTGTTTTGTCCAATATAATTGTTCAACAGAACTTTTTAGGATTCTATTCAGCAGGCAAATGCTTAGCTACAATGAAAAGATGCTCTGTTGGACAGTTCTAGAATATAATTTTCCCTTCATCATTGAATTAGACTACCCTTTGAGAAATGTTCTGAATAATCAGTAGGGAGCATGTAATGGTCGTTCTTATGGAAGATATGCAACTGAGAATATTTGTAGAGTTGTCTAATTGATTTCTTTTTTAATCTTTAACATAATCTGTTTCATACAGAATTCTTAGTGATTGATGTCCCGTTATAAACTTGGTATTATGAGGTCAAAGTGGAACGTATTGACTGCTTAGGGCAGACAGGAGCAGCCTTGATGTCTCGTGGAGAGGAAGCTATGTGCCATTGTTTTTTCCTCTGGGAAATTAGTAAAAATAGAACATAGGAAACAAAACTTAATATGAACATGCAGTTGCTGAAGCACTGGCCAAATTGTAAGGGAATTTATTGTAAAGGGACATTAGAAATTCACTGTTTTCTGTTTGTTTCCACAGGATTACCTCCTGAAACTGTTCCTGTAACTGATGTGTCACACAGTGAGACAGTTGAAGAAAGCCCTTTCCGTCCCCCTTGCCATTCTTTTTCCACCGTCTTCGATGAGGACAAGCCAATAGCCAGCAGTGGAACTTACAACTTGGACTTCGATAACATTGAGCTGGTTGATTCTCTCCACGCCTTAGGGCCGAGCTCTCCAGAATTGAAGAGTCGTGACCCCAAAGCGAATGTTCGAAGAAAATCTACTGATTCAGTGCCAGTTTCCAAATCTACGTTATCTCGGTCTCTTAGCTTGCAAGCTAGTGATTTTGATGGAGCATCCTACCTTGGCAACAGTGAGACATTAGCGCCGACAGCAGATGCTTATGGTACTGGTTCAAGCAGTGCTTCCAGTACCCTTAAGCGAACAAAGAAATCCAGGCCCGCTTCCTTAAAAAAGAAACAGCCAGCAAAAAAATCCCTGGATGCTCCGCTGGTGAAGGAAGCGCCACAAGAGCCTCCTGACCTTGGCCAAGCAGCTTCTGCAGGTGAGGAGAAACCAGCACCTGAAGCAAAAGCTGACTCAGTAAAACCCGAGTATACTGACCCTTCTAAAACCTCTGCTGAGAAACAGGAGGCCTCTGCTGTGCCTGAGGGATCCTACCCTTTGGATCCAGATAATTTGGAAGGGATTAGTGCTTTTAGCACTGGAGGCAGCAAAGTGCAAAACTCGCCCCCTGCCAATAAGAAAACACTACCTCTTACACCTGCACCGGAGGCTGGGGAGGTGACTCCGTCGGACACTGGGGGACAGGAGGACCTTCCAGCCAAAGGCGTTGCGGTGAGGCTGGAATTTGATTATTCGGAAGAAAAAGGGATTGGTGAAGAGCAACAGGAGAGCACTCCTCCTCCTAAAAAAGCAGGTAAAAAGCCTGGTGCTAAAATGCCACTACGGAGGCCAAAGACTAAAAAGCCAGTGGAAAAGCTTGACAACGCTCCGACCACACCGACAAAGACACCCACTGATCCAAACGAAATCCCTATCACAAAAGGATCTTACACTTTTGATATTGATAAGTGGGATGATCCCAATTTTAACCCGTTCTCCTCTAGTACAAAAATGCAAGAATCTCCCAAACTGCCTCAACAAACGTACAGTTTTGAGCCAGACATGTGCGAGGACTCCATTGACCCTTTCAAGTCTTCTTCTAAGATTGCCAACTCACCCACTAAATCTCCAGCCTCCTTTGAGATACCAGCCAGTGCCAACGAAACAAACGGAACTGATGGAGACAACTTGAATAAACCCGCAAAAAAGAAGAAGACGCCACTAAAGACGTAAGTTAAAGGGCTCAGATGTTTGTGGATTTGAAGCAGCACACTCCTACCCATAGCGTAGTTAGAGCAGTTTTGTCTTTGACAAGGGAAAGGAAGATGCTGTTGAGTGCTGTTTACTGGACTCATGTCTGTACACGCTTTCCCTCAGCCTGTTACCTTGGTAGCTTGGCATTTCCAGATCAAAAGGGAGAACCAGCAGTGAATCAATCCTGATGAGGTCGCTGGTCCGAGAATTGAGTTTTTGAATTTTGGGGTCCAGTGTAGCTTTGAATCTGATTAAGTCCAAATTTTATCAATTTTGTGTCAAATTTTTTGGTGAGCTCATTTTGGAATTTGAAACTGTTTAAGATGATTCACGCCAGTCAAGAGTATTCTATGAACCATAGTTTTTGAGTGAGGAATGAAACAGTAAGACAAGAATAAATCCTCTATTGCACACGGCAAGTTTTATCCAGTGACTTACAGTATTTTGGTAAAACTGGACAATTTAAAGATTATGTGGTTAATGTAAAGCCTGCAAAGAATGTCTTCCCTAAAGGAGTAGGGAGGTTGAAACCAACATGCAGAAGTCTGACTGCAAGAGAGTAACAACTTGAGTTGTACTTGGGAAAAGAGGGGAATTTTTATATCACCAGACCCTACAGTCCAATATTTACAGAAAGCCAGAGCCTCCTTGTGTTGTCCAGGAGCTGGACCCCTGGTAGAAGCTTCTTGGGCCCACCCATCTGCTCTGAATATCAGAACCAATTCCAAAGTTGTTAATTTCGAGGCGATGTGAATTTAAAAAGAGTTTGTAGGTTTCTGTAATCTTTTTTTTCAGGAGGTTTATAAGAATTTTCTGCCCTTGTTTGGGACTTCTTTCACGGCATTATAATAGATATCTGCTCACTGCAGCCCTATAACCTACTTTTGCAAGTGGTTTCTAACAAAGAGGATCTGCATGTTAATGCGCAGCGCTGCCTGCAGCTCTAACACTTTCTAGAAGAAAATTGGCCTAAAGCTTGCTAGAGGATGCTGTGGGAGGCAGTGGCTATATTTGTCTCTGTCTGTCACTGCTCTCTCTGTCACAAGGCCCCTTGGTGTGACTCTTCTATGGGATCCAGGGTAGGAGAACTCAGCCTGGGCAAAGATACTGCCTGTTGGACCCTCCTTTGTGGTGCCTCCTCAATAGTGTAGGAGAGAGAAGCCAGTCCAAAACACTGCTCTGAGCTGTTGACAGGTGTTGGAATTAGAAATGATACTGTAATATATCCAAATTAAAGAATTTTGCCAAGCCAGGCTTTTTGTTGTTGTTTGCTTGTTTGTTTTCTGTTGAGAGTTGCAGAAATAAAATTCCATGGGCTAGATTGAGAGCGTGTTCATTGTACAGAAAGACTGTTGTTGTTAGGTGAGAATTATGGGAAGTGAAGAAGCCAGGCATGGGTGTAAGTCATTGCTAAGTGTGCACTACTATGTGCTGTACACATGGAAACACGAGGTTTCTAGAATGGACGTCAGCTTGATGCAAATCACTCTCTGATCACGTGCTGAAGCGCTGAGCTGTTTTGTGCTGGATCATCTTACTCAGATGAAAGTGAACAAAGAGCAGCTGATGCCTTCCGAGTCCCTGCTCAATGCTGTATCCAGATAGGTGGTTTGTGTCGACATGCCTCCCAAAGGTGCTGGGTGGTTGGAGGCTGTCTTTGGAAATGCAGCATGCCAGCTTCAGGAGCCACACATGTGAGGAATGGAGCAGGAGCTGCCAAGCTGAGTAGTAGTGCTTTCCTTAAGCTTAATTGCCATTCAAGACAGTCTGACATCCCTTATTCCTAGTAGTGTGCTTTGAGGAGAAAGCAGGTGGCTGCCATCAGGGAAGGCAAGAATGGTTCATTTGTTGATGAGAATTTAGCTCAGTATCTTCAGCGTTGACAAATGTGCTTTGTAAGATGAATGCATGTTTGAAGTATAAGGTTGAATTTAAAAAGAGTAAAAAACTTGAATATTAACATTTTTTCCTCTGAAACTGTTGCTCAATAAAAAGTAGAGATTCTGCAGGCAGAAGATATGCATGATCAGATTGCCGTAACACATTAACAGTATTTGTAGGTTTATCTTTTTTGTCAGTTCCTTCTGTCTGTCTCTCTTTTCTTTGTCTTATTTGTCTTAGGATGGTAGAAGATGTGATGTCTGTATGTTCTCTGTTGTAAGTAATTCTAAGCTAACATTTCAGTTTTCTTCTCTGATTTATGGGCTTTTTAATTTTACTCGTTTATTTTGCAGCATGATCAGTTATTATTCAGCATGAAGCTCTTGTGTTAACTGTGTCACTTCACTGGCACATATGAAAGCTTGTTTAAGGAAAGCGCCCATCTGTGAATGAGTTAGAGGAGTCTAATGCCTCATTATCTGTTTGCCTGTCAAAGAAGATCCTCTTTTAAAAACTGCAGAATTCCCATCCTTGAGATAATACAGCAGAGTTTTATTCCTACCATCACACAAAAACATTGTGCAATCCATCTTTCTTAAATACTGCATAAAGTATTTCTCCTTAAGGGAATAACTTGTCCTAATTATTTCTAGCATCCTAACTAGATAATTAGTAGCACTGAACACCCTAATATTCAGCTGACCAATTAATTTTTCCCTATAGAAGTGGTATTGATTTACCCTCTTCCAACTGAAAGCCACCATTACAATTCACAGTGCTGACCTTGCCACTCATTGACAGGAATGAGCTGATGGGCAGTAACTTTTGCCACTGCCCCTCAAATTCTTACATTAAATTTCTATCAGTGAGTAGGATGTTTTCTGCCTCTTCTAGTCAGTAGCAAAACGTGTTTGAACGGCTGTGGCAACATGCATAAAGATGGTAGATAATTGGTTGATGTCCTTGTTAGAAAAGGCTTTAAACCAATTGTGAAGAAAGGCAAAGCCAACATTTATAGTTGCACACTTCCATATAACATAAACTCTTCATTCTCTTTGCCTGATTCAAACCTGTGGGATTTTTGGAGGGCTACAGTGTCTGCACTCCTGATTTGCATTGTGAGCTGTTGGGCAGTGGAAGCAGCATTGCCATATTTGATGCTGTATTTGTTTCAATCACAGAATGGCCAGGGTTGGAAGGGACCTCAAGGATCATGAATCTCCAACCCCCCTATCACATGTAGGGCCACCAACCTCCCCATTTAATTCCAGCCCAGGCTGCCCAGGGCCCCATCCAACCTGGCCTTGAACACCTCCAGGGATGGACGGGGCATCCACAGCCTCTCTGGGCAGCTGTTCCAGCACCTCACCACTCCCATAGTAAAGAACTTCCCCCTGACATCCAACCTCCATCTTCCCTCCCTCAACTTAAAATCATTTCCACTTGTCTTGCTATTATCTACCTTTGTAAAGAGTTGACTCCCCTCCTGTTTGTAGCCTCCTTGTAGGTACTGGAAGGCTGCAGTGAGGGGGGATATGTGAAAGGGAGACATTTATTGTGTCTGTTGGTAAGGATGGAACTTTGTGCTGGAATCTCAGCAACAGCACCCTCCTCAGCCTTTTTTTATGTCCTTCACCCAAAGCAAACCCATTTCTTTCTCATCTTCATGACCTGTGGGGTGGTTGGAGCTTACTGACTGAGTCTGTCAGGTTTAACTCCCAGGTCATTCCTGTAAAGATATGTTTAGGGCTTTATTTTTGGATGGGAAACTGGAGCAGACAGAAGTTAAATAATTTGCTTAAGGCCACTGAAGATGTCTGTGTTGGAGCAGACATTTGAATTGCAGTGGAGCAGCAACTCTGTTCTGTAAATAACATTCTGTCAGTAGTTAGCAGGAAAAAAAACCCACATTTTTTCTGTGAATTTAGAAATATGGCAATCCTGCTTTACTCAGCTTTTTGGGAATCAAGGTCTGTTCCAAATGCATGACAAAACTGTGTACCTCCAGCATGTTTCTCTGTGGTGCTGCTGCCTAATGGGTGGGATTTACAAGCAGAAGGGCTTACAGAGAATGCACTTTCTGTAGCTGTCTCTTGCTAAGTATGAAATGACCCCTTTCGTTTTGCTATGACCATGCTAACTGTCTTAACTTTGTTTTTAGTGATACATTTAGGGTGAAAAAATCACCAAAAAGATCTCCACTATCTGATCCTCCTTCTCAGGTAAAGTACTGCATCGTTGTGATACGTATATTCTTGCGGGGGTGAAGAAGAGACATTTTGATTTACAATTGTACATTTAATAATAGAAGAACTTTGGTAAAGAATGTAAGCATACTGGTGTCCAAGTAGGATGTGTGGGGCTGTAATCATGAGGTATTAAGCTTTTGGCATCTATGCGGTATATACTGCTCTGGGAATCCCAATTAGGCTATTACCAAGAATGCTTTGGATTGGCCTACGATAAAAGAAAAATAAAGCCAAGTATCCACTTTGGAGTTTTTGAATTCAGAAGTAAGAAGCTAGATACACTGAGCTGCAAGGAAAACAGAAGTAAAACAAGAGGGCTGGTCTAGCAGGAGCACGTGCTTGGACGGCTCTATTCCTTGCTGTAAACAGCCGGCAGGTGGTTCCCTTGGAAGGGAGTTAACAAAAGCTCTCTGTGTGTAAAGGCCCAACTGCTTTGATGCAGCACTGCTCCTTCCACACTGCTGCCTGCCTTCTTTTGCCCCATCTTGCCCTCTCATTGATGAGGGTTGATGGTATAGAAGTGCAGAAAGGGTTTGTGAACTTGCAGCCCTACACAGACTTGCTCCTGCAAGGGAAGCCTAAAAAGTCAGCTTTGCTCCTCTAAGACTTCAGTCCTGACAGTGGGTGCAACTTCTGTCAAGTGTTTAAAGGGTTTAAAAGGCTCCAGATTTTCTTTCTGCCTTGTTATCAAGGCAGCTTTGCAATGTGAGTGTTTATCATCAGAGAGCTCAGTAATAGGAGGAAGGCTTGTTGCTAGGGCAGTTCTAAGTGCAGCACTTTATTTTTCAGTAAGCATTTTAGACAGGGCTGCAGTGAAGAGCGTGGAATTAAAAGGATGACTGCAGGTGGAGGAATTCAGAGTTGACAATACAACTTCTTGATGAAAGATAACAGAATTAATCAGCTCTGTTTTCTACAGGATCCCACCCCGCTGCCTACCCCAGAAACGCCTCCTGTCATATCTGCAGTGGTTCATGCAACAGATGAGGAGAAACTGGCAGTGACCAGCCAGAAATGGACCTGCATGACTGTGGACCTGAGCACGGACAAGCAGGATTACCCACAGCCCTCTGATCTGTCCACATTTGTCAATGAGACCAAGTTCAGCTCTCCTACAGAGGGTATGCTGTATTCTGGGCTGTCTGCATCCAGCTGGTGTTATTTTGGGGAACTCTAAAAATGGTGCTCTTTGGATCAGGTTGAGGAGCTTGGCAGTTATGGGGGCTGAATAAATGACCCCAGTAATCACATCTTGAGTTTTCAAGTGAGGGTAGAGAGACAGCTTAAAGGAAAGTGAAAGAGCCCTTTGGAGAACATTGACTTTTGCTTTCCTTTTATTACTGATTATAGACTTGCTGTGTTCTTTGGGTACTGCCTGTGTCTTTGCAGGGCTGAACTGCTCTCTGTCAGCGCTCTTAGATCTGGGTTCACTGCAGCAAGGATTTTGCCCGAGCCTGTGTCTATAATGTGAATGGGAGAAAGTGTGGTTACAGTTCTGCTCAAAGTTTGCACATTATGGCCCTTAACTTACACCTCCCTTCAGGCTGCTGGGATCCAGGTTTCTATATGCACAGAAATACCCAGGATATCCTTTGGGGAAGATAGTTATTCAGGTGTCAAGTCAAATCACCTAAGTGTCAGCCTAAGATCTTTTTTCTGGTACCTTAGTATAAGCAATTGTAAGACAAAGCTAGAGGTTTCTGTGATGAGAGCTGTCATTCCAGGTCTGTGAAATGTGGAAGAGAGAATTTAGCCACTTGGAAATCTGTGTGTGGCCTTCACTGGGGTTAGCAGAGGAAGCACTGCTCTGCAACATCTGCTCAGAGGGCAAATTTTCAGCTTTGAGGGTGGGAGGAATGTATGAGTTTACCTTGGCTTCAACTTTTTCCTCTCGATCAGATTTCCTTATTTTTCCTAACCTTTTAACCTGAGTCCCAAGCTAACACTAAAGCTGTTCTATACCATTTGAAGAGTTTTTGCTTGATTAAGAACTGCTAAGCTTTTAGGTCAAATGTGTTTGATATTAAAAGGCATGAATGATAAAGCTGCTTTTAATGGGGCTGCACATGTTCATACACACGTGCTTATGTATTTGCACAGCCTGGACTTCATGGAAATCTGTTGAGTCTTCTGTTCAGATAAGGATTTCAGACTGGATTAATACACTTGATTTTATGATCAAATGAGAAATTCTGTAATTTTTTTTTTAAAGCCAAGGAATATTTTTTTGAAAATAACCTTCCAAATCTTGGAAAATTGAAGTTGTATGAAAGGAAATGGAACAAAAGGATAGTGAGAGACTCTAAAGCAATCACTTGAGCTATCAAAGTGGAAGAAGAAAGTGTGCAAAGCTCCTAATTAAATGCTAATTGTCTCATCTCGTGTGCTGCATGGTACAGTTGCAGTTTCAGATTACATGCTAATTATAATCAACAACGCTTCCGCTTTTCAGATCTCTTAAAAATAATCATTTTCTTCCCTTGGCAGTCTTACTACCGCTGCTTTGAGGAATGTTTGAGCAGTTTCAGTGCTGTTTCTCAGTGCTGTTTCTCTTTTACCCCTCCCAGACAGTGGTGTGACCGTTACCCTGTAACCTAACACTGCTTTTGTACCCATACAGCCCAACCACGGAGTCAGCCCGCACATCCAGCACTCATCTGTTGCACTCTGCTTATAGCTGCTGCCATTTTTTTTATTTTTATTTTTTTGGCCATTTCACAGACCAGAAATAAGCAGCCATTATTAGCAGAGAGTTCTGATGTAACCGTGCAGCTATTTGTAGGAGGAGTTGGAGAGCATCACTTAGTAAGTCTGCCATATGCATTTATAAAAGATAATTATCTTACCTCATATGATATCCTGGGCATTTGTAGATTTTGAATGCATGGAGATAACTGGAGTGTAAGATTCTGGAGGGGAAGATGGTATCTTTGAGGTGATACCTGGGAGAGGAGATGCTATCTAATTATGAGTCCAATGAGACGAAGCTACACTGCGTTTAGCAAGCCATGTTGTTCCTTTTGTTCCTTGTTGAGGTGTTTCCATCTGCATTCTGCTTCCTTAATCAGTAAAGTTGTGTGTTATCCCAGAAGCAGGCTGGGGCTGCAGGCAGCTGCAGGGTGACAGCCCCCCATGGCAGCAGAGGACGGCGGTGGCACAGCTATGCTGCACAGTCTGCTTCTGGGCTACCTGGGGGTTGGTTGGGCTGTGAAACTGCCCCACAAATACTCTGCTGCTCCTTGCTGGTCTGTAGGAAGTAAATGAAATGTTTCTTCATTTCTCCTGCAGTGCAATGTCCAGCAGGTTGTTATCATCTTCTTGTTTCACTTTTGGTTTTGCTTTCGCTAGGAAGAAATTCGTGTCAGATACCTGGAGGTTGTCTGCCTCACCTGGCTTCTTATTACCATTAAAACACATGGTGCCAGGAATTTAAACCAGCCAGGAGCCTATCATAGCATTGTCTTAGGTATTTTAGTATTAATATCTCCCAAATGTCATTTTCTGTGAGTTTGTGGTTGTTTTACAAAATAGATAGGTTGTGGAACTGCACTTCTTGTACTCTCTGATCCTTTTTACTTAAAAAAAATAAATAAATCTAAGAATGTAAGAGATTGTTTTTAGGGTTGCTTTTGCTTGTAAAGCATAAATGTTCTAATTCATCAAGTACAGGCTTTCATCTTCCTGATACAAGCCCTGCTTTTCAAAAGCTGCTCAAATCCATAGGAACTTTTGTACATGCTTTTATCTCAGTGTAAATGCGTTCACTAGGACCTCTCTGTAATGGAAATGTGATAAGTGGTTCATTGGGTTAGACTCATGGCAACAGGGTAAAATATGGAATTTGGGCAAATAATTATGGTTTCAATTTTTAAGTTATGGTGTAAATGAACAAAATCTTTGTTTTTGCTTGGGTCCAGGAAGCTATGCTCTCCTTTCCAGGAGGGGTGATGGCTGTATACATGGGTGGACAGTGACAGGACAAGGGGAATGGTCTTAAACTGAGACAGGGGAGGTTTAGGTTGGATATTAGGAGGAAGTTTTCCACTCAGAGGGTGGTGAGGCACTGGAACAGGTTGCCCAAGGAGGCTGTGGATGCCCCATCCCTGGAGGCATTCGAGGCCAGGCTGGATGTGGCTCTGGGCAGCCTGGTCTGCTGGTTGGTGACCCTGCACATAGCAAGGGGTTGAAACCAGGTGATCATTGTGGTCTTTTTCAACCCAGGCCATTCTCTGATTCTGTGATTAAGATTCTATGATTCCATCTGGCTTTGTTTTATCAGTCCTCCTCTCTCAGCTCACCACTGGATGACAATGGATTGGAAAGAAATCTGGTGATTCCCAGCAGTCTAATTAGGAGATGAGAATTAGAGCAGCAGCAAAGATTTGCATTTTAATTAGGGTCTAGATTAAGGGCTCTTCGTAAACCTTCCCACCTTAGGTTTTTCCTCCATGACTAAAATGTGACCACAGCCAAGCAAGCTGGGCTGTGGTCTCAGCCCTATTCAGTGAGTGTGCAGGTATTTGATGCATTTTTCTTATCTCAAGCGATACTACAGTTGTTGTTCTTAATTAAGAACTATGTGATATACATTAAGAAACATATTATTTCATTTCATAACAGCTTGCTACACCTTTTTGCATACTTTAAAGGCACGTGGTATCAACATTACCAATAATTGAAAAGTGTGTTTTTTGTGATAAGATGGAGGAGAGTTATCTGTTCTGAAAGTGCTCTGGAACTGTGTTAATATTCTGGGCGCTGAGGCAGAATGCTGGGTAAGCTAATAAAGCAGACTTTTTTCTGGCAAATACGTTTGCTTGAAATGTGTCATAGGTTCACTGCAGAAAATCAATGAAAGTACATCTGCTTTCTCTCTGTATATTCTATTTTTAATATCTCATAGGGAAGTATTCAGAGTGGAAGCAGCCCTTGTAAATGAGAACGTATCTCATCTACTTATGTAAAAATCATTTAATGGCATGTATCTAATGGCTCTTTTTTTGTTTCTGTCGCAGAATTGGAATATGGCAACTCATATGAAATAGAATATATGGAGAAAATAGGTTCCTCTGTGCCTGTAAGTTCTCACCCCATTTCCATTCATTTGCATTCCCCTGTTATAATGCACTGTCCTGATAATGCCATCAACCTCACTACCCCTTAAATTAATTATAAAGTGCCTGCAGCAGATTTGCAAATCCAGTTTCTTTTAAATTGGCATAACTGGGGTAAATTGCTTGTGCTGTGTTGTCCTATATCCTATATGCTTGTTCCATTTTATTTTAAGCTAGGATCATAGCAGTTCTTTCTGGAGACTAAAAGGAACTCAGTAGTTCCAGCAGTGTAGAACACAGAGCTGTCTACACCAGCTACTGAACTATTTTAAGAAATGGAGAGCAGAACTTTAAAGAAGATGGAGAGAATCCTGGGAGAATACAGACTGAATGTCAAATATGGAATGCAGCACTATATGTTGTCATCAGTTGTTTGTCTTTCCATTCAATTCATGGATTTGATAGCTTGACGAGATCCAGTGGGGACTTAGAAAAGCCAGGGGTTTATGTCAAGTACATAAACTAATGAGAATAACATTGTATTCAATGAATATTTTGGTAACTTTCAGTCAACAAATGCCTCCAGCCTGACAGGACCAGAAATCTGATTAACCCCAAAGAGGGAGAGAAAGAACCATTACAAAGAGTGAACTGCTTAGATTATGTTCTTCATCGATTTCTTCCCGAAAGGGATCGTTTTTTATCAGTATCACTTAAAGCATAGGGAGGATTACAGTCCTGTATTGTTAGCTGTTTGTCAAGTCTTTTGGTCACTTAAGGCAGTAAATTAGCTTTAATGGAGAACAACTGAATTGCTTAATGAGTCTTTCTCTTCCTGTTGCCAGCAGGATGATAGCACCCTGAAGAAACAATCTTTATACCTAATGTTTGATGCACAGCAAGAGAGCCCAGTCAAATCGCCTCCCGTCAGACTGTCCGATTCCACCACGCCATGCTCAGGGTATGTCACTGCCAGGAAAGGCAGCAGTGGAAAAGGATGTCAGGGAAATAGGTTGCCATCCCAACACGCAGGCAGGCAGTTATTCCTCTTTTCTGCCTCTCTGTTGCAGAGTTGTTTGTTTATAAATAGATTCCCATCTGTGTACACATATGAGAGAGAACAGAGGGCAAAGGTACAGAAGTTGTGCAATGGAAAGGAATGAGGACATGTATTTCTCCTTTATATTCTTACTGAATGGAGTCAGTCGTAGTGGCAACAGTTTCACAAGGCTGTGGCTTCCTCCTTAGGTTTTTATTCTCTGGTATTCTCAGAGGTCATTTTCATGTCAATCTAGAAACTATTTAATTGCAACTTCTCATTTGGCCTTTCCTAGCTATATTTTCTAGAAAGTGAGTCTCGTTCATAAGAACAGCGTGTGTGGGTTGTGTTTACTTTCCAAAAACTTTGCTCTTTAAGGACATCTGTTCTTCTTAGGAACATTTGTTTCCTGGGAGAGATGTAGGTCATGGTGAGAAAGGGGTAAAAGGCAAGTGAGAAATATTTGAGGAATGTTCATAACCTTTCTGATGGAACTGGGTTTATTTAGATGACTCCAGTGTGCAGCTTTGAAAGGATATTGCAAAGTGTTATGAGATAGAATGATAGAAAGATGAGCTGAAACAGTGTTTATATTTATACACGTGGAAATAATGAAGGGGACATACTTTGGTGTTACCAGAAGCAGAATGATGAAGGTCTTGTGCTCCACCCTGAAAGTGTGCATACAATCCTTTCTCAGGTCAAGTTTTGAAGACCCTGAAGCCCAGCAATCCTCTGGAATGAAAATACAACATCCAGCTTCTCGAGTCCTTGCTGCCAGCCAAGAGGCACACTTACAGTCACCAGACAAGTCCAAACAAAAGGACTTAGAGCCCATGACACTAGGAACAACCCCAGAGACGATTGAAATAGTAAGTAATTTACGTTAAAAGTTTGGGAACCATTTTCTTGTAGAAAATTCACATCTTATAAAACTCAGAACAGATGGATCTCACAAGCAGAGCAAGAACTTGGCCTCATAGTCTTAGTAGGAGCATGTGGTAGGACCCAAATGAAAGTTTGATGGGATTCAGAAGAATTTTACTGTACTTTAAAATGCTCTTGTGATCATTTATTCCAAGCTGACATTTTGAAGTGCTTTTCCCTTACACGGAGTTGTTTACACTTCAACTCAATTTTTGTGGAGATATTTTAGTCATAAACTAGGTGTTCTATAAAAACATAAGGATCGTGCTTTGCTCTGCTGTATGTGGTGCAAGATTTCAAATTTCTGTTGGTAAAAAGAGGTGGACGTTCAGATTTTCTTAAAAACTTTTAACTCTGTTGTTGTCATCTGATGCTTATAATGTAAAAACCACTTTTTTGATCATTAGAACTCAGCTCAGCTTCCAGTGACATCACTTTTTTTCAGTGGTTTCTCTGGTATTGAATGGTGAGCCCTTTCATACTTCAGGCCTGCAGTGCTTACTGACTTCAGAGCATTGGTTCTCAAATACATGAAGGTTCCTTTAAGCTCACCTTAATACCGTGCTTCATTTATATTCTTTAACGATGCTGTTGATACCATCTTGCAAGGAATTAGCTTGACGAGTTTTCAAGCTAAGCTTTCACTGTATGGAGTATTGCGGGTGCTCAAGTGCCTGAAGTCTTTTTCTCTTTGTGCTTCTGTCCAGCTTCATGTTATGTATTTATCCTGAGCATGTTACAATTGTGAATGTATCTTAGTTTATCTCCAGTAAGCAGCAGAAGATTTGGAAGAAGAGTCTTGCTCACTTTCCCCCTTAGTTTTGGTCATCTTCAAAGCTTTCGGGTTCATTTAGAGATATTAGAACAGAACAAAAGCTATTGTTTGAACAAAGCACATGACAGTAGATATATTGAGAGTGTGCTGTGATCCATGGCTTCAGAGCCATGATTTTAGAGGTCTTAATGCCGCTAACTTCATATTAGTCTTAAAAAATTTACTCAGTTTTTAAATTGGGAATAATTATTCTTGATGTTTGTCTGTTATATCTATGAGCTGTGTACTCCAAAGGAATTTTCTATGGAGAATGAAATTATGAGAAATCAGGGATTTGCAGACATGCTGCTTTTAGCTTGAATTGCTTGGGCACTCTCTGTTGATTATTCTACACTCTTCTTATCCTTCAGACATCTCCTGAAGACTCCTTTGTCTCTGCTGATGCTCTTCTCAACAGGATATCTAAGAAAACATCAATATGTGATCAACCTGAATATCTAGATCCTGACTTAGCTGAAAAGAACCCCCCAGTATTTGCTCAAAAACTTCAGGTTTGTAGCAGAAATATAAATTTCTCTTTTCCTTTGTCTACGCTCTGTAGAGAATGCTTTACCTTGAGTGAAAGGGGTGGGAATGGCTTGGATTGGGGGATGGGAAAGAAAGCAAGAAAGCAATGATTGGCTTCTCTCCAAAGTAACTTTGGCCTTTCAGGAAACTAAGGAAGAGAAATATTTTAATTTAATTCATGCAATACATAAAATTGAACTTAATTTTCCTTAACAGTTTCATCTATCCAGCAGCACTGATGTATGTATTTTGAAGAAGTCTTTATAAAGACAACTCTAGTCCTATAAAACCCTAACCCTATAAGGCTTGAACACAGGACTCTGTATGTGGAGTGCTGTCTTAGTAGGTCTGTATCTGTAGGTCCATTTTTGGAGATGAAGATCCTAATTCTGCTGAAATGGAAATTAGGATTTACTCTAATAATCTATCTGATGCACAATTTGGTGTGGCTTCTTCTAGGAAAAGCAAATCCATCTGCAGAGCAGTTCTGTGTGTCAGGACCTATTTTCCAGTATATTCACAGTGAAACTTCAAAACAGCAAAGGTTGAATTGGGAGTGGCAGCTGGCATAAATTCACATAAAATGAGAATCTGGAAAAAACAGCTTCAACTGCAGAAAACTTTTTTTTTTTTTTTAAACAAACACATTATCCAAACTTACTTTCTAATAAAAATTGCCTAGATAGCCATCTCAAAACTACCCACAAAATGACATTTTGCACCAAAGCTCAAAACAAAGGTAATATGGGATGTTTGTCACCCAGGAATTGCCATGTTCATCATCATCAAGATATAACATTCAGTTTATTCATGTGTTAAACATTTTCGCTGTGTTCTTAATACATTTTTTTCTGTGGATTACTGATGACCAAACACTCAACAGGAGGAGTTAGAGTTTGCTGCAATGAGGATAGAAGCACTGAAGTTAGCCAGGCAGATTACCCTGTCTTCTTTCCGCTCCTTAGATGCCGAGGTATCTGTTTTGTGCCTGCCATGTGTGTGAGTGTGCACAGACTAAGAAACAGAGTGCTGCTTTTTCTTTAACAAGGTGACTAAGGCGCTCAGAGTGCAGTGGAAAACTAAAACAAGCACCAAAGCGTGGCATGGAAGAGCATGCTGAAAGCAGTATTGCACACAGAAATGCTGTCCACCAATGGAAAGATTAACATAAGCAAGTTTATAGGCAAGGAACAGGCATACACTTATCACAGGAGAAAGATTCTGCAACCAGATGGCTTTTTTTAATCTTTACCCCAAGGTTTGTCCTAAAATATTTTGGTAGCAAAACAATATCAAATCTACTCCTTATGAGAACGCTATAGATTTTGGCTGTTGGTCTCTGCAGCTTGAAACAGACTGCCAAGTACAGAGGTGAGAAGTTCAGTCAACCCTACCATCAGGCTTCAGAAGAAAGCAGATCTGCAAGGGTGTAGAGCTACCGAGGGAAAAGGGCTCCCTAACGCAATGAGGTTTCATTCATGAAGATCTAAAGCTTTCCTTTAATTGTCTTTTCTCTAGCAGGCTGCCTAGAGCCTCCTCAGAGTGATGCATTGCATGGCTTTAGAGATGCGTGTGGTCCTTACTGGCTTTACTGCAGGACAGAAAAGCTCGCTGTGATGCACTGTGTTTGGTGATTAGCCAGTTGTGCAGCTAGTTTGTGTTGTCCTTTGTGGTGCTTTTAACAAAAAAGTCAAGCCAAAAATGGTAATGGCTTTCTTGGGAGGTGCTGTCAGCTGAGGAGGATGCTGATGGAATGGCAGCATCCTGCTGCAATGAGTCATTTTATTCCAAACGAGGGGCATGTGCTGTGGCACATCCTTCTCCAGTGACCTTTCTTATGTTACAGTGGCAATTAATAAGTCAGGAAGCTTTTGGCTTAGTCCTGTATCATCTTAATATTAGAGTACATTGCATCATGACAACATTTGAGCTGATGACAAGGTGTAGCTTCTTGGTGAAATTTCTGAACTTCTTGGAACTTAGAAATGGGGGACAGGCTTCATGTGAATTTAATCTTCATAACAAAGATAGCAAAAATGGTGAGCAGAGATGAGGAGGGAAAATTAAGCAAAACTCCACTCTCTTGCACAGAATTGGAAGCAGCTGGACATTCACAAAGTTCTGTCTCAGTCCAGCCACAGGGGCATTCTTGGTTGAACAACGTGGGTGCCATGCTAGGCTAGGAAAGCCTTTTGTCCCTGGATAACTTTACTGTTTAGGTGGGAGATGGCTGATATTAAATGAGCCTGTGGTGGCAACCCTTATGACCTGCAGTGACTGGTCAGGCCTGGATTAACTATAATAGGATCCACCAGATGACTGCAGTGACTTAAATTCGGACACTATCTGGCAAGATTCCCTTCTGGTTGGCTGCCCACAGTTCTTCTCTTCACGTTTTATAACTAAGGTTAGCATTTACTGAACCATTACAGGTTGGATAAAAAGCATAAACAGTCCACATTACTATGTCCTATCACCATTTTTCTATAAAGTTGCAGGCATAAATTAGGCTTGTTATGCTTCCATCGACCTGTGTGCACACATCAATTAGTTACAAGATAGGATCGTTTGATATGCACTTAGCTTACCCTTTGCCAGCACTCACACTCATTTTCAGCAAGGCTAAATACATATTCCCCTAAACAGTATGATAAAAGTGATGTATCATTTTCATTGCAGAGCCTCACTTTTCTTTCACTCTGACCTTCTTGAAGTGAGATCACCACAGCTGGTTAATCAATATGCATTTACTCTCTGTCTGATCAGATATCTGGTTTCTGTGCAAGGTGCTGGGAAGTGCAGGGGAAGTGCATTGAGCTCTCAAATATTTACACTAAGATCACACTGACCTACATCTCGTAGTAATTCCCCTGCAGACTCTAATCTTTCTGTGTGAGGTTCAGTGACTTATAAATCCCTATGCTTATTATTACCCCAATTAACTGCTTACTTTCTTGGCAGTTAGGCATTGAATTTAAAGCGTAGGCAAAGTTACTTGAGTTAATATTGTCATCCTATTGAGCCACTTTGTTTTCAGATGATAGGAATATTTGAAGGCAGAAAATAACAGATAGGAAACTGGCCATCAGTTTGTAAAACTGGCTCTTAGATAAAACCAATAAGACCAGTGCTGGAGACTGTGACAGAGGGTTAGTTATGCTCCTGCCAAGGAAAGAAGCCAGCCAACCCAGCTGGGGTTTGCATGCCCTGCTTCCGGAGTCAGGACAATGCTGGTTGGGTCAGTACACACCAGTGTTTCTGTGAGCTGGTTCAGTTCCAAGAGCTTTTACATAGTTATTTGGGGGGAAATATTAAGCTTTTATTATATGTCACTAATAATTCTTTTGTAAAATTCACTCAACTGCAGGAGAGAATGAGAAAATCCATGTTAGTAAGGTGTTGGTGACACACTGGAACAGGTTGCCCAAGGAGGTTGTGGATGCCCCATCCACGTTCAAGGCCAGGCTGGATGTGGCTCTGGGCAGCCTGGGCTGCTGGTTGGACCTGCACGTAGCAGGGGGTTGGAACTGGATGAGCATTGTGGTCCTTTTCAACCCAGGCCATTCTATGATTCTATGATATACAAAAATTGCTAAATTTGTATTAAATTCTTGAAATGTGCTTTTTTTTTTTCCCTTCAAAATCTTCACCATATTGACAGTTACTTCCAAAAGTTTTTACAGGAGCTTAAGGAAACGTGTGTTTCCATTGCCACAATTAATATTTCCCAGCAGTTTCCTCATGAGACCCAGCAGCTCACATGGCAGGAGGCTTTTGAAATAAGATATGTGTGGTTCAACAGATTGAGCTGCAGGATGGCCTTTCTTCTGAGGGCAGCTTTGATGCTCTATTGGCTCTTTGTCGTCTCTCAGTTTTCCTCTTTGGGTTTGAGTAGGAAATAAAGTGTATTTTTTGAAGCTGGAATACTGAATTTCAGCAGCAGAGGTCTGGTTTCTTGCCTGTTCTACTGAGATCTGTGGGCAGCACCATGTGTTTTTATATATATGCAAAAACAGAGATGACTGAGCTTGTGCCCAAGATGTGCTTTTTCCTATACTGTCACTGTATATCAGGAGAAATCTGAAGAATGCAAGATGTGTAATTTTGGTAGATCCTGTGCTGCCTTTTGCTGCACTGTGCAAAGCCACCGGGTTGGAGGTTGTGCCTCCTTGTCGTTGGAACTAATCAATAGTTGGTGCATGTGGTAAAATGTCACAAAAAGAGAGAGGAATGGCCTGCAGCTGCAAGCACAGAGTCAGATGATTCCTATGTTTAAAAATGAACAAAGGATAGAGAGCAAATTGACAAGTCTCCTATGTAAACAGACGTTCAGTATGGTGTTTTGAAGTGCTGTTGAGCTTGTTATTGCTCTAATTAAATTTTCTTGTCTCGTCTTTTAGTGTTGCTGGCACGGTTTCAGCACGTTGCTCACAGATGTGGAACTCATAACATCTATTCCTGTGTTTTCCTAGTGTGAGCATTATGTGTCATTAGGACAGCTTCTTCAGTAAGGTGTGCTGTGGGAGCTCAGAAAGGGCTGCAAAAGAGTAACTGTGGCTTTGGATCCTTTCTGCTGTCCTGGGATACGTGAGAAAGGCTGTGAGCAAGTGAACCATTCATGGGATAAATGTGAAAGTCTGCACTGAGGGCAGTGCTGTAGGGGAGGAGGTGTAGCTTTTTGTTTTCATGCTGTAGCTGCAGCATGAAAACATTCATATCCAGGCCATCAGCGTGCTGGATGTGGTGTTTCAAGATGCGGGTGTTTATAAACTCCTTGTTTTTTTTTAATGCACTGTGATGTGAGTTGTTTACATACAGAGTGTTCACAGGGTCAGGCATCTCAATTTCACTTGGCTCTTTTGGGTTCTCTTTCTTATTCTGTATCCTTCTGACCCAGTTTTGACCATCGGCACGAACAAGATTGGCAGCTGCTAACAAAACCTCATTTAACATATTAATTGCATGCTAAATAACCAGTGGGGCAGGAATGGCAGCTGCATATTCACACTTCTTACAAAATACTGTTTGTGACAGAATATATCAGCATGTGGAAACTAGGAAGATAGACATCTCCTCGCTTCTGTTTTTTTTAATCTCATCTATTTTTATGGAAGCAGAATTCCCCTTAACGAGCTCTCTGCCTCCCATTCTAATTTCCTCTGCTGACACGTGTTTCTTGTGGATGCTTTCATGACATTTCTGTATCAGGAGGTAGTAAAGTAAGCCCCTAAAATATTATGGATGATGCACTATCTTTATTTTCTCTCTGTAAGGCTAATTTGGTTCTCCTAATGCTTACTATGAATTTTAAATGTGTATTGAAATGTTCCTGTCAATGCTACAGCTGTTACAGTTTTGTAGTGCACTGGCTCTCAGTCCTAGCTCAAGACCCTCGTGCCTAGCACACAGAAAACGTCAGCACAACATGTATTTAATGGCTCATTTCTTTGTATTTAAAAAAAAAAACAAACACACAGAGAGAACCTGCTATCCCAGCAGATGTTTCCATCTCTAAAAGTGTGCTGTACTCACGGATCGGCGCTTCGGATGCAGAAGGCACCACGAGTCTTCTCTACCCCCAGCAAGACTTGGATGCTGCACTACGACTTGCCAGAGCAGAGGTAATTTTTTTGAATTGGGAATAGGAAATATGTGGCACTTGTGGACTCCTCCTTTTCTGTTTTCTCCCAAACTCTTCATATTATTATTATGTTTACCATGCTTGAGACTGTTCTCAGAAATTCTAAACCCACGCTGGAGGCTACCAAAGCAAAAGGTGTTATGCTGTAAGTGCTACTTGTTTGGGATGTAAATGCTGGCTGGAAGAGGCCTATGAAAATCATTGAGTTCAACTGTCGGGCTACTTCAGGACTGACCCAAAGTGAAAAAACATAATTAAGAGCAATATCCAAAAGTCATTTAAAAGTGGACAGGCACGAGACATCAACTACCTCTAGGAAACCCATTCCAGTGTCTAACCATTCCAGTGTGAATGAGAGGAGCACAAAGGAACGCAGTCCTTCAAGTATAAAATCTCATGGATAGTCAGCCCTACATATGGACGCAGAAGCAATAGAACCCCCCGTAGAGGACAAATCATGGGACTGTGTTCCAAAGCCACGGATAAAATTATTTCAGTCTTGGCTCCAAATCAGGCATTGTGTGAAGTGTTTTTAAATGATCGTGATTTCACACCTGAACTTCTTAAAATTGCACCTTACAGTCTGTAAATCAACAGGCACGCTTGTATTTGAACCCATTGTGCCTTTGGAAACTGTGCCTGTATCAATCAGAATTTGATATCCATACATTGTACACTTATTTTGTTTCCTCCTCAATGGATCACTTCTTTTCACTTTTCTTTTTCCTTGTTTCAGATTGTGGCCAAGGAAAGAGAAGTATCTGAGTGGAAAGAGAAATATGAAGAAAGCAGAAGGGAAGTGATGGAAATGAGGTGAGTTATTCACTTGTCACTAATCACAACAGTGTAGTCTCATTTCAGGCTGTGGACAGCACACAGAGTGCTGTGACTGTACAGATCTTTGGCTAACTAAAGTTGTTGGTTATATTTAACTGCAGGCTTCAAACTGATCCTAAACCTGTTGAAGGTAATCACTGTGAACTTCTACATTGCTGTACTGAGATAAAGGGTCTTAGTCCAGTCCAGTAAGGAAAGAGTTTTCTCCAGTTTGTGCTGCTCCCCTACTTGTGAAGTCTCACATGGGTTGCATTGTGGTGTTTCTGTTGCCTGACTGAATGATTGTGCCTGCTGTGTTGGTAGAGGTGTTTGTCTGCTAATTTAAAGTTATCTTTCCACGAGGAGTTTTGCCAACAGAAAAAAGCATGTGAAGGTTTGAATACAGGTATGAGCAGCAGAGGCTCCCTTCAGGAGATTATTATAAAAAGATTCTTTAACATTAAAGAACAAAAACCCCATTGCCGGTAGGAAAACATTTCTTGCAAAGGAGCCGCTCTTGCCTTTGAGTGTTGACTTTCAAAGAGTTTCAACTTCCTTCTCTTTGAACAGAATTTTTAATTATAACACACACACTAAACTTGATTTCAGGTAACCAGTGTTTATCTTGGATTTTGCTACCCAATTTGAGAGCTGACAGAAACACCCTGAACTTTTCAGTTCTTTCTAGTTGTATCTGCTGATCTATTATATTCCATTTCTCCTTGCAAGCCTGTCTCTATTACATTAAATAACAGTAAACTGATAATAACTGGTTTGGCCTTTCTTCCCAGCCAAGGTCTCTGCCATTTGCAAAAGTGATAAACAAAGTCACTATAGTGGATAAAGTTGCTCAAAGCATCACTTTTGCTTGCCATCTAGTCAGCTGAGGGTTTCAGCCATTCTTTTTGTATACAGTGGTAATGCCATAAGAACAACATACAGATAAGTTTGACTCATTCATTGACCTGAATCTGAGAAAGTCATCAGTTTTAAAAGAGACTCTGTAGGAGTATACTATGGAATTTTTAAAGCCTATTATTTTCTGTCTTCAAACAGACAGGCTCTCTCCCTACCTCTGTCCTTAACTCATAAATAAAAGAGATCAGACAGATTATTTTAGCATCTATCTTTCAAATTATAATTTCCATGGTGCCTTTTGAGACTGAATTTTCTGTTTTAGCACCTGCTTCTTCCCAGAGTTAAGGACGTAGGTAGCTTAAAGCAAAAGCCAGTAAGCTGTATTGAGAGGTGATCTGCACCTGCAGTTCCTGCTGGCATCCAGGAAACTTGTGCTGATGGAACAGGGGTAAAAGAACACTGTGCTGCACAAATCAGAAGCACTGGCAGAGGTGCCAAGTGTCACACGTGGCAGATTTGAATAGAGGAGCACACAGGGCTCTGAGCCAATGCATCTTAAGAGAGGCATCTGCAGAAGGCGAGGGCAGCCCCTTTATGTCTTTGAGAGGAACCATCTCCCAGCACCCGCTGAGTTCTCTCACCTCTCTTGCTCCCCGCCTGGGAAAGGAACCAAAGCCCTGGCATAGCTCTCTCAGTGCATAATGAGGCAAAATGGAAAGGAACTGCTGCAAGCAGTCAAATCCAAAAAACAAAACGTGGAATGAAGAAAACCTAGGAATTATGTAAAGAATGACTCAGAGTTCATTGCGCACACTCCAGTGCAGTACTTTGTCTATTTTCTGGAGGCTGCCAGGGTACACACGCCTGCTGGCTGCAAACAGACACTGGCAGAGGCTGCTTATCCCTTAATGAAAAGAGAGCAGAGAGACAGAGCATCTGACACACTGTAGGATCTGTTCCTTTCTGTACCTCGCAGTAATTTGCTTCTGTGTCTATGTCCTCAATAAGATTTGATTTTGGGAAGAAAAAAAAGAAAAAAAAGTCTTATGTAAGCCAAATTTTCAACAGGCAAATGGGGAAAAAGTCATTTTGTCTCAAAATGATGAAATGTGCATGTATACACCGAGATTTCATTGGGAAGATTACATGTTGAAACAGTTCATGTGTGGTAAATTAGAGATGCAGAAATTAGACGTAACATAATTGTAAGAAAGGAATGAAGGGAAAGGCTGGGATTATCGAGTTGCAAGCATAATAACTTTTTTTGCAGAAGGAGAAGCAATGCTTCTTTATGCAAACACTCCTTGTTCTACCTCCCGAGTTTAGCCAAGTTTCCAGCAAAATGTCAGTGTGGAGGAGATTCCACTCTGGAGGAGAGGAGCTGAATGAGAAGTTATAATAATGATATTACGTATCAAACAGCCAGTGGTGGGCTGTGCCATAGCCCAAGGTAGAACCAGAGTCAGACTGGATATGTTTAAACATGGTTTGTTGGAGGTCTGATTGATCATACCTCTGTGCGGGATGTCAAGCAGAAGATCTTTCGAGAGGTAGCTTGGGATTTCTATGTTTTCATGATTATAAAACTGTAAATCATGATTATAATACGTAGACCAAAGGTCTGAAATATAAGAAATTAAGCCTATTTAACATCTCAAAGTTGAGTGCTCCATCACAGAGAGGAATGACATGGTTAGCATCCTTAGGTTCCCCACCTGCAATGTCTTTTCTTTAGTCTGCTTGAGAGAAAGAGAGCTTTGTGATGAACTTCACTTTCCAAATCAAATAGTATTAAAATCACTGTGACACTGTAGTGTCCACATAGTGATGAAAGTAAGAAATGGATCTTTGACTTTGCTGCCTATGGTGCAGCCCAGGCTGGGAAGCTGTATGATGTTCTAACAACGTTTAGTGTTGTACTTGTTGTCATTGATCCTTGGCTTCATTTTCTAAAATGATCAAACTTCCTGAAGGTGGCTGGTATTACAGCGACACGACATGGCTTTCAAATCCCTGCTGCTTACCTTTTATGTGAAAATGATCCCACTGCCTGGGGTCTGTTTGTGATCCAGATTTCACACATGCAGTGCTGGTGCTGCTGCTCTGGGTTTGGGGGATCTCCACAGCTTTCTCCTTTCCTCACTGACTTTTGTCCCAGGATTTCCCCTTATTCTTACTGCAACCTCACTGTCTGCAGCAGACTTAGCTAAAATGGAGCAAATCAAAGCGAGCAAAGACTTAAAAAAATATGTATTCAAATACCAGTGGGCTATTTGGAATATTCACTTCAGATGAAGCGTACAGTAATTTTGTTTTTCATAGGCAATCCTATGTGGCTCACAAATCAAAGCACAGATCAAGCTAGTCCCATTTCATTAGCTTTATTTGGCTCTGGAAAGGGATGGATCATCTTTCTAAATCACATTTAATCTGCTTATTTTGGCTAACCTCTTTTCAAGAAGGAAACTCAAAGCCTACTGCGAGTCTGCAAAATAAAATAGTCTTAAAAGTAACATTTTACCCCCTCTGTTTTTCAAAAGATGTGTGAAATCGGACACGGTGGGCTTTGTGCTCCATAGCTGAATGTTTTGGTTGTGTTGTTTTTAAGTGCTGGTGGGTCACTTCTTCACGTTTGGAGAGTGGAAGAGTGGATATATTTTGGATGGGGGCCAGCTGTACTCCTGTTGGATTTACTTGCCTACCAATTATAACTTTTGTTAATGTTTACATTAAAAATGAGCGGACACAGAGAATAAAGAGGGGATGGAAGAAGGCAGTGGGAAAAGGAGACTCGATGCAACTCTGAAATTAGGTTGATGCAATTATGTTTATGTTTAAACTGAGATCGGTAATGTACTTCGGGTACGATTCAAAGTAATTCCTTTTCCCTCCCCATGCAGGAGCAACGTTTAAGCTGCCAATTTTATTTGTTGCATAGGAATAAAGAGCATATAAAAGCGTGGAGCAGGATCTCTATCTGTATTTTATACCATAGTTCAGTTATTAAGTAGCATTATTTTCATGTAATTATTAGCTATTATGATGTTTGCCAAAAGTTTTTCTTTTTTCTTTTTTTCTTCTTATAGGAAAATAGTTTCAGAATATGAGAAGACGATTGCTCAGATGATAGGTAGGTGTTCCTGCCGTGAAAAATGCTGTCCTGCACTCTGATTTTCTGAAGAGGGCATAGAAATGGGATTTAAGTCTGTGGGCTTCATTTTGATGCAAGCTCCACCCATTCATGCTGCTGGGAATTGGGATGCATCTGAGGACACATTGTGTGCTTCCAGGTGGTGATGTGAAGCTGGTGCTTCATTTTACAGAAATAAACCCCGAGGCAGTCCAGGTAATACAGAAAGGTCAGGGCTTTTTCTTCTGTGTCAAAGCAAGGTGTCCCATGAGAAACATGTTCAAACACTGCCCAGCATTTACAGGTATCTCCAGGAGAGACATAAAATGACCTGAAAACCCTGTAGTCATCCGCTCACAGCTGTTTAACAGGAGATACCAAACTTAGCCCTTTACAACAACAGGGATTATCTGTGCTAAGTGCATTGGTTGGACCAAAACCGAGATTAACTTCAATCCCAGCTGAGATTGTGAGTGCCCAATCCACCTCCCCAGCTACTGACATAAAGTCCTCCAAGCTATTTGCACAATCTATTGCAGAAGTCAAGAAATTTTTCTTCTCACTCCTCTGGGAGAATTGTCATAGAGAGCACTGCATGCCTGCAACACAAAAGGCATCTGTGCATCTTTCTAAAAGGGTTTTAACACAGGAAGGGTTTTTATCACAGCTATTGAGTTCTAATATATATGTATGTTTTAGCCCTTCTAAAATTGGCAGTTCCTCGTGGCCTGTGTGGCATAACCCCCAAGCTGTTGGTTTCTTCTACATTGTTTTGTTAGCATTTGATGCTTGAGTTCTCTTTAAATTCTGTAGCAGATTTGCTTATTTTTGCCCAAGGAGAGCAGTGGGGGGGCTGTTCAGTGCCTGCTGCTTGGCTGCCTTCCTGCATTTCACAGCCCATGGGAGGCACCCCAACCTCCTTCCATGAAAAGGAAAAAAAGGGTCTAGAAATAAGTCTTCACGTGTGTGCTTTGTTCTCTGTACAGTGTTCTGTCTCCGTTGCCTTTTGTGTGTAAACCTGAATGGGTTTGCCTGCTTTCTGACGTAACCTCTGTCATTCTCATCATACAAGTGTTAAGGCAGGAGTGGTCAGACTATGCCAAGAATTTGATTCCCTTTATTTTACACTGAGTGTATTCTAGTGCTGCTTCATGCATGATTATGGACATTATCAAGTGTGGCAAAGAATCAGGGTCACAGTCTCCAAAATGTAATTTTCTTCTTCAAACACCGGGGACATTTTTTTCTATTTTATGTGTCCTACTGCTGTCAAGTGATTCTTTTTTTTAAGCAGTAGTTTGATATGAGTGCTTACAGCATGTAGGTCCTGTATCTACCCTGTGCAGAGCTGCCCAGGAACTCTGCAGGGAGTTCTTCAGCTTCAATGGCCATTTGTATGGACAGACACAGGACTGCCCCATTCTCCCCAAGCATCTGCATGCAGCTAGCAACAGAACTTTCTTCTGACTGCAAACCCAAATTCTTTTTCAAGAAACAGGTTAAACGTATGTATATAAGTTGTAAGTCTGTAGTGCAATGAGAAGCTATGGAACAGAGATTCTAAGGCAACAGCACAGCCATGGCATGCATGACACAAATTCTGCAGTTGCCAATTCATCTTCTTTAAAGAAATCAAGGATATTAAAGCATTGGGCCTTTGGCCACTGAGGAGATAGAAACAAATTCAAACTTCTAATTCAAAGTATCAGTCGGAGTCTTCCAAGCGATGTACAGCAAGTTTTTAAGAGCTGTGGCTGTAAATAACACAATTTGCCATCCGTTTTCAAAAGAACTGAAACAACAGCAGCGACACAGAAAGCATGTGCTAATTAGAGCAATATGCAAATTTTACAGCATGATAAATGTGAGGCTGCTTCTCCCAGCATTTCGTGTAAATTTTCCATCTAATTATCCCACTTTCTCCTGACATTTGCTGTAAATTATTGTCCCTTCTGACGAAAGAATTTACCCAAATGCCACATTGTGAGGGAAGTGATTGTCTGCATGCTATTTGCATATAGTTGACTGATCTGTTATCCCACTAACATCTCCCTGCTGGAGCAAAATATGCATTTTCACTAAAGAAATGCCTCTGCTCTTTCTATTTATGATCTAACCCTTCTGAGCTATTTACAGAGCCCTCTGCTAGGAGGGCATTGCAAGTGAACCAATTTCACAAATCCCTTTAATGAATATTCAGCGTGGTTGAGCGATCCTGCTCAGCTTCTACAGGCTGTCGTGTGTTTGCAGAGCGAGCACTGAAAATATTTCGTACTAATGGAATAAGACCGTGGATGTGTTTGCATATAAAGCACCAAAAACTTGCCCTGCAAGCTGTCATTGCCATTGATTTCAAGGGCTGAGTAGATCTCTTATTGCTGTCATGTACAGAGCCCAGTGTTAACCCACCTCAGCTCGTACAATCAGTCTCATGCTGTACAGGCAGAGCTTGCACGCTGTCAGTGCACAGATCCCTATGAGCATCTCTGCATCGTTTCTTCCTGCTGCTTTAACTGTTCTTCCTCACACTTGGCCCCTAAGACAGTCTCCTGCCCGTTGAGGGTGGGCACACAAAGGACAGCCATGCTGCTGTGCTGCAGCCTGGGCTGAGCTCACGAAGGCCCCTGCTCACCCTGCAGCCCATGCACACTCCTCAGTCACACTCACCTCCTCCCCTTCCAAAATCCTTGTTGTAGATTTATTTGTACTGTTGGATTTGTGATGTTGGGCTTTTTTTTCTCTTGTTTTCCTGCTAAAAAAATGTATCCGTGTACCTGTAAGCTTAAAGACATAATGAACTTTTCATTATGAAGACAAACAAA
The DNA here is from genome assembly GCF_905368555.1 of Meleagris gallopavo. Lineage (NCBI taxonomy): Eukaryota > Metazoa > Chordata > Aves > Galliformes > Phasianidae > Meleagris > Meleagris gallopavo. Next base: position 30,571,356 of record NC_139411.1, read on the forward strand.
TGTTATGCTTTGTGCATTACGGGTTGTTGCATTACTTATTTTCTGCTTTCCTAACAATTCCTGATTTTCTATTTTGCTTCCGTTTTCGTTGCTTCTTGCTATTTGCTTGCAAAAACAAACAGGCAAGCCCGGTAAGTAAAGCTTTTCACCAACTTTCACACCACCACTCTGCATTTTTCCTTTCTTTTGCTTTTGTTCTCCGTTTGCTGCATTCCCATTCAGTTATGTGATAACGCTGTGCTGAGCCTCGGGGCGGATCTGCTGCTGTTGTGGTGGTGGCCTCACTCTGTCCATTTGGACATCCTTAGTCCTGAGCATCCTCGTGGTGGTGGTGACCCACAGGCAGTGTGTGGAATGGACATGGAAGCCATTTAATTGAAATATTCTGATCACATAGCCTTTATAAACTGCCTTAGAAACAAGGTAGAAATAAGTGGCTGTAACTGGTTAGCTGAGATTGGAGCTGCCTGCCCAGCTCCACCGAGCAGCCTTTTCCTTAAGGCTAAATGATAACTTCAGAGAGTAGTTGCCTTCAAGTAGTCAAAAGGGAGAAGAGTTATCAGAGCAATGGGGCATTGCAGGGCTCTGCACTCCTTGGTTCATCCATCCCAAAGGTGTTTGTCTGTCACTGCCTGGGCTTTGCTGGGCTGGCACAAACACAGAGGACTACAAAGAGATTGAGTATGCAAAAGGAAGAGGTGAACTGCAGCTTGGGAATTCACAGCATGAACTTTGACATTTCAGGGTTGACCAACACCATGAAATACTCTCTGATTCAGGCTCATTTCTCTCTTTGAGGGAAAAACTAAACACCCGTTAAAATATTTCAGAGCATAGGAGGCTTAAATGAAAGGTTGTACATTCTAAAGCTGCTTTTTAGATGGGAGAACATTTTCCTTCGTTTTAATTTCCGTCAGAGGTATAAGAAAACAGTAACGTAAAGCTGCTCATTTCTCTGAGCGTATCTCATAACAGCATCGTTCAAAGCAGCCCCTAAAACAGAGACATAAAAATCTTAATTTAGGATCTGCAGCCAGCAGTGTACCACTCAAGTAGGCAATGGCAGGTGCTTTTTTCCTACTGTTATAAGCTATTCTAATTTATTACTTTGAAAAAAATTGTCTTAGATGTGGATTTGGAATCCTGTTTTACTCTTCACACCCTCCCTGCCTCACATGCAGTTAAACACTCTTTGAGCTTGGAAGATACTCTCCACAAACCAGCTCTGCCCAAAGTCAGCTTTCCTTCCTGGCATTTGTCTGCAGAGCTCCTAAGAAGGAAAGTTTACAAAGTTTTCCGAGGGGAGAATTTTGAGCTGGGCTAAATGAAATGAAGTGGCAAGTTTGTATGGGGTTAGAAAAGATGGTGGGAGATCACAACATGGGTCAGAAGCAGCAAATAATTTATTGCCTGTGCTTGAAGTACTGCTGCATGTGATCTCCTCCAGCTTGTGCCTCTTCTGGCAAATGAGGAATCCCAGAATCACAGAATGGCCTGGGTTGAAAAGGACCACAAAGCTCATCTAGTTCCAACCCCCTGCTATGTGCAGGGTCTCCAACCAGCAGACCAGGCTGCCCAGAGCCACATCCAGCCTGGCCTTGAATGCCTCCAGGGATGGGGCATCCACAACCTCCTTGGGCAACCTGTTCCAGTGAATCCAGTACCTCCTTCGTGGGAGCAGCAGAGGTCCAAGTGAAATAAATCATCTGTAAGAAGATGTTTTCACCTTTTTCCCCATTGTTACAGTAATTAATTATCACTGTATTTAGAAAGCTTTTTCCAAAACATGATATTCTCTTTGAGTAACAGTGACGTTTGGATCTTCTGCAGACTAACTAACATACAGCATAGAGCACAGTGTAGTAGAAACTATAGATGATCGTGAAATCAGTGTTCATATTGATTTCTTTTTTCTCCCCCATCTTCTTTCTACCAGAGGACGAGCAGAGAGAGAAGTCTGTCTCCCATCACACTGTTCAGCAGCTGATCGTGGAGAAGGAGCAAGCGCTGGCAGATCTGAACTCGGTGGAGAAATCCCTGGCAGATCTTTTCAGGAGATATGAAAAAATGAAGGAAGTGTTGGAGGGGTTTCGAAAGGTGAGTCACTCCTTTCCTGTTAGGAGGAAAGCTGAGAGGGCTCTCGTGTGGTGGTGAATCGGCGTTGCTTCACATGGGGCACCTTTTTGTTTCCAGGCATAAGTCTGATTTACTTACAAAGTAAAGTGTGCTGCGGGCAGGCACAACAGGAATGCCCACTGTGCTTTCTTTCTCTTTGAGAAAGAGTAGCTTGTTCCTGTATACAACAGTACAGTTGCAATAAATATCACGTACCTGCTGGATTTTACCACATATTGGGGCTGGCTTGCAGGCTGAGGGCTCGGGGAAATCCATATCTTCACTCAGAGATTATGTCTAAAGCACATGGTGTGGTGTAATCCTCAAACAGAGGATTTCAGCCAGATACCAAACACAAATAAAAGCACCATGAAGCTTTTTGCATTGTGCAGAACTGCTTCAGATGAAATCTCTGGGGGCATGTCAGTTGTCAGCCTTGGACAGCCACCTTACATGTACCTGAATGTGACTTGGATTAAATGTAATGTAATGTTTTCATTTCAGAACGAAGAAGTATTAAAGAAATGTGCGCAAGAGTATTTATCACGAGTAAAGAAAGAAGAACAGAGGTATCAAGCACTCAAAATCCACGCTGAGGAAAAACTGGACAGGTAATTGCTTGTGCACATCCCCATCGAGGAGTTGACACTGCAGGAAGGTCTCTGTGGCTGAGCCTTGCACTCCAAAACTCCGCCTTCCAGATGCTGTGCTCCAGCTCCTGACCATAGCTAAAGAAAGAATTGTTTTCACATTGAAAAAATCCCCCAGGAGGGGTCCATGTTGAGCACCTTAAAATTCTCTTTATCTTTGTGTATTTGGCAGGGAAGGTTGAGGAAGAAGCTGTTAGCCAGACTTGTGCAGCTACAAAGGGCTGTGCTCAGATATTTCCATTTGCAGCTGATATTTGTGCCCCAGTGCTTTCCTATTGCCCTGTGCTGTGTTTCTGCCCTGACATCAGTCAGCAGAACAGTGTGCAATTCAGAGCAGGTGTCTCTTTGTTAATTCTGGACCCCGGGTTTATGCTGAGTTTGCCCACTTGTGTTGATGGTGATGTGCACTTGCACAAAAGTGCATGTAAATCCATAAACCACCATTAAGGTGTGAATATCTGATTGTGCCTTAAGACAGGTCAGTTGGGATTGTTGTTGTTCCCATCTTTAATGCTTTCATGTAATAACCAAGTAGGCATTTCTAGAGTCCGCATGCAGTCCTGTAAGCCCAGGAGATGTCTGCAAAACATCACTAGCATTGATCAGAGCCTAAAGTAAAGCGAGGCTTGGATTTGCTTCCCAGCTGTGAATCTTGTCTGTGAGAACTGGAGATCAGATTGAGAACCTTCCACAGAATACCTCCTGCTGAGTGGTATCTTTGACCCTTCTCTTTAGACATAGTGAAAAGGCTTTGCAGATTGCTGAGCAAGGGAAAGAGCCACAAAAAGTCTCTGGGGCGAGGCTCAGGCTGCCTTCAAAGATACACAGAAAGCAGCCCTGCCCATCTCTTAACATGCAGTCCATCCTTGGATACGCTTCATCCTCTCCTGCAGACCTCCTGACATGACAAGAATCTGTGTTTTTCTAGAGCCAATGCTGAAATTGCACAAGTGAGAGGCAAGGCTCAGCAAGAGCAAGCAGCGTATCAGGCCAGCCTTCGTAAAGAGCAGCTGAAGGTGGATGCATTGGAAAGAACACTGGAACAAAAGGTAAGTAGCAGCTCTGCTCTTTTAACAAAGTCAGGTTGGATGTTAGGAAAAATATCTTATTATGAAGAGCAGTGAGGTACTGGCACAGGCTGCCCAGGAACACGGGGCCATTGTCTGTGGAGATGTTCAAGAACTGTGGAGGTGGTGCAGGGATATGGTCAGTGGGAATGGGTTGGATGTTGGAGTAGATGATCTTAGTGGTCTTTTTTCAACCTTAATGACTCTGGATCTGAGGCAGTGACGTGACCTTTCCTCGGATTGGCTGCCTCAAGCTCTCCTTTGGAGCTTAGACCTAGGTCGAGATCTGCCCAAAGTCCTGTCCTGCTCCTCAAGCACAGCCAGCCAGAATATATCTCATATTCTCTAGCTCAGTAAAGGAGCTTATTTCCAGTAACATACAGCAGGTCCTTGCTTAGAGCCCCATGAAAACAGAATGAAAGTAATGTTATGGGGAACAGCCTGGAAACAAAAGCACGCTGCGTGTTATTATCATGTGCCAGGAGTGCCTGCTAGTCCTGAATCATCAAGTGATTTGGTGCTAAGTTGTATTTACTGCAGTAAGATGAGCTCTGTGTGGGAAGAAGCAAGGCAAATTGTTTGAAGGCATTATGCACAACTGCACTACGTGTGCATGTATATCATACATACATCTACTCTCAGTAATGGAGAAAATGCTGTTCTTCCACACTTATGGGAAAGCATGATTTTTAAATACACTCAATATAATATTATTTTTCATGGTACTTAATACTGCCTTTTGTTTTCCAGAATAAAGAGATAGAAGAGTTAACAAAGATTTGTGACGAACTGATTGCCAAAATGGGGAAAAGCTAACTTTTAACCAAATTTCTGGACTTCAACACTGAGTGCAATATGACCATTGGCACACTGATGTCCATACATTTATGTGGACGGGTTATATTTTCACCTTTTCGTATGCACTACTGTATTTTCTTTCTAAATAAAGTTGATTTAATTGTATGCAGTACTAAGATGACTATCAGAATTTCTTGCTATTGTTTGCATTTTCATAGTATAATTCATAGCAAGTTGATCTCAAAGTTCCTGTATCAGGGAGATTGTCAAGTTCTCTAAGAAATTACAAATTGCTGATCCTAGCCTTCCCTTTGTACATGAGTTCCCATGTTGGATGTCTTTTGGATTTAATATAAACATGTATTACTTGCATGGGGACTCTTGCCTTAAGGAGTGTAAACTTTATCTGCATTTGCTGATTTGTAAAATAAAATGAAAAATGAAAAAAAAAAATAATCAAGATGCATGTCACTTAAATGAAATTCTCTATTGTAAATAAATTTTTTCGTTGGAAGTTGAAGATAAGTGGCTTTATTTTGTGTATTTCACTTGCTTACTGCTTTTGCTGTGCCAGGTACAGCAGGGTTTGTTAAGGAACTCCTTGTCCAGTGGTGGGATTGGCCACAAGCTCATACTGCCTGTGTGCACCTATCTCTATATCCTGCATTCCCTACAAATACATATGCTAGATTTGGACCTTTCTGTCCTCGAGTTTGAGCTTAATCCTGTGGGAATTACTGATTCTCTCACCCTGGTCCAGAAAAGCATGTAGGGAAGTGAGGCTGTTTGTCTGAGTTGGGTGCTGTGACATGAGGTGGTTTTTAAGCAAATCTGTTGTTGGGTGAACACATTTTGTTCTTCCTGCCAGTGGAAGAATTTGCTGCCACATTTGTGGAGATGCAGTGTGTGTGATTAGAAGTACACCCAGAATAAGCTAGATAAGCAGCATTCTCGCACACCTCCTTATCCTCTAAGTCATCCTCTGCGGAGGATTAAGTATGTAAGATAAGCATTAAAGCTTTAATAGCAAACAAACTGCTTTCTTTGTCTAATGGTGCATCTCTTGTATCTCCATGATGCGGACAGTCTTCAGCCTGGTTCTCATCAGCTCCCTTTTTGTCATCAAAAGTAAGTCAGCTCTCTTCTTCCTTTGTTCTTTATTCCTTATTTGCTATTTCAGATGTGCCTGAGCTTCTCTGCTATTCTGGGCTTTCCTCTTGGTTTTCAGAATGTTTAGCAGCACAGCGTTTCACTTCTGCTATGGAATAGAAACACTGAGATGTTTGCAAAGAAATGTAAATGCGTTATCTCTGGCAAATGTGCCTTGTGATCTGCACAGCTCACCAAGGACATTGTAAAGAAGCTGCAAGTTCCTGCTTGTCTTTGAAAATTCTGTGTAGTTTCAACCAAAGATAAACTTTGGGAATAAGGAAAATCAGATTATAGCTGTCATGTTAAACAGATGCAAAAATTGTAAGATGTACTGTTTGGTCTTCCAGTGGAGCTGATACTTTAGAAAACTAAATATGGACCATAATATGATTTTAGGTGTTCACAGTACTTTCTCATGGTGCTGTGAACCAAAGACCACAATGGAGGGGAAAACCATCATACTCCAGCTTGTTCTACAACTGTTACAAGAAAGTGTGGGTGCAATCACAGAGCATCAGATATTCACCATCCCTGGAGGTGTTCAAGGGACGTTTAGATGTTGTACTGAGGGATGTGGCTTAGTGGGGAATGTTGTTATAGGTGGAGAGTTGGACTGGGTGATTTTGGAGGTCTTTTCCAACGTTGGTGATTCTGTGATATTCTTGAGTTACGCTCAGTGCAATTGTAGCAATCATAACACGTGTCTCATTTTTTTTAATCTTTAAAGTCAGTTATCTGGGCCCCTTTAAAAAAGGCAAACTGATAGGATTTGCAAAATATTTAGATATTTATAATCTTTTAGCAATTTTTGCTTGTGCTTCAAGCAAAATCATAAAGACTGCATGGATGGTATTTTAAAAGGTTTTTTGTTTTGTCTTGTTTCGTTTTTTAACTACCGCTATTACAAGAGATCTTTTCTCTCCTAACGACAGGTGAAGCACTGCAGTGTTACACCTGTGTAGGTTCCAGCGACGATGACTGCAACAGACAAGGGACACAGCAGTGCCCGGGGCATTCGGATGCGTGTGCGGTCATGCGAGGACAAGCAAGTGAGTAACCATGGACAGCTCCAGCTCATCGCATTGCTAACAGCAGCAGGAAGGTAATCAGTGTCGGAAGGAGAAAAGCATAGCCACTTTCCCCTCCAAATGAGCACTGTTTACAAATCTTGGTTCTATTGGCTCAGCGGCAGCTTGATGCCAAACGTGTGAGAGTGGGATGGTCCCCGCTGGGTGGGCACTGCGGTGGCAGTGGGTGTGTTGCATTGCATTGCACTGCGTTGTGTGCTCACTGTGCTCTGTTCCAGGTGGTGTGATGAAGTCCTGCTCGTTCCGCTCCTTCTGTGAGAGGGCGATGAGGGATGGAGCCAGAGCACCCGGGGTGAGCGTCCACTGCTGCTACTCCAGCCACTGCAACGCCAAGAGCCACGGCGCGAGGCTCGGTCCCTCCAACGGCTGCTTCGTCCTCCTGCTCTTGTCCCTGTGTTGGCACCCGCTGTTGAAGCTGACATGAGGGGGAATGGGATCCTGAAACTGCCTTTATAGAAAGGGATTGTTGTAATTACACTTCCTGTATCGCATTACTCCACAGACTGTGTTGCTCAGTAGGAAGAAGCTGTAGGCAGACTTAGCTGCAGGTAGCAGCCTTGTAGTTAAGGTAAAGAGTGATGTGCTCCAGCTGCTGTTTGCTGTTGGCACGCACTCAAAAGCAAGCTACAATTTTCAGGCACAAAGTGACCGAGAATTCTAGCATGCTCTTGAGTTGTTCAGAGAATACCTCCAATATGGACAAAAGCAGAAAACCTGATGTAAGAATTGGTTTAGATCTTACAACAACGCTGGAAGCAGCAGCTAAAAAAGCAGCCTGGGTGCTGTTTTCAGCAGGTAAGCTGCCTCCTGGAGACTGCCTATCTCTACTGCTACTTTTGGAAAGCTTTGGTCAGTCATTGTGCTGTAGGCAGCTAATAACACAGGTAACAGTGTTTTGGTATACCCAAATTCCTAATGCATTTCAACTGTGTTCTTCAGTATCCTAAAGAGTGAAATGGTGCACAACCATCCTTGCACTGATGTCATTAAGAGAGTGTTGTGTGGTGGGTTATATAATCCTTTTAATTTTGCAAAGTGAAATTACACGGGGATGTCTAGAGAGCTGAGGAACTAAATTAACATGTTTAATAATCCCACTCATTGCAGTTTTACCAAGCAGATGACCCAGAGTGGGCCGTGGCACTACGCAGCCATGGCTGTGGGCAGCTGCTAACAGTGGTGGTGCCCAACCTGGGCCATAGTGATGTAACACAACATGATTGCATTGAGCTGCTGTTGGGTCGGTGATGCTGGGAAGGAGCTGGCAGGGCAGAGGTGATTCGTAGCACAGTGACACGTAGGCAGGTGGTTGATCTGTGTGGATTTCAGCATCCAGCTGTACTGACCAAGTCTAATCTCCAGCACGCAGCGGCTTTCAGCCCAGCTTGCGTCACCTCAGTAGAGATGGTCTTCCAGTTAGGAGTTCTGATTTTTGTTGCCCATTTGGAATTCAAGCAAGTTTATGGAACTCACAAACTATGTGGCAAAGTAGATTTTCCGCTAGCTCTGTGTTGTGACTTTGTTTCTAAGTATTGTTCTTTCCAAGATCAGTACTAGGCAGCATGTGGTAGGATCCTGCATGTCTTCCAAAATTTGGTCAAGGTTCTTCTTGAGAGCTTCTTCAAGTGAAATCAATGAAAGCTCAGGGCACTCTGCCCCTACAGCTTCACTGTCTCCTTGTTCCGTTGCTCACTCTGGATGGATCCTTCCATCATCTTCTGTAGGCTGTGGGGTCAGACTGGGACCATTCCTTCAGGGTTTTGCTGGGAGGGGCTCAGACCTGGGGGTTCTGCTCCATGGTAGTTGTTATCACAAGGCTGACACAGCTGTTAAAAAAAAAGACTGCTGTACTGCCATGCCTTGGCTGAGAATATTAATTTAGGCTTAAATATCTCATGTGTGTAACAAATCACTTGAGCTGATAAGAATTCTTCATTTCATTCTCAGCTTGAATCAGTTCCTTCAATCTGTTCTGCTACACAAAATATGTATTGATGGTACCGTTTATTTTCTGATTGCTCTGTAATGCTCTATGCATTTCCTTAATGACAAATTAAAATCTATGCAATGTCTGACAATGTCTCTGGATAAATGGGAGTGTTGTGATGGCCAGTCTCATCTGTTGGCCTCTGCTCCAGCAGGAGTTTCTCCACGGGGATCTGTATCTTAAATGTGTTAGATAAAACAGCAAATGCTTTCTTATGGTGAAGCTTCTCTGTTGAAACCAGGTGAGGCAGTGTGCCCTGCCCAGCACCAGCTGTCACCATGTGCTCCCACTGGGCTCTGCCATCCAGCACTCTGATGCTTTTACTGCCTAATTATGAACTTGAAATGTGCATGTGTACTTATATCTATGAATGGTACACAGTGTTTGTTGGTTTGTGGAGATAACAGAGGTGTTTTGCAGCAGTTCTCGGCATTAACGTTAACAGGGAGATGAGCACAGGAACAAAGCAGAACAAAATAGATGGAATATTTTAAAACTGTCATTACTGTGAGTGTGCAAAGCTATTCCAGGGCACACATAAGGCAGAAAATAGTTTTCAGTTCGGCTGCTCTGAAGTCTCAAAGTCTCGTGGCTTCCTTCATGTTGGGAGCTGGAAGAGGAGGAGCAGAGCTGGCAGTGAAGCTCTGCTGTGACTCAGAATGGTGGCACTTCTGTTCTGCCCACTGGATCGGTGTGGTGGGTCAGTTGGGTAAGCACTGCAGTAAAATTTAATATTTGTTACTGAAAGAACCTCACTTACAACTAGCTGATAGGATGTAAGGACAGCAAGCCCAAACAAATAGTTTCCATGGGTGTTTTCTGTCCTCTTGCTACTGTCAGTGCAGACAGCGATTCCCTCTTTCCCATTCTTCTCAAATACTCTTCTCTTAGGTCTTCGTGATTCTGTGATAAGGGAGGAACTGAGTGGAATTGAGGTCAGAGAGAAGAACATGCTTGTCAGCCTGGCCTGGTGGGAAGTAGAGCTGAGGATAAGCATCTCATTGGAGGTTCTTATTGCAGGTTCCTCCCATCCCTGGAGGGGCTTCCTCACCTCCCACCTCAGCCCCTTTTGCATCTTCTGGAGCCCAGGGGAATGCTCAATGGGCAGCAGCTGTGCAGCCCGGCTGGCTTCTGCAATTGCTGCTGATTGCCTCCTGGTTTCAGCTCTGAAGCCGCAGGAGCTGTGCACACCCATAAGGCTTTCAGAGCTGGCCGTGGTGGGAGGATGTGCACAGAGATGGGAAAAAAAAAAAAAAAAGAAAACTGTTAGCATCACCCAAGCCCTTAAAAAGCCGTCTTCTGTCGCTCAAATCTCAGGATCTCTGCGGAAACCGAAAATAAAACTTTGCTCCTACGTGACCAGACAGCCCTGTGATCTCACCACCCCTCTCCTTCCCCATGGCTTACACAAAGCGTTTTATGCTTATCCAAACTTTGGCTCTGCAGACACCCAGAGCTATTTGGGGCAAATCCTGGTGAGCTCCTGCAGTTGCTTTGCTCAGGATGAGTGGCAGATTTCTGCCCTGGGCCAACAAATGCTCACTGCTCTGTGCTGGGCCGGTGCTGAGCGCTCTCCAGGAGCAAATCCCAGCTCTTAAAATAGTTCTCCCTCTCCTTTTTTTTTCTTTTTCTTTTTTTTTTTTTTTGCTCTACGTTTGCTCAGCAAGTGCAGAAATATCTGCATTTGTATTATAACCAGAACAGCTTCCAGCCCAGCATTGAGGTGGGTATCTGATGGTAAAACATGGCTCGCACAAGCTTGCTGGAGCTTGAATTGCATTTCTCCATGGAATCACAACCATCACCATTAGCTGGAGGTAACCACCTCGATCAACAGAGACTCCTGAGAGAGTGCTGTGAGAGAGCACACAGAATCTTAATTGCTTTTAAAAATAGCAGTGTATAAAAGCCATGTGTTAACCCCCACGAGGCCCACTGACCTCACTGATGGCAAATGGACAGCAGTGCCAGCTTCCCACTCACCATTCCCAGTGTCCCACCCCGAGCACTGTGCTGTTTGTCCCCAGTTACTGGAGTGCAGACACCTCATGGAAAGCAGCAACCAGATGGTGAATGGTGCCCTTCTTTGTCTGCGTATAATGTGCCTTATTGGATTGATTCAGATGTCTGGTTTGGAAACCTCATTTTTGCACATCTGGAACAGTGACAGAATTTTGCATTACTTGACTAAAGTGGGCCTTGAAGCCTGTAAACCATGGCACCTATCCAAATGTAAGATGCTGAGCAAGTCACCCATCAATTTATGTCTACCTGGAGTGTGGTGGTTTCAGACTCTGAATGTCTCTCCTGCAGTTCGAGATTTACAAACAGTACGATGGAATTAATTTGAAATTTAGTACATCTACCAGCAGGGGGTACCCGGGGCTCACAAATGTCCCTGCTTGCTGCTTGCACCCTCTGCTACTTATTTAACCCCCCAAAAAACAGGAATGCAGCATTGCTTTCCCGTCCTCAGAAGTAGCACATCCTGTCCAACACAAGGAGGCTGTGCCAGTGCTGCTTTGGAGGTGTGCAACCTCATGAAACGGTGCCAGAGGAGGCTCAGGTTGGGTAGCAAGCAACAATTCCTCTCTGAAAGAGTGGTGATGCATTGGCACAGCTGCCCAGAGAGTGTTGGTCACCATGTCACCATCCCTGGAGGTGTTCCAGAGCCACAGAGACGTGGCATTGAGGAACGTGGGCAGTGGGCATGGTGGGGTGGGGTGGGGTTGGGCTTGGGGATCTGAGAGGTGTTTTCCTCAAGGACAGGCCCGAGTGGTCCCACAGCAGTGCCAGTGGTGACCCAGAGCAGCAGGGAGCTGATGGGAGCAGGCTCATGAGGAACGTCACCCTGACACCCAGATACAGAAATAGCTTGTTTTTCAAAGATAGCTAAATCTTTCCCCACGGATTTATAAACATTCTTCTGTCTGGAAACACTGTGCTGTTACGCAGCGCACCACGTCTACCAGTGGAGCAGGGCTTTGTAAAACAAACAAACACCATGACGATGGGCACGAAAACACGAAGGCAAAGCTCTCCATGGGATTTCTTGTAGCTGCCCCTCCAGGAGAAGCTGTCTGCAGGCTGCAGGAAGGCTCGCACCCTCCTGGGGCTCAGCGTGGTTTCCCTCTAACAAAGCCCCATCTGGCTAATGCTGTTCTAATAAGGGAGAAACTGGGACTTAATGAAAGTTAGAAATAATTGGAGTGCTGTAAGCTGCTCACCCCGAACACTGATGTAGGAGAAATCCTGCTAGGGTCCTGCTTTGAAAATCTGGTCTGAAAGTCAGAGAAATATACTTGACAGATGGATGGACAGATGGATGGTGGCAGCCAACCCAATGGTACGCCCAACCCAAGAGCCATCCCTTAATCTGTGTAAACTGTTAAAATGTTAAATTAACCTGAAATGAAAGAATAGGATGTGAGACGGGAGTCCCTGCAAGCACAGCACCATTGGAGCTCATTGTGCAATGATTAAATAGAAACAATACCTTGTGTTGAAGGGAATCACCATTTAAGATAAGAACGCCAATACATCTCCAGTAGTTAAGAATCTACATTTGTGCATAGAAATCTATTGTATTTATCAGTTCATGAGGATGTATGATGAAGCAGGCTTCCAGACTCTAGATGCAAGGCTTTGACCCCCTACAAGGCAATAATTAATTAATTCTCAGCTGTTGTTTTCTTCCTGCAGGTGGTCTGCGCTCTGTGAGCCTCCCTGGTGGACCTTCCCAGCCCAACCCAAGCACCTGGATGAGCCCAGGTGAGGAAGTGCACTGCGGTGGGTAGGCATTATCTCCATCGCCTTCTTTAGAAAGACAAATTTTAATTTTGTTCTGCATTCTGCTACATCAGCAGGAATTAACTCTTAAATAAGAAACTGTTCCAAAGCAAAACTTTTTATTTTTTCTTTTAAGTGTTAATTGAGAATCAGATAGGTCTGCTTTATGCCTAATAGCAGTTATGGTACAGAAGCACATAATTCACTTGCTGTGAGTAGGAAAGGCCCTTACCCTAATGTCCCACATTGTCCCTCCTGGTACCTGAATCACGGTTTTGTGAAAGCTCCTACAATGGGTAGGAGACATCAGTCAGCTGTAGTCAGATATTACAAAGAACTTTTTAAGGACTCTGTCTGGATGGGGCTTTGGTCAACCTGGTCTAGTGGGAGATGTCCCTGCCTATAGCAAGGGGTGGGAACTAGATGACCTTAAAGATCCCTTCCAACCCAAACCATTTCATGACTCATGAGTCGTAGCTTGAAATTAACTGGTCCTCTACATGGCTTTAAGTGTGTGGCATTAATGAAGCGTGTAGCTGCTACAAAGCATGAGCTACCTTGCAGCTTAGTGTCACATCACTGTCTTGGTTCTGATTTTGGTTTCTTTAACCAGTGGGTGGGTTCAAGCTGGCCCCAACCATACCACAATGCCTCCTGGCACTGCCCCACCTCAGCTCCAGAGGAGGATGCGTCAAGGCAAGAGCACACAGCTGCTGACCTTCTGCCCTTTACTTGAACGCTTGTTCCTTTAAAGTGCATTTACTTATGGGGATTCTTATTTAGTTTTTTTCTACTGTCATCCCCATGAGGCATTCTTTCCTATGAGTCACGCACACCATAAAGAAATTATTGTTTGGCTCAAAGTTACGCTCCCATGCCTGGGATCAACGTTTTTTCACTGAGAGATAGGAAATGAGATGGATTTCTGGGTGATTCAGTATTTACTATTTTGACCTGAGCTGTGTTTTTACCACTAGCTTTAAAAAAAGAAAAAGAAAATCAAACAAGATCCTTGAAACATAAGGCCAGAGCTATACGTGTCTCATGGGACTGAACATGTTCTTTAACAGTTTATTTGCATGTAGAAATAATCCCTTATATCTGTTGATATGTTTTACTAGCATCATCAATACAACTAATTTTATTTCAGAATAATATTTTAGTTTTGTAAAATAACCTTCAAGAACACAAACCCGATGGGATTCAAGGGGCATCTGGGCACAGCTCTCAGACATAGGGTCTGATTTTTGAGTGACTCCATGTGGAGCCAGGAGCTGGGCTCGATGATCCCTTCCAACTCATAGAATCACAAAATGATCTGGATTGAAAAGGACCACAATGCTCATCTACTTCCAACCCCCTGCTATGTGCAGGGTCGCCAACCACCAGCCCAGGCTGCCCAGAGCCACATCCAGCCTGGCCTTGAATGCCTCCAGGGATGGGGCATCCACAGCCTCCTTGGGCAACCTGTTCCAGTGCCTCACCACCCTCTGGGTGAAAAACTTCCTCCTAATACCCAACCTAAACCTCCCCTGTCTCAGTCTAAGACCATTCCCCCTTGTCCTATCACTGTCCACCCTCGTAAACAGCTGATAAAACTCAGGAGGTTCTATGATTCTGAGATTTTCTCGTGTGACTCATAAACATGGCTTTGCTTATGTTTTTCACTTGAGTATGATACAACATAAAAAGGCATTTTTTTAACACTCTGCATAGTATGAGTGTAAAAATCATATTATATATATATTTGGAGAAGTCCTGGGCACTGAGGCCCATCCAAGCTTAGAAACCCAGATGTGGAATACAACGGAATTTCAGCGATAAAAGAGCAAATCAGAGCAAAATCTGCAACAAAAATCTGACCAAACAGTCAGGCAGGCCCCAGAAGCAGCTTCTGTGAGGGATGGCGGAAAGGAATGAGGGAAAAAAAGCACAAGAAGGTGAAGAACTGGAGGAACACAGAGGTACCCCTTGGAGGGTATCGACTGCAGGTGGATTACACGAGTTCATCCCAAGTGGGGCCAACCATGGGCCTGTGAGCCAATGCTACCCACGTAAAGGCCATGAATCAGCTCTTCACTCAAAGGAGTGAAAATAAAATCAGGATCAAGCCGTGAAAAGCCTCCCTTGAACCCTTTACAAGTCGCTTTCTAAAATTAGAGTTAGACATGTAGGTCATTGCAGAGCAGATGCTGCCACCAAATTTGTTTGGATGAGACTCACTGCAGAGCTACTGCCAGTAGAAACAAATTAGAAAATGCTGGAAAGCTCACCAAATCCTACTGATTTATTCACTTGGAACTAAAGCGGTTACAGAAAGTTCTTAAGTAGTGCACTGATTTTAATTTTTACTGCAGGAAATGCAATACATCTGGGACCAAAGCATCTCTTTTATGGCAGCCATCGCTTCAGGTGGGAGGGGAGGGGAAGGAAGAGGAGGAAATGAACTTCCCAGAAAAAGGCCAGAGTATGTTTAAATGTATACGTATAAGCTAAAACACTTATCAGAGTGTTTTCTCTTGATTCAAGTGGCCTCTGTAGAATCATTCTCAGCTCAGTTCCCCCAGGATGGCTTTTGGAGTCAAATAGGGTTTTTTAAAGCAGAGATGGCATTTCTACATTTTGGGTGGTCCTGTTTGGAGCCAAGAGTTGAACGCAGTGATCCTTGTGGGCCCCTTCCAACTCGGGATGTACTGTGATATGATGACAATTTCTGATTTGCCAATATTTTTGCAATCTTGCCTTTCTGTGCTCCTTGCAAGGGATGGAGGGAAGGAGAAGCCATTGGTGACCTCTCTTCCCATAAAAGCCAACCAAATACTTGGACAGTGTCACCAACTCTTGTATTTTTTCACAAGTCCTACAATTTGTAGATAGGAAGGAGAATGCTTTTAGCTGGAAGCAGCTAAATTGGCATGCAGCACCCTGAAAACATCTAGAATCGCAGAAAGCCCAAGTTAAACAAGCAGAGCCCCTCAAGGATGATTGCCAAACAACAATGAGATTTTGAGCCATCCCATGATTTCTGGAGTCTGATTAATGAGCCTGAACGGTGGTGTGTACAGCTAGCACACAAACAGCATGTAACATTTTCCTATTTTCGCTTGGCTGCGTGTACTTTAAACAATTACTTCAGAAGGGTTTAACATCCAACTGGGTACATGCACTGCTGCTTGTGGCAAGAACAGCGGCCTGTTGACCGTCATTGGACACATCAGGAATGATTATTTAATGACTCTCTTAATTACCAGACACATCGAGGCCACGGTGGCTGCAGAGAAGCCCTGAGACTTCCCTCCCACCCCTCACCAGGTCGGATCAGGGGAAATGATCACTTTTCCCCATCCAAAGGTGTTGACCTCAGCCCATCCAGTTCAGCAATCTTCTCGAGCTGTTGGGTTATTTCACTAATTAAAAGCAGACCCGTTTTTAGTCTTTTTAACCTTGGATGAGTGATCTCAGAAAGATGTAGCAGACATTACAGAACAAGACACTACTCAAACCCCTGGTAGGACTGCAGTGACTGCAGCTTCTGCGAGCTAATTTACAGGAAATGAAATCTCTATGGCATTTCTGCCTCATTTCTGAACAAGCCGACCACGTTCCTCTTCCTTTTCAGAGCAGGAACAATGTGCAGAGCTGTACATACATCAGTACCATAAGCTGTGTTTTTGTTCATTGTTAAGGCAGTTGAAAATACAGTGCTTCCCACAGCTTCCTCTGTAAAGCCACCAGCTGACTACCAGCAAGTGCTCTGTAAGCACAGGATGCAGAATACAGTGCTATTAGTTATTAGTGATAACACTACTAGCTATTGCACAGTCAGATCCATAGAAACAATGAGATGACATGATTAAAACTTCCTATGCAACCTTTATCCCAGACTCATTTGTTTAAAGCACATACTAAAGCCTTATACTAAATATTTAAAGAACCATT
The DNA here is from genome assembly GCF_905368555.1 of Meleagris gallopavo. Classification (NCBI taxonomy): domain Eukaryota; kingdom Metazoa; phylum Chordata; class Aves; order Galliformes; family Phasianidae; genus Meleagris; species Meleagris gallopavo. The sequence goes on from NC_139411.1 coordinate 30,587,941, forward strand.
TTTGTCATCAGACCTCGGAGTAGAAAAGCATCCAAAATATGAGGTCTCTGTATGCTCCCTTTGCTTCTTGTTGCCAGCTGCATCTTGGAATATGCTGTTTAACCATTTCTTTGAAAACATGATAATTAACATCACCATCAGGTTTAATACAACTATCCCCTCAGTCTTCCTCAGTAGACACTGGATATGTTTATTAATTATGCATTCTTACACCACTTTGAGGTGTGAAGATTGAACTCCTCCACGTTCCTCCCTTGGGAACAAGGACAGAGTGAAATGAAGCTCAGAGATGTCCACTTTCTGCATTTGGTGGCTGGCTACATCGTAAGCCTTTGCAAAGGATTTAGAGCTATATCGACTTTGATTTTCATGACATGCATCTTTAGGTGACTCCTGTTACGGTGAGTTATTGACAGTTCTGAAGCTCTGAATCAGGGGTCTCCAAAAAATAAAGTGTGAGTAACTGGTGACTCTGTGGGGAATCGGGATAAGCATCTGGTTTATCTCACCTAGGGGGCCAGGTTTTACAGGCAACCCACTCTTTTCCTAAACAAGTCTGGTTCATGCCCACAACTGGTTCGTACAACGCAGAGAAGCAGGTGGGTGTCCCATAGGAAAAAGTGGTGTCATGGAATTGGGGGTTCATGGTGCTGGCTTACTTGAGATTAATTTAACACTGAACAAGTGCCCTAAATTTAATTTTATTTCTCGATTTAATTTCATGTTTTAATGCATTTCTATATACGAGAGAGGCTATGAGGTCTCCTCCTTGGAGATGTCCAAACCCATGTGGACGTGACCGCTGGGGCAGGGAGACCAGAGGGACCCAGAAGTGCCTCCAGCCTCAGCCATCTATGGGAACCTCCTTTACATCTAGCTGTGACGGCAGCACGAGGAGAGCTGATGTTATATTGGGGCTGGGAAGTCCTTACCATGTGGCCCACATCACGCTCTGGTAGGCAGAGGAGAGGCTCACCAAAGCACAACGCCACATGGAGCTGCATCTTGAGGGGTTGGAGTGGTTTGTGTCTGAACACAAGACCTGGAGTGAGATGTAGTCCTATGTTTTGGAGGTGCTGTTTCAGGGAAAAAAAAAGAAAAAAAAAAGGAGAAATAGGACCTGGGACTTTTCCAGCCATGCAGTTGCTGTAGCAACACAAGAAAAGGCCATAGTGTAAAAATCTGTTTGCTGGATGCTTGTCCAGGTTTTCAGCACAGCTCACTGGATGAGCCCTCATAATGTAAATAATTTGTGCCTTGAACTTCATGCTGAGGAGTCTGCTTTTCAGAACATTTCAGGGCCTTTCTTGTTTCTTTTAGGCTGGTATTTTCCACATCTTCCAGATGTGGTACATTATTTGTGTCAGACCTGAGCTGGGACTCAACAAAAGCCAGCCAAGCCATGGGCGCAGCACCTCAAAGAGAAGAGCAGCTATGGAGCACCAAGGCTTATTTACCCTGGAAAGGAGGAGCTCCAACAACATGTTTTTTTTTCCAGTTAACACAAACTTGCTGTTTAACTCTTTTCTCACCAAAGTTGCCAAGTTCCCAGGAATAGCATGGCTAAGACAAACGGCCATAACCTCTTCAGAAAATTGAAGTTGCATTCAATTGTTTGTTTGTTGTTTTTTTTTTTCTTTTTGGGTGGAAAAACAGCATTTAGGATCCTTTAGCACTTTCTGAGGTGTGATATAATAACATTTTCCCTGCTTATTGCGAGAGAGTTGGACTAGATGATCTGTAAGGATCCTTCAACTGAAAATGACTCAACAATTCTATGACATAGAATCAGAGAATGGCCTGGGTTGAAAAAGACCACAATGATCACCTGGTTTCAACCCCCTGCTATGTGCAGGGTCACCAACCACCAGACCAGGCTGCCCAGAGCCACATCCAGCCTGGCCTCGAATGCCTCCAGGATGGGGCATCCACAACTTCCTTGGGCAACCTGTTCCAGTGCCTCACCACCCTCTGAGTGGAAAACTTCCTCCTAATATCCAACCTAAACCTCCCCTGTCTCAGTTTAAGACCATTCCCCCTTGTTCTGTCACTGTCCACCCATGTATACAGCCATCACCCCTCCTGGAAAGGAGAGCATAGCTTCCTGGACCCAAGCAAAAACAAAGATTTTGTTCATTTACACCATAACTTAAAAATTGAAACCATAATTATTTGCCCAAATTCCATATTTTACCCTGTTGCCATGAGTCTAACCCAATGAACCACTTACCACATTTCCATTATAGAGAGGTCCTAGTGAACGCATTTACACTGAGATAAAAGCATGTACAAAAGTTCCTATAGATTTGAGCAGTTTTTGAAAAGCAGGGCTTGTATCAGGAAGATGAAAGCCATCATTAGAACATTTATGCCTTACAAGCAAAAGCAACCCTAAAAACAATCTTTTACATTCTTAGATATTTTATTTTTAAGTAAAAAGGATCAGAGAGTACAAGAAGTGCAGTTCCACAACCTATCTATTTTGTAAAACAACCACAAACTCACAGAAAATGACATTTGGGAGATATTAATACTAAAATACCTAAGACAATGCTATGATAGGCTCCTGGCTGGTTTAAATTCCTGGCACCATGTGTTTTAATGGTAATAAGAAGCCAGGTGAGGCAGACAACCTCCAGGTATCTGACACGAATTTCTTCCTAGCGAAAGCAAAACCAAAAGTGAAACAAGATGATAACAACCTGCTGGACATTGCACTGCAGGAGAAATGAAGAAACATTTCATCTACTTCCTATAGACCAGCAAGGGCATCCACAACCTCAACCTGTTCCAGTGCTTCACATGGACACTGCCAACCAAGACGGGGCGCTGTCCATTGGATGAAAGTGAAGGAATTGCAGCTCTTCGGCAATTTGCAACGATCCCTTTGCAAAGCCATGCCCTGCCTCAATACAGACATTGCTTGTGTGTGCAGGCTGCTCGGAGAGGCAAATAGCTCACGCTTCTCTTTCATTTCCTTTAGAATCTGCATGGCAGTGTTCAGCCAAGCGGTGCGTGCATACTGTTTGCAACCAGCCATTTAGATGGCTTGAAAATACATCAGCAAAAGGCAGCATATGGAAAATTCTGATTGGAAACATATGGGATGTTACATCAGAAACAGACTCCTCTTCTGTAGATGATGATTTGCTTCACTAACAACTGTTTGGGGATACAGCGGGGAAAATAAATTTCCTTTTTAGCAGAACACCATCTCAGCCCTGTGGATCAGTAACTTCAGTAGGACTGTGATCTCTACCACTGGCAGCACACAACCACATTTTGCCACCTGTGACTTACTTATCTTGAATCACTTATTTCCTATTACTAATTACTCAGTGAAGTGGTTAGTTATGTATTCGGCACAGCTCTCTTTTTTCAAGTCCTTGACACCACCTGCACATCACCAGTTCTGAATCAGCGTTCACAGCCCTCGGCCAGGTTAGGTTGTCAGTAGGTGTAAAACGGGACTGTTACAGTAAAACAATTTCTTATATTTTCCTTCCTAAAGCTAATTGTTTGAATCATTTCCCACTTCATGTCCTACCAGTAATCGGCTGCATCTGCTTGCCCTGCCTGTGATTGTGCTTGTTTGCTACTGCCAAGGACACAAAGGGAAGCCACTGCTGCAAGAGGGAAAAGAATGCTATGTTACATTCCATTCCAGCTCGCATGGCACACAGCCCTACTGGGGGCTGTCTGGGTTTGTGACAGCGTGCCAGGAGCAGGATATCCAGCACTTTGTTGGGAACACCTGTGTCAGATGTTAGTCCTTCCAGCACAACCAAAAGTGCAGCAGAAACCACTCAGTCCTATTTTCAGTGACAGATTGGTGACTGGATGTCCTTATCCTGGCCAGATTACCATCCTGAAGAAGGTGCAGTTCTCAGTTATGACAGAAGCTCTTGGCTTCCCCAAAGCCTTGCATCCAGAACAGTGAAATGCTTTCAATTTTAGAGAGTCCTTAAGTGCACTTTTTACTCTTTGATGGTGCTTCCAGATTGTATACGCTTTGAGCTGACAACAGTACAAATAATTTCTGGCCTTAAAATTAAAGGTTTAGGAAAGACAGAGACGGGCGGGATGAATAAAGTTTTGCAAACTTTCCAGACCATTTGTCAGATGGCTTTTTTCCTGCAGCGGGAGCCTGGCAGCAGTGACCTGTGCTGGGAAATGCTCAGTGCATCAGCATGGCCTTGGTGTTTGTAGGCTAATTTTTGTTTTGAGCATAACTCTTGACTCACGGAAAAATAATCTAAGTATTCTGAGCTGGCCCCAGACTTGATCTTCCTTGAATTTAACGACTGTTTCAAAATAAGTGTGGAGAAGCTTTTATGATAATGTTTTTATCCTCTTACCCGCTCCTTGAGAAGCAGAAGCCATCTCAAGTGCGTTCTCAGCAGCTGTTTACTACACAGAGCCTTTGCCAGAGAGAAGTCCACCAAGCAGCTCTACCAGCCATGCTCTGCTGCTGCTTCCACCCACAGAGGGAAGTCTCATGGTAAAGCCAGCGCTGAGGCACGGCACACAGCCAGCCTGTTGTAGCTGGAGGGCCCTGAGCTGCAGCAGGCAAACATCCCCATAAAGGCAGTGCGTTGGGAGGCACATACACCAAACAGAATCTGAGCAGCTAAATTTAGTCCGGATAGGAAATTAGCTTGAGGTTAAGTAAAGTTTTCAGCTACTTTGTTTTGTTTTTAGATTACCCATGAGATGTTCCTTCCTGGAAAGGGAAATAGGACAGAGATACATAGCTGTTTTTCAATCCCTTCATTTACATGGCATCATTTCAAGTACGATTTATCGTGTGTTTGTAATCTAAACCTTATCGGCTCCTTTCAGCAGAAGGGTTTGGCGTGCCAGTACCAGGCCAGTGTGCAGCACAGCTCCCGTGTGGGGCTTTCTTCTGAATTCTCACCCACGTGTGGACAAAGTGAATGTTTATTTGAAGACATTTATTCCCTTCCAGCGGTTAGAATGAGTATTTATCGCAGAATGACACTGCAGAGTGGACTGAAAATGATGAGCTCTGCTATGAAGCGCCCAAGTTTAGAATTGCTCAGAACCCAGCAGTGCCAGCCGAAGAGGAATCAACCCTAAGCCACACAGCTTCTGGATTCACATTCTAGCATCCGCCCTAACGTTTTCACTTTGGCATCACTTTGCTTTTGCTTAGAGTGATGCTACTGAGCCTGAATCCTGGAGCTAAGCACTTGCAAATGATGGGCTGTTTGCATACAACAAACCAAATCTAAAATCTCTGACTTTTCTCATTAAAGATGTCAATTTAGGTACTGTGGCTCTGTCGTCTTTCTACTAGTTTTGTTTTATTTTGCAATAGGCAGGGTAGAAGTGACTGCAGCAAAACAAACTGCTACAAGTTTATTTACTAATCCAGGACATAAATCTGGCTGCTTAAGCAAAACCAAACTGTTTAAAAAGTTGTTTAAGCAAACATGAAGCATGAAGTATACCAGCAAGGATTCTAAACATGCTCTGAAAGTTGGGGTCTTGGATTATTTTGTTTAAGCAGGCTCTGCCATCTCTTCTTGTGACGTACACACGTGGGCTGACAAGGGCAGCTCTTCCCCAGCTCCCTCAGCACCGTACGATGGGTTGGACACAGACACAGAAAACATCCAACTTTATACTTTGAAACTGAGTTAGTGCTTTTTGTATGATGGCCTCAGGAAGCAGCTCGAAGGGCTGGATGAGTTTGGGTCGTGATACATCAGAAGTTGTACAGAGGGGTGTCAGCTGAAAAGCTTGTACTTCCCTGCTGCAAGGTGTGAAATAGCTCTGGTGACACACCTTGGGATGTTAGGAGCCCTGTCAATGATGTAAATGAGGACAGAATGAAATATACTTTCAGCCTAGAGAATTGACTGCTCTTATCCTTGCGTGCATTTTATAAATCATTTTCGTTTCACTTTCTGGAAGTTTCCAAAGAGTGCATTATTCAAAACGCCCAACTATTCCTTCTGGGACTGAGTCACACTCAGACAGTCACTGTATTTAATTACTGATATTTTTTCAAGTTCCTTTGAGTTTGTTCCTCTCTGTGTGACGTGTGCAGCTGCACCTCTTGCAACAACAAGGGGGAAGCTGGAGCCGTTCTGCCCAGGAGAGCTGCCCATCAAACTGCTGCCCCACACCTCGCTGTGATGGGCTGCTTCCATCAGCCCTGCTTCACCCCACAGCTGGGGCACAGGTGTTGGAACAGGTGCACATAGCAGAGAAGCACAAGCAATGTTTAGGAGTTTTAAGTGTTAATGTGTTGCCTTGGGAATGCCAATACGTTACAAATGCAACCCGCGTATTTCTGGAAAAATATGAATCACATTCTTTTTCCCGTCAAAGTTACAGCTGTTTTCTAGGATGTCAAATCTGGAACCCCTTCCAAATAGCAAAACAAATTAAGTATGACTATCCAGGCTGGTGAGGAGGGTATTTTTAAGAATGGGAAGCAGAGCAGATTGCATTCCATTTGGTAGCCTACCTGTGGCAGGTGAAAGACAGGCAAGTGCTGTGTGGATCAGACAGTCCACGCAGGGGACAAGTGAATTCTAACTGTGACTGAAAGGGGATTTTACAAAATATATGAGCTTCTTTAATACATAATACAACCAACACACCTTCCTGATGACCTTCCCCATGCGTGTTGGATTCATCGTGCAGCAGATGAAGTGCCCACAGCAAACCAGGTGAGAGAGCTGGGTCAGTTCAGCCCCAAACTGGCAATGACCTTCCAACAAAAACCCAGCATCCCCCAAGCATGAAGGAGCTCCATGTGAACAGTCCCAAGCAGAGCCTTGTACGGAGGGGAACAAACTCAGATACATTTGAGAAAAAACCCTCGTGGTTTTTGCAGCATTTCAATAATATCTCCCTTGCTAGTACCTTTGTGTCTAAATGTGCTTGTATTTGGAATCTAGAATACCATAAGGAAGTAATTTCCACTTATGAACTCTTCTTTCAAGTGAAAGAAGTTGCACTCGAAGCTTCATTACACCGCTTTGATGCTGAAGTTAGAATTCCCACAACCAAAATGGTCCTTTCTGCTGTTTGTGAAATTACCTTCATTTGGAGGAGTACCTTCATTTGGATGTTGAGAAGGAAAGCAAACATTTACCGCAACCTCGTCCCGCAGTGCAAGCATTTTCATGCTTTTTCTGCCTCCTGACTGCAAAGACAATATTTACATATGCATACAAATATATCACGTATTTAACCAACACTAGAACTGCAACTATTGAAACCGCAGTGATATTAGGTTGACATTTTAAAACCTTGATCATAGAATCATAGAATGGCTTATGTTGGAAGGGACCTTAAAGATCACCAAGCTCTAACCCCTCTGCTGTGGGCTGCCTGCTCCCCACCAGCTGAGGCTGCCCAGAACCCCATCCAACATGGCCTTGGGCACCTCCAGGCAGGGGTACCCACAATATGATCAGCATACACCAAGATATTCAGAAAACAGATGGATCTCAGATGTTTTGTAGGGCCAGTCTTCAGATGGTTGAAGTGTCAGGATCCCTTTGTAATGAAGCTCCATATCGTCCAACAGTGCCGTACAGAATGGATGCATCCTGGTACCCAATGTGTTTTCTAATTCTTGTCTTCTGAGGTGCACAAAATGTTCTGGGAATGTGAAGAGCAGCATTAGATGTCCCTTTACCTCCAGCAGAAAGTTGCACGTTGAGATGCCAGTTGAGAAGGTTATCATCGTGCACATGTTGTTGCCATTTAATTACTCCCTTTCCTGTAAAGAGTCTGGCTTTAATTAAATGGCAAAACAACGTGTGGACTTTTCTCCAAGCCATCTTAAAGCGCTCACTTCCTCCTCTGTGTTCTGTGGTTTATTAGATTTGAATGAGTAATGGGGTGGTTTCATTTGTTTAGCTAAATTAAAGTGGCCAGCAACAATTTCCTGCCTGAGCAAACCGTGGGCTGATTAATAATATTGGTGATGGTGGTAACACGGGTTTCCTGCACCGTGCAGGTTCTGCTGCCAGCCTGACGCTGGGGCTTTCCAGCACACCAGAGGCCTACTCCTCACAATCAAAATGTTCACCGAGGTGCACTGTGTGCCCTCAGAGCCAGGAAGGTGCCTTCAGAGCAGAGTTTCAGCACAAAGGAGACACATTTTGAACCAAAAGTGCATAAGTGATCTGCCCGTGCTGCAATTTGCTCTCCGCATATCCTGCAAGGTCCCATGACTGTGAGTGAAAACTCCAGAGCTTGGAAAAACAGCAAAAAAGGTAGGAAAATCAGATGTGTTCATGGATGCCTTGGCATGGAATACGGTGTTCTTCCTGCTGCCACGGAGAACTTCATCAACCAGGTCACCCACTACTTACGCATTGCCAACAGAATGCTTTCTCCTCTAACAGAAGTGTAGGCCATTTTTGGCACAAAATCAGAGGCACTGTAACAGTTGGTTTTCCCATACACATTACAGAATTTTGAGTGAATTTTATTCAATGCCTCTTCAGAAAGTCAGACCCACAGGCACAGTACTGAACAGCTCACACAAAACTGGAGCGATGCGATCCCCTTGCAAAAGCCAGGTAGGCGCTTGGAAAAGCATCAACTCTACCGCAGTTATTCTTGCTATGTCTCAGCACTGATGTAGTACTTGTGGCAAGCAAATGTTTACTGTAACAAAAGAGCTTGGACTCCAAGACACACACAAAAAAATTTAAAAAGGCATAGTCCATGAATTTTCAAATGTGGTTGCAAACAAAGATTACCAGAGAAATGTCCAGTGTGTTGCAACACCTACTGAATCAATGACAAAAAGCTGGCTTTGATTGCTGTTTTTCAGTGTTGATGACAAACGCAATTACAGGCAGATATGAGGGCCTGTCAGCACAAAACACTTTAAATGTCCACATCAACTTCTAGCAGTTTGCTTAAAGATTCAAACAGCTGCTGATGGGTCTTTTGCTCAACTTACTTCTTCAGCACACTTATCCCTTCATCTACACACAGCCACAACTTACTTGACTCGTAGGAGCAGCAGTGTTTCAAGGGTGACAGTTAGCTAGATGGCTGATAAGCATAGATTCTGTAAATACAACACTCCGTGCATGAGTGCTTTATGCAATTGCTGCCTGATTCTCTACTGGAATCGTTCCTCTCAAAGAGTGGAAATGGAAATTGATGATAGAAAAGGATGCTTAGCGCCCTGAAGAAAACGTTGATGGCACACGGAATCAAACCTTCATGGAAAATACCGAAGAGTTATCTCGGCAAAGCTGCTCACTGAAGCAAGTTTTTCAGATGTTTCAGCATTAAAAAACTTTTATAAAGAAGCGTATTTCTTTCCCTAATCATGCTTCCTAGAGCAGATAACACCAAACCTTTGTGCAGAAAGGAAGTCAGAGAGATGATGCTATTACGCATGAAGAAGCAGGTTGCGTGGGTGGAACTGAAATCAGAAATCACACCAAGAATAATGTCTCTCATCCGACAAAGCCAAAGTGCTCTGCAAAGTGACTTCAGCTGAGCAGCAGAGATAGACGAATACTTAAAATGTTAGTGCTGATGGTGCAGAGGTCTTATCTGAGGTCAGAGAGGAGGCTAACAAAGAGCAGGCACGGGACCCCTGCGTTGGGACTTGTAGAGCTGTGGTTTAACCACCAGATAAGAAAGAGCTTATTAAAATTTAGCACTTAGTGTTCAGAAGAGGCTGTGCTCCCCAGCAAAATGCCAGCTTCTTGTGAAAACCTTTGAATAGGTTGGGTGGCTCTTGCAAAAGGTTATTTAAGAGACACTGTCTGTGTGCACCTTAGAACTTCTGAAGAGTTACTCAGAAGCCAGACTGTTTCTTTTTACTTTGTCTGCAAAACTCAGATTTCAGGTGCAGATTACACACTGTCTGCCTCATGGCAGGAAAGCAAAGGGCCCAGGCTTACCTCTCTGTCATTGGAAAAGTTCACAGAAATGAGATTGCAGCTGTTCTGCTGACCCAAGTCCTTAGCCAGAAGACCCATTAGAATTTTAAATCAGTAATAAATTAAAACAGTTCCTGCAATATGGATTCTCATTTGATTTGGGGTGCAGGAGCTGAAGCATGGACACCATCCCTCCATTCCAGTCTATATGACACATGCTCATCCTTTACCACCTTCTTGAGTAAACAAGGACTGGTATTTCCTCACTTGAGAACTGATTTTAGCACCTGATAGGACTGGCGAAGCCCCATAATCATTTTGTCACAGTGAAAACAAACAACTGCAGCCTCTCCTCACGTCATGCTCATTTGAAGGTTAAATTTGACCAGCAGGCTGTTTCCATTACCCACAGGTTCTTGCTGAAAATTGGCAGTTTCCTCTGTATTAGGCATGGGCTCAGATGACAAAACCTGGCTTTAGGTTATGGGAAAAGAAAGTTTGGAGGCGTTCACATCTCAGATTTCCCACAGTTCCACACATATTATCTAATTTCTTTTTAATTGAATGATATTTTCCAAGCGAGATGGCTTTATAAAAGCCATGAATGAGCTTCATCTAGATAACTTGTGGAACTGGTTCTGCAAATTGCTGCAGGTTTACATGCTGCTCGGTGCCTTTGCTGACCTCCATCCCACATTCCCTCCTCCTCCCCTTCTTCTGCAGTTTGAATTTTGGTCCACAGCTTTTGGCCACCCCGTCACTGCAGTATGAGCTCTTCATGCCATTGGACCCACGGTCTGGGTCTACACTGGTCAACCATGGCCATCAGTTTCCTACTCTTCCTCTTCAGCCATCTACTTTTATACAGCAGAGATGTGATGTGGGACATTTTATGCTGTCATAAAGGTGCAGATTATTTCTTTCACCACATGTCCTTTCTAGAAGGGCAAATCCTCTGAGCAAGCATGTCCCAGCATATGGGATGTGCACGTATGGATGTGCCAGAGCTACGTTGGACCGTGCCTAAAACCAGAGTGGCTTTTGCTCTGGATGGGGCAAAGCTTGTTTGAACGTGGCTCAGGTGTGCTAAGAAGAGATTTAGGCCCAGCTGCAGCTTCCCATGTCCCTCCATGCTCCCGCTGTGCTCCCCAGCCCTCTTTCACCCAAAGGGTGTAGGGCAACGGTAACAGATGGAAAAGAGTTTGTCTCCAGGCCACCTGGGAATAGGGTCACTTAGCTATGGGAAAAACATGTGGCCAAGAGGGCTTGCCTTGACATTAGCACACACATTCTGCTTGTTATAAACTATCTTTTTATATAACTTGACATAATGACCTCTGCAAAATCACTGCTGCTTTGAAGCTATGAATAGAACACTATTTTTTTTTTCTGATTAAACCCAATTCACCTATCATTGCAGTTGGACTTCTATTCCTGTAAACACATTTACTGTCAACATTAAAATACACGTTTTGTGGTAATTCTGGGGTCAAGAGAACACTGTGCCAAATACCACATGCTCATTTCAGCATAAGATTTATTTTTTGCTCATGAACAAAAAGGCAGCATGCTTGCACTAAATCACAACTCCAAGAGGGAATTAAAACAATCATTTCTGCCAACATTTTAGCAGATAACAGGTGGCTGAGTATGTAAGTCTAAACAGTTCCTAATAAAACCTCTGTTTGGTTATTTGTGTAATTACAACACCGGTGTAGTTTAGGAAATGTAAAACATTTGGGGATGTCCTCTAGCAGGTAACTCCTGTAGGCAGAATGCTCCCGAGTTCACATGCAGGATTGCCCAGAGAAGTGTGGATGCCCCACGTCTGGAGGTGCCCAAGGCCACGGATGGGCCCTGTGCACCCTGCTGGGGGGCACCCAGCCCAGCGCAGGGCTTGGATGATCTCTTAGGTCCTTTCCAACTTGAGCTGTTCTATGATTCTTCATACTCATAACCCAAGGTTAAAGAAGAACTAAGGCTGCTTTGGGTGCTGTGATGCTGAGCAGCCACATCTCTTCTCCAACCAGGCTGGGCTCCTTTTGGCCTGAGGACAGAGGTGAAACAAGAGGTGCCTCTTCCCTGCACAGCTGCACTTCGTTCTGGTTATGATTTCATCAGTATTTGTAGAAATCTAGACATTTCCAGAAATATCCTACTGTGTCATCTCTTTATTCCTCTTCAACCTTCTCAAATTGGTTGCTCAAACTAGCAAAACATGATGTCACAGCTAAGACAGCTTTCATCAGGTGCGAGTTTGCCCTTCTGTTTTGTTAGGTGAGCTAAGCTGGACGGTGTTTGACGGGCACCAGCTCAGTTACCGTCCTGTAAAGGGCAGCGTGCAGTGTGGGAACTTGCAGAGAACATGATGTAGCTGCAAGGAGAATGCAGACAGATGTGGGAGACGCTGCTCTGTTTGTAAACAGACAGCTGAGCAGTCTAGTGGAAAATAGCAATGTCACGGCCTCCGTCCAAGGAAGCAAAACAGCAGAGCAGCAGCACCCGGCTCTCTGCCTTTGGCTGTGCCAGGCTGGATTTGCCAAGCTGTGAGCTACACAATCACTAGAGGTACCAATAATGGATTTTGTTTCACCACTGCCATCGGAAAGAGGTCAACTCAGTCTGCTTTCTCCCTGTAATCTCCCCTGATGTTATGTCTGTTCCGTAATTCCCTTTTTTTAAACTCCTCTAACATTCATTCCTATTCTCTTCTTTGCTCCTCTATCCTCTTATTCTCATTTACTTTTCTCCTGCCAGCCAACCTCTTTGGTTCCCCACATTTCTATGCCTTAAAACAGTCTTTAGCACGCTGTTGTCATTTGCACAGACATTTGTCCAACCAGTTGAGCTTTCTACACCACTCCTCACTCACTGAGCCATATTTCCTAGCTGCAAGCAGGCCACAGCCTACTGGAAACATAAGAAAATAGATATACACACATACATACACATACATATATACCTACCCACACACATATACACACATGTATCCATATATATGTGTATATATCTACATATCTATGTATAAACTTGCCTTCCTTGGGGCTGAATTAACTTATTAGCCACAATAACACAATTGCTTGCATCTGTCTAGCCATGACTTTTGCTCTGCTGACAAACAGTCCCACTGTGCACAGCTCCACTTTTGCGTGGGGCAAACTTTCAGTACCACGTGGGTCTGCCCTCTTTCTTGCAGCATTGAAAGAAATGAACATTTATTATATTACATGTAACAGTTTGATTCTGTTTTGTTCTAAGTGATGGAGGTGAGCTTTAGGAGTGAACTATTTTCAGACTTTGCAAGCGGAAATCACTTTGGCACATCTGACCTTCTGCCCACCTGGATTTTTGGCGCAACTTTAACCAAGCTGGTGTATTTGCCAACACACAGCAGCCAGGCATCCCTGTGTACCTCTTCCATGTGCCTAAAGGTGACTGGGAATGGTGTTGCAGCACTTCCAGGAGGTGTTCCCCCGGACCCAGCCCCTCTGCCAACAACTCATCCCCTCTTCCTTGCGGCGACTCATTGCCATCCACAGGAAAAACCACCTCAGAGCAGCTCTGAATCACCATTCAGCACCTCCTGCTGCCCCCGCTTCCAGCCTGCAACACAAACATGGCTGCACACCAAAGGGGAGGTGGGAAGGTGAAGTTTTCTGTAAGCAAGGAGCCTGGCAAGGAGGACATGCTTGAGCACTACTTGCCCTGGCGTGCCCGTGCGTGCTGCAATGCTGGCGCTGCATGGGAAGCCGCTGCCTTGAAACCTCCAATGCTAAGGATGCGTGACCCCAAATTACTCCTTTAGGGAGAAAAATACCACCATGTTGCTTTTTTGGGCTAGAAACCAGCCGTGAAAGGGGGACTCTGATGAGCGCCTACAGGGGTTGTATGGGAGCCATAGGCACCACGTGCTATGCTCTTCTCTCAAGTTCAGCCCTTGCCGCTAAGAAGACAAAGCCTTTGGGGAATTTGGAGGGTATTTTTGTGTTTACTTAGCTTGTGGGAGTTTAATGTTTAATCATTGCGGGGGTGTTGGTTAGTCATATAATCGTTAGCCATCATTATTTTCTGCCTTTCTTTCCTTTTGTCCTTTGTTCTTCCTTATCTCAGCTCTTTCATTTTGTGGAATAAATTGGCTCCCTATCACAGCCTTGATTTCTCAGTAAGCGGGCAGTTCTACAGTGCTGAGGCTCTCAATTCCAGCAGCTCGGGGGCGGCTGGTGCCCGGCTTTCCCCTGGGCAGGAGCTGGCACTCTGGGGTTCCCCAGAAGCTACCAGCACCACACTTAGTTTCTTTAAACAAAACCTTAACTAACCTCTATTAAAATGAGAGATGTGCATCTTCCCTGCCATCAAATATTTATCTTTTTTTCCCAGCATCATCCTGTCTTGCTCCCTTCTAACCTTAATTCATCCCAGCGTACAGTTGTTCCTCACGCATTATTTAACATCTGAGGATGTATTTTCATTGTACTGAGGTCGTGCACATGGCCCATGCCGTTACAGTTGCTTTCAGACGTTTCTAAGAGTGCAATGAGCCTACCAAATAATTCAAAGAATTAAATCACTCCTGTTATCTTCTCCCTGGGACAGAGTAGGTCTGACAGAACCAGCCACATTTTCATTATTAATATCAGAATTGCAAGCAGTCCGAAAGAAAAAAGGACTGAAGAATTTCATAGCCCAACAACCTACAGAATAACAATAATAAAATCCAGAGTGCCCAATGTACCTTTTGGAAATGCTGCCATTCCAGATAGCAGGGGGAACAAAAATCCAGCCAAATTACCATGGAAATATACACTCTGCCTCCAAAACGCAAAGCCACCTGGCTGACTCAGAGAACTTCTCACTGGAGATGAGCATGGTATGGAGATGAGCCCGACGGCAAACAGCTGTCAACATTTGTCACCTCTGCGATGACAGACTGCATGGAAAGCAGATGCCAGCACCACCATCAGCTTGGTGAGCTGGAGATGACCCAGCAATCCTTTTCTTACACAACCCATCAAAGCTACTCCTACAACCAGTGGAGCTGGTTTTAGCAAGAGTGGAAGATCTGTGGAGGAAAAAGAAATGATCAGAAGTCAGACAATCTAGAGCAGCATCTGGAATGGTGCTGTGTGTGTTTTCAGTTAAATGACTCTCAATGCAATGTTCAAATACCCAGGGGTGTATTTGTTGATGGGACCGAGGCTTAGGAAAATGGCATTGGAAAGAAATCATCTCTTTGAGCGTCCTGTGGTGCCCAGCAAGACAGGCCCTATCTGCCTCATGCTTCAAAGAGGGCACTGCTGTGCCTACCAGGAACAGGGCAGCCATCTCAGTGACAAACCCATCCCCACCTCCCATGATCTGGATCCCAGCCTGAACCTGGGTAGCAGTTACATGGTCAGGGCTCCTCTGCTCAGAAACAAAGGCGAGACATTACAAAAGGATTTTATCTGAAGATGTAAAACAGCACCTAGGGAACAACTCAGGAAGGAGGCATCAAGAGCTAAAATGCTGGAATTTGGGAAAGTCTCCAAAACCTCAGAATTTCATATATACTTGATATGGTAAATGTAGCAGTGAATTTAAATCTCATTGTCTGTTGCTGCTAAAAACAAGAATGTAACTGAAGGTTTTGGGCAATTCCAACATCTATCATCAGTACTCAGGCATAGGCCTGATTTCTCTAGGACTTTGAAGTAATTTAATACCATGGATTTTATAAAGTATACTTATCCTTTAATAAATCCATAATAACTGCTTTTTTCATTGCTTATTATGAACTTCCAAGTTACACTGTCAGCTGTTAAGCAGAGTCTCCCACTCTTTAGTGCTCGTGCATTTTTTAACGGCCGCCAATATCAGCTGTTCTCCTGTCCTGCAAATTCTTCCTCTCACAGAATCATTAAGGTTGGAAAAGTCCTCTAGGATCACCAAGCCCACCATGCCCACTGCCCACGTCCCTCAGTGCCACATCCTCACAGCTCTGGAACACCTCCAGGGACAGTGACCCAACCACCTCCCTGGGCAGCCTGTGCCAATACCTCACCGCTCTTTCTGAGAAGAGATTTTTCCTAACATCCAACCTGTCTATGCAGAAAGTAAGAAAGCTTCCAGCAAGAAAGTGTCACAGAGATGAGGCTCTTATGGGCTCCACAGAACCACAGACTGGTTGAGGTGGGCAGGGACCAGAGGGACTTCCCCACTCCAGCTCCACTCAGAGCAAGGTGTCCAGGGCCATATTCAGGTGGGTTTGGAGATTTCCAAGGAGAAGAACCCACAGCTTCTCTGGTACTTGTGCCAAGAGCCCTTACATTATAGGATCTGCAGAGAAACCACACTAAGGTATTAGGTACCAGCAATTGGACCGCAGCTGCCTTGTTCTGCTGCTTCCCACAGACAGATGGTAACACTGATGTGGTGCCATCATCGAGGGATTCCCCAGCATGAGAAACAGCAGCCACAGCTGAGCAAGAGGGGTGTGCTAAGGGTAGGGCATCGCAAATGCCTTCAGGGTCTTGCTGTAACAAACTGAAAGCTTTCAAACTTCCACCCAGCAGGCTGTGACTGTCACTATCTCTGGGCACAGGAACAAAGGGAGGCACTGAACAGTTCTGAGTTGAGTAAGTGATGGCAACAGCAACGCAAGCTGAGAGCCCTCCTGGCGGTTTGCATAGATTTCAGTGCGGAATACGCCCTTTTCTGAAGATTAAGCTTTCATCTTTTAATCTTTGAGAAAAAAAGGGATAGTCTGCAACCGAATAAAACACTTCAAACTTTTCATTGTAGACACTTACTTTAAAGAAAATTCACTTTTTTAGCAAAATGACCCTGAACTAAAATAGAAGAAGAGCTTTTTTGTTTTCAATAATAAGAATTAAAAAAAGAAGGAAGAAAATTCGAACAGCATAGTCTCATAGAAAACTGAAGTATCATCACATCAATTTTAGTACAATGCTATGGACATACAAAGGAGTGAAATAATAGCAAAATAAGCATATGATATCATTCCAGTGCTAATGAACCCAAAGTCCTTTGAATGTGACTTTCAGGAAATGGAGTTCTCCTCTCAGAAGGTTGAGAACTCACTTCATTGCTGTGTGCCAGTTCCCATACAGTGGTTATAGCAGCACCAAGTTCCAGCACTATCCAGTGACTGGATGAATGAATCCAAACTCTATGTGAGATTTAATTTCCAAGCTCTGTCTATGTAATTTTCTCAGAAGAGGTGAAATTTTAGTTCTCACATAGAGGCTTTAAAACACATATTATCTATGCTTTGAAGGAGCTTCCGAATTAAAGCCTGTGCTTATATGTGCAGGGATTTGAATGCTTTCTGCTCCTTCTTTGGCTTCAGGAGGGAAGAGCTTTGTCTGCACTCCCCTCAAGGCGCTAATCACACACAGTCTTGCTGCAAGGCAAGGATTATGGCAAATCCTGTGCTTCACAGCTTAGCTAATTGCCGGCAGCAATCAAGAGGGTATTTTCCTTTCACCATCTGTTAGCTAGCAGTTAGACTGGGGATCTCAGTTGTTATGTTTTCCAACTTCAGAAACTGCCATGACTGGAGATGAGCAGCAGCGTGCTCTGAGGTGGAGAAGCACCTTGTTTGTTGGATGGTCTTGCTCACATGTTTGAAGTCACAGCTGTGAGTAAACCTCAAATCCAAAGGCTGGATTTTGCCCAGGTCATACTGACAAGAACCACAGAGAACTCTACAAGACTCTCTACATTATGGCAAATAATGTAATTACCGAATCAATCCCATGCCATTGCAGAAAACTCAGAATTCCTTCTTTATAGTAACATTTAACAACTGGAAAGCTTCCCTTGGTTGCCAATATGCAGATGGTTGGGTGGAAGGTGAAGGTGTCAGCGGCGTGACAGCTTCCTGGTCATAACCTCTAAAAAGAGAAGTCCCATTGATTCCAGTAACACCCCTCTTAAAATAGTGCACAGGAGACCCACTGCCTGCGGATGGAATTTGCAATATTGAATCCACAGAAAAGGAATATAGTGAGAGCATTTTGCTGGACTCTTAGCAATTCGCTGGCCAGGCTTTTTCCTGTTTTCCACTGTAACATAACTGTTAGTTTTAACAAAAACGTTTTGTCTAAAGCAGAATAATTTCTTCATAGCAATGAAGTGAGGTTCTGTTCATAGCTCTTTATTTCCGTGCGTATATAAAGTTGCTGAACTTCCTCTGCTGGATATAATTATCCATCATGAAAATACAATTAGAAAAGTTAAGAACTGTGATATTTTGGAATCACTGGATATTTCTGCTTCTTCACCAAAACACAATGTCCACTTCTACATAGAGGATATACATGTGTTATTTATGCTTGTATATATGCATCTATATCTTGTATATATGCCTTGTTATATATGTATATATGCCTATTATTCTTTCTGATTTTACTGTTATAGATCCATTTTCTACTGGGAGTTTCCTGCCTTATGAAATAAATACTTAAAAGAATAGCACTGTGCATTATAATTGAGTATATGAATGACAATATAGTAAAATTATTATATGGGGAACTTGTGTAAATTAAATTTAAGTAGAAATACAAAATTAATTAAATAAAATAGATCCTTAATTTTTTAAACGCAAGTACTATAAAGAACAGTGGGCCCCCTAAACATTACTTTACTGTTCTGAGAGCAGGTTGTTTTTTATTTAACTTAAGAATTTATAAAGCTCTTCAATGGCAATGACATGGGTTGGAGCTCACTTGGGCGAACATGGGGTTTTAATGGCTCTGCCTGGTACCAGCAGGAAGGAACATGCATGAGGATTCTCTCATTCTCTCTGCTTCTGATCTCATTTATAAGTCATGCTCAACCTGACTTGAACTGAATGGCGCAGCACTGCAGGATCAGAATGAGATGTTCCAGCAAACCTTCAGTGAAAGCTGTAATTCCTTTTGTCTTGTAAAAACTGCCCTGAAGTAAAAGTGGAAAGGAGTATTTAGCTCAGCTTTACTATTTTGATGACTGTGAGAACACACATGCCTGAACTGAATGAGATTTCTTCATCCAAGTGCAATATTTGAATCTATTTGCTATGCACTAGAGAACAGCTCTGGGTTTAAGGCTCTTCAAAGTGAGCCTTTGCCAAAGAGCAGAGGTGACAGAGATAACATGCCTCCTGAACGAAGACTAAAAGCCCACCAGTCAGGTGTAGTCACATAATAATGGTGGGCTGCCATAAGGTAATGTAATTATTTAAAAGAAAACAAACAAACAAACAAACAAACAAGCAGAAGCCCTTTACCTGCTGTTTCCTGGTAAATCTCCTTCCAAGAGAAAGGATGAAGACGGGGGTTCCAGAAAATAATACTCCACTCAGAAAAACAGGAACAGAGCTTGGCAAAGCTACATTTGGAATAAAGGAACAAGTGAAAATGGTGAGAGTAGGAAACAACAGGACATTTAGTTCTTTTTCTATCATTCCTTGTTCTTAGGCGCATAATTCCGTATGTCACCAGACAAACATAATTTATTACGCACTGTATTTTGAGTAACTGGAATTCCAACAGGAATTTATGTCCGAAACGTCTTACATTACAATGGTGAGAATCACAAGCAACTTCTGAGTAAGAGATTACTTCAAAAGGGTCACTTTTTTTTTTTTTTTTTTTTCCCCACAGGCCTTCCCAGTGTTATAAGAATACCTGCCAGATTTGAAAAGTATGAATAGAGACAACTGAAGAGGGAATAAGAGCCTGCTTTACAATTCTGCTGGACTATACCGGGCTCTGAGCCAACTTCTAAATGGAAGTCAACGGCATTGCATAGGTGGTAAGCCAGTGCCGACTTCATTCTTGAAAACTTCAAGAAATTGCAGGGTAGGTAAAAATAGATTCTGTCTTCTGTGATCTTTGCACATGTACTTTGTGTTGCAGGAGAATGGGAAAATATCTGAGGGGAATATCTGAGGGACCTAATCTCTCCATATCTGAAGTTTACCTCTTTGTCACTACAACTTCTCTCAGTTGTTATGTTGGCACACTTAATAGAAAAGATTAAGAATATTGAATTGCCTGTGTTGGTAAGTGCAGCAGAGCTTTAAGTTGCCTATGTAGCAGCAATGTCCCATACGATATCATAACACTGAAGCCATCAGCAACCTTCTACCAAAAGGAGGTTTTCCCTATAAGAGAGGAATTCGAGGTGACTACATCCAGGTTTTAACACACATGAGATAGACACTCTGGATATAGAGGGATGGAACTGGCAACTGTCTTTTCCTCTCACACTGAATGAGCTCTTCATCTCTTGCTTCTCCACAGGCGTATTCCAAAAGTTCTGTGAGCTGTGTCACTAACAGAGGGCACGTGGCTATTTCTAAAAGTTTGTATCTCAACTTATGGGAAGATATTTCTTTATTTACACAATTTTCTCCTCACCTTACTACTTTCTCCTCACCTTCTGCATGTATCTATGAAATGGTTTTGACTGCTCAGGTTTTGGTTATAGAAATAGCATTTCATATTGGCAAAGGGCTCTTCCATGCCCAGTGTAATGTCAGGCCACAACCTGGAGTCCTGTGGGGATCTGCCACACTTGCGATCATTCTGTCAGCACTAGAAATGACAAATCAGGACCAAAGCAGGGAAAGGACTGCACTACTGTCAATTATCTTAAAAATACTGGTATGTGAAAATCATCAAAAAATGTTTGAATGATTGTGAATGGAGTACAGATTTAAAAGCTTTTGGCTTGTGCAGCTGCAGACTATGTGACCTATCAAGGATTTGATAGGAAGAAGTTGCCAAGGGAATTGTAAAGCATTGTTTGTCGCTGACTTCAGCTTTTATTGTTGTACTCTGATTACAGCTTTTCTTTGACTCTAAAAAGTACAGTTGTTAAATGCCAGCTTGAAACAAAGATGCATTTACATGCAAGAACTGAGTTCAAATGAATTCTGTTTTTGGAGATAGCACTGCTTTGAACTAGGAACAAAAAAAAAAAAAAAATTCTCTTATTACTATTTTGGAAAGCAACCAAAAATTTTAGAACAAGTTTAGTATGCGCTTAAAACAGAAGCATTCCCATTCTAATTGGTTAAATATCGCTACTGGAAATTGTTATGTGCCACTCAGACCATTGTGCCTCACGGCTTCAAAAGGTTTTGAGGCAGCACCTGAACCAAGAGGAGAAGTGCAGCAGAGGAATCTTCACGCGCCCAAACAATGAATTCTTTCCAAGGCAGACTGCAGCCAGTAGCACAGCTCTCTGTGAGACAGGTTGTGCCATCACCACTGCATTCCATACCACAGTGACTTATACACTGCCTGCCTCAGTTCCCCAGGGACAAAATGGCTGCAGCATCACTGCTCACGTTTCATAACCACTGCTGAAAACTCTGTCACGTGGCAGCAATCATAGAATCGTTGGAGTTGGAAGGGACTTTTAAAGGTCACCGGGTCCAACTCCCCTGCAATGAAAGTGGGCAGTGTGGGGCTCTGCTCAAATGGTGCTGCTGGCACGAGGCACAAGCAGCATGTCACATTCTATGTTGTCATAATTATTGTGCATATTTATTGTGCATAATTATTGTGCATATCCTTCCTCTTTCTGACTGTACTGTTGTTTTTTTTTTCTGAGTAGGAGACCACCGTGTTTATCTAATCACACGCCCGGCACCCCGCCTGCCTGCGGCCCACCTCCCCCTTAGGCGGGGACTACAACTCCCGCCGAGCGCTGCCGCGCACTACATATCCCAGGATGCTCCGCGGCGCCGCCGCGCCTATGGAGGCTGATCTGCGGTGCATGCGCACAGCAGGGCGGGGACCTCGGCGGTATCGCCGCGCAGTGCGGCGGGGGGGCGGGCGGCTGAGTTTCCTGAGCGGGGCGGGAAACGGAGGGGAAGGGAAGAAGCGAGTTCGAGCTGCCGCCGTCGTGACGGGCCGGGAGCGCGGCAGGAGGAGGCGAACGGGACCCGCGCGCGGCCCGGCTCCTCACGGAGCTCCCGGACTGCGCCGGCCTCCAGTAAGTGCTTGGAGCCGGGCGGAGGGCCGAGGTGGGGCCGCCCGAGGCCCGAGGGCGCGGCGGCAGCGGCGGCGGCGTTCTTCCTGCCGTGCGGGGCAGCCGCTGCCCTCCGTCTTTGCGCAGCGCTTCGTCTGCTCGCCTCGGGCTTCTCCCTTCTCCTTCTTTTATGATTATTATTTTTTTCGAATGTCATTTTTGTTTTTAACTTCCTGACGAAATCTTGGCTTTGGTGTGGGGGTCTGCGGGCGCTTCACCTCGAGGGGCTGTACAAAAGATACAAAAGGCGATGGCACCATCGCTGCGCTGAGCGTTTAGTGCTCAGTCACATCCCAAGCGCTAAGAAGATGATCTCATGACCCGCGTTTTATTTGATTTTTTGATTATTATTATTTTTTTTTTTTACCTCTCCCCTCTGCCTTCTCAAGTGTTACCAGGGCACAGCCTGCAGTGCTGGGCGTGGGCCGCTGTGAGGTGCGGAGCTGTGGTGGCTGTGGCAGCCCTCAGCCTGAGCGCTGCTGTGGCTGCACACGGGCTGTTGGAGGGAGCTGCAGGTTAGCAGCGTGCTGCTCAGCCACTTGGGCTGCTTGTTCCTCAAAGCAAAGGGTCTCTGAGTGGATAACTTGCCTATAAATTTGTGTTAAACTCTGTCACGTTCGCACTCTGTAGCACAGATGCCACTTTAAATGTGCGTTTGGCGTCTTATGAACTTAAGACTTAAATTCTGCAGATGCCTTGGGAGTAATTAACGCATAACCTGCACAAAAGGTGTTGTATTACTGCATAAAATATTTGCCAAGTGACTTCAAGAGAGCAGCGTTTTGTCTCTGGGGAGCAGGCTGTTATTTTGAGGCCTGTTTTTGAAAAGTCTTCTGTCTTAACTCTAGTGGTTTGTTGAGGGAGATTAAAAACGCTCTGACAGAATACTTTATATTCAAGTGGGGAAAAGTTCAGTTATACAACTTATTAGGCTGATCGTTAGGTAGAAAATGCTCTCATTTGACTGAGTAAAGCTGAGAATGAGACTGACATTTTTTTCTTCAGGTTGTTAAGACCTAGATTGCTTCGTGCTTCATCTTGCAAAGGCATTGTGCTTTTACAGAGGTTACCAGCCATTTATGTATATATGCAGAGATACATGTGGAATCCAGACTGCTGGATGCCATAAGCTTTTTGTTGCCTTCTGACACATTGCTTTACTTCACCAAGAAGGGGCCATTGTATCTGCAAAGGTGCATGTCCTGTTCTCTTCCCCTTCACCCAATCCTATATGTGATACTGGAAAACAGAACCGTATTTGATCACAGTTTGCCTCTATGAGGTGTTAGAATAGCTTTGCATTGTTGAATCCAGAAGGGTTTTTTGTCTTTTTTATTTTTTTCTCTTTATCCACTTCCTTTTTCTACACTTGACTGTGTTCATTATGATACAGCACAAACCCATCTTTACCATGATAGAGCTGTGGGGGATGTCTCTGGCTGGATGCTGTGCAACAAGGTACTCCTTCTGTTTGTCGTAACAGAAGACTGAATTTTTAAGGATTTTTTTTATTCTTTTGGTGTAAAAATAGTTATGAAATATAATAAAGGCTTGTGTCAGTTTATTTCACAACTGAGTTACGGTGAATCTTTCAGGTACACGCAGGAGTATGATCACCTATGGAAAGAATTCTTCCTCTGAGCTTAGTCATTGCTTCTTAGGATGTACCATGCTGGATACATTGAGAGGAAATCACTTCATTCCAGAAAGCGTTAACAGTGGGTTTGGAGCAGTGGATTTGCCTTTTAGGTTCCTGCAGTTTTGTCTCTACTTCTGGTTATTATTTTTACATGTTGATCAATTCACACAAGTAACAATGTGCATGACACTGTCAGGTTCCTAAAGCAGAGAAGCGTGGAAGTTCTGCTTTCCTGTTTGTCACATCCTTAAGCATTAGGGAGTGGGCTGGAGTCTCACTCAGCCTTGTCAGTGTTTGAAGGAGAGCCTTGTAATTCAGGGGTAAATAAGCCATGATGCTGCGGAAAGTATTAATTCAAGAGATTATACTGGGTTTTGTGCATTCTAACAGTTAATACTTGGCATGATATCACTGAGTACTGGGCTGCCAGAGACAGGTTTGCATAAAAAAAAGTAAGACTTGTTATGAATCTGGTGTCTGCAGTCACTCAGCGCTGCTATTTTGTTACTGTAGGAAAAATCAGTTCTGAGTTAGTAAAATATACAGATGAAATCTGTTTTCTTAAGCTGTTTCTGTGTTACATAACTGCAGCTGGCATAAGCTTCCATTGTGTGCATTTCAAAGATGGAAATCAAGAGGAAGATGTGTGGTAGGTGACTAACAGGGTATATTGCAGCGTTTAAGTGTTTTGGAAGAAGAGATGCTTACATACAAACTTGAGAGAAGACAAAAGAAGTGGTGTGTACGGGAAATAGAAGCACCTTAATGTGTTTTTTTTTTTTTCCTTTCTGTCACTTCTCCCCTGTAGTTGTCCTTTCTTAGGAGCAGTGACTGATAGAATGATAGAGAGATGTGCACAGTGGGGTGCAGAGATGTGTACATGCAGGGGAAAAAACCTGAATATGAGAAAAGGCCTTGATTTTTCCAAAGAGCTGTGACTTATTTCAAAAGACAAGTAAGTCCTATCAGCAGGAATAATAAAGGCTGACTGTATGTCAGAGGGTTAATGCAGAAGAGAGGAAGTGCAAAAGTCCGTTTTTATTGACTGTAACAGATTAGAAAAAAGCTTTAGGACGTTACTAAAATGTGACCTGATCTGTGCCTGCAATACAGCCTTCAGTGCAGGATTGGACAGAGTCCAAAATGCCAGGCCTGCAAAATTCTTAATCTATTTTAGTAGATTTAGAATTCCATCAGTGTCTTTATTACTAAATGGCCCTGGTTATTTGAGCTGACACCTATCACAGTAAATGGAGTCACTTCAAAATGCAGCAAGCCTGAAGCACTGGAAAGTGAGAGCATGTTAGAAGTGTGAAGTTCCCTAGCCTGTGGTGGTATGTGCTCCATTGTAGCCAGCTGTATGTCACTGCTAGTCTGAACAATGGCTTGTGATAGAAGAGAAAGCATCCTTCTTTGTGACAGTTGTT
The DNA here is from genome assembly GCF_905368555.1 of Meleagris gallopavo. Classification (NCBI taxonomy): domain Eukaryota; kingdom Metazoa; phylum Chordata; class Aves; order Galliformes; family Phasianidae; genus Meleagris; species Meleagris gallopavo. The sequence goes on from NC_139411.1 coordinate 30,612,936, forward strand.
TTCTCCTGATAGTCAGGAGCAATGGAAAGGCTTCTTTGAAAATGCTTGTGGGGTTTGGAGCCAAGTAAGCCTTTGTGCGGCTGTACGGCTGTGTGAAAGGGCAGTCATTTGTTTCAGTGCCAGAGTAGGTGAATTTAGGTAACTGGATTTAGCATAGAACATTTTTACCAAGTGGAGTAAGTATTTCAGAACAAGAGATAAAACTATCTGTTCTTCGGTTTCGTTGAGTCTAAATGCAGCAAGACGTGGCAAGACGTACTGCTCACAGTGCTTTATAGAACTGCATAAGAAACAGAAACATCAAAATCCCTATGAGTTTATTTGACATAAAAATAATGTACATTCTCTTTAAAAAAAAAAAAAAGCATACTGAAGAGGTTAGAGAAACAAGTACTGTTTCAGTTTGGGTTTTGAAGTTATATGTGTTAATGTACAAAACGACTGATATTAGAGATAAGGCTGAACTATGTAGAAAAAAGAGTTCTACTCTTATACTGCTCTCTGAGGCTAGGACTTTGTACATCTGTAAGTCATAGGTCATTGTCTGATATGCAGTAGTCTAATTTTGAAACACTTAGATATGTATTTGTGTATGGCTCAATTTTATAAATAACACCTTCCTGTTAGTGCTAGGTAAAGCAGCAGGGTTTTGTTGCTGCTAAGGAAGGAAGCTTGGTTCATTGTCTCAGCACTGAGCAGCGTTTTCTCCCTCCAGGGACTTGCAGAAGCATCTAGAATGTGTAGGTGTTTCTTTAATCTTGGAGAAGGAACTTATTAAGCTTTCTGGGGCAGAACTGTATGAGCCACTTACTTTTAACAGATGTTATCTGAGTGAGTAGGGAGTTGCAGGTCTGGTAGACGTTTGTGGCATTTAACAGTTTAAACAGTTTTCAGGTTTGAACATATGCCTTTGCCTTGAAAATCTGAATAGTTTCAGGTATTTTATGTAGAAGAAAGGTGGTTCAATGGTGAGTCTGCTGTGCTGGGACTTGGGAAACAGGTTGAGCTCTATGTGTTGCCAAAAGCTCTCTGTGTGGCCTGGGACAAACTGCTGCTCTGTCCCTCCACGTTCAGCTGGAGCTGCAGAGCTGAGTGATGAGCACCAGGTGTTACAAGGTACAGCAATCAAGCTTTGAGTTGCATGGTGCTTTGGGCTTCCTTATGTTGGAAGTTAGAGGGTAGGTGAGTTCCCTGCTGGCTGTGAAGTCGAGGAAAAAAAATCTGGCAGAAAACCTTTTGGGTCAGTTAAAGGTAGAAAGCAGGTTGTTAAAGGCTGGAGGAGCACCGCGTTGTTTTGTGTATTAAAAGCGAAAGTGTAAAAGCAGTGCTTAAAAACCTGAATGAGCCAAATCTTTCTATTGTGATCCAAGGAACGATAGCAAAACTGTATTCTGCTCTCAACTCTCCTTTTATGTGGAAAATGCCATTAATTCTAGGTAAGCATTACATCTGAGTGGTTTAGCTATCAGTTTTGTTTATTAGTTATTGCTGGCACGGTAAGATGTCCTAAATTCCTTTTGATTTTATTGGCTTTTCAGGTGAAAGAAGATGAGAACAGATCAGCTTTTCCACCACACCACTGAGCTAAAAGTATTTTGGTTGAAAATCCTTCTGCTCAAAGTTAAAGATGGAATTGTCCTTGCTGTAAACTAAAAGTGCAGACTAGACAGCAATTATCAAGCTGTGCAAACACGAGTTTTTATTGCTGAGAGCCTACGCCCCCAGGAGCAGTCTCTGCACTGACAGAGATGTGATAAATTCATCAGTTTAATATGCAGTTATTTTGATGTGTACGAGTGCTTTGGTCCCCATCACATTTACATCCCTTGTCCAATAAAATGTTTGAACTTGTTCAGACTAGAGATTTAATTAAGCGTTCTTCTGTTAAGTGCTAGAACAGTTACACGCCAGGTTTGGTGTAAGGGAGCAGTCCTCCCAGCACTGCACTTCAAAGGACGTTGTTCAATTATTGGTTAGTTCTTTAGGAAAGCTTATGATACCAGATGGGAACTTCGGCTCTACTAATAATTCATCTGGCGAATTAATTTCTTTAGCTTGAAGACTTTGTGTTGCAGAGTTAGGTAGCAATGCTTAAAGGATGTTTCTGCTTCAGTAATGTTCCTGCTTAGTCACAACTTCAGGCTTCTGTTGTATTTTTCCTCGTTAACCTTTTTATTTCCTCACTCTTTAAACGAATTTCACTGTGAGTACACTGGCTTCTTCATTTCTACTGTCTAGTTTGTGTTGTTGCTCTGATTTTTTTTTTCTTTTTTGGGGGTGCAGGGGAACAGTGGAGGAGCAGCACTGCTTTGTGAGAGGTCCATTTATTCCCTCCTTGGGGGAAGGCAGTAAGTTGAAAACCAGCCTGTTGTCTGTTCGTGGTAAGTTCAGGATTTCCAGGCATGTTGTTGCACATAGACAGGATTTATGATTCTACTGGAGTATTTCCGTCTTGCTGTGCGTAGGTCATGGGGCAATGCTGCAAAATGCCAGGAGCCCAATGGCTTCCTGGTGCTGTTAGGATTACTCTGTAGGTGGAGTGTGGTTATTCTTTGCACGCTTTGTAATTCATGCTGCGAGAAACACCAGTGCCAACGCAGGCCAGCAGCCACACCATGAGCTGGTATTTATGACATGGCACGTACACTGGGTGAGGGAGAGAGTCAGCAACCAGCTGTGGGCTATGCCTGGTGCAAGGCATATTCTGTAAGCTGGCAGCTTGCTTCTTTCTTATTGAGAGTGGGATTTTCTTTAATTTGGTAGGGGGAAAAAAATAGACGAAAAGGAAGACAGTGACCTGAAAACCTTGCCATTCGATGGTTAGAGATCTGGCATGTGTTCTCTAAAGGAGCATTGGCTCACTTATATGAGGCAGACAAAGCCTTGTTTCTCACTGAAGAGCTCTCACTGAATTTGTTCTTACTGTAGAGCTCCAAGATGACTCCTCACCACTGTGAATCCTCATGTGACACTAATGGAATGCAATAAGTAAGGTTGGTTCTGGAGGAGACCTTCAAAGTGCTGGGCATTCTGACCTACGCAAAGCCTTGCACAATGAATGAATATTTAGTTGTCAGTATAATAAATAATAGCTGACTGACTAAAGGAAACATCAGAGCATTTTCCTTAGGACTCTGTTGTATGTGAGTATTAAAGCACATTATTGCTGTAGCATTTAAGTTGTAGATAATGTGGAGTACAACTACGGGCATTTGTCTTACTAAGGTAAGGAAAGGAGGGGGGGGAATAGTTGGTTTATTGTGATTTAACAAGGCTTGAAAAACAATAGATCAGATGTGTTTTAAAGATGGTGATGACTGAGTAAGGCTTAAGTGCATGATAATATTGCTCTTTTTCAGAGGTGATTCATCAGTGCAAGTAAGGCTGCTTCTGTATTGTGGCTTGGCTGGAAGTTGGGTTAGATGCTTGCTAGCAGAGGGCTCTATTGTTAGACATGCCTGATAGTTTGATCAGGGATAGGAGAGGCTTCTGATGGTTTTATTTGTTTGATTATTTTTATTTGTTTTTGTGTTTCTTCATGTATTTAAGAATTCTCTTGCAGATAAGTACCAGCCTTGTGCAGCTGCTTTTTTCCTTATTTTTGACCATTTTGGAGAAGGAATCCAAATGTAGTGATCAACATTTCCTGGAGACTTCCAGTTCTCATCTGCAGATCGCTGCTAATGGCTTCTTCAGCTTCTAGCAAATCAGTCATGTCATCAGTTTAACAGAAGGACTCAGTTTGCTGCCCTGTCTGGGACAGAAATGGAACAGAAACAGTGATGGATCTTTGGGAAATAAGGAAGCTTAGCATGTCATTTCAGAACAGTCAGTCCTAAATTATCATCAAAATAGTGCCCCAGTCATCTCTCTCTCTAGCTGCCAGGGTTTTGGTTTTATTTTACTTCATTTTTCTTGCACGTCTTGGGTACTTTTAAGAAAACTGTAAGGGGTCTGTGAGAGATGGGAGAGAAGTTGTCGCTGGGCTTAAGTTATCAACCCAGCGTTCTGCTTCCCTGCTGGAAAACATTTCAAGGGATGGACAATCAAAAGTTTAAACAACTGTACTGGAAGATTACATGGTTTTCCGAAGCTCTTGAGAGCTGGTTGTCTCAAGGTTTTCTCCCTCTTCCTCTTTATTGTCCTGTATGCATGTAAGAAGGAAAGCTCTCATTGCTGTGGTTTGCAGGGTATAAGTGGGACAATCTGAACTCATCCTTTACCCACGGGAGTCAATAAATGGAGTAAATGGTCAGTAAAAATGATGACCAGCTCGTGAGCTGCTGATTTACAGCAGGAAGCTGGTAGTAATTGCTGAGGCAGAAGCAAAGAGCTGGCAATGATTGAGCTGCCACTGGAACTGGAGGAAAGACAGGCAATTGCTGGAACTTTTCCCCTTCCCCTTCTGTTTATGCCTGCTTTGTGTAAATTAAGCACCGACTGTCAAAGGAAAGTTGAAATAATCGAAATACTACCTTGCATGCTGCTTTCTTCGTCTTATAAAGGCTTTGGACTTGAAAAGGTGGAGGAAGCCTTCAAACTGTAAAGGAGTTGAGCTCAGCAGGTGCTGGTGTGAAACTAAAAATAGCAAATAGTGTAGGAGAGTTTGAAAAGGCTGTTCCCAGCTGGTGGGGCAAGATGCTGGTGTGCCTTTCGGGGTTCTGGTCATATAACCCAGCTGCAGGCTGGGACAGAGTGCTCAGTAACTTTTAGTTGGAGGTGCCCAGGAGGCTTGAAAGCCTTCACCTGTGATATAAATATTAAGGAATGTTGGTACACAGAGGAAAAGAGTGGTGAGAGAGGAAATCCGAGAGAAGTTGGGCTGAGGTATGTACCTTCTTAAATTAGTACTCTGCTGCTGAAAAAAGGGATGTAAGGCTACAAAAATAAGCGAGACGTCCTGTTTGGATTATAGCACAGCCCTCGCTGTGAGGCTGAAAGAGCTGCTCCACTGAAATAACGTCACTAACAGTAAATGGTATCTGTTACATAATGTTGTATTATGTAGAGCAGTTTTAAGCTGGAGTTCTAAAGAACTATTAGGTTGGTTCTTCCAACCTGAGGCATTGGTATTAGTGATATTAGGAATGCAGTATTCTCCCTTCGTTGCTTTGCTGTCTGTCTGGAGCTGCCAGGCAGGGTGCTGCACTGAGGTTTTGTCATGTGTTGAGCTGCTTTATAACTGGAAGAAAGGCCTAAATTGATTGTTACGCGCATTATCAAATTATGGTTTGTTAATGAAAGCTGAATGGAATTGGTATTAATTGAGGGTGGATTCTTGCCAAGATATAACAGGATGGAAGCAGAGTTCTGCAGCTGGAGGATGACTGTGTGATTTTATGTTGGATTTCAATCTTATAACGAAGCTTAAGGCTTTCTAGCATCTGGTAGGTTTCAGAAATCCTATGAAGTGTAGCTTCAGCCTACTGCAGCAGGAAACCAGCCACTGACACATGCTTCTTATCAGCTTCTCTGAGAGCTTCAGCACTTGGTATTAAGCTGGACTTGGACAAAAACTACGTGTTTGTTGGGACAGCCTGGCACAATTTGGGAGAGCAGTGGTAAATAACAAGTTTTACATTTATTTAAATTAAAACTGTGATGCCAAGTTCTGCCAGTTTAGAAAACAGCAGCCCTAAAGCTTGCCCCTAGCTACTGCTGTTTGTATAGGGTTCATAGTGAGAAGGTGTGCCTCCAGTGTAAAGTGATCCCAAGAGCTGGTGGGGTTACGGTTAGGACAGAGTCTTGAGAGTGCCCAAGTGTCTGCTTTCACACTTGGTTACAAGCAGAGCTGTGTTACAGAGCTTGTCTGAGTTCTGTGGTGCTTGCGTTGCAAGGGCACCGTAAGAAAATTTAATCACCTTAGGAAATCTTGATCCTTTACTAGAGATCAAACCTGTGTCTCCGAAGTTTAAAACCACCATTGCACACCTTGTAGGTGGGCACCCCTTTGCCTCTTAAAGGGGAAAAGAACCAATCGGTCAGGTACTCAGAGCAGGCTTATACCCAAGTAACAGCCTTGCCACAGTGTAAAGAACACCTTGCATCTCCAGCAAGTGTGCAGACTTCATTGTATGCAAAAATGTATATGTCTTTAGAATTAAACAATTTAAAAAGAAATAAAAACAACTGGATTTTTTAAGTAGCCTCTCACTCTGATACTACAGTCTCTTCAGCTTTTTTTTTTTTTTTTTTGCAACCACTACTGAATGGAATTGGGAAGCTCTGGTCCCCAGTGGCAGCATTTCAGACTTGAATTGGCACCAGGAGGTGAATGTGGTGCTGGTGCAAAAAAGGTTTGTTACCTCACAGATGGAATAAATTGCCTTAAAACTGGTTAATTGAACAACTTTTTGTACGGTGTCAGGGTCGTGACAGCAAGAAGTTCTTTCTCAGTGGTTGGTGCAAAATTTGAATGGTACTCAAATATAAAAGGACAGTTGTAAATGCAAGCTTATGTCTGTGTATTTGTGTATCTGATACCCAGAAATAAGTACATGTTATGTCTACATCTGATTGCCAAACATGAGCACTTCAAAATGTACTTCCCAGTGTCTTGTGTTGTACTGTGGTGTATGAGGCAGACAGTTATCAGGTGTCTGCCTCCTTTTGTGCATATATATTTATTTAAATCAAGAAACTAAGCATGGAAATGGAGTGCAATTTTAATAAATATTAAACTTTGAAATTACACAGTGGAAGCTGAAAGTTCTTAGGAAAAGTCTCAAGTGCCTTTTATGCAGCAACTTAATATTTTTGAGGTGTGTTGTGTTGGTTTGGTTTGTTTGTTTTTAGCAAAATGCAAAGAAGAATTTGCATTTTTGTTTTGGTCCTGACCTAGCAAAGGTTGGCATCAGCCTGATTTTATTCTTTAAGTCAGATTTTGGTGTTTTTGGGGGTTTTTGTTTGTTTTTTAATGTAGAAGTTTGCTTCTAGTCTTGCAGGGCTGGCTTGCAAGGTAAAACAACTGTCCTTTAAGAGAAGGTAAAACCAAGAAAAGTGGAGCCTTAAAAGCTGAAGCAGGCAGAATGGGAATGGGTGGTCAGTAGTGCAGATTCTTTGGCAGCAAACAAAACCCCCCGAAAATGACAACCTGTGATGACCTTCCTGGTACCATGTGTATATTGAGACTTTTGCTTAGAGCTGGGAAATGTGTTCACGTTTTTGCTGCACACGTCGCTTTTACTGCTTGATGTACGAGGATGAGGAGCTGTCTGTTTGTACCATGAAATCCTTTTTTTAGGAATAAAGAGAAAATGTGATCAGTATTTCCAAAATCCACCTTGTTGGCCTTGCTTGAGCAAAATATATATTTAAAAAAAAAAAAAAAAGCATGTTGGATGGTGGTGCTGCTGACAAAGATCCTTGGTCACAGAGGGCAATGTCTATGACAAAAATATAAACCTAACATTACAGAATCACAAAATGGCCAACACAGTGGGTTGGAAGGGACCTCAAGGCTCATGAAGCTCCAACCCCCTGCCACATGCAGGGCCACCAACCTCCACATTTAATACCAGCCCAGGCTGCCCAGGGCCTCATCCAACCTGGCCTTGAACACCTCCAGGGATGGAGCATCCACAGCCCCTCTGGGCAGCTGTTCCAGCACCTCACCACTCTCTCTGTAAAGAACTTAACATTATCTCAATTTTTGCCCAACTGGTGATTATTCTTTATTGATGTAAAAACAAGCACTTCTACTTACTGCTTAGACATCCTGAGTATGTGCTTCAAGGAGGTAAGGACGAGCCATCTGGGAATTCAGTGGTAGTGGGAGGAAACAGCTACGCTTCACTTATTCTTCCGTAGAAATCTCTTTTGGGTGCCAGTTGAAACTGCTCGAAAAGTTGGAGTGGTCTTAAAGGCAGTTATGAGGAGCTTTGCTTTACTTCTCTACTTCTTGTTTTGCAGTGTGATGTTCTGGGTCAGAAATGCCTTATGTGGATCGTCAGAATCGCATTTGTGGTTTCTTAGACATTGAAGAAAATGAGAATAGCGGGAAGTTTCTGCGGCGGTACTTCATTCTGGACACGAGAGAAGACAGTCTGGTCTGGTACATGGATAACCCCCAGGTGAGGTGCTATAGTGATTAGGCCAAATGGGTCATTTTGATTTGTTTCCTTATGTAAATGTGTTAAAAAAGTTGAAAAAGTGCTTTATTGTTAGTTCTTTGTATGTGGAAACTTTAAGAAAGGAAAAAAAAAAAAAGATAAAACTACAGTTTTTCCATCTCTTTTAGAAAACACTTGAGGCAGCCTTTGAAGTATCTGGCATAATAGCTAAATGTCACTTCTTGTCCCTTCTGCCTGCCCTGATCAAAATACATAAGATGCCAGCATCTGTTGAGGAAGAAGTATTCTTTCCGGATTTCCTGGTTGGAGACCTGCAAGAATCCTTTTTTCCTCTAGTCAAATACATACACCTCTGAAACAATTAGAGCTTGTATTGTTTCTAGCAGTCTTTCTGTTTTTAGTTTATTACCAGATGTGTGTGTGTAACAAACCAGTGGTTTAGATCCTGTTGGAAGTGTGCATTGTGTATTGTCTGTAAAAACGTGTAGGATTTTCTTTGTTTGTGGCATTGAATGATTCGCTTTTTATCCGTAAACGCTGCACGTGAAGTGCGAATGGTTTAGTTTCACTTTGTAACATTGATTTGTTTCAGAATCTTCCCTCCGGGTCTCCGCCTGTTGGAGTCATTAAACTTACCTATATTTCAAAGGTAAGGTGATACGTAGGACACTTGTTGGTAGGTATTGGCGGGGTTTGAAGTAGAAGATAAATCACTGGGTGCGATAGTTTTCAAATAATAATGATCTTGAATCACAGAACAGTGAAACTTGTAGTAAACACTTAATTCTTATTCATTTACTTGCACAGGAAAACTAAACAGTCTCTATGCTTAAACTTACAGCAAATATTGCATTAACAAATAAGTGGAAAAAATCAACCTTTCTTTGCATGTAACTTTTTCCTTTTGTTCTTCTACTTCATCTTATCACCTACTTTTTTCTATCCTTGTAAGAGATATAACTACCCACATCGATCTCATGGGCACATCTTTGCAGACATTTCTGTACTCATCTCCTTCCTAATTTTTCCTTCCTACTGCTTTGACTGAAAGCTCACAATTATTGACTGAAGCCCTGAGCAGTAGGAAACACTTTTAAATTTTTAGTTCCGTTGAGATACAGAAGTTCAAAATGCAAATATAAGCATTGCATTTGGCAACTTCAGCATTTTGTCTGTGAGATTTTTCCCTTCTTCAGAAAGGTAAGGAATCCTAAAATTTAAGGAATAGGAGCATATGGCTTAAGCTGCTTTTTTGCCATAGGATGTACATCTTAAACTGAATATTACGTAATGTTTGTCTTTTTATCTGTATATCATCATAGCTATAATGAGATCTATAGCACATACTATGTTGCTCATCTTCAAATTCAGCCATTTACAAGAGAGTGTGGTGATGTTTGATGTATATTTTGTGTACTATTGTGATATTTAAAATGTTAATTTTTCTACTAGGTTAGCGATGCAACTAAGCTAAGGCCAAAGGCAGAGTTCTGTTTTGGTAAGTTCTTGTATGCAGCATGCATGCCAAGTAGGTTCTTCAGAAACTCGAAACAAAGATATGTTCTGCAATTCTATTACTAGATGCAGCTGGTAGTGTTGTTTTTAGAAATAGCTTGTGCTCACCATTTCCTCTTTAATGCGGGTGTGATGCTGGTTTCTTCATGATGTGTTTTTATGGCTTTTTCTTATTTCAGCTTAATGAGGACTAGGTAAGAGTTGTTTCTTCAGATGTGTGAAGTTTTTGAGACATTAATAAGCTAATTAAAAATGATGGCTGTTTTCAGAGATACAGCATGCCTGTCAGCTATGGAGGCAAGTCATCTAACTATTTTAATCTGTATTGCTCATAAAAGAGTACATTTAATGGATATTAAAACACCATAATGCTTGCCAACGCTCTTGGGTTAAATCTCAGCCTATGGTGCTTCAGTGAAGGAAATAATTTGCTTGGGGTACCTTCTAGGTTTCTTGATGCTTGAGCTTGTTTAAACTTGGATAAAGCTTTGGCAGCTCATAAAATCCCTTAGATTTTTTTTGTTATAATTTTTCTTATAACTAAGTCACTTGTCCAGAGCTTCACACGATTCCAGAATTTCATAGCAAGCTATTAGCACTCACAGAATGATACATAAAGATGGTCATTGGCCACTACTCTGTTCACAAGTAACCTTTCTTTATGACTGCATTCTCATAAGAGCTTTATCTCAGTTGAAGGTGCTGGAAATGCCTGCAGGGTTTTTGGCAGTTAGGTGCACCTTTGCCATAGGTATGTTACACAGGCCCAGAGGAGGCAGCTTTGCCACACTTTGTGCAGATTCACACAAGGCTAACACGTGGTGTGAACCATGCAGTGTATCGTTTCCTCCCTGGAGGGAGTTGCCTCCTTTGCACTGGGTTTCTCTAAGGTGCCTGTAATCGCCCTGCATGTAGAGCTGCAGGGATTCTGTATCTCATGTGTCAGTTCAGTGCCATCTACAGATTCCTCTCCATATTGACATGCAGAGATGTTTATCCTCATCAGCAGTGAAGTTACATTTAATGGTGGGCCAGCTCTAAGGAGCCTTAATTGTCCAGGTTGCTGACTTACAGCTTCTAATATTCTTGGCTTATTAAAGCGTCTTTGAAACTTCTAGGAGAGGGGAAAAAGAAGTCCTATTTATTGTCATTCTTTTAAATATTGAGAGAGTTTTCAACTCATTTTACATTCTGCATTTTGAATTGATATTTGCATGTAAGAATATTTGCTTTAAACCATCTACTTGTGGGGAAGTGGTGGAGGCAGTGTAGAAGTCTCTGTTTCTAGCATGTATGTTAGTGATGACTTGAACTGTGATGTTACAGGTAAAGCAGCAAATACCTTGCAGTTCTGGGAAAGCTCTCTTTGGAGGTTATCTTAATGCTCTTTCTATGTAAATTCTTAGTTTGTGAGGTCCCTACACTTTGACTCAGAAAGAAAGACTTTGTCCTTTTTGATAAAAGTCTGCTAAGTGGAAATATAGAATTGCTAGAGTTCTGCCTTCTTTGTCAAATCACTAAAATAAAATAAGTTTTGTGTTCTGATTCATTTAAGGGGGTGTGGTCCAGGCTATAATGTATTTAATAATCAATATTGATTTTTCCAGAAGTAATTAATAATCTGAGATTGTATTAATGAATTTATTGCAAAGGATGGCAGATGGTGGGCAGAGGATTGAAAGTCAAAACTGCAGAAGTTTCTGGGTATAAAACCTTGATGCTTGGGGAAATTGAGACTGGGAGAAGGAAGCAGAGCTATAAAAAAAATTCTTTCTAAAATCCAATACTTTCTTTTTAATAAAAAGTATTTAACAGATTATGTGTGCTGCAGTTTGTGTTGCAGCTGTTTTTTTTTGTTTGTTTGTTTGTTTTTAAAAAGGCAAGAAAGTAAGTCAATAGGTGTGTGTATATCTTACCATGATTTCCTAAGAAGAAATGCAACATTGAGCTTAATCACTTGAACTGGTTTATCTGTTTGAAATAGCTCTTACTGTGGTGTGAAGCTTGCTCTTAAATTTCAGTTTTGTTAACTTTTCGTATTGCTTTTTAACAGTTATGAATGCAGGGATGAGAAAATATTTTCTACAAGCCAATGATCAGCAAGACCTAGTAGAATGGGTAAATGTTCTGAACAAAGCTACCAAAATCACAGTAAGTGATTTCATTCCTATGTAGCCCTGTTTTCAAATGTCAGCTTTGTCAATGTGTCTCTGGCTTTTACGCTGGAGTGGCCATTTTATCTCTATAAACAAATGTTGGCTAATTTCCAAGACTTGAAGGAACCAAACAGAACTCCCTCCTAAACTTGAGTTCATTTTTGTTTGCCTTTTGCTTTGGGAATTGGACAAAAATATTACTTTAATAAAAACACATGATAGTCTCTAGTAAAGGTTTTAAATTACCATATGCCATCGTATTAATTGAAATATCTGGAAGATGCTTGCAGGCAAAGAAATGTAATCATGCATTTACCTGATGTCACAAGTTTTATAATTCGTAAAGTATTATTAAAATAATGAACAGACACATGATGCTGTGTTACAAAGGCTCTTACTTGATTTCAAGTAATATCTTTTCAAAGAAGTATTAAGCTATTAACTATGTTCTTAAAACTGATAAATTACTCTCCTGGTTTGTAGCAGGGCAGCTGGTTATCACATCATGGAAAACATCTGTGGATTACCTCAGTCTGTTAAGAGACAGAAGTTATGGTTTTGTTTCTGTCCATATTTGGGGAAGTGATGATATGAGCTGTTTTAAGAGCATGCCCTTACAAGAAAGGGTTCTGAGCAGAGCATGTATTTATTTTTTGCTGTTGGTAGCTTTCTCATATTTGGGGATTATCTAAGGATGTGATGTTTCTATGAGTTGTTTGAACACTTTTGATGTAGGCATTTGGACTTACGAAAACTTCACTATTACTAATAAATAAAATCAGAGTGAGAAGGCTTTGTGGTTTTCTGTTTTTCATGAAGAGGAGCAGGGGAAAGCTGTCCCAGGCTGACACTTGTGCTCTCAGGACTGCTCATATTTCTCTGCAGATTGAAACTAGGTGATCCTTCAAGTCCTCTCCAATCTAAGCCATTCTATGATTCTTTTTGTTTGTAAAACATGCAGGCCTGGGTGTACAGACTAGAATCACAGCAAACTATAAAGAGCTGTTGTTCTTGTCTAGATCCATTCAATTTCAAGTTTTGAATGTACCAAAGACTTGCATGAAAATTCACTGTGTAAAAAGAGAATCTGGGTATCACTTCTTCCTGAAGGAACTTGGCTGACCTGTATATTTATCTAGTTGCTAGTTCCACAGTCAGTGGGAAGTCTCCATTCAGCACTTATTACTGATTTGAGGAAATGTGAAAGGAAGTGGTAAGTAAAGAACAAGTTCTACAAATTAGACATCCTTCTTGAAGATCAAGTCTGGCAATTATGGCAAAGCTTGGAACTGATTTTTAGATTTCATTTCAACATGGTGGCATCATAATTGGCATTAGTCTTCTTCTGAGGACTGAAGAATAGCATTGCAACATATTTTCACTTAAACTATTTCTAGCCTTGTACAATTAGAAAACATTACTTAAATCCTGCTGAGTGCAAACTGACAGTATTTCTTAGGATTGGGTTTTTTTTTCTGTTTTCATACGAATTTTGTATTTAAAAAAACAAAAACAAACAAAGAAACAAAAACACTTAGCTATTGTGTTTGTATTTGAGGTACCAAAGCAGTCTGATCCTCTGTGTCAAATGGATAATGCAAACCGTCAAGCTGAAAGCCCAGGTGGAAAGAAGCAAGTGTCTTACAGGACAGAAATTGTCGGTGGTGTTCCTATCATTACACCTACCCAGGTAATACCTTTAGAAGAAGTTGGGTATTAATTTTTTTGAGTGTATCTGAAATGAGTTATGAGGGTTAATAGTGCTAAAGTTCTGTCATCTTAATGGGCAGGAAGAGTGGATTGAAAGGAGGTGATGTCAGTTGATTGTGCTATGCTACTAGAGGTAGTAAGGATGGCAGCAGTTTAAACTGTCATGAAGAATCTTAGGAAATGAGCTTGTGAAGCCAGAAAGTGAATTTCACTGAAAATATGTGAGGTAAAGGATTCCTTGAGAAGTAACCCTAGTTCTGCCTAGAAAATATTAGGTTCTAAGGTAACCATTTCCTCTTGAGTGGGAAGTAAGAGTTAATCTTGCACAAAAACATCACCTTGATGTACAGTAACATTTGGGATGGGGAGGGGGTGGAAGTTCTCACAGAAACATCAGGAGTTATTAGGACAACAATAAAAAAATAGAAAACATCCTTGCTGTTTAAATCCTGTCTTTGCCCAGACCCTGCTAATAGCATGGCAGTGTAGGTTCACCATTAGAAAAAAGAATGAGAATATGCTGAACTTCCCTCCTTTTTTTTTTTCTTTTCTAGAAAGAAGAAGTCAACGAGTGCAGCGAAGGAGGTGACAGGAGTTACCTGAAACGATCGCAAAGCCACCTTCCTTATTTTACTGCTAAACATCCCCCAGATAATGCTATTATCAAAGCTGGCTACTGTGTAAAACAAGGAGCAGTGGTAAGCATTTCAGATCAGCATGTTTCCTTAGTCGAGAACAAAGGTGAACAAAGGTAGTTCTACTTACCAAGTAGATAGATGTGAAGGAACAAAAAAATAGTTACCAGCAATTATAGCATTGCTGCCAGTATTAAGGATGATTAAAGGTAAACGGTGTCCTACTGTGGAGTATAATTTGTCTTAATTGTGTTCATGGTCTTCAGTGTTGTTGATGTTTTGGAGAGGAAAATTTGTTCACGCATAGGTTTTCGCATGATGGCTGGTGCATTCAACTAAAAATTCTGCTCTGCTGCAGTTATATTGAGATCCTTATTTTGTTTCCTAGAAGCATCTGAATTAGAAATCTGCTTTTTAAATCACTGAGGTGTTTAGAAAACACTATTTTAGTGTACTACAATTTTACTGTAGTTCAGAGGAGGAGTTGTACCACTTGTTAGACTGATTAATACAAGTGGAACTGTTCATGTGATGCTTTGCTAAATTGACTAAAAGCAAATAAATTCTTCAGATTAGGCAAGATATACATATTGTGAGTCCTCAGACTCATTTTATCTTGAATTATGAACCTTCTTGTAGCATTTCAGTTTTTCACTAAAAATTAACTAGAAGCATTTAACTTAATTAGTGTCTTCTTACATTTCTGCTACAATTTTAAGTGGAGGTTTTTGCACAAAAAAAACCCCAAAACTTCTAGAAGCTAGTATTTTCTATTATAAAATTTTTTCAGTGCTCTCCCCTGCCAAAAGGCAGTCTTGGAGAATGTATGTATATATTACTGTGTGTGTATTATTATATATGAAGTTATTTTTCTTTTGCAGATGAAGAACTGGAAAAGAAGATACTTTCAGTTGGATGAAAACACAATAGGATATTTTAAGTCTGAACTGGTAAGATTCTGATTGTTGCTTATCAACGATACTTCCAAGAAAATCCAAAATGCACTTGCATTTGAAAAATGTGTCATTCTACTCTTGAAACTTGTATCAGTGCCTTACAATAACTTTTCATGATTGGGAAGAAAAAAATGACTAGAGTGACTGTTAAATCAGACTTCAGCCTTCTTTTTAGGGTTCTGCCAGTACTGCACTGAAGAACAATGATAGGGTATATTCTGTAATCACCTTGATTTTGTTTTAATATCTTATGTCACTTCATTCTCACATATAGCTCATTCTTGAAACAGAAGATCATTATGTGGAGGGACATAACTAATCTTGTAGTTCTTGATCTGAACTTAAGATTATGGGGTGCTTATCATACAAATGGTGGGATCTTTCCCCATGGCACCCAAGACAGGGAAAGAATTCTGCTGTTCACAAGCAGTGCTGTTTGTTTCCTAAAAATAGTATTTTTACCTTTTTTCAGGAGAAGGAACCTCTCAGAGTTATACCACTTAAAGAGGTCCATAAAGTTCAGGAATGCAAACAAAGGTGAGGAGAGAAGAGCTGGTGCTTGGGACGTAGTATGCTGCATGTTGTGACTAGACTGCTTGTTGGAAACATGGAGGAACTTAAGTAGCTTCAGTTTACTATGCATTATGATGCTCTTCTTTGTAACAGGTAGTTTGTGTATGAAATTGATATTGGGAGTGCTGCATTATGCTGTGTTCCACACATACAGTATTTGACTACTGTTGTAGAATGCAAATACACTGGATGAGGGCAGAATAAAGGAATATCATACAGTCATGAGTCAGCAAAGCATAAGTACTGTCTGATTTGGGGCAACAATTCTAGTTGTCCCTTTTCTGCTTTTACAGTCTTCAGACCTTTGTCTTACTCAAGCACTCAAGCCAAACGACCAAAGTTTAGATGAGAACTCACTGTCTCCTTCAGTTTGCTTTCTACTGAGTGGCAATATAAGGAATGAATGGGCTCTGTAGCTGTGGAGATAGACTGTTTTTTTTTCTTTTAAGCAGGCTGCTGTTTAGGAATAATGTTTTGCCAAATCAAAACCAAAATATAAATATGAAGTCTAGGAGAGAAATCTGATGAAAACAGTATTTGAACTTAATATAATAGGAATTTGAATGTTCAGATTAAAAATACTGAGCAAGTATGCGTGTCACTAGTGAATAAAGAGTCTTAAGGCTAAGTTCAATATGAGTTGCTCTTTTTCTACTTGTTTTTTTTTTTTTTTTTAAGAAAAAAAATATAGGGTGATGAAGAATGCAGAGGTCTTTAGACAGCACATGCTTTGATTCTCTGCACATTTTAGAGTATTAAAGTGAGTTGGGAAAGTTGAACTTCCTGTTGAACTCTTTTCTTTCCTTTACAGTGATATAATGATGAGAGACAATCTCTTTGAAATTGTAACTACTTCTCGAACCTTTTATGTGCAGGTAATTTCTTTTAAACTTTGGGTGAAACAGATTGATGTTGTCAAAGCAAAGAAGCAGTGCCATTTGTCTTAGAAAGTTGGATTTAAATGTACTGTGATTTTCAGAGGGAACACAATTTTCATTATATTTCAGAAGGTGCATGTGAGAGATACTCAGAATAACAGCAAGTGTTGTTGGTATCTAAAGCAATACAGTAAAAGAACAGTAAATCCTAGTGTGATTTGGTTGGAATTTGGGTTTTCAAATTCCATAGTATCTAGTCAATATACTAAAACTTTTACTTTGAGGTACTGAGTTTTTATTCATAGTAATCAAGTTCTCAGATTGAAATTAGTTGCCACATGAAAATAGCACAGGAACACCCAGTTTTTGTATCTGAAAGTATTTTTGGCAGTATGTATCTGTATGCACGTTATTCACTGCATCTTTACCATGTTATTTTTTTAATGTTTGGTTTAGTGTAAATCTCGAAGGCTTGCATTGTCTAGCTGTGTGGGAGTGTGATGCTTGTAGTGCTATTTCTCCTGTTTCTGGAGGAGGAAATCATTTCCAGCTTTCTCTTGTAGGATCAGAATGGCCTGTATCATCTGATGCAGGTTTTGGAGCCAAATGCTGAGTTCTGAGCTGTCTCACAGCTGAACAGAATTGACATGTTACACATGCTTCTTGATGCTGTATGTGCTAGTTTTAGTCAAATGCAACCTAACAGAGGGAGCTTTAGCTGCTTCTTTGTCTCAAATATGTACGCCTTTGACACTCACTGTTAATCTGTCTCACCTTTATAAGATTCTTGTTCTGTGTAAATGTATAGCAGACTCTGAATATAGACTGCTTCTTATTTTGCTGTAGCTCTCCAGTAATTACCTCATAGAAGTAAAGTGACTGAAATGCAGAAGTTGTCATTGTGCAGAGTCCCCTGAGGGAGGTCAGCAGATCTCCTGTAAGAATTAATGTGGGTGGTTTAATTGTTTGTTTAAACTAAGGAAAAAAATGAATCTAGAATACGTAAATAATGTGTGTATTTATTTATACACTTGCTGCTTATTATTTTATAGAAACATATGTATATAATGGTAAATTCAAGGCAAAATTTTAAGAAGTGTCAGCTTTAAGAAATACAAGTCCACGTGGCTTTAAATAAGAGACTGTTAAAGTAGGATAAGGCTCTGATTTTTATGCAGATGGTCAGCACACTGGAAAAAGAGCTGATAGTTAAACCTAACTCGTGTTGTTTGATCCAGGCGGACAGCCCAGAAGACATGCACAGCTGGATAAAAGCAATTTCTGGGGCCATTGTAGCACAGCGAGGACCTGGAAGATCAGCAGCTTCCGTATGTTACTCTGAAACTTAAAGAAATGCAATTAGTTGGTGTTCACTTCTGCACATGAGGTTCTAGATTTTTTACTTTTGTCTGTCTTCCATTCTGTCCTGTAGTAATGTGGCATCTTTGCATGAAATTCCCTACAGATGGGCATAAGTTATTTTGTGTTTTTAATGAACACTTAGCTTAGTCTTATCTCTGTGTTGCTTTACGTGCATTGTACTGTCCTGAAGATGTAGGTAATGCAAGTGCTAACATAGAAGAATTCTTTGGAGTTCAGTTGGATCTTTTGTTGCTATGCTGCTATGAGTAAAATTGAACCTTCCTAATTCCTGCGAGGCATTTTTGATAGCTGAATTTTGCATTCCAGTGACCAAATCCTAATGTGCTTCTAACAACTCTAGCTGCTAGACTGTCACTGTCTGTTACTCGTAGTTGATTGTATATGCAGATACAGATTCACATTTAAAACACTTTCTGAAGAAATGTCTGCTCGCATGAATTAGATTTTGCTGTTGGAAACGTAGTGTGAACACCATCTAGCATTACTGAACTGAGGCACTGTGACAAATCTTCATGTTTGTGAAGCTGTGTGGATGCCAGCATTTCATCCATACTTGCATTTAAACTACGTCACAGCCAGATAGAACAAATGGAATACTTTACAGTTCAGATGCTGCAAGGTATGCTTCTTCACTTTCTGGCTATGGGATGTTTTGTAATAAGCTGAATATGTCATCACCCCCATAATCTGAAATCCAGTAACTTAAATCTGGCACCTGACTACATGTTTGCATCGATGTTTCTGTCAACTGAACCTAAGCTAAGTTATTTTTGCAGCTGAGAGCCGGGTTTAAATAATAACTTCCTATCGTAAATCTTACTTCTTTTGGGGGGCATGAAAATATGCAGATAACTTTTCTTTGTGTATGCTGGTTTGTTTCCTTCGTGGGGCTAACTGAGCAACCTCGCTGGTACTGTCTGCATCACTTTTCTTTTTCCCTCTCTTCTTTCCCCAAGTATAGGTTACTCTAATCTTAGCTTTGCACTGTGTTCCAGATGCGGCAGGCCAGAAGGCTGTCGAATCCTTGTATACAGAGGTATACATCAAGAACTGGTGAATGCAGCACGTATGTGGGCTCTCATGGAAACTTGCCTTCTTAACAGAGGGCTTAGAACTAGAGACTAATTTGCGCTATTAAGAAGCTAAAAATAATGCTACCTGTTACCATTACTGAAAACTAACTCATAAATTACATCATTCACTTACAGGTTTGCACTGTATTTTCTTGCCTTTAAAATAATTGGAATTGAAAAGTGACAAAAGCATTGACTTCAAACTAGACTATGTATTAAAACACAGCAAATTATGTAATACAATTTAGAAACGAAAGTACAAAAAACCAATTTGCATGAGAGTTCATGTTTCCATTTTACTTGAAATTTTTTTGAAACTGCGCAAAAGCAAAATTAAACTTCAGCTACCCACAAACTAATACAGATGCGTGCACACAAAAAATGCACGTCTTAACTCTAGCAATTGGAAGGATAATACTGCAGCCTGATCTGCATGGCTTGTAAGTGTCTGCATGAAATTTAGTTCAAACGTAGAAGCGTTATAATGTACGGTCGTTGTTCAAAGCAGTACAGCTTGAGAGTAACGTAGCAGCAAAGTCTTCTAAATGTGAAATTAGTCAGTGTGGGTAGTAAATCCAAGAATCCTTTGGCTGATATAATCAGAAAGTTTTGTGTAGAGATCTCGTCCTCAGTTCCCTCATTGCTGTCCTACGTGTTCACCTGTGAGTATTGTTAAAAAGAGGAGTAGTAACATACTGAATCATATGATCTCCTAAAGCAAATGTTTTTCTTAAAGTGAACTGTCAAGTCAGGTATGAAGAACAGCAGTGTAATTAATATGTAAAACTTTATTGAATTTGAGCACAAAATTGAAGTCCAAAGAAAGATGAACAGCTCCTTCATCCTGTAGTATTACATCCTATAGAAAAGAAATATGATGTTATTTGGCAGCATCCTTATGATTACCTTTATGAGTTGCTGTCATAGCATTCTGAAAGAAACTTTGGAAACTGCTATGAAAAAAATGATTTCGTTTAGGATATATATTTGCATCTTGGACACATCTGTGATAGTTTTTTTGCTAATAAAGTGCTTGAGAAGTGCCTTGATTTGTGTACACACGTGGGTTTGCCAATTTCTTTAGTTCCTGCACTAACACAGAAAATTTTCTGTGCATTTGCACAGAAAATTACATTGCAGAAGTGGCAGCAGCGGCAGCTCCTAATACATGTAGTGAAGTGTTTAGTGTATCACTGCACATAGTTCTGATCATATTATTTAACTTAACATCCTGTGCTGTTCCAGCCATTCCCAGGTCTTTAAGACATCCTTGCAGAACTGACAGATAGGATGCAGAATCTGAGACGTTGTCTTGTGGAGATAGAGCTGTAGGTCAGGAAGGCTGTCATCATGTCGTGATGTAAAGGGATACCTAGCCCCTGGCTACACAGAAGTTGCTGTGATGATGGCTTGCTTGATTCCACAGTGCTCATGGACACAGAGGCTTTATTTTCTTAAAGTCTGTTCATTGTAGATCACCAATATGGATAGATACAGCCATAAAAGCTGTTGTAGTTATTGCCTGGATATGAGTAGTGTGTTGTGTTTAGTAGATAGTAAAAGTATAGCCAATCCCAAACGATTCCAGCTTCTCTCGGATAAATTGTCCCTCAGTTCTTTTGTTTCATCCTTACTAGTGGTACCTTCAGGGGCCACCTGCACTGCTCAAAGATTTCCCAGGTCAAAGGCTGAGCCTCCAGGCCTTTGGGGCTTTTCTCCTATCAGCGTTAAGCAGCCATTTTTTGGTCAGTATTTTCTCACTATAGTTAAATTGCATCTGTTACTGCTCCCGTCACCTAGGACGTCTAAAAGTGCACTCTGTGTCTTAGATTTCTAAGTAGTACCTACGTGGGCTGGTAATTTGTTTCTTTCAGGAAGTAAATGTTAGGTTATTTTCTACAGTGTCAGTCTCATAAAGCGGTATGTAAAGGTCAACAGAATGGCAGGTAACAGTTATTAACACAAGAAAGTAATTCGACAGCTGAAAGGAATAAGATTTTTTTTCTGGGGCCATTAACTGTGGAGCTTTTATGTGGTCTTGATAGCAAAGGAGAGTTGCCATTTCTCTTTGGTCCCCAAAATAAACTAAGGAGATCGATCCTTGTGAGAAGAGGGAAGAGTGTCATAGAATCATAGAATGGCCTGGGTTGAAAAGGACCACAATGCTCATCTAGTTCCAACCCCCTGCCATGTGCAGGGTCACCAACCACCAGACCAGGCAGCCCAGAGCCACATCCAGCCTGGCTTTGAATGCCTCCAGGGATGGGGCACCCACAGCCTCCTTGGGCAACCTGTAAAATGGGTGCTGCTTCAGGATTTAGGATGCAAGTGCCTGTTGTAGTAAATGTTACAATAAATTTATTTCTGAAAGATGTCATTTTCAATAGCTTTGAAGGTGCACGTCTTCAGAAGGTTATATAAGTCTTAATAAAATGAGAAGCTTCAGTTTGCTGGACTACATTATAAAGTGTAAGGAGCTGCTGCGCTTGATTTGAGAAATGTAATTTCTTCAAATGAAGAAATGGATGTTGCTGTCACACACTGCTGTAGGCTCACATTTAATACACTGCCTTGGGAAAGCACTTGCCTCCTCCTGCTATGGCTGATGCTTTGCTTTGTGTATTTCCTGTCTTGATTATTTTTTTTTTCTGAGAGTGAAATCTGAAACTGCATCTTTATCATGTGCTGTGAGTGACTTGATTTGACACGTGCTCTTCTTTTCCAGGAGCATACCGAGTCTTCTTCCGAACCCAACCATGCTCTCCGTTCTGCCCTCCCAGCCCCAGCCACCTCACATTCCACAGCCACTCACAACAGCCCTCTGGTCCCAAACCCTCACGCCAAATACCCTGCCTTGGAGAAGCGAGGATTTCACGAATCTTTTACCAAGGCCAAGCCAGGGAGCTACAAGATCCAGGCTGTCGCTCCAAGAGAATCAGCTGCCAAAGTGACTGAACAGGGCCTCTCGGAACCCCAAAGCAAAAATGGCACTCAGGAACAGGATCCTGGCCTTGTGGATCTGGATGATGCAAGCCTTCCAGTTAGCGATGTGTAATGATGGAAGTGTTTGGAGAATGATCCATTTGTTCGGTCCTCTAATTTCCTTGCTCAGACTTTTAACCAAAGAAAATTACAGGAAATAAGAACAAAAATAAAAAGCAAACACTGATTTATATATATATATGTATGTGTGTTTATGTGCACATATGTGTATATATATGTTTGTATATTGCCTTTCAGCCGAGGGTCAAAAATGGACCTCATGCATTTTCTCAAAGCCTGATAGTAAATCACCAGGGAGGGGCCAAACTGCACAATTTACAATGAAGTAAACAAAAGACAAAACCAAAAATGTACTTTTGCAGGTTAGCAAGGTACCAGCAACTTTTCATTCCTAATCTGGCAAACTAAATTTACAATTAATGCTGTGCTGTGAAAACCTTATTGCCAAAATATGTGATTACTTAACTTCATTCTGAACTACGGTAAGATTTTATGCATATGTGAGAATTGTTTCTCTCCATGGCTTTCAGATAGCAAGAAATGCACAAAATGTTTCTTCTGTTCTTTAGGATCAATAGTGTCAACTGAATTGTTATCAGAGTAAGAATTCTGGGCTCCCTTGGAATTCTAGTTATGGTGCTGAAAAATTTCCACTAAAATAATATTTTGAATAGTCTATTTTTGATGCACTCCTAAAGGTGGGTTATAACTTTTTGCACATTTGGATTTTAATGGACTGCATGTAATGTTATAGAGTGGGGGAGGAGGGAAATTGGACTTCTGAATTTGGACACTTTGGACCTTTTGAACTAAGTAGGGTTTATATTGTGTTACATGAGGCTTTGCAGTAATTATTTTTATTAAATGTCTAAACGTATCGTTTGATTACTGTTTTGAGGACGGTTTTCTTATCAGTGCTTTGTGAACAGTTGTTTCTGTGTTGGATCAGTGGAAGACCTCCTCGTTTAGTTTTGTCCTTTCTGGTACTGAACTGTTCACAGTCATGCAATTGTGGCCTATAACTTTTGGTGCACTAATAATCTTAAGTGCCTGTGTTTTTTCTCACATTGTTGAAACACTTTCACGTTAGGTATGTACACAAACCATTCTCAATGGCTTGGAACCTTGGGTTGAGAGTTGTTCTGAAAAGTGTTGTTTGAAACGGCTGTTTAAAAATAGAAAACTTATGCTAGGGATACCAGGCTTCTGGTATTGCATCTACTAGCTGTGCAATAGATGTTTTTGGGAAAGAGAAAATGACTATTTGTCGTTTGTGTACACTGTGTTACGGGGCTTCGGTGGTGCAAAGGGGAGGAACCTTTACATTTCAAGCATTGCATTAGATTGAGTGTGTACTGCTCATCGTTCCTGAACAACTGTTCTAATCAAAACCCCACAGATATGTCATGCTGCTGCTTACTGTGATTCAGATAGTCAGCTTCGTGTTACTTTTTTGTCTACTCTGACCTAAGATACATATCATACCAGTCCATCTTCTCTCTGACTTCCAAACTGACTTCCTGCCTGAGAGATACAGATGGCTTTACCGTGATAACTTGTTGATCCAAGGATGGAATAGAGTGAAATACAGTCTAATTTCAGAACCTTAAGTTATGTCAGCACCTTCATTTTTTTTTATCCATAAGCTAACTAACCACAGTCTTAAGGCAGTGGTGTTTGTATATTACTGGTTTTCTTTGACTCTTTAGATACATGTGAAAACTAGCACAGAATTGGAAGCTTCTGTAAGTGTCTAAACTAGTATTGTAGGTTTTAACTTCTTTAAAGACAAAACAATAGCTCTTCAAAGGCTTATTTTTTCACAAGTACATTCGGTGTGGAAGGCACTTTGCATTAAAATACTTTTACTGTAGTCTAACATCTGAAATCACTTGCTCTGGTACAGCTTTCACACTGCATGTTCATTTTACTATATTTTGGTATTGGCAATTTTACACATCGGGTGGAGGTAAAGCAGCTCCATTATGGATCTTTTAAAAAGAGGGGGAGGGAGGGGGGGCAACAGAAAGAACTACTGATGTAGCTCAGTAGAGTAGGGAAATATTTGTGGTTGGTAACTGTCAGGGTCTCCTATTTATCAGTACTTTTATAAATCTATGAAAATTGTTAAATTATTTTAGAAACAGTGCTGTAAATATGTCACATTTAAATTGTCAATAAATCACTTTGGGTAACTTAAAGTAACAGCTGGCTCTGTTTTCTTGCAGTGCATTGAATATTTTTGTGGTGTTTTCGGTGTTTCACAGGAGGAACTGTGTCTGTGACACCTGGAAGCAGCTCGCTGTGCAGCAGCAGGCTTTCATCACACCAGAGTGACTGCACTGTAATGTGGTACAGTGAATCAGGGTCTCAGCAACATGCAAGCTTCAGATAAAGAAGTGTAATTGAATACAATATTTTACATAGATGGTACATAGTTAAACAAATCCAGTTAGATTGTGACGTCTTCTGACAGAAGTAATGCATCTTAGTTTTTCTTCAGAGACCATTGTGACTTGAGCTGTGGTCACTGAAATAAGTGAGGTGTCTTGCTGTGTTGTGCATCTGTTTGTTTGTTAAGAGTTTGCTACTGTCTCTCCTTTATTGGAGAGGAGACTGAATAATTCTTCACAGCTATACCTTTCCTGAAGTTTCTTGCTGCAGTACTGACTGCTAAACCTGCAATTCAGCTGCTCCTAAGGCAGCTGCCAAACGTAGTGGTCCAGGAGATAGTTCAGTAAGTGGATTTGTCTGTGTTCCTTCAGAGATAGGATGCCAGCACCACCTGGAGGCCGCACTCAGGCTTTACAATGGAGTTGCTCTGTGCGATGAGTATAGTGATGCTTTCTGTCATAGAATCACAGAATGGCCTGAGTTAAAAAGGACCACAGTGACCATCTGGTTTCAACTCCCTGCTCTGTGCAGGGTCCCCAACCAGCAGCCCAGGCTGCCCAGAGCCACATCCAGCCTGGCCTCGAATGCCTCCAGGGATGGGGCATCCACAGCCTCCTTGGGCAACCTGTTCCACTGCTTCAGTGCTGTCAGCTGCTTTTAGCCTTGTAATTCCCACCTGTGCTTTGGAGCACAGCCTGTGCAGCTGTCTGATGTCAGTGAGTGACTGCAGCACTTTGGGAATGTTCCACTGAAGGTAATGAGGGCTGCTCTGGGAATTGTGTTCCAAATGGAACAATTGCTTTTTTGCTTTAGCTTTGCTGTGCTGCCTAAGAAAGCAACTGGAACTCGTTGGTGAAGGTAATGAATGGAGCAGCAGTGATAGACTGCTCTTCAAAGTGGTACCTTTGACTTTTTAATTAAGGGCTTTGCATTTGAAACGTCCATCAGCACTGTAATTCTGCATATCTGTGTGTGCAATGTGAGCACACCTGTCAAGAATCCAAACCACTCTGCTGCACTGCATTCCTGCTGCTAACCCAGCCATCAGCAAAAACCCCAGCACTGGAACCAAGGTGCTCTTTTGGGAGAGCAGGAGATGTAAGATGCTACAGGTGAGTCTCCAAAGTGCACTTTTCTCAGATGCTGAGCCCCTACTGATAGATGTCCCTGGCTTTGGATCGTTGTTTTGGATGGAAGCATTACAGCAAGGGGGAGCAGCAGCCGTGGCTGGGTTTGTATTGCCCTTTGAGTGCTGGGCACTTCTACACAGAGGGGTAACTAGCAAATCTGTCAGCAAACCAAGATATTAAACCACCCAAACCTATTGGTTAGTCCAAAAAGTGGGGCGTTTATGTTTGTGTGTCCATGTGAAACCTATAAAATTAATAGAATAAAAGCTAAAACTTGTAATACTCCACACACAGCCTTTCAGCTAGGAACACGGGTAGTGGGGTGGCTGAGGCAGGACTTGGGGATCTTGAAGGTCTTTTGCAGCCTTCATGTTCTATGGTTCTACAATCCTTTCTGGTTCCATGGCTGGCAGCAGGAGGCCTTCAACATTCCCCAATAAGCTGAAAGCAAACCCTTGTTCCTGCTGCAGATCCCGAGTGATGCCATGCCAGCAGTACCAGCACTGAGAGGGGAGGAATAAGGAGCTGTCAAGCTGTAATCCTGTCGGTCCTGCAGCAGCTGAGGCTTCAAAGAGCCATTGTGAGTTATCTGGCATAGGCGATGCCATGCATGATGCCTGGGTGGGGCAGGCAGAGGAATGCACTGCAGGAGCAGATCAGAGCTGATATACGGTCGCTCTGCACTTGAATTTCTTACATATTTGTGCTGATAAGTGCTCATCTCACGGCCTTGTCTTCATTTCCAATTGGGAGTTGGTCCAAACTAGCCAATAAGTAACGGATGCATAAATAACTGGGAGAAATGTTGCTGTAATACCTATGCTATGTATCATAGAATCAGAATATCCCATTTTGGAAGAGTCTCGTAAAGGATCACTGACTCCAACTCCTATATGTATGTGATTTCTCAAAGAAAAATCAATGTGTGTATATTTTCAAACAGTTCTTTATCATTTTTAGCATTACAGCCACTTTAGTGATGCAAGCCAGGTTTTCAAGGCCAGGTTGGATGGGGCCCTGGGCAGCCTGGTCTAGTATTAAATATGGAGGTTGGTGGCCCTGTCTGTGCCACAGGGATTGGAGCTTCATGACCCTTGAGGTCCCTTCCAACCCGGGCCATTCTGTGATTTTTGCTCTGCCTTGTGGCATATTATTAGTTTCCGTCGCTTCTGCAATAACTCCTCCTCTCGTTGCCACGTAGGGAGCGCGGGAGGCAGCAGCTGTGAGAGGCTCTGATTGCAGCGCTGCAGACGGTGCTTTCGTGCCCTCGGGTAACCGGGCAGCCCGGTAAGCATCGTGTCCCCGCATCCCTCCTTATTTTATGGTCTGAGCGGTGGCGTTTGTAATACGAGGGTATAAACACGGGGGCCAGGAGCACAGAGCCATGAAGGCTGGAAAAGACCTCTCAGACCCCTAAGTCCGACCCCTCCGTGCCCGCCGGCCGCGTCGCACAACCCTCACTCCCAAGGCATTCCGTGCCCGCTCTTTCCACACAGAATCCTTCCCTAGCACCCAACCTGCACCCGTCCGCCCCCCAATCCACCAAACCCCAACCGGAGGGGTCTCAACACCCCTGGGCCGTGCTCTTGGCCGCCCCGCCTCCCGTCCCGCCCTCGCTCCGCCGCTTAAATCCCGCTCCGCCGCCTCCCTCCGCCGCCACCGTCGCGATGCTGCCGCCGTGGTGCCGGAGCGCCGTGCTGCTCTCCCTGCTGCCCGCCCTGCTGCTCGCCGCCCCTCCGCCGCCCGCCTGCCCCGAACGCTGCGATCGCTCCCGCTGCCCCTCGCTGCCCTCCTCCTGCCCCGGCGGTCCCGTGTTGGACGCGTGCGGCTGCTGCCGCGTCTGCGGGGCGGAGGAAGGAGAGCCGTGCGGGAACGGCGAGGGCGGCCCGCCTTGCGGAGAGGGGCTGCGGTGTTCGGTGCCGCCCGGCGGAGGGGTGCCGGCATCGGGCACGGTGAGGAAGCGGGCGGCCGTCGGGCGTTGCGTGTGCGCCAGCTCCGAGCCCGTGTGCGGCAGCGACGCCGTGACCTACGCCAGCCCCTGTCAGCTGCGGGCCGCCAGCCGCCGTGCCGAGAGGCTCCGGCAGCCGCCCATCATCGCCATCCAGCGCGGAGCCTGCGGGCAGGGTAAGGGGTGAGAGTGCGCGGAGCGGGGGGGAGGACCTTGGCTCGGGTCGGGGTTGGAGCGCGGTGAGAAAGCGGAGCAAGAATGCAGCGCTCCGAGGCTGCCAAGTGTCAGGGGGAAAGAATCCGCCGTCCCGCTCGGAAAATGGGCCGCTGTGCCCTGCTTTCCTTTGCCCCAAAAAGGGGTGCCGTGGGGGGCGGTCCCTGCGGGCACCCGAGGTCAGAGGACGAGACATTGAGCACCTGTGGGTGTCCCTGTGTGTCGCAGGGCAGTTGGACCAAATGGCCTTTAAAGGGCCCTTCCAACTCCAAGGATGCTATGAAATACTGAGTGCGCTTTCATCTGAGCGCTGTGTCCGTGCAGTGCCATGGGAAATCGAGCCAGGAATGCAGCCGCCGTTAGAGCTGGGCACAGCCAGTGGCTGCAGCAGGGCTGCGGGGTCCTCCTGCGCCCGATTTAGCAGAGCGGTTCTCATTAATAATGGGATTGTTGGAGAGGAGGGAACGTGGAGCTGAGCAGCGCTGAGGCTGACTTCAGTGCTTCTAGAGGACGGCCCAGAAGCAGCAGCATCTCCAGCAGCAACAAGTGGCGTGGTTTTCCTTCAGCATTGCTGCTGCGTGTTATTATGTACCGCTGGGGCTTTGCTCTCGCTTTGCTGGGTGCAGGGATAAGCACGGGATGAGCCTGTAGGATGTCTTCCTAACACTGATCGGATTAAATCTGTTAAGCTACAGCTGCGCCTTCGGTTCGGAGCCATTCGATAAATACGTCCTCATTAATTAACAGGAGTTAAGGGCTATTTCTGAGTGGCAGAAAGGTTTAAGCAGCCGGTTTCCCGTAGGACTGAGTCTCTGAGTATGGGTTGAGCCAATTGTACACTTTGTTTAGCAGCAGGTTGTAATCTTTTCTCCACCTTTCCCCCCCCCTCCCCAGCAGGACACGGAGAAGGGCCCGGTCCTGCTGTACAGCTCCAACTCCCGGTGTCTCCATCCATACCGCCCATTTTCCATCCCTCTGCTCCCCCTCTGTGTAAGGGCTGCATTGTGTTCCTGGAAACATTGCTGGCATTTAATGCCCGATACAATCACGGCTTTCACGCTACGGTTTCCTGACCTGCACTGTAACATAATGCCTCGTGATATTGTTGTCCTCCCTCCTGCCTCCTTCCAATTCTCAATTAATGAAACTGATAGTGTTGCCTTACGCCTTGTTCTGCACAATGTGGGCAGATTTTGGGCTGTGAGTTCTGGACATTCCCTCTGTGCTGTATGAAGGATGCTGGGGGAGACCTGACCCAGCCCAGCTCCTGGCTGCCTGCTGTAGAAGCATTGCTGTAGGGATTGCAGCTCTTGTTCACAGAATCACAGAATGGCTTGGGTTGGAAGAGACCTCGAGGATCGTCATCTCCAACCTCCCTGCTGCATGCAGGGCCGCCAACCTCCCCATTTAATACTAGACCCGGCTGCCCAGAGCCCCATCCAACCTGGCCTTGAACACCTCCTCTTGCTCTGTCATTAGGGACAAAAGGAAGGTGCTGGAGAATGAGCAGCAGTACGTGGTTATTCCCAGCGCTTAGCAAAGTTGTTTCATATGTAAAGGACCTAAAATAAATGAGAGCAGGCTGCAGTGCTCTGCTTCCCGGGGGTAGAAAGCAATGCTTCATGTGAAGCTCCGAAGAGTTGTTGATTTTTAGTTTTATTTCGAATCCCATTTTCCACAGTGGAGTTATCTTTGATAAAATATTTCTATCTGTTCATAGTGACGGGTGGAGATTTAGAGCTGATGTAAGGAAAACCTGGCACTGCTGTGCTGAGCTGTGGGTGCCCGTTCCTGGAGGTGCCCGAGGCTGTGGATGGGCTCTGGGCAGCCTGAGTTATGCGGCATTGAGCCACAGTAGGGGTTGGAGCCCAGTGATTAACTTTAAGGTCCCTTCCAACCCAAGCTATTCTGTGATTCTATGGTTTGGATGTTCCTTCCACTTGAAGAGTGGACTTGGTAGTGATAGGTTGATGGTTGGGATTGATCTTAAAGGTCTTATCCAAAAATCTCTTATAGTGAAGTTGGTGAGGCACTGGAACAGGTTGCCCAGAGATGTGATTGATTCCCCATCCTGGAGACTTCCAAAGCCAGACTGCATCAGGCCCTGGGCAACCTGATGGAGCTGTGATGTCTCTGTTCATTGCAGGGGAGTTGGACCAGATGGCCCTCAGAGGTCCCTTGGAACTCTAAAGATTCTATGATTGTGTGATTCTGTGTCCTGCTCAGACTGCACACAGATGAACCCACATTCTTCTTCTTCTGACCCTTTAACCAGAGGAACAGAAAAAAGTTCCTCGTTGATGGTCTCAGTTCCCAACTTTCCTCGGACTGTTTGTGACTCACATCATTAGAATTGTCATTAATTGATCCCTTAACAACAGAACAAGATTAGAATGAAAACCACACAGCAAAGAATGGGAAAAAGTAGGAGCTGCCTAAATTCTGTCTGCGGTGCTGGTTGGGCCAAGTGCTCTGGCAGCGTTGTGATGTGCAGTGATGAGTAATCAGGGCAGGAAGGGAGACTCAGCATTCTGGGGAGGTCAGGAAAGAAGCCAGAGATGTATCAAGAGGAGAACAGATACTGTTCTTGTGAATCAGGCTCCCAGCTGTTTCCCTAAAGATGACCATGGACACTCGTGCTGGAGAAATGTCCTGAGTTTTGCAGGTTGCTCAGCACGTGTGAAATGAGCTGGGCTGGGAAGGGGCTGTGTGCACCAAGGCTCCTGCCCCAGGAGTGGCTTTGGGCCCCTCCATCTGCTCACTGCTCACATCTGGGTGGTCCTAAGGCCTCGTCCTCTGCTCCGCTTCTGCAGCAGGAGGATGGGAGGGAGGGGGAAGCAGCCGAGCGCAGTGGAAATAAATAGCCACGTATTTCCAGAAGAGAAGCAATTCCCCAGTGAGGGATGAAAAACTACTCCAGAGCTGAGTGCTGTGTTCTGTGAGGGGGGGCTGGGAGTGATGGGAGCTGTGGTCTCACTTTCTCCCTCTCCCGTGTGCAGATTTCCTTCCCAGGAGCTGGGAGGAACTCTGACTTCAAACAGGAGTGTGGACTTGGAACGAGGAAGGGTTCCATGCTTTCATCTTCTGGGTTTTGAGATGTAAAGGTACCTGAGGAGTGCTAAAAGCTGTGAGTAAGCAGGAGCCCATTAAGGAGACTGGATGGGATGGGGCTGTGGGTCCCCAGCAGTCGGAGGAAAGAATCTGCTGTCCAAGAAATAGGAGAAGCTGGAAAATATTTTTCAAATGTGAGTTAATGTGAGCTGAGAGCAAAAGAAAACGGCACTACAAATAGACACCGGGGTGCTGTGGAATGTGACTTCTGTGCTAAATCGGAGTCATTCCTTGCTCTCATGCCATGCTGGGCCCCAGGAGCCATGGATGAGCACCAGTGGGTGTGCAGTCAGAATGTAGGGAATGCAGTGAGAATCGGTTCTGCCTCCTGGATGCAGGTCACTGTGATTCCCAGCTTGCTCCAGAGAGCAGAACGGAACTAAAATCTCACACTCAGCCACTCTGGTCTGAGGGGCTGTAGTGGGATCATTGATTGTGGGCAGGTTGAAGACATTAGCCTCACATTTGTAGCAGGAGATTTATGTCTTAGCTTCTAAGATGGGACACAAGTCGCTAATGATGTTACTTTAAAGTGTCAATGATAAGGATGGTCTCAGCTACCATTTAGTGCCTGGAGACAAATCATACAAGCACAGAATTGCTAACGCTGGAAAAGACCTTAAAGATCATCAAGTCCAACCGCAGTCCAAACTGACTCTTGGAACAGTTCCTGGATCAGATTTGCAGACTTTGCAGTAAAAGCATTGGTTGTACAGAGCTACAATAGTAAGAATGAAAAATCGCCCTGTGCTCCTGATAGCAGTTGGGTTTGCACTGATTTTTACTGACAAATAACCAGTGGGTGGAGCAGGGGAAGATAGAGAGCTTTGCTCAGGGTCACCACTGAGCAGGAGCGGAGCTGAGAGCAGATGGAGCCGTTCTGAGTCCCTGCTGGTTTTTCTGCTGCTCCGTTTTCCATGACCTTTCTTTTCCATGAGTATTTCTGCTGTCTGGGGGAAGGTCTGCAAGCAGCATTGATGGATGCCAGCCTGCTCCTGCAGAAAGTGATCTTGGAGAAGGCAAACGTGGTGGGACCAAGCACTGGAGTTTGGGGAGGGACAAGAAAACCAACCAAGTCTCACCATTCCACCCCAGAATGCAGCCCTCAGGACCCTCATACTTCACATCTGTGTTGGGAAAGAGAGAATTGTGTACATGCAGAGCATAGCTGAGCCTTGTTTTGTTCTGCTCCCAAAAGGGCTCTTAAGACGCATTGAAAGTATTGGTGGAGGTGGTGGGACTTGTTTGATGTGTAGATGTTTTATGGCCTTTGTGATGGAGACATGCTGGATTTATGTGTTATACAATTAGGAAACCCAGGCTTAGGGAGGTATGTAGGTTTTATGGCTGCTTGGGGTTTTTTGTCTGTGGGTTGAGTCTTTTTCTGCTGTCACTATGGGAAGAGTCCTGCTGCTGCCAAGTGGTGACACCAGTGCCTCTGGCTGGAGAGCCTGCATCTAACGAAGGGTTTTTAAGGCTTCTCGTTGGAGAAGATGTAGTTTAAAACACATCCAACAAAACACAACAGAAATTTGTTTTATTCTCTCGTGTCTTCTTATCCTGGCTTCTACAAGCAGAAAGCAATTAAGCAATTGTCTCATCTCTGGGCGCTCATCTCGAACGTTTCTCACGTACTCAGAATGAGACTTTGAAGCTTTGATAACCAGGAGGGGATGCTCAGCACCGGGCAGCTGTCGGGTGCCGGCGGGGTTACCGGGATTACCGGCTCGTTGTTGCCTCATTGAGCTGAGTGGGGCTCCGTCCCTGCCATGAGCTGAGCTCCAGGGACCGACCGCTGGAAAAAGCAGCGGAGAAGCAATTCCTGACTCATCTGCTGTATTTTCAGCCTTCGGCAGAGGAGAGAATGCCACGGCCGCCTTAACCCGTTGCCTGAAATACTCTTTTCATC
The DNA here is from genome assembly GCF_905368555.1 of Meleagris gallopavo. Classification (NCBI taxonomy): domain Eukaryota; kingdom Metazoa; phylum Chordata; class Aves; order Galliformes; family Phasianidae; genus Meleagris; species Meleagris gallopavo. The sequence continues at coordinate 30,645,595 of NC_139411.1, forward strand.
TGCCGGCAGGAAATAAGGCAGACTCTTTTCCATAGCCTGACTTATATTCCTTAGTTTCCAGCTCAGACAAGACTTCTGTTAATGCTGTTTTGGAGCTTGGCACTTTTTTTTTTTTTTTCCGCTCATCCTGAATTACTGTGTTTTTGGTTTTTTATTATTATTATTATTTACTTTTCATTTATTTGAATTAAAAAAAAAAGTTTTTTTTTTTTTTTTTTTACCCTTTCCAATGCTGTGGCATCTGTGAGCTTTTGAGACGGGGCACAGCCAAGCAGCACCAAGCATTGCTGTCCCCATCACTTGTCCTTACTGTGTGGCAGTGCTCAGGGACAGCGTGTTCCTGCAGCAGCTTGGCAGGAGCTGGGCTCGCTTGCACTTTGTTTACAGAGAGATGCTGCTTCCTCTTGTGTTGGATGAGGCCGCTGGAGCCTTCCCATGCTTCTATCCCCACCAGCTTTTGGTTGTGTATTTCTGCTAATACAGTTGAGAGAGTTGTGGATGCATTACGTTTTTTCAAGTGCTTCATTCTGAGGTTGCTCCCACGGGGCTGCAGCCACGGGTGCCCCACTGCCTGCTTTGTCCACGCTGTGTCGAGAGGAATCATCTCGAGCCACATATAAAATGCAGTGTATAGTTAATGTGTGTAAGTAAGAAAGCTTACTTTTAACATATTTTTCAAGCAAAATACTAAAAAAGGGCATCCACTCGTGCAGTGGATGCACACAGCCTGGCTATTGCTCCTCCTGAGGAATGTTCCAACTGTTTGACATCTCTCTAGCAATTCAGCTGTTGCTTTTTGCAATACAGCATTCTCCCTGACTCGTATATTGTTCTGCCTTCAGGCCAAGTGTTCCTGGCTGGCCCAAATTTTTAGGTTTACATCTGAAGTTGTATAGGAATTCCTGACAAGAAATCTGAGTGCATTACCTCGAGGGGGTTCTTTATTTCATCACTGAATGATAGAATGGTCGGAGTTAGAAGGGACCCTTCAAGGCCATTTGGCTCAACTCCCTGCAGTGAACAGGGGCAGCCACAGCTCCATCAGGTGCTCAGAGCCCAGAGCAGCCTGGTACAAGTTGCATTCATGCCAAAAAGCAACTTCACTTCCCATTCTCACCTCGGTCTTGTCGTGGTTCTGGCTGCAGGAGATGTGTTGAGTGAATGCTGGGTTTGTTCACATTACTGTTTGGTAGAGTCAGGTGCTTGAAATTGCCCTCATTTAGTGCTATGAAAATATTGTTGTTGTTGTTGGGGATGTCACAGAGATATAGACTTTCTTCTCAGAAATCAGTGACGTTTTGTTTCTTTCTCCTTTGATTATGCAGGAAAAATAATACTGATGTAATGGTGGTTTTATTACCGTGGTTCTGTGGTTTAGACCTCTCAAACTTCCCTCCTCTGATCTCAGAGCTGTTCCTGAGCAGATCGCCTGCAATACGTAGTGTTGTTTCTAATTTCCCTACTATTTTCATTGCGTAATATCCTTTCTTGGCGTCTTACACAACTTACCCTTGAATAGGAAGCAGAATATTCAGGCTTGCATTTTTATGTTAAGCAGTGGCAGCAGGATCATCCATCATCCTGTACATCACTTTTTCCTTCTGTCTCTCCAGCAGTGCTGATAGTGCCCTTCTCAGTGTGAGCAAAGCACATTTCCTCTACTTTCTATATCCATAGCAGTGCCAGAAGTTTAATGTTTTCCTATATGGTATTAGTGGGAGTTGTGCAGACACTGGTGGCTGGAGAGTTGTTGGGAGGGTGGAAGTTTTCCAAGTCAAACTTCACAGTCTTGTGGTTTGTGTCAGTAGTCACCGGTTCTGCCATCCCCATGAGTGCTTGAGCTCTGTTGGGGCCATAGGGAAACCAAGGCTTTGCTTTTGGATCCCTGGACCCCAAGATCTCAATACTCAGGGTGCTATCGGTGGGTTTGGTGGATGAGGTGCTGGTCATAGGAATGTTTGGCTTGGAAGGGGCCTTAACAGTCATCAGTTCTAACCCTCTGCCATAGGTAAGGACACCTCCCACCAGACCAGGTTGCCCAAAGCCCCATCCAACCTGGCCTCGAACATGCAGGCCTCCCACTGCTCAGGCCTGGCATGAAGCAAGCCCAAAGGACGCTTTAATTTGGGTCCCCAGGAAAGTTGGAGCGTAGTGCTTGTCCATTGAAGCACCTTTAAGGGTGAAATGGGAGGAGGTGCTCCGCCCTCCCTGCAGCCTGCACAGGAGCATCCTTTGTAGCAGTCTTTGCAATATACGTGTTGTTCCTGGTAGTTGTCTAGATGACTTGTTTCATGGGAAGTTTATTAATCTTTAGGGGAATTAAGGTTTTAAAGAAATTAAAGTCTTCATTCCAAGCTGAATCTGAGCTTTTTGACTTAAAAAAGAATGTGAAAATATCTGGGTTGATTACAGCCAGGGGTTTGTGCAAGGCAGAAGAAACTGGCTGGTGGTTGCCCGTGGATGAGTTGTGTCATGGACAAGTGTGAAACTTTGAGATTTTCTCATAGCTGTTAGGCTACTGATGAGTTTCAGCTCTGGGTGATGGGTTCCCCTTGAAAACTCAGGAAAACTGAATGGGGAGAAGATCCATTGCTACGACTTAATATGCAGAGTCTCTTGAGACGTGGATCCACCTGTGTGAGCAGATGCAGCTATCACAGCTGAAGGGGAGAGGTGACATCTGCTAGATCTCTATCTCCAAAGCATCTTTTCAGCTTAGCTCCAAATATTACCGAAAGCAGCATGTATCAGCATTAAAGCATCATTGCTACTGTGAAAGGAAAACCTAGATCTTAGCATGCTTTTTGGCACTTCTGTGTGAAACCACGTTATTTCAGTTGTTTACAGCCTCATGTGCTTTTTTCCATGACTTGGGGTTCAGCCTTTCCTTTCAGCAGTTTGTTTACTGATATTAGTGCCATTAATGGCAGTTGGCAGAGGTTTTTCCTTTTTGCTCAGGGGCTGGCAGCCAGCACACCTTTTGAAGTCCTTGAAAATGTAGTTGCCTTGGGAATTTTTCATGCTGTAACCTATTTATGTTTTCTTAGGCAGTTTTTGGTCATTAAGTGAATGCACAACAATCATCTTATTAATGGCATTAATGATAGTTTCTTAACCACGCTTGTGGGCATTTGGGGCATTGTGCAATAGTTCAATAAAAACGATACAAAACAAGTAATCACAGCATATAAATAAGCAGAGATCTGAACATTGAAGCCTGAAGATATTTGGGAACTAGAGCTTTATTCAAGCCCAACTCTTGATATTTAAAAAGAAACATCCAACCAACCTACCAAAAAACCCATAAAGCAATAAAGTGAGTCTACTAGGAACATAACTGCAGAAGGGTTTGGTTTAGAATACAAAAGAAAGATATACAAAACTGTGGAAGAACGGTAGCTTGGATTTAACAGTGGTTATCCCAAAGAAGTGAGTTTTAAGAGAGAAATCTACATTTTAGGGAACAGTTGAAATAGGGAATGAAAGGGAAGATTTAGACTGAATATAAGGAAGAAGTTGTTGACAATAAGTGTGGTAAGGCAATGGCATAGGCTGCCCAGAGAGGTTCTGGTGCCCATCCCTGCAGACTCCCAGGGTCAGGGGATGTGTTGGGGTTACTTCTGAGCTCCTTATGGAGCTGTGGGTGTCCCTGTTCACTGCAGGGGTGGTTGGACCAGATGGCCTTTAAGGATCCCTTCCAACTCACACCACTCTGATTTTCTGACCTGCCCCGTAAGTCAGAATGCAGAGGATGTTGAATGCAACCTGTTCCACTTTTCAAACAGCCTCTTCTGCTAAACCCAGAGCTTATCAGCAGAGCTAACAAATGCATGCGTTAGGGAGAAGAGAAACACATCTCCTGCAGAAGTCCTGAAGTTCTCTGCTTTTTCCTCTGGTGGCTGCTGATGGTTGCATGCTACCACGTGGTTGTTGAGAAATGAGCATCTGTTGGTGTTAGGTTGGCAGTGCTGGAATTTGCAGGGCAGTTTGGGCTCCCCTGTAGGAGCTGGTGCCTGCTGGTGGTTCAAATCCAAGATAAAATTGGGCCTGGAGGTTGTTCTTGGAGGAAAGGGAACTGCACCTCTCAGCTCATTGCTCAGTAATGGCAAAGAGCATTAAGTGTGTACGTAATGGTAAACTGGATGCACACAGGTGTCCATTTTGGTCTGCTTTTATCCCCCCATGGCACTATTCCACAGATACACAAGAGTTTTTCAACACGTTAATTCTTGTACTATTTCTTGTAGATTTTATGTTCTTTGCATGATGCTGAAGACCAGTTCTGAGGGATTTTTCCTGCTAGTGTTCCTCAATGAATCCATCTGAATAGTACTTTGACTTTTGTTTACTTGCTTAAAAAAGGTGTGTTTTCCATTTAAGTGGGCGCTCAGTCAAGAGCTGTTGCAAAACCGTGTTACACAATGCAAGAATTCCTAATACATAAGCAAAGGACAGGCGTGGTGAGCTGGTGTAAGCTTTTTAGGTCAGTATGCCATGAATCAGTATTTATTACCTAACTTTTTCGCAGTCCGAAATTCTGACCTTCTCACTCAATTCGTCTGGGACGGCCCACACTGGTTTCTATGCAGAAGAGCATCGCTGCTCAGATCTTGGCCATTGCAGCTCCAGGCTCAAAGTGATGGAGTATTAGCAGTCTCACCATGCACGACTCTTCTCAAATAGCTAAATGCTGAAAGAAAAATAGGTTGAAAGCATTAAAAAAAAAAAAAAAAAAAAAGCTGTGTTCCCTGTGCAGCTCCCCTCCCCAGCCCCCCCCCATCTGCGGCAGCTCTCTTTCCCAAGGGCAGGATGTGACCTTTAAATGCCTGCAGCATTGCAACGAGAAGGCAAAATGATTTTGGAAGCCGTGATCAAAAAGCGTATTGATGGATACGGCCGTGCCCCGTGGCGTTTTATCCCCACGTCACGTTAATCCAGTCTGATAATCTGTCTGAGTTTCTGTTTGATGGGAGCGAATGGATTCAAGCTCATTCAGCATGGTTCTCATTCCCCTACAGCCTCCCGAAACTCCAGTTTCCATTGCCAGCTTTATGATGCGGTTCTCCGGGCGTTTCTAATAAAGAGAAATGTAAATCCTGTGGTGGGTAAGGTGTAGGCTAATCAGATTGCTAATCCTTCTGCCTTTCTGGTGCTAAATCCAAGGATCACCTCTTAAGCACGAGTCAGACGATGCTTTAGAGGAAAATAGGTGGGAGCACCGCTTTTCTGATCGGTGTTCTTGGATCGTTGAGCAGATTAACGTGTCCGAACTGTTAGTAGATGAGGTGGCTGCTGCTGTTGCTCGTTGATTGCATTAGAAGCAATTGAGGTGCTTCAGAGGGTGCGAATGGGCAGGTAGTGGTGAGTGGTTGGGTTGGGTTGAGCATCGTGCAGTGCCTGAGGGCAATAAATGGCAGCTGGTGTTACTGAGTCAGCTGAAACCTGGTTTTCACCCTGAAGCAAACCAGTATCTTGGTTAAGAGCACCAATGATTCGTTCCCAAGTTATTCCTCTGAAACTGAATTTTTCTTTTCTATCACCTAAGTAAAAATGTTCAGATTTATCTGGTTTGGTATCAACAGATAATGCAAGTGGTTTGGATATGGATAACAGGATGGTTTCAGAGCACAGTCCCATGTCTCCCAGGGTTCTGCAAATAAATCCTCCTGTTAAGCTGTCACGAGCACCTGCAGCATCCCCAAGCTGCTTACTGCTTTAATCTGCAGATTTAGGAGCCAAATGGCAGGGATGGACGGTGCAGCATGGCACGTAATGCTCATCTGGAAGTCACACAGATCACCTTTGTGCTTTATGTGTATCACAGAAAATGAGAGTGCTGATGACAACAGGGGATGTTCTTTCTTGCTTCTATGGAAATGTGATATTTGGTGCTCCTTAGGGTGTCAGATTGCTGGGTTGCTCCCGGTTTAACATAAGTTCTCTCCCTGAACTGTGAGAAAGGGGAGATGCATCAGACCAGTGTGGTTTTTTCCAGAGTTTTTTAGACATCTGATGGTGCAGACAGGTTTTCTGTTGGCTACAATAGGAGCTCAGCATCCAGTTGCTTTTGGAAATCCCAGTGACGTTTCTTGAATACTCGGTGACTATGGGCTTTTGTGTTCCAATACTGCCCAGGAATGCAAAGCTTTGTGGTCCCATTGTTTTCATGTGCGTATCTATTTTTATAGCTTTAGGGGTGGTTCCGTAGCTCTAAAGTCCATGGGATCTGCTCCTCCATGTGGCTGGTGGACTGAGGGCAACGCATGGAGCTTCTGTGTCTTTGTGCTTGGGAAGGGCTGGGCTTTGAGACTCACTGGGAGGCAACACAAACCTTGTACCCACCTTAACGTTTCCCAGCTTTAGGCTTAGATAGGGATTAGGGCCTTATCACCTATGAGCTGGAGCAGGGGCTGCTCCATGCAGGGTGCTGCAGCCCGCAGACACCGGTTCAGCAGATCTGCAGCCCCACGGCCCAGCTGCGTGCACTGGAAATGAGAAGTTTGCATGGGGCTTTCTGTTGTAACAGCAGAGCTTGCTGTGCAAAAACCCAGAAGGGAAACTGCAGAGCAAGGCTTGTGCTGCAATTGACTTGTAAGGAAGGCAGAGAGACCCACACAGTGCTTTCAATTCAGGTGTTTTGCAATGATCCTTCTCCCGTCACTTGAAGAACTCATGACATGTGTTCTGTTTCTATTTCAGGCCAAGAACATCCTAATAGCCTGCGGCACAAGTACAACTTTATAGCAGATGTGGTGGAGAAGATCGCTCCTGCTGTGGTTCACATCGAGTTATTCCGCAAGTAAACACCATGCCCAGCTTGACTTTGTATTCCTGCAGGCAGCTGACTGTGAGACAGCAGCAAAGAGGGTTCTGAGCTGACAGATGTGTCATGCTGAAGAATTAGAAATAACTTAAGAGTCCTGGCAAAAAAAAAAAAAAAAGTATAAAAAATCCCACTACAGTTTAAACTAATGCATGTGCATTGCATTATTAATGACAGAAAGTAACAGCAGATACTTTAAAGCATTAAAAATCTACCGTGTTCTTTTTGGCTGTGCACTGTTTGTGGTCCTGCAAGCTTTTGCAGAGATAAATGTTTGTTATTCCCTGTGTCTTTCAGACTTCCTTACTCCAAGAGGGAGATCCCTGTTGCCAGTGGCTCGGGCTTCATCGTCTCGGAGGATGGGCTGATAGTGACCAACGCACACGTGGTCACCAACAAGAACAGGGTGAAGGTGGAGCTGAAGAACGGGGAAACATACGAAGCTAAAATTAAAGACGTTGATGAGAAAGCTGACATTGCACTAATTAAAATAGATGCTCAGGTGAGTGAAGGCAGTGAGCAAGACACATTTTATCCCTCTTAGTTTCAGAAAAGAGGTTGTCCTGTTGCTAATTCATAGGAAAGAGCAGTGGTTTGGTGTTGAGTTTTGACAAATCTTGAAGCAAACGCGGTGGGCGTGCATTTCTTCAGCCACAACCTTGGCTTTGGTAGTGGTTTATCTTAGGACCTCTCTGTGTCATGCAAACAAGCACCTGGCACTTCAGTGTGCATCCTCAAAACAAGCAGCAGAAGCAGCACAGCTCGCTGGCTGATCTGCACGTGCTTTGCCAGTGCAGCTCTCCTGCTCTGAGAGGAGATGTGGGAGGATTCCCCTGTGGTTGGCAGAGATGGGAAGGTAGTTTTAAGAAGATAGGTTTGTGCCTCTGAAGGACGGCACCACACAGATGTAGATAGCAAAATGCAGAACTAGGAAATATCTTAAACATTCAAATTAAAGCCAACGTGGAAGGATGTTCTTCCCCTGCAGGTGGTTTTTTAGAAAGGTTGGAATGGAACTTCCCTCCCACAGTCTTCAGCAGTGTCAGACTTGTGGCTCTCAGTGCTGTTCTGCCTCCTGCAATAGCAGAACAGTTGTCACGTGGTTGTGCATATGGAGTGCACGGGGAATCTTGTGTAGAAACACTTCTGCATAGCACAGATGCATGTGATGGCTTGAGGTGCTGCTCGTATTGGTTTCCCTTCTTTGGGCTTCTAGTTAATGACCTCCAAAGCCGACGGGCAGTCATCTGTTGTTTGAAACACGTGACTCAGAACCACGTAGACCTTGCGGGGTTGTTTTAGTTCAGAGCTATTCCCCAGCGAGGCAGAAGTGTTTGTTCCAGAGTTTGTGGCTAAATGAGACGCCTGGTGCAGAACTCTTGGATGACCCAAGGGTTGCTCCCTCGCCACCTTTGTTGTTTAAAGGCTCTGTCAGGTTTTTCTTATTTAAAAGCTTCTTATCAACAACGTGGCCAAAAAAAATTATCCTCAAAATATTTTCCTGCTTTGCTGAGGATTAAAGAAGTAATATGAAAGCGAGTTGCAGAGAAGGGAGTAGCTGTAACTCGGAGATAGAGGGGGAGGAGGCACTGAGCTGATGCAACACATTGTTTTGAGGCCATGAGGAGGGAGCAGGCATTGAGTTTTGTGTTATCTGACACCCTGAAAAAATCGCTCCAAAACTTCCCTGGCACTGCAATGCCCGATGGAAGAGCCTGAGTACATTTATTAAAAACTAATAGGCCTCACTTGTGCAAACAGTGAGCACTTAAGGACCCAGGGAAGCTTCTGCGGAGCAGCAGTGGGCGCAGCCCCAAGGAGAGCTGGGCGCCCGCAGCCTGGAGAGTGGTTGGAAAAAAGGGAAGGCAGGCAGATTTCATGCCGATAGCGGAAAGCGCTGCTAAGCAGGACTGGAAATGGTGATTCTGGTTGGGCTTCGAGGTGACAGATACTCATCTGTTTTTCTTTCTTTTTTCTTTTTTTTTTTCTTTCTTAAAGAATTCTGCAGGTACGTAACGAAGTGATGATCACAGTCTTATTCCATCACTTGAGCTTTTGGACATAAGTGTGTCCTTCCTTTGAGAATGGCACATCAGGTCATTCTGCACGTGTTTATCATTCCAAGGTATAATCCTCTTCCAGTGTTCAGCCACAGAACAGACAAAAATAGATGATTCTGATCTGACAAGCAGTGTCTTTTAGAGGTATTATTTATACAGAATTCTCTGAATACAGCGTGCTGAGGATACAAGATGGTGTTTTTGGCTTGATGTATTGGCTTCTGAAGCAGCCAACATAGCGCATGCTTCAGATTGTGAGCATTGCAACCCAGCTCACTCATGCATGTTTGTAGATTCTCTTGGGGAACATTTTTTGTCTTGGAACCACCCAACACTACCTCAGCAGGAGATTTCTTGATGTGTTGGGGAGGGATCGACATGTTAACATTGCTATCTGTGATGGAAAGGATCGTTTGGAAGAGCTGATGCCTGGAGGCTGAGCTCCTGCAGAAGGAAGCGAGTGGGCTCTGCTGCCTTATTTGTGTGATGGCAACTGGGCACACCCATTTGGGCAGCAGGACTCTGCTCTAAATTGGTCAAAATATAACTTGACAGCCATAGTTTGTTGTGTGCTTGGCAAGCATCCTATCCGTTGTATGACTCCACCTGGTGTGCTGCTCCCCCGTTGGCCTGGGGGTTCTGAATTATTTGATGACTGAGGAAGTCAATGTGACAGTACAAATAACCCATTACAAGTCTAGATACAGCATGAAAGCCACCCCCAACAATTTTTGTGAAGTGAGAGGCGAAGTCTTTTTTGAACATATTATTTGAAAGTGACATCAAAGATGTCATTTTATTTTTTCTATTTTTTCTGTGGCATGTTAAGGCAGGATCAGAAGGCTGAAGAATGCCTCTGTGGTCAGGAACTGAGCTGGGCCTGAAGTATGAGTTGAGACTGTTAGCTGGTGTTCCTAAAGCTGTTAAGATTTTGCAGCAGCTTGCACTGTATTTTCCTTTAAGCTGTGAACATCTGGCCAAGGACATCTCTAAAAGTAATTTGGTTTTGTTCAGTGGAGTAGGGAGTTAAAGAGGATGGTGAAATCCAGGCACCAGCAAGAGTAAACAGTTTCCCTGATGAAATTCTCATTTAAAAACATACCAAAGTCAGTGAAGAACTGGAATACTGGGATTGGTCTTCCAATTCTCAAAGAGATTTATTTTCACACTCTGTAAAAAGAGAAGTGGTATCCCTGGAGGTACCCACAGTCAGGTTGGATGGGTCTGGAGGCAGACATCTCATGGCAGGGGTGGACTGGAGCTCAATGATCTTTAAGGTCCCTTTTTACCAAAGCCATCCTATGATTTCTTGTGTCCATTGAAAACCACAGCAATTTGCTGAAGTCTTGAAAGTAGGAAGCATGTTGGGGACAGCTGCATTAAACCTGCAGGTGATGTGGCTTACAGTTGTGGGAACTATCCTTCCAAATGGGGACCTGTTTCACCCTGCAGATTTGCCTCCACCCATGGGTTGGTCCCTATGAATGGCTCTTTTGGGGCATATCTTTGTTCTGCAAAATTAAAAACCAGTCGTGAGGCATTCGCCACTGACTGCCAAGGTATGAAAGCTTTCATTTCTCAGTGCAAGCAGATCTACGTGCTTCTATATTCCTAGAAAGGGTTTGGCACCCAAGCAATACAGCAGCGGGTTGGTGTTGCACCTCTGCTTTGTGGTCATGTTTCAGCTCTTTGCTCGTGCTTCTTTCCAACACTGTACTAACAGCCACTCGGTTCAGTGCTCTTAAGTCAACAGGACCTCCTGCCCTCACTGCTTTGGTGGTTTCGTGAGGCAATGCAGGCTCTGTATGGCTGTGGTCAGAGGGGATTTGCCTCTCTCCCTGTGTGTACACACTGCAGGAAGCTGGGAAGCAAGTGTTCCTGTTTACGTATCAGTATTCTAATAGCTCGCATTTTTAGAAACCAAACTACTTGAATTCCAGATGTCAGTGGCTTTTCTCCAATTTGTTTTGACTTGGAAATCTGTCACTGGATATTGCATTGCTTCCTCTTGAGTCTCCCTCAAGGAAGCCCTCATCTTTGTTGCAGAAGCATTTGGGACCTGTGGAAATGGGACAGCATGGGAAAGGCTTGGGTGTGAGCTCCATGTGCTCCTTGGGTTGGGTGCCAGCACGGGGGTGGTTGTCTGCCCTGTGCCCCTCTCTTACCCCTGAATTAGCTTCTTTTACTATTATTTCTATCTTAAGAGCAGAGGATGTTGTCATGTGCTTCCCTCCCCACATGTTGAAAACTGCCTTTGCAAGGGGCAGAGCTTTCATCCTTACTACGTTTTATTTCAAGGGAGAGCAGCAGTGCCTTGCCAGGCCATTGAAGTCCCAGAGACATGGCAAGATAGCGTTTGCCCTTTTTTTCCTGCAAGCTTCCCATGCTCCATATTTAGATAAAGAAACTCAGTTTTGTTTTTCTAACTGTCGATGAAATACTTTTGGAGACTTGTAATGTGTTCAGTTGGGGTTTTTCGTTTTCTTTGGCATTTGGTCAAATAGCTCCAAGATCGTAGATGACACTCTACATTTTCATAAGCTCAAGGCCTGTGTTTTTGTTTTGTCATAGCGTATTCTGGAAGTTAAATAGTTCTGTTAATGAGAGCAGAATACAGTTCCCAGTGAAGCCGCATGCTTTGCCAGGGTTGCTTACAGTTGAATTAGAGCACCACAACAAACATCTGCTTCTTTTCTACCTAAACGTGGAAAGCGTGAAGGCAATCTGTCACTCCTTAGCAGAAATAGAGCCCAGAACATTTGTCTCCTTTTCACTGCTTTTGAACTGTGAACTGTTCACATCCCTGATGCAAGGAGATGGTTGTGCAGAGATGGGATTTGCTTTTGTTCAGTGCCAATGTAGAGGTGGATTCACACGTTTTGTGGATGGAAGGCTTCCAACTAAACACTCACTGATGACTGACACTACTGGTGGCTGTCCTCTGCCCAAATCCAGCTCTGCTGCTGTCCCTGGTGAACATTTGGCTGTGTTTTGCTCTTCAGCACATGCAATGGCTGCATTTTGGTGCTGGATGAAGCCACATCTCGTGGGAGTTCTGTTTACCCAAGGCTTGAGTCAAAACCCTATATTAAAATGTGTGGAGCACTTCGGGATGAGAGAGGCTTAAAATATTAGCGCTAATTAATGGCTCCCTCTCCGGCTGGGTGTAAACAGTGAGTCATGTGCCACTTATGGGTTTGCATGTTTAGTCCTATTTCTGTGCGCTTGCAGATTTGCCTGGTTGAGTCAATGCTGATCAGCAGGCGCCTGAGGGTTAATCTAATGAAAGATGGAGGGAGAGCAAGCAAGTTATGTGTTGCCCAAGGTCATGGAATGAGTCACTGGGAAAGCTGGGTTTAGGTGCTGGGTGCTTCTGGCTCTGTGTTCGTGCACTGCAGGGCATGCTGGTTGGCCTATGTTTTTAATTAACTGCTGTTGCAAATCCGTAGCTGAGTGAAGGCAATTATGACTTGCAGCTGCATCATGCTGTTAAGGAGCAAGCTCACGAATTTAAAACCATTGGAATATATGTTATATAGATGTAGATATATTCGTCGTAACCAGTTCTCCCTGATGTGTACTTATAGAAGTGCTGATGGGAATATTTACATGCAGTGCTGTTATTTTTGCAGAGAGCATGATAAGATGATGTTTGGAAGGACAACAGGTAATGGCTTCCAGTTGTGCCAGGGGAGGTTCGGGTTGGATATTAGGAAAAATCTCTTATCAGAAAGAGCAGTGATGCAGTGGCACAGCTGCACAGGGAGCAGTGGGGTCACCATCCCTGGAGGTGTTCCAGAGCTGTGGGGATGTGGCACTGAGGGACGTGGGCAGTGGGCATGGTGGGGATGGTTGGGGTTGGGCTTGGAGATCTGAGAAGTCTTTTCCAGCCTTCATGATTCTGTGATTCTGTGAAAACCTGTGTGAGTCCCTCTGTCTTTCCTTTAGCATGGAGACTCCTGGGTCCTGTAGCTCTTTATGAAGTGTGCTCAGCATCCTCCTTGTTCTTTCGGCGTGCTGGCATGGGGCTATGAAACAGGAAATAATTCTGTTGCATTGGTGAACACAGTACGGCAAACCAACTGCGTTAAAAACACTTGCAGTTAACTTGGCATAATGCATTTTTACATTAGGCGACGTCGCCTTTAGAAACATGCTGCATAGAGGGCACATTTTCCACAGCTGAATGTCACAACGTGCAGAGCAGGGCAGTTTTTGCAGTAGATTTTTGCTGCTAGCAGACGAAAGGTTAGCCCCAACTCTTTCCAGAAGGCGTGCTGAATCACACAGATGGCCCACGCCAATCCGTGCAGCGCTGGGCTTTGAACTGAGGCCTGACTAGTATAGGCACAGGCTTGAAAACTCAGCACAATAAGAAATAATTGTGTTAGTCAGAGACTGCTCCGTGTTTTGCCTTTCTGCTGCCAAACGCGACTTTGGCTTTCTGACTGTTTTTGTAACTGAGAAAGATTGTATAAATCTTAACTCTGCGTGCGAGCAATCTGGTGTCTCTGTTAATGACAGAGAAGATTTTTTTTCATAGTCCCTTGTCTGTTTCGTTTACTGATTAAATGCCCTCCTTCTTTACAAAGCATCTGCTTTCTGTGCATTGGCCACTTGTCTTTTTTTGTTTCCAAAGCAGTGCCAGAAAGAGATACACTTCTTGATCAACAGCATCTTGAAAACACGTGCTACGTCAGCTTAATAGCATCTGGAGGCAAGGAAGGGCCAGGGTGCTCCCTCTGTGCAAACAATACCCATATGGAGCTGTGTGCTTCCAGCACAGCTCGTGCTGCTGCTGTCCTGTGCTAGGGGAGTCAGGGCTGTGCTCTGAGGTTATGAACTGCTCAGCACAGCTGACCTGGGATGGTGCTGCTTGGTTGCAAATTTGGGATTGCTCTCTCTCTTCTTTATTGCATTGCCTGTTCTGTTGCTCTCCCCAGTGATTCTGTTTAACAAGCAGCTGGCTAATTATTTCTTGTCATCTCGAGACCGAGAGATGGAGTTTCTGTAGAGCATCTGATCTTTTCTGGGGTTTGGCAATGGGCTTTATTAAAACAGTATGTTCATCTGAGCATAGTGGTGCTGGCGGAGTTGTAACGCAGTTGGATAAAAGATGTTCAGAATGAAGCTGGTTGAATCTTGCAGCTGTAACTCCTGTCTTTGTGGCAGCACATAGTGACACAACTGCTGTCTCCTGTTTTTACTTTTGGACACTGCATCTCCTCAGACACTTGACATGAAACCAGAGGTGACAAATACAAAGCGATGTGCGTTTGGTTCAGTTTTGCTCAGTGGATTTTTGTCCCTGTGGGTGATTTATTGGTACAGTCTTTAAAGCTGCTGATGACAAAAATTGACTGACGAGCTAGCTCTTGTTTTCCAAATCAAACACGTAATATTTTCTCTCTTTTGTCAAAGTGTAGCTGTGATTCAGCTTTTATCAACTTCTAAAGCAAAGTTATCACTAACTTGGGCGACGTACAAATACTAAATGCTGCCTTGCCTTCTTGCTCTGTAAGCATACAGTCTGCTTTTATAATCCCCTCTACTTTAGGCATGTAAGTTGCATGCTTTGGGACAAACACGGGCTAAAAAGGCAACCTGCTGGCTTCCAGTAAGAGATCAATGGCAGCAAGAGCGATTATTAAGCCAATTTTTATCTTCATTTTAGGGACAAAGCTCAGGAATACCTTAAAGATACCTTTAATATTAAAACTGTATATGTTACCCATTTCTTGGAAACTGGTTTAAGTTAATCCATAGATGGGGCATCCACTGCATCTAGAATGAGTCACCTATTTTGGAAGTTTGTATTAATGCCTTTTTTTTTTTTTTTTTTTTTTTTTTTTTTTTTTTGGAGGCTGAGATTGTTGTGCAAAGGAAAGGATTTTTCAGTTGGATGGGCGTGGAGAAAACCTATCTTTAAGTTAGGTTTACCAAGCAAAAGATCTGTCTTGGGAGATTTGTTTTCATTTAGGGTTTAGTACCTCTCTAATACTGCAAGATGCTTAAACTGAAGCCTCAAGTGATGCACGTCCTAATCCACTGATAATGATGGAAACGATCTGGTGCCGTGGTTAAGTACCTGGAAATGATCGGGATCATTTAGACAAAGGGTTAAACATAAAAGAGTTAAAAACATGTAACATCGTTGAAAGAGTGTAGGCTGACTTTTAAAAACACGAAGCAAACCCAAGGCACGTTGTGCAGGCGGATGATACATCAGTGCAAAGCATTTCTTTGAAACACGTTCAGAATGGCCTTAATTACTCTGTGAGCAGGAGGCCTGGGGGACTTCCCTGCCATTATCAGTAGGTCTCTGGGGACGTTACTGGTCTTGTTTGAACCACCTGCTGTCCATCCTCTTCAGATGTCCTGGAGAAACGATGCTGAGTTTATCCCCTGAATTGACAAGGGTGTTGGGTCCAACCATTGCTTTTTAATTTCTTTCTTTTTTAATTGCTGTAATTGCTGTGTTGATGCTGGGTTTAGGAATGTTTTCTGTCTCAGGGGGAAAATGTTTAATTGTGCGATAGTTTATGTTTAGAGATAAGATCTTGAAAGGAAAGAACGGCATCCCTTACTGTCATAAAAAGAAAAATACTCGGAAGTCCTTAAATCCTCACATCTTCAGAAGACACCTAGATACGTGGGAGGCAATCCAGTTGTCTGCTGAACAATAGATGAAACGTTAGCTCGTGTCTTATGGGAATGTGAAATGCTTTTAACTACACACGTGTTTGTTTGATACACTCTGGCTGTTGCTTTCATGACTCCCTTTAGAATTCACTCTTAAGGAATATATTATTTTTACATCAACAGCTGTTGGCTAATTACTTCAAGAAGCTGTTGGGAACAACTCTTTCCTGGTATCACCAAATGTTTGCTTTGTACAGCAGTAGACAAATATTCCTTTGGTCTTCATTTGTTTTTGATTTAATGGGTACCTGTTGTGGAAAAAGCATCCTTCCAGTGTTGTTTTTTTTTCTTCTACTCCATTAAAGAACAGTTCTGTTCTACCTGCATAGCAATGTCCTAACGACGTATGAAGTTTCTTTTTTTCTTAATTTATTTCCATTCGTAGGGTAAATTGCCAGTCCTTCTGCTTGGTCAGTCTGGAGACTTGAGGCCAGGAGAGTTTGTGGTTGCCATTGGAAGTCCATTTTCGCTCCAAAACACGGTGACAACAGGGATTGTCAGCACCACACAGCGCGGAGGGAAGGAGCTGGGGCTCCGCAACTCCGATATGGACTACATTCAGACGGATGCCATCATCAATGTAGGTCCTGCCTTGAGCCTCGGCCCGTTGGGCTCTCAGATTTCTGGAATAGTTGCTTTGAAAGTTCCTCCAGTAATGCAGTTCATAAGTACAGTGAGCATGGCTGGCTTTTCTTTCATCCTCGCAAATGTGGACATCTGCAGTGCAGCAGTGCCTGATTGTTATTAAACCAAACCCCAAAGGTACCACACCAAGTCCAATGGCTGCCTTCCCTTCAGCTTCTTACAGCTTGCAAGGGAGGAGGCAGCATTCTCTGCTGAACAAGTATCTTCTCAAAATCTGTCATGCTCTCTAGAAAGAAGCCACACTTAGCTTAAGAACTCAAGTTTGTTTCTGCATTAAGGCGAAACAATAGTTTTTGTCTACTGTTGGCCTTGTAGGGGATCTTTTCTTGCAGCTCCCAAGTCTTCTATGCTGCTAGTGCATTACTATTAAAACTAATGAGAAGCCCCAGCTTCCTTAGGTTACCCTGCAAGAGAAGGAGGATTGAAGTGTTTGCAAAAAAGGGGGGTGTTAAGTGCATGTTAAACAATAGTTTGGATTTGTAAGTTGCTTATCTTTAATAGCTAATGGAAAAAATTGCTACGAAAACATTTCAAAAAATTTCTTGAACATTTTGCTCACTATGAATTAAAAGGTGGATATTAAATATGCTCTTTCCACGTTTGTTTGCAGTATGGAAACTCCGGAGGACCCTTAGTAAACCTGGTAAGAGTTTTTGTTGGCTTAGTGTGAAACCTGTCACTTTCTGGTCTGAAAACAAAAACAAGTGCACCACAAGTGTGATTCAGAGCTTTTGATATTTGCCCGACTACACAAAATTCACATGGCTCTTACTAATCACTTGTCTGTGTTTTTGTTGTCAGATCACAAACTACACCACGATTTCAATATTTAGGTGTTTACACTTTGCATAGTTTGGGGTATTTGTAATGCCCAAGTAATTTGCGTGTACTTTGCAAGAAAAGTAGGAAGAGCATTTTAAATGTGAGGTGTTTGCACTTGGTGCAAAACCAGCTGGCCGTGCAGGAGCTCTGTCAGCCCCAGATGGGGAGAAAACGCTTTTCAGAGGTTCTGTGTTGGAAACTTGGCAACTTTTTTCTACTCGACTTGCAAAAAAACTGCAGCACTAGTAAGCTGCCATTTAAAAATTGTGGTTGGATAGTTAGCTCTTTCAATCCAGAGCCTTTTTCTGTCTCAGCCCCAGCACGTCAGTGCTTGCTAATGGGAAACCCACTGGCTCTGCTGGTACACCTCTGCTTGGGATGAAATCCTCTTTTGGCATGGAATGCTTTTCCGCGTGAGAGCTTTTCCAGGAGCCACGCTGCTGGGAAGAGCTTTTGGTTTTCAAAAACTTGCTGAATACTTTTCATATCAGTAGGTGAGTCAGAGAAATGGGACGAAATTGTGGTTAGAATTGATTGTCTTCAGAGTCTTTTCCAACCTGAGCAATTCTATGATTCTATGAAAGGGAACTTCAGAAGACTGAAGACCAGCTACAGAATTGTTTTGCACCTTTGTCTTTGTGATTGCTCAGAAGAAATAATGCCTTTCACTTTGACATGTAGATTTCACCTTTGCTAACAATGATTTCTAATTTCCCCAGGATGGTGAAGTCATTGGAATTAACACACTAAAAGTTACGGCTGGGATCTCATTTGCTATTCCATCTGATAAAATCAAGAAATTCCTAACTGAATCCCATGACAGACAAGCTAAAGGTAATGTACTTCACTGCTGTTAAAGAGATAGATGTAATACTGGTGATCCAACAGAGAGCCAACAGCCCCCAAGGCTCTCTTTTTGATAAAGTAATTGATAAAGACCTGTTTTACTTCTTGTAGGAAAAGCTATAACCAAAAAGAAATACATTGGCATACGAATGATGTCACTAACTCCTAGGTAAGTAAAAGTAGAAAAATAGTTTTTATCCTGCTGAACTGAGGTCATTTCATATGGGTTTGGATCAAGCTAACAATCTACAGGAAGGGGCAGAAGAGTGCTGGTGCCAAGTCTCCCAGTTTCTGCTGCCTTCTCTTGCTGCATCTATTACACAGTTGGACTCTCCTATGGGCTCTTGTATGAACTGTTGTCCAGCAACTCCCTGCCTTTTGATTTTTTCCCTTAGCACTTCAGAAAAGAAGATGCAGCAATTGTTAATTTGTGCTGGGGCTCAACTGCTATTGCTGCCATCTATCCTGCACTGTCATCGTGGTCGAGGATCATAGCAGCTCCATGCATAGCTTCATTTGTATGGAATGATTTTGACTAAGATACCTTAATGTGAAATGAAGCTTTTGTGTAGACTTGCTTTTTCAAACTCAAACCAGAAAAAAGCAAGTTATGTTAATAGGAATGGTCAACAAACACTTTGTGTGTGCTAGGCTACAGTATATGGAATGCTATTACTTTCTGTAGTAGAACAAGCAAGCAGTTTGCATTTCAGTATGCCTAAGGATCAGCAGTGTGACAAAGCACTGAAAACTGAAGGGTTTTTTTAGGTGTTCTGAATCTTCTAGGACTAAAGTCCAAGTTTTTAAAAAAGCTGGTCTTTTCTGCTGACAGAAATAAGCAGTAAAGGCCATTTGCATGGAAAAGTGTAATAACTCTTGATATACTTTTAAGGGTTAAAATGAATTGTGAGGTGTCACATCAAAATGTGTGTGTAAAATATCCCAGCTGGTAAATGTTAACTGAATAAAAATCCATGGTTTTCTCCCCCATGTTGGCACAATATTCTTATGGACGCTTCTTCATTTTCCAGCAAAGCTAGAGAGCTGAAAGATCGCCATAAAGACTTTCCTGACGTTGTCTCTGGGGCCTATGTTATTGATGTAATTCCAGAAACACCAGCTGAAGCGTAAGTTGGAGTGCTTTTTTCTCAAAACCACTGCCACTGTCTGAAGGAATGTTCCGTGCTTAGCTGGCTATCCTGGTTAAGCTAAATGAACAGAATTGTGACCATCTGATAGCTATTAGGTTGTCAGCTTGAAATCAGTTTGTGGTTTTTGTTTGTTCCCTGATCAGCAATAATGTACATGTGCCAGCACGCTGCTGCAAAGCCCTGTCAGAGTTCCCAGCTGAAAGGGCAAGGAGTCAGAGAGCATGATAGCTCACTGTTCTTTTTTCTCAGCCATCAATTCCAAGACCTCTGCTGTACCAATGCCAGGGCTGAGTAGGAGCTGATGGCTCCTGCAGCCCTGCAGGTCACTGCTGTGTGAGGGCAAGGGGGGAGATTTTGCTCCTGCCTTGCAAGGATGTGGCTGACTTATCCCAGGCACTTCTGTGCTTGCTAATGGCAAACCCAATGGCTCTCCTGGTGCACCTCTGTTTGGGGTGAGATCCTCTTTTGGCATGGAACATTCCTCTCCGTGAAGCCTTTCCAGGAGCCACACTGCTGGGAAGAGCTTTTGGGTTTGGCCAGCTGATATTTTCCTCAGTGTTACTCAGCACTGCTCAGAACCTCAAAGGCTGCTCGGTGCCATCCTTCACGGGGTGCCTTGCTGAAGGCTTCCAGTCAGTGGGACTGGGCTGGCTGGCTCATGCTGGCAGCACCCACCATCTGGAGTCTGGTTAATATGAAATCGCTCAGTAATCTGGAGCAGGAAATAGGAAACATTGTCCATTTTCTGAAACTGGAGGTCGTTTAAGAAAGACATAAATTTGTGGCAGCAGAGAAGCAAATGTAGCACCGAAGGTGTGGGCAGAAAGCTGCTCGGTGCCACTGTATTTTATCACAAGAGGATGGTTGGATGATCCCTGTTTTGTCAATACAAGATGCAACATTAGCTGTCTAGCTTTTTTTTTTTAATTATTGCTGCTTTGTGTAGAGAATTCCTCTTAGCAATGTTGATTATGCAGGATACCAGTGCTTGTCTATAATGTGAACCAAAACTTCTGCTGGCTGTTTGCTCCATTATGAATAACACGTACCAACTGCCCTGATGCGCAGGTCCAAATTGAAGGTGCAAAAAAAAACATTGCAGCAATAACAATAGTTAGCAGAAGGTGAGAGTAGGATGTTAGGTTGAAAACAATGAGGTAGCAAAGCCTTGTAATTTGAAGGCAAACTCGAGACGCTCCACTTGGACAGATGTTCAGGGGAATCTGCAGCAGCTTACATGGGATTTGAGTCAAGAGCCTACCGGCGTGAGGCACTCAGGGGTGGATTTTCTGGGGAAAATGCTGAAAGTCACAGCTAAAAGTAGGCAACCAGATTTGTTAGCAGGCTGACAACGTTGGCCAAGGCATCCTGCTTACAAGAGGCTCTCATGTAAGGCATTTTCTGCGGGCGGAAGAGGCCTATGACTGGTCTGTGGTTTTGCGAAAACGGATTATGCTGAAGGGCTGAATCATGTCTGATCTGGTTTCTTGGTTAATATTTCCGTGAGTTGGAGCCAGATTGTTGTGCAAGACCAGGCAAGAAGACACTGTGGTTGATGGTATCCCTCAGCACCCCGATTGTTGGTTCCTGTAGCAGTCTGGGCAGCCCTGGGCAGAGGAGCCACGCTGGGCCGGTCCCATTTGGTTGGTGTCTGTCTGGTGGTTGGGTCTGGCTTCTATAGGCACTCAGGCACTTCTGGTGACTGAGCTAGATCTGTGTATGTTTAAAATATGAAGGTAGGATGAATGGCTGCCAAGCGGTGTGCACCGCTACATAAATTGTTTGCTTTTTGGGGGCCTGCTGTGCCTCTGTCCAACTGCTGTCAGGTGGGAAATTGGAAATATCCAGTGCCTTTTGGTTTTGCTCAAAAGTACAGCGAGGATAATGAAATGACCGTAATAGTAATTCGTTGTTCCTTTGTCTTTTCAGTGGTGGCCTGAAGGACAATGATGTGATTATAAGCATCAATGGACAGTCGATAACTTCAGCCTCTGATGTCAGTGACATTATTAAAAAGGACAGTACTTTGAACATGGTTGTTCGCAGGGGTAACGAAGATGTTATGTTAACAGTAATTCCTGAAGAAATTGATCCCTAACCAGAAACATGAGCTGGATTTCATGTTTTCTTTTAACAGCATTGGACTGCTTATATTCTCTCTGTGCTGGTACAGGAAACGTTAGACTTCTGACCAACGTTCTGCTTCTTCAGCGGATTAGTATTGGCCAACAGAATAACTTCTAATAGGTTTAAGGTGCAAAGATCCGTGTAATTTCACATACTCCAGACGATAATTTTTCCTTCTGTATTATATATGCAATGTATTCTTTACTGGCTATTACATTCCCCGCTTAACAAATCGACATTTGCTTCCCTGTGTTGAATAGATTTACCATTATTTCCACTAAGATTTAAACAAAACCCACGCACGCAGTGTGTGCTGTGGTATTCAGGTATTTATAGGTTAGCTGTGTTTTAACTGGAAATGCCATTGTAAAGGAGTAGTTGGTTTAAAGTAAAACACAACTGGGTAAAAAGTTTGGTTTATAAACACAGATATCCCAACCGAAATAACCCCTTGAGAGCAGGATTTTAATATTATGATATTTTCCTAGTGTTATTAAAAGACTTCAACAGTACTTTTTGTGAGTGATTCATTTCGCATCTCCCTATGGAGCGTTCTGTCTTTGAACAGCACATCTGCCTTAAAGGATGTTCTCGTTTTAATCATCATAAAGCAAAATGCTTCTTGGTATGTGTTTCATGTTGGCTCTCTAATGTTGCCTGTCTTCCATATGTTAGCTTGTTTTCCTTATTTGGTTTTCATTATGACTCGAACGCTGCCTGAAACAGCGTTTGCCTATTGCATTAATTGTACTCACAGAGCATCTCTCAGATGGTGGATGTCTGTAAGCTTTGTAGATCTGGCTGCCCTGAGACACTTAAAAACAAGCTCCTCTGTTAACAGTCTGATTGCTGGTGTGTGTTTGCTAAGAACTGGTTTTGAGTAGGGTACCGGGCACTATTCTAACATAAAAACTAAATCTGTATTTTTGGATGCCCTTGAGGCCTGAGAGGTGAAAGGGGTAATCTTGCTGTCAAGGTGATCAGTTAAATTAAATCATGGCATAATTACTCGTGGGTAAACAACGGGATAAGCAGCTTTTCCTTTCCCTGTTGAAATACGCATTTCAGAGAATAAATGTGAGGTCAGCCTACAATTTTCAGTGACTGCCATTCCTAAACATTCTCTTCTTTTTTTAAAACTACTTCTTAATGAAACTCTTCAGCTTTGTTGCTGGTAAATTCCACAGGCCAGTACCTGCCCAGGCTCACCTGAATTACAGTGGGCAGTTGCATGGAGTTCGCTCACTGTGGAAAAATGCACATGCCCAAAGCCTGCAGCACTTCCTAGCATCTCTGATACAAAGTAGAACACCTTGCAGAGCTGTTTTTTTTTGTTGTTTTTCTTTTTTTTTTCCAAATATGTTTGCAGTGGATGTTCGTTTTATCGACGTCGATTAATGTTTGAGATTTCTGTTGAAGTCATGTATTTTGCAGACGTTCTGTAGTGTGCCGTGTAGTCACAAATAACTCTCAGCAAAAGCAAGTTAAAAACTCCCACCTACCTTCCCCACTCCACTAGCCAGTCTAAAACTCCAAAGCCCTGAAGCTGGGAAGTTATTTCAAACAAGTTATCAGCCTTTTTTTATTTCAAAGCAAGTGTTTGCATCGTTTACAAAGTGGGTTGATTCTCTGTTCCTAGTGGTGGTGTTCTCTCAATAGGAATCCCCTCTGTTGCTGTCCTTAGCATGGTTTCTACCTCCCTACCATCAGTTTGCTGCTGATGTCCTTGCACTGAGCACGAGCGCAGTGCATCCTTAGGCCTGTGCTTTGCACACTGTTGTGAGGCACAAATTTAACTCAGGGCAAACAGATCTAACTTCTGTAAGTGGTTTTCGTGCATCTCGGATTAATGACAGGCTTCTCCACGTTTCTAGCTGGTGTTCTCGAGGCCACAGCTCCATCTAGTGGGATGCCAGCTGGTCTCATGCAGCTGGTTGTTTTTCTATAGAACCATAGAATAATTAAGGTTGGAAAAGACCACTAATATCATCTAGTCCAACCATCCATCCCCACCATGCCCACCAACCATACCTCAGTGCCACATCTACCTGTTTCTTGAACACATCCAAGGATGGTGACTCCACCATCTCCCTGGGCAGCCTGTGCCAATGCATTACTTTTGTTATACGTTTATTTTTTACTATACATTTATTTTTTATACTTGCCTGCGATCCCCAGCAAGACACGCACATCCTCACAAAGGTTTAGAATTCCCTCTTGTGTTCAGCCACATTTGTAGCTTAAGGTTCCTTAAAAAACATCTGTGAGTGGTTTATAAATATTTAAATAAGATTATTGATAAAGAGAGACAACAAAATGGCATTTGTCCTTCATAAATTCAGGTGTATTGTTGGGTTGTAGAGTGGAAAGTTTTCTTTCTTTGCTGTTTCCACACAGTTCTTTCCAAAGTGCAATTGAAAATACTTTGTATGGAGTAACTCTGGCACAGTTTGCATAAATACAGATTTCCTGGAAATTTCAGCAAGTGTTGGACAGTAAATGAGGGAAATCAGGCCTCCTGGCTGTGGAATGTCTGAATGGAAAGCGGAGCTCCTGAATCTCTAATGCTGAGTACATTGCTACGTGTGGCTGCAGTCAGATGTCGTTCAGTGCAGCAAAGTCACTTCTTCCATAAGGGAGATGTCTGCAGAGCTGTTTAAAAGAAAAAATAATGACTAACAATTGTCTGGATTCAGTGGCTGATACACTGAGCTCCTGTGTTTTCTATACCAGAAGATATTTTTTTACAATGCCTATTCTTTTTTATGTTAAGGGAGAGGAGAATGCTTTTAAAAGTATCTTTTTGTTTTACTAGAGGTCTGTCACTGTGAGCAGTGCATGAAATCGTGTGCTTGTTCTTATTACAAGAAAATACAGGTGATTAAAACTGCAGTTGTCATCGGTCAAGTAGTACCCACCAGTTCAGAGCAGTGGTTTTTGGAGGCATAATCACCTCCAGGGGAGGCCCAGGTTGGATGGTAGGAAAAATTTCTTCTCAGAAAGAGTGGTGATGCAGTGGCACAGCTGCCCATGGAGTGGTGGGGTCACCATCCCTGGAGATGCTCCGGAACCATGGGGATGTGGCACTGAGGGACGTGGGCAGTGGGCATGGTGGGTTGGGTTGGGCTGGACTTGGGGATTTGAGAGGTCTTTTCTAGTCTGAAAGATTCTGTGATTCTGTGATAATGTGAAGGCTGGTGTCATCGTTTTTCAGTAGTCATGGCACAGTAGCATCTGTCGTCTTAAACTCTCTCCTCAAGTAGGTAATAACTCGGAATTGATTAGAGAGAAAATGAGGTCAGGGCTAAAGAACTGCTGTCGAATCAATTGGATTTCACGAAGAATTAACTTTACTAGCTCAGAAGTACTGCTTAATATGCTGGAGAACAAAATCACGTGTTCCCTTTGTTGCTTCTCTGCTTGGCATTTGTGCAGGGAGAGCGCAGTGATTGTCAGAATGTTTGCAGTGTGGAGGTGTGAGGGACGCAGAGTGCATTGCACAGGCATGCTGCTGCTGCTGCTCTGTGCTTCGCTGGATGCCAGCAGTGGCAATCGCTGCTCTCTATGAACATGCCAGAAAGACACTGCTTGCATTAATTACCACCTTCCCATGGTGTATTTTGATGTATCAAAAAGGGAATGCACCTGCCTCAGCTGCTGGGATTAGAGCACAGCAATGGCAGCTGCTTCTTTAGTTGTGCTCCAATGGGCATGGCTCCAATGGGCAGCTCCAATGGAAGACAACATTAGGCAGAATTATTTTTTTTTCAAAGCAGGTTGTGAGATGAGTGATTATGGAAACACCTAAATTACTTCGTATCAGGGTTGTTTTTTTTTTTGGTTGTTTGTTTGTTTTTGAGCACAAACACATAAAACTACGTGTCCTGAATAATTAGGGACTGTATTACTAATAAAACCAGACCCATCTCCCTTCTCTTCCTCCCTTCCAGCTTTTTCGCTTTAGTTCACATTCAATGCTTTCTTTTTCCCTAAGCTTTATACTTACAACTACTATTTAAAGCAAGCAGTGAATCTGATCCTGTACTGCTGTTTTTGTAAAATGCTCCTTTGCTTTCTTTCAAAGCCCTCTCACATGCAGAGTTTAGGCCCCGTGATTTAGGACTAATTCAACTCATTCATCCTCTTCTGAGCTCCAAGGTAACCTCGTATGCTTTTCAGCTGGCAACTTATGCAGGCCTTGCCCAAGAAGCAAAGTTTTCCACCGTGCTGTTTTAAGGATATTCTGTGGCTGAGAGCAGACATGGAGTTGCTGCATTTCTTCTGTCTCCCATCTCTGAGGTATGGCTGCTTCCTGAGTTAGCACAGCCCCTGCTTCCCCACCAGCAGAACTGAGGTGGTGGTACAGATCACATCTCTGCAGAGGACATTTTTACTGTGAGGTGGTGTTACTGATGAAATACGGATGGTAATGGCTAACAGTCTTCATGTCTTGCACCCTTGTGGGTGCTGTGGTTTAGGCTGTGGGGTCTTGCTCCATCCCCATTTCCCAAAGAGCCCAAAAGCTCTTTGGGAAGAGGAGAAGCAGTCCATGGGTCTGGCTCTGCAGCTGCGGTCCCACAGAATAAATAGGGGTTTATGGGCATCTCTTTTCAGGTGAGTCCACGAGGGGGCGAATCGAAGCCAAAAATTCCAATGCTGTAGTTGGGTATGGGGGAAAGATCAAGCTTAAGATAGGGAGAGAAGATGGGAAAAGCAGATCTACGTGGAAGTGGGTACACTTGAGCAATGAGAACTGAAAGTTTTCATCAGCAGAGTCGACTTGAAGTTTTGAGTGGCTGAGCATCTCTGACAAGAGATTTTTATCTCGTGTAATTTCATGTGTCCAGCAAGGAAGGAGAGTGGAAAGTCTGGACTGGAAACAGGAAGTTACAGGATGCTGTGACTGGTTTGAAGTCCCAAACCTCTGGGGTCCCTCTGCTCCCCTCCCACTCTCCCTCCCCCCCCCCCCCCCCATTCTACCCTTCCTAGAGCAGGGTGCCCAGGGCCGCATCCAGGTAGGTTTGGATATTTCCAAGGAGGAGATCCCACAACCTCTCTGGACCCTGTATCAGGACTCCAGCACTGGCACAGTACAGCAGTGTTGCCCAGTGTCTAGACAGAACCAGTCACTTGTAACTGTAACTTGTGCCCGTAAAGGACAACACTGTACTGAAGCTATGATGCACACCTTATTTCTTTTTTACAACCTATTTATTTATTCTCAACTAAAGAGTTTTGTTTTTTTTTTTCTTTTAATTTGTTTAAAGGAAAAGCATTTCACAAGAGAAAGGAGGAGTGCAGTGCAGAAGGAATTGCTCTGTTGGGCTTTATTCCAACCCTGTAAGCACTGAAGGCCATTGCAAGCAATGCCACCACATGCAAGGGCTTTCTCTACTCAATTTGCTTTACTGTCTGCAGAGCAGAGGAGAATGTTTTTAGCTAGGGGTATTCCTGCAACCACAGATAATGTCTTCCTGGCATACAGGGGTAGAGATGGGTTGCATCATCTGTGTGCAGCAGTTTCTTTGAACTTGAATCAGCCCCTCCTAAGTTGTCCACAATTTTTTGACTCCCATCACCTGGGAGTTCATTCTTGTTTGGATATTGAATAATCTTTTAGGCTGTTAATGAATGACTTTGCTATGTTACCTATGTATTATTGGCATGGACATCATACATTGTCTGCTTCCTCTTCTCAGCAGCCTATTACGTATTTGAAAGCTCCCCTTTGGACTTCCATCCTCTGGAGATTAACTTTAATTGTTTTTCAGCTCAGGTCAGATTTCCTAACATGGCTTCATTGCCATTGGGTTCTTTCCAATTGATCCAAATCCCTTTTGAAGTCAATGCCCAGCCTGGCTGGTGGGCCCCACTTTGCAGCTGCACGGACAGAATAGAGCCACATGCTGTGGTCCAGC
This sequence comes from Meleagris gallopavo, assembly GCF_905368555.1. Taxonomy (NCBI): domain Eukaryota; kingdom Metazoa; phylum Chordata; class Aves; order Galliformes; family Phasianidae; genus Meleagris; species Meleagris gallopavo. The sequence continues at coordinate 30,672,689 of NC_139411.1, forward strand.
TGCACCTCTCAGGGATGGCTCATCAGAGACCAACCATCTATTAATCTGTAAGTAACAGTGTGGAGTGATGTTATATAGGATGTTATATAGAATAATATTTCAAAGAATAACTTCCAAAGAAGGTTGGAGAAGACCTCTCAGATCCCCAAGCCCAACCCACCCCTACCATGCCTACTGACCATGGCCCTCAGTGCCATATCTCCATGGTTCCTGCCTGAACACTGCCAGGGATGGCTATTCTGTCACCTCCCTAGGCAGCCCGTGCCAACACAAATTACAGTAGTTGTTTATCTTATCACAATCTGAATGACACAAGATCCAGATGTTATTGTAAGGAAATCTTTAACTATCATATAACCATCAAAAGAGTATAAAAGATAGTATTAAACACTTGGCTAATTGTAAATTCCCTTTTTGAAGAGTCAAGCATGAATGATAATGCTCAAATATGTTAATTGGCCGTGGAAACCCCTTTGATCAAGGTTACAACAGTGTGTTATATTATGCTAATTATGCTACTGTTACTACTACAACTTGAAACTTGCTCTCATTAAAGATAAACAATTCCAGCGATCTACCAAACATTCCTACTTACCAAAATGAGGAACCTTTTGAACAAGAATAGCATCTTTGTGAAGAGGTTAACTTTCGGATATCAGGGCATCTGCATTATAATCTGGTTTGTGGCAATTCACTGTCTTTAGTTTTCTCAGCAGGAAGAGATGATGTGGATGGAACATGTTGGGCTGAGATATCAGGAGATCTGCCTCTGCCAGCCCATCAGGAGGAGGCTTCTAAAAAGCTCTTTGGACAATCTGGTTTATCCAAGAAATTTTGTGCTTCCTTGTCCCCTGCCTGCTCCCCCACTGTGCCTCCAGTGTCTTTGGCACAAAACAGGACAGCAGAGGCACTGTAATGCTGTTAGCAACCAAGAGCATGTCATTATGGCTCTCGTTACTGGGTGGACTTCAACTCTGGAACATGTGCTTTTGTCTTTTAGCACTGATTGCGTGCATTCAGGGCTGGCTCTGTAATGTGGCCAAGGCAGTGGAAATGGACATGAGTGGGCAGTCTCACCTGAGTCAATAGAACTTTTGTACCTTTATTGCAACATTTAAAAGAGAAGCAGAGCCTTTTATTGCACGTAAGGTTGAGCAGTATGGGTGTAACTGGGGGAAGGAGCTGTAAATGGGCAAAGGGTTACTGGTACAGCCCTCCTCCATTTTGGAGCATGTTCAAACTTCAAACTATATCAGCATGCAGTGTCTTGACTTACCGCTGATACAGTGCAACTGCATGCAGTGGGGGAAATGTTCTGCAGAATGTTTCTGATGGAGTACTGTAGTACTTATTTCTTTTTCAGTGCTTTTTGTTAGTTCAGTAAGACCCTGTATTACTGTTCTTAGCTCTGGCTCTTGGTTTGAAACTACACCAATGTGACTGCACAGTAGGGTGGCAGCTAGAAAGTGCACAATGGAATACATCAATGGCTACTGTATTTTTCCTTTTTTAAAGGACGACTCTTGCATCCTTATGAGATGCATGACAGAGTAGATTCATTGTACTTCAGTATTCACACGAATAAGTGAATGCCAAAGGCTTTTGCATGACTGAAGTTCTCAGGACAGAAATACAGGTCCTATAGAGAAAAAGATGCATTAGAATCTTGCCAAATACAACTTGCACATACGAGGTATAATCCTTTTAGGGTATTTTAAACACTTCTGTTGATCTGCACTGTCCTTGTACCATGCTTGAGTTTGCTATCAATCTAATAAAACTGAATGTTAGTGAAAACCATAGAAAGATATTTTAATCACTTCCTCCATCACCTTTCCTTCCCTTCTGCTTTTTTATTAGGCAAGATGGAGTGATACATTGCTCTTAATCTAATTGAGGATAGAGCTGCAAGGTGTAAAGTCTGAAAGCTGAAGCCTTTTCGTCAGACTTAGGCCATTTGGTGTGAATCAGCTGATGAACTTGGCTGGCCTGTCATTGGCCGTATGTTATGCTACAGCTGCCTTTAAAGCTCTCTTCTTCAAAATAATGCTTGACTATTAATTATGTGAAGGCAAGCACACCATGGAGCTATCTGGGCAGATTTCATTGCTTACTCGGCCTACCCAAGGTCATTCCTGTGTTTTCTCTTCATATTAAAGAACAAAACCTACTGTTTGGCATTGCTATGGTTATGCTCCAGTTAAGCTGGGCTTTGTAGGAGGCTATTGCATAGGCTGGATTGGCCTTTGGAAGTTTTCCAGTGTGGATTTTGAGATATGGTGCCCTCAGAATGCACCCTCTTTGTAAAGTATGAATGGAAGGCTTCACTTGAGCTAAAAACATTTCAGCAAACATCTTCATAATGGATTTGGGAAAGTACTGAAGGCTTGATTTTGAAGAGAGATAGGCAAACAGTTAGCTGTGCTAAATATTTCCAAAGCTTTCAAGAGACTATTCATGGCAGAAAAGTTATGCAAGTAGCTTAAACACTTGCAGAGTTTCATTGTCAATTCTGATGTTTAATTTTAACAACCTATCTTGACTCCCACTTAAACTGGTGCAATATATGATGCAGCAACATATAACTAAAATTGACTTTATCTAGCGTGGCAAAGTTCACTAACATCTTTTCCTTGTGTCCAGATTTTTTTATAATGTATAGTAATGAGGGGGAAAGGTGGGGGGAACAAGATGGGTGTGTTTCTACCATTCAGTAAGTCCAATACTCCTGTTACCTCATAGAGGATCACATGTATGGCACTCCTCAAATGATGAAAAACACAGTTCTGCATTGATATACAATCTGCCCATTTAGCTGGGAAAAAAAATAGAAAAAAAAATTGAATGTACTGTACTTTGCACTCTATCTTGCCATTGATAGTACAGGGAAAATAAAAGATAGGTACAGCTCAGAAAGCAGGGTCATGTGACTGGAAACATGAGGACTTTTTTTTTTAATTAACTGTAAATATTTTCTTTTGTGCATATTTAACTATTAAAAATATACTTTGCTAAGTCAAAATGCCACAGGAAATAAAACCAAACATTTGGGGAAACGTTTAGGGGGGGTTGGACTCAATGATCTTCCAACCCTTACAGTTCTGCTGTGATACTATTGTGACACACAGCTTTGATTTGTTCTTTAAAACAGAGCTATGTTACTGTTACATTATTTCATTATCATTCTTCTGTTAAGATAAAACTCTGCAGATCGCCAAGAATTTCACAGCAGGGGATATGATTTGGCTTCAGTGACACAAACGTATGAGACCAGTGCACTGAATAGCATTAGCTGTGAGCAGCCTCCTCAGTGGCACATTTCAATCAATTCTTACTATGAATGATTCTTACTATGAATTCTTACTATGAATTCTTACTATGTTAGATGTGTGGATTTTGTGTGTTGGCAAGGAGTTGTGTTTTGGCTCAGCCTTAGTGCAGCAGGCAAATTCCCTTATGGAACTTCCCATTACCTTCAATAATATAGCTGGATTGTCTGTGGAATTATCTGGTACCCCTCTGTTTGCATGGATGGAAGGGCTTGCTTCCTTGGCAGAAATCTGGTGGCCTTGCTGAAATTCAACACATGCAAGGATGGAAGCCTTCCTTGTTCTCCCTGCAGAGCTTGTTGGACGTGTTTAAATGCTGGAGGTCTTTCAGATGAGAATATCCCAAACCAGTAATCTTGACTTTTCCATTATGATTCTTTGTTTCATTTGCTTTTTAACCTCTGAAATAAGATTAAATTCCTGCAAGAGACTCTTCTGGGAAGAGAGATGTGTGCTGTACCAGCCAGCAAGTAGAAAAGCTTAGGAATCATCTTGTACAACTTGAGCTGATCATTAAAATGAGCACTCACTATCTTAGGAAATCAAAACCTTTAATCCTGTTGGATTCTTTATGATTAAAAGCATTAAGTAAACACAATGCTTTTTTTCCACGTAGAGCTACAAGTGTTTCTCTGCAGAAGTATATAATTGAGACAGAGAGATGATAAAGACAAGGGGCTGAAATTCACTGTGACAGGGAACAAAAAGGAATTCTTACTCTATTAGCAATTGATTTTCAAATAACACATTAAAAATAAGAATTAGTCACATTTTTTTGTATCCAATATAATTTCTTTTTAAGCAACCCAGTTAATCTATCTTTGCATTTTTACGGTTTAGTCACACGATAATTTTTTAGATGATGAGAAAGGGAGGTACATAGGATGAAGAGGAAGTCCTTAATAAAGGTGTATTGCAGTGAGATAACTCACTTTGAAAGCTTTTGTGAAGTTCACAAGGCATGGAAGGTCTTTGGAATTACATTATTGTTATGTTGTGAGAACAAGAAAAAAAACGTAGGGTAGTTAAAAATACACAGAAACAGTCATCAAAGGAGTTGGAATGGCTACTATCATTTAGACAAAATGATGTAAGTGGCTAATTTTAGCTTTCTCTAGAAGGACTTTGGTGTTCAGTTTTTATAAGCTGAAATGTAGCATAAATGTTGAGCAATACTTTGTAAGTGAGCTGGTGCTGGGAATTTCTGTGACATTACTAACTGGTTGGTTTCTTTCTTCTGAATACTGAAAGATCACTACATCTGAAAAAGGAAGTAATAAATGTGTGTTAGTTCCCTATCTGCTTTCCTGATACAGGCAGAAAGAACGAGTTCAGAATGGAAAGCAGCATTCAAGAAATGGGATATTGCAGCAAACTCTCAGTTTGAAAGATCTGTAGCTTTCCCAGATGGTTTGCTGGATGTGAGAACCTACCCAGCCAGGCACTATCCAAATGTTAGACTTAGAGCCCAGATAGATTTACTTCATCTGTATACTGCTCTTTCTAAGAACTCTGATATTTTATTTTGCTGCTTTTGTAGACTAATAGCTAACATTTTTTTTTCTCATGTTATAGGGTCAAAGTAAAGCAGGCTAAGAACGAAAACCTGAGGAATACTGAATTTAAGTGCATAAAAAATACAACATTTTGTCTTTAATCCAAGTGCAAGTACTCTGAGGCCATTTGCTTTAGCAAACAGCTGAACTCCAATATAAGATGTCCTGAGTCATCAGGTTGGTTTTCTCAGGCAAACTCCTTTAGGTTTTGCATGCTTGGCATTTTTGTTCTGTGATAGCACACACTCGATCTCACGTATTCTGTCTCAGTGTTGCATGGCCAAAAGCTGAGCTCTGCTGTCAGAACAGCAGCTAATTGCTGATATGTTATCAAGACTGCAGTGCAATACGCTGGGTGTTTTATAGTCTTTACGGTATTTTATTTTACATCAAACTTCCTCCTGCTGTGATTTCAATATGTACAGTAGAAAGGAGGAAAAAACTCCAGATCTTTTTTTTTTTTTTAACAGAGGATGCTGGCATTTCAGCAGGCGTAAATCAAAATTAACTGTTATCAAACCTAAATGCTTTATGTTGAAATGGAATTTACCATACTTCATGCTCATTGCTTCTTGCCATCCCACCAGGCATCACTGAGAAGAGTCCAGTTCTGTCTTTATTCCACCCCGCCATTCTTTATACAAATGAATGAGATCCCTCTGAGCTTTCTCTTTCCAGACTGCGCAGTCTCAAATATCTCACTCTCTCCCTGTAAGAGAGATGTTTCATCCTTCAGATGCTCCTTATTCATTTTAATATCTTCAGGAGACTCCCTCCACTATGTCCATATCTCTTACAAGCTGGCTAACCCAAGACTGGAATCAGTACCCCAGGTGGGTTTCACTGCATTGGGCTTATATGGATTTTGGTAGCAGGGGGGCACAGAGTAGCCCTCTATCAGGAGAGAGCCCAGAAGCTGCCCCATGTCATGGTCATTTCTCAGGAATTTAGAGGAAGGAATAAGACCCTGTAGCCCCTTCCCAAACACAATGTGTGATCACTCCACTGAGCACGTGGTGTTGTTTTTGCTTTTGTCAGGAGCAGCAGAGCTGTGAATAGCAATGTTCATGCTTACATTTCTTTATCAATACATGAATACAATCAGTCGTGTTTATCATTGTGCTCCAACTGTTTGCTCTTCTCAGTGGCTGCTTTGATAATTCCTGATTCTGTTTCTGGACCCTGCCCTTTTGTCTTTTCTTCCTTTCTTCTAGCACTGTGAACCTTGCAGAAAGAAGACTTGTTATTTCCTTTTGTTTCTACACTCAAGACTTGTTTTGCTGCTGGAGGAAAGCTGGAATATACCATCAGGAATCATGAATTGTTTCAGCTGTTGTGGTTTATTTGCTGTTTGTACCATAGTCAAAATGAACAGTCAGGTAAAGCTTGGGTGAAGTGCACTGAATGGAATATTAGACCAACAAACGACCTGTTGCTAGCTGGCCTGTATGCGAGGAGGAAGAACTACAGAACTGCAATGTAATGACTCCAGCTAAGAGATTAGCAGGACAGGATTATGGGCAGTTGTTCCCAAAGCTATCTAAAACTGCATTAAGACTTCACACTGATCAACTGATGAAACCATTTCAATGGAACTTTGGATTTTTCATCAGGTCATGTTTCCTCCCTTTTGATAAACTGTGTGATTCAAAGAATTGCTGACAAATTCAACCGAAGAGCATAGTGGTAGATTTGGGGAAGATACTGCTAAATCAGAGCAAGCTCCCAATGAGCTCCAGTTAGGGTATTTAACAAACAACTTGCAATAACTTATTTTTGATACCTGACTTAATCCCATGTATTATGTGCTGTTTGTTGAGAAACGAAGAGAAGCAAGCCTGTAATTTCAAGAGGAAGCCATCAGAAATGGAAACATCTATGAGACCAGGAATCTCTGCTTGTGAGTTTGCTGCCTGGCCTTGCACTATGTGTTGCAATCTGCTTAATTAAGTCTTCAGCTACAAGCACCAAACAAATCAAACGGGATGATAGGAGCAAAGAAATACTTAAGTTCACCAATCTGGTTCCAAAGGTAATACTGGACATGCTCACAAGTCAAAGATACAGTTAAGATAATTTGTAATAGTGACAATAGAACAAATTTTCCAGGAAACTGAAACTTTGCTCTTAATAGGTTCTGGTCCTCTAAAGATCTGATTGTCATAAAACATTGGATAAGAAGTCAGGTATAACTTGGATCGTGACTGTTGAACTACATTTCATAATCATCCACTGTTTGGACAGGCTGGCCTTGGGAGCCTCACCCTTTCACAGGTGTGGGGTATAAATACTGATGCTCTGCTTCATTGGCACCTCTTGTGCAAGATGGGCACAAACAAGATCCTGCTTTTCCTCTTAAGCACAGCAATTCTGGGTGCCATCTCAGGTAAACTACTTAAAATCTTTTAAAACATTCTTACAAATAGGTAGAGAAGAGGGGCTTAATCCTCTTCACCAATTTCATACACGTAACTCATGTGCTAATAAAATCAACTTTGTTCAAAGATTATACGTAAAACAGACTGCAATTAGATAGCATAGTTTTCTTATTAAAAATGCGAATTAATCGACTTTGTGATTAACTATTATTTGCATTGAAGTAAATTTAGTGCAATGAACCGATGTTGTTCTGACTTTTACAGTAGTGTCCTGTAGCATAGATTAAAACAAAAAATACTACTGTGAAAATATGAATGATTTTATTTGTATAAATCCATGTCCGTTAGTATGAAACTAAGGAGGATTAAGGAGGAATGTAGTTTCTTGCCTGTAGTGCATACATGCTTTAAAAGACTTCAAAGTTCAACTTGCAGATGCACAGGGAGCAACAATGCTTCGCTTTATATCATGTAATGGAAACAAGGTAATAAGATACAGCTGCTATCATATATGGTGTCATGAAGTCTCAAGGACATGGATTTTTCTACCAGATATGCCCTTGAGGTTTTCTTTTATACACATAGAAAGAAAACCTGGAGTCAATAAAAGGCCAGCTGGCACATTTATACTTGCAAATCACAACCATGTTCAGGTAGGTTGGGCTTTGTGAGAAACAAATATTTAGTATTACTGAGGACTTTCTGACTACTACCGGTATTTCACAGGAATGAATACTTGAATATACCCAGTAAACACTTCTGGAGCTGTATCATACCTGACAACATCACAGTTTGTGTTGAAAAAGAGACTTCTCTGTGTCAATTAAGCCTCTAGCTCATTGTCATTGTTTTATATCCTTCTTTAACTTCAGAGCCCAAAACTTCACATGGTACAGGATGTGCAGCTGCACCTCCATTGACTGTAGAGGGACAAGCGTTATTTTTGACAGGATAACTGCAGCTTGATTAGTGTACCACAAAATAGGGTTGGCCCTTTTGGAAGCCAAAGAACTGAGATGAATTATGCTGAGCTTTCCATCCGGCAAAAGTACTACATCCTTTAAACAAGCATGAGAGATGCAGAAGAGAAGAATGGAAGAGGACACTCATGGAAACGAGGAGTCGGAATCTAATCACACTCAAAATGACAGTCGTCATGGTCTCAAACTTGTGTGGTGTTGAAACTGCACTTTGAAGGGAAGATGTGTGCATTGCTGCAGTGTTATCCCATGTGTTCCTTGCTTCTCCTTTCCCAGATGCCTCTCTGAGCTTGGTGAATGGCCGGAACCGGTGTGAGGGGCGCGTTGAGGTCTACTACAATGGGAGTTGGGGCACGGTCTGTGATGACTCCTGGGACATCAATGATGCCGAAGTTGTGTGCAGGCAGCTGGACTGCGGCTTTGCAGTTTCAGCACCAGGAAGTGCCTATTTTGGACAAGGCTCCGGCACCATTTACCTGGACGATGTGCAGTGCACGGGGAACGAGTCGTCCCTCTTTGAGTGCAGGAGCCGTGGCTGGGGCGTGCACAACTGTAACCACTATGAGGATGCCAGCATTGTCTGCTCAGGTACCGTTGATTGTCCTTCCCAAGTCCTGCTGCTAGGGCTGATGAATTGGCCCTACTTTGCCTGGCATGGGGATGTTGTGGCGCCACATTTGCAGCCTGTGTTTTTCAGTGCTCCTTTGGGAGATGGCCCTGCCGAGACCCCCACGCTGTGCATTGCAGCGTGACAGGGCAGCACTGCCATCTCCAGTGCTGGGAGCAAACCTGGTACGCTCCTCCATCCCAATGTCCCTCATTTATTTCTTTCTCTTCCTCCCACAACAGATGCACCGCCTGGATACCCAAGTAGCTACCCATGGAGAACTACACGTGAGTCTGCATATTGCATGATCCCGTCTGGTGCTTTTCTTTGGAGTTATAGGAGTTAACAACTCAGTTACACAGTCTGTTGCCCCCTGGTGTATCAGGTGTGGGTGGGCCAGAGGATATTGTTGGTAAGCCCACATGGGAGGGCAGGGCATGGTGCTGCCAGCAATGTCCCTGGGGTTGAATTTCACCTTGCCTGCAGCTATGGGGAGCGCAAAGCTATGGGGTATGTTTTTCCAAGTCTAGGTTCAACTACACGTGCCTCACTCGAGATTCTTTCTCTCCCTCTCTCAACAGCTCCCACGTACACAACCACAAATGTCTCCATTCCGTCAAGTACGTCTGCATTATTCCTGGTTTGTCTCTGCACTACTTTAGAGCTGTGTTTGCTGCTGTTTGAGCGCGTGAGCTTTGTCTTTTCCATGGAATTGTGGCGTCCTCAAACATGCAGAGCTGGCAGGGACCCACAGGGACAATAGAGTCTAGGTGTGGGCTCTGCACAGGGCAGTCAAAGAGATAACTCGCGTGTCTGAGAGCACTGTGCAACTGTTGGTTCAGCAATGGTAGGCCTGGGGCCATGACCACTTCCCTGGGGGCCACTTGCAGTGCCTGGGCCTGCCTGTCTGTGCACAGCTCTTCCCAGTACTCAAACCGATCCTCCCCTGATGCAGTTTTAAGCCATTCCCCTTTACCCATCACGAGGAAGGTGCTGGCAGCAACCACATCCCTTCTCAGGCTCCTGCACTCTCTAGGCCGAACTGACCATGTGACCTCATCAACTGTACCACTAATTGATTTTTCCATCATTTCTTTCACCCTTCTGTGGACACACTGTAAATGTTTCGTGTTCTTACTCTGTAGAGCTCAAAACCACAGCGAGTACTTGGGGTGCAGCCACAGATTCGTTGAGTGCAGGAGGACTGGTGTTCCCTTGCTAGTTCAGCTGTGCTTAAAGGAGCGCCAACTAGGCTTGGCCCTCAGTTGACCAAGGCTCATCATAGTTCAGGGATATGGAGCTTTCCATCCACCAGAACTCCCATCTCCTTCCCATGAAGTGCCAGAGACGCTGAAGAGAAGAACGGGAAAGGAGAGTCATGCAAATGAGGAGGCTAGATCAGCTGAGAGTAGCAATCCTCATGGCCTCAAACTTGTGAGGTGTTGAAATTGCACTGTGAAGGGGGAGATGGGTGCATGCTGCAGTGTTTTCCCAAGTGTGTTCCTTGCTTCTTCTTTCCCAGATGCCTCTCTGAGCTTGGTGAATGGCCGGAACCGGTGTGAGGGGCGCGTTGAGGTCTACTACAATGGGAATCGGGGCACGGTCTGTGATGACTCCTGGGACATCAATGATGCCGAAGTTGTGTGCAGGCAGCTGGACTGCGGCTTTGCAGTTTCAGCACCAGGAAGTGCCTATTTTGGACAAGGCTCCGGCACCATTTACCTGGACGATGTGCAGTGCACGGGGAACGAGTCGTCCCTCTTTGAGTGCAGGAGCCGTGGCTGGGGCGTGCACAACTGTAACCACTATGAGGATGCCAGCGTTGTCTGCTCAGGTACCGTTGATTGTCCTTCCCAAGTCCTGCTGCTAGGGCTGATGAATTGGCCCTACTTTGCCTGGCATGGGGGTGTTGTGGCGCCACATTTGCAGCCTGTGTTTTTCAGTGCTCCTTTGGGAGATGGCCCTGCCGAGACCCCCACGCTGTGCATTGCAGCGTGACAGGGCAGCACTGCCATCTCCAGTGCTGGGAGCAAACCTGGTACGCTCCTCCATCCCAATGTCCCTCATTTATTTCTTTCTCTTCCTCCCACAACAGATGCACCGCCTGGATACCCAAGTAGCTACCCATGGAGAACTACACGTGAGTCTGCACATTGCATGATCCCGTCTGGTGCTTTTCTTTGGAGTTATAGGAGTTAACAACTCAGTTACACAGTCTGTTGCCCCCTGGTGTATTAGGTGTGGGTGGGCCAGAGGATGTTGTGGTAAGCCCACATGGGAGGGCAGGGCATGGTGCTGCCAGCAATGTCCCTGGGGTTGAATTTCACCTTGCCTGCGGCTATGGGGAGCGCAAAGCTATGGGGTATGTTTTTCCAAGTCTAGATTCAACTACACGTGCCTCACTCGAGATTCTTTCTCTCCCTCTCTCAACAGCTCCCACGTACACAACCACAAATGTCTCCATTCCGTCAAGTACGTCTGCATTATTCCTGGTTTGTCTCTGCACTACTTTAGAGCTGTGTTTGCTGCTGTTTGAGCGCGTGAGCTTTGTCTTTTCCATGGAATTGTGGCGTCCTCAAACATGCAGAGCTGGCAGGGACCCACAGGGACAATAGAGTCTAGGTGTGGGCTCTGCACAGGGCAGTCAAAGAGATAACTCGCGTGTCTGAGAGCACTGTGCAACTGTTGGTTCAGCAATGGTAGGCCTGGGGCCATGACCACTTCCCTGGGGGCCACTTGCAGGGCCCGGCCTGCCTGTCTGTGCACAGCTCTTCCCAGTACTCAAACCGATCCTCCCCTGATGCAGTTTTAAGCCATTCCCCTTTACCCATCACGAGGAAGGTGCTGGCAGCAACCACATCCCTTCTCAGGCTCCTGCACTCTCTAGGCCGAACTGACCATGTGACCTCATCAACTGTACCACTAATTGATTTTTCCATCATTTCTTTCACCCTTCTGTGGACACACTATAAATGTTTCGTGTTCTTACTCTGTAGAGCTCAAAACCACAGCGAGTACTTGGGGTGCAGCCACAGATTCGTTGAGTGCAGGAGGACTGGTGTTCCCTTGCTAGTTCAGCTGTGCTTAAAGGAGCGCCAACTAGGCTTGGCCCTCAGTTGACCAAGGCTCATCATAGTTCAGGGATATGGAGCTTTCCATCCACCAGAACTCCCATCTCCTTCCCATGAAGTGCCAGAGACGCTGAAGAGAAGAACGGGAAAGGAGAGTCATGCAAATGAGGAGGCTAGATCAGCTGAGAGTAGCAATCCTCATGGCCTCAAACTTGTGAGGTGTTGAAATTGCACTGTGAAGGGGGAGATGGGTGCATGCTGCAGTGTTTTCCCAAGTGTGTTCCTTGCTTCTTCTTTCCCAGATGCCTCTCTGAGCTTGGTGAATGGCCGGAACCGGTGTGAGGGGCGCGTTGAGGTCTACTACAATGGGAATCGGGGCACGGTCTGTGATGACTCCTGGGACATCAATGATGCCGAAGTTGTGTGCAGGCAGCTGGACTGCGGCTTTGCAGTTTCAGCACCAGGAAGTGCCTATTTTGGACAAGGCTCCGGCACCATTTACCTGGACGATGTGCAGTGCACGGGGAACGAGTCGTCCCTCTTTGAGTGCAGGAGCCGTGGCTGGGGCGTGCACAACTGTAACCACTATGAGGATGCCAGCGTTGTCTGCTCAGGTACCGTTGATTGTCCTTCCCAAGTCCTGCTGCTAGGGCTGATGAATTGGCCCTACTTTGCCTGGCATGGGGGTGTTGTGGCGCCACATTTGCAGCCTGTGTTTTTCAGTGCTCCTTTGGGAGATGGCCCTGCCGAGACCCCCACGCTGTGCATTGCAGCGTGACAGGGCAGCACTGCCATCTCCAGTGCTGGGAGCAAACCTGGTACGCTCCTCCATCCCAATGTCCCTCATTTATTTCTTTCTCTTCCTCCCACAACAGATGCACCGCCTGGATACCCAAGTAGCTACCCATGGAGAACTACACGTGAGTCTGCACATTGCATGATCCCGTCTGGTGCTTTTCTTTGGAGTTATAGGAGTTAACAACTCAGTTACACAGTCTGTTGCCCCCTGGTGTATTAGGTGTGGGTGGGCCAGAGGATGTTGTGGTAAGCCCACATGGGAGGGCAGGGCATGGTGCTGCCAGCAATGTCCCTGGGGTTGAATTTCACCTTGCCTGCGGCTATGGGGAGCGCAAAGCTATGGGGTATGTTTTTCCAAGTCTAGATTCAACTACACGTGCCTCACTCGAGATTCTTTCTCTCCCTCTCTCAACAGCTCCCACGTACACAACCACAAATGTCTCCATTCCGTCAAGTACGTCTGCATTATTTCTGGTTTGTCTCTGCACTACTTTAGAGCTGTGTTTGCTGCTGTTTGAGCGCGTGAGCTTTGTCTTTTCCATGGAATTGTGGCGTCCTCAAACATGCAGAGCTGGCAGGGACCCACAGGGACAATAGAGTCTAGGTGTGGGCTCTGCACAGGGCAGTCAAAGAGATAACTCGCGTGTCTGAGAGCACTGTGCAACTGTTGGTTCAGCAATGGTAGGCCTGGGGCCATGACAACTTCCCTGGGGGCCACTTGCAGTGCCCGGCCTGCCTGTCTGTGCACAGCTCTTCCCAGTACTCAAACCGATCCTCCCCTGATGCAGCTTTAAGCCATTCCCCTTTACCCATCACGAGGAAGGTGCTGGCAGCAACCACATCCCTTCTCAGGCTCCTGCACTCTCTAGGCCGAACTGACCATGTGACCTCATCAACTGTACCACTAATTGATTTTTCCATCATTTCTTTCACCCTTCTGTGGACACACTGTAAATGTTTCGTGTTCTTACTCTGTAGAGCTCAAAACCACAGAGAGTACTTGGGGTGCAGCCACAGATTCGTTGAGTGCAGGAGGACTGGTGTTCCCTTGCTAGTTCAGCTGTGCTTAAAGGAGCGCCAACTAGGCTTGGCCCTCTGTTGACCAAGGCTCATCATAGTTCAGGGATATGGAGCTTTCCATCCACCAGAACTCCCATCTCCTTCCCATGAAGTGCCAGAGACGCTGAAGAGAAGAACGGGAAAGGAGAGTCATGCAAATGAGGAGGCTAGATCAGCTGAGAGTAGCAATCCTCATGGCCTCAAACTTGTGAGGTGTTGAAATTGCACTGTGAAGGGGGAGATGGGTGCATGCTGCAGTGTTTTCCCAAGTGTGTTCCTTGCTTCTCCTTTCCCAGATGCCTCTCTGAGCTTGGTGAATGGCCGGAACCGGTGTGAGGGGCGCGTTGAGGTCTACTACAATGGGAATCGGGGCACGGTCTGTGATGACTCCTGGGACATCAATGATGCCGAAGTTGTGTGCAGGCAGCTGGACTGCGGCTTTGCAGTTTCAGCACCAGGAAGTGCCTATTTTGGACAAGGCTCCGGCACCATTTACCTGGACGATGTGCAGTGCACGGGGAACGAGTCGTCCCTCTTTGAGTGCAGGAGCCGTGGCTGGGGCGTGCACAACTGTAACCACTATGAGGATGCCAGCGTTGTCTGCTCAGGTACCGTTGATTGTCCTTCCCAAGTCCTGCTGCTAGGGCTGATGAATTGGCCCTACTTTGCCTGGCATGGGGGTGTTGTGGCGCCACATTTGCAGCCTGTGTTTTTCAGTGCTCCTTTGGGAGATGGCCCTGCCGAGACCCCCACGCTGTGCATTGCAGCGTGACAGGGCAGCACTGCCATCCCCAGTGCTGGGAGCAAACCTGGTACGCTCCTCCATCCCAATGTCCCTCATTTATTTCTTTCTCTTCCTCCCTTAACAGCTGCTAATACCTCAACCCTTATTCCTACTCCACCATCCAGCACACCTGGTATGTATGTGATATTTATTTATTTATTTATTTTTGCTTATTTTTGAATGAGTTGTCGTTTATATTTTATATGTCAAAGCTTTGTCTTTTATAGTCTTTAATAAATTCTGAGGTTTCCATGATATCTACTATCTTGTGAAATTCTACCTTTTTCCCTTCCATTACTCTGATTGTCCTGTTAGTATATTTCAGCATTTGTCTCTTTTCTGATCTTTTATATGCTTTATGCCATTTTAGTCAGTGTCTGTTCTTTTCTTTCATGCATGTTTATGCCTTAAGCTTGCCAAATGCTAATTAGCAGTGTAGCTTCTTAGTTCTGTAGTGATTACACCTTAGCCTTGTTAAGAAGTGTATATCCATTCACTTTATCTGGAAACTGCCATCATTTGCTCTGGTATGTGTACATTTAGTATATATCTATTTGTTGATAAGGAAATCTAAGTGACTCTCATTTGCATCTCTTTTTACAGCTTCGAAATATTTCTGTGGTAGCTTCCTTTCCAATTCATCTGGGACAATACAGAGTCCTTTTTATCCTTCAAATTATCCAGATAATGCAGATTGCTTGTGGGAAATACAAGTCATGAACAATTATCGCATTATGCTCACATTTGGAACTATTCGGTAAGTAAATTACTTGTTAACTGGCTAGTAAATGGGGCAAAAATCTCAGCTTAAAAGCACAGTTCTCAAACATTTTCCTGATACTTAAACGTGTATTATAAATATTACCTTGAAATTGCGTCAGTGTAGTAGTTTGTTGTTTATTCAGCATTTATAATACTGAACTTTACCAAATGCGTTTTATCCCAGTATTCACGTTTTACCCTATGTTCATGTTCCTTCCCCAGCTTGCAAGGTGGATGCCAGTATGACTATATTGAGATCTATGATGGTCCTCCAAGTACTTCTCCTCTGCTTGGAAGAATTTGTTCTGGTTATAATATCATGTACACATCCTCTTCAAATATGATGACTGTCAGATTTCACAGTGACTCTAGATATTCAAATAGAGGGTTTTATGCTGATTATCATTCCTTTCCAGCAGATCAGAACACCGGTAAGTTTCCATTCACTTTATAACTTTTCCTTGGCCAAAAGGCTTTTCTACCCTGATGTTATTTGCCAAAGTATTTGTTAATGTTTTTGCACCACTCTTAAAAAAATGACATTCTCGCTTGAATTTCATAAATAGTTATTAACTGATCACTTCCAGACAATAATTAATTTTTCATTTTAGAAAGACCTTCAAGTATCAAATTGATTCCACTTACACGTTGTTTTTTTTTTATAATGATGGTCAATCTAAACTCATCTTCATTCTTATCACCTCATTATTTTCACTTTTTTTCTATTCTTGTGGACATTTTCTTGTAGAACCGTAGAAAAATTCATTAGTAAGGATATTTGAATTTTCCCTACTCCAACTATTCCAAGCAGGACTATCACCAGCACCAGACCACGTCCATTATGAATTTAAGTAGCAGTGAAAGTGAAACTGGACTCTGAGCTGCATCTCCAGGGGTCTTACTAGCAGAGACTCAGATGTGATCATTTCCCTCTACTCAGTGGTTATCAGGCAGCAGCCTGAGTACTGTGTTGAATTCTTGTCCCTCCAATTCTAAAGTGATGTAGACAGACTGGAGAGGTCCATAGACGGTCACATAGATGATCAAAGGGCGGATAACTTGCCTTAGGACGAAAGACTGAAGGAGTTAGATGGGAGGACCTCATCACAATATTCCTGGTCTAGTATTAAATATGAAGGTTGGTGGCCCTGCCTGTGGCAGGGAGGTTGGAGATTCATGATCCTTGAGGTCCCTTCCAACCCTGTGATTCTGTAAGAGTGGCTACAAAGAGGATGGATGCTCTTTTCACAAGGGCCACATGGAGGAGATGAGAAGCAACAGGTATAAGTTGCATGGTTAGAGGTCTTGTCTTGGTAGAAGAAAAAAATTTTTCAATAAGAATCAGTCTCTAGCATCCCTGTCGTTGGAGTTTCTCTAGATGAGATTGGACAGGCTGCTACATAACCTCATCTGTGCTTCCTTATCCCATGAAAGATTGAAGCTGATTATCAGTTGCACATCATCAAAGGATGAAATTTTCATAGCCACAACTTCTCTGAGTGACCTCTTCCATTGTGGTCTAGCGGGGGAATTTTTCTAATGTGTTCTCACAGTTACCTCAGGCACAAATAGTTGCCATCAGTACTTATGAGATTACCTGCTGTTCCTAGACACTTATCTCTACCAGAAGCTAGAATCTCCCTGATATCATTCCTTTCCATGTAATGGACCCAGTCATGAGGATGGTTTCTAGATCTCCTCCCTAAGCAAGTAGTGTTTCTGCAAACAGTGTACATTTATCTCTACAACTTCCACATTATCTTTTGGTTGCTTATTTAGGAAAGACTCCCATCTCTTATCGTTTTTGCATGAGTGGTGATACTGGATCAAGGTGTCATCAAAATACTGTTGTATACTACTTGTTTTTGTTAGGAGAGTAACTGAAGGTCAACTGAAGTTTGTCAGAGGTTATCCGTATCTAAGCGTAAGGTGTAAAAATGAAATACCTTCCCTAAGTGGTAGAAGCTTTTGCATTTGGTGAAATTTTATCATGTGAACATTATTAATTACATGACTTCACTAATAATTCATATTTTCTGCCCTAGCCCTCTTTTGCTTCCCAAGCCACATGCGTGCAGTTGTAGAGAGAAACTATCTTCAGTCACAGGGTTACTCTGTGTGGAATGCTAGCTTGTCTGACCCTTCTTGTAGACCAAGAATTACATCAACCCAGGTTATATTCAACATTCCATACAACAGCTGTGGTACTCGTAGACAGGTGAGTGTCAATGTATTTTGGACTTATCTCCAGATCTGGGCACAGAAACTTAATATGCAGTTGGAAAACTGTCAAGAATTGCATGAGGCATTGCTGTCTACAAGTATTCAAAACACACAAAAGAAGCATGTCTTTCCGGAGGCTAAGGTTAATTAAACATTGCTGCTTGTCCTTCTTAGATTTTAAGTAATATCTGTATGTATTTCAGTGATGCTTTAAAGAAGGAAGTGTAGGATAGAGTGAACAATCACATATAGGATGCTTTAGGTTTTTGAGTATGACGTGTTCTTTCTGAGTAATACTAGGATCTGACACAGAATTTTGTACTGCACAGTGTGAACATAACTACATGCAGTAATCTTGCATTCATCTAATGTGTCAAACAGAGCAACAACGAGACTTTCACTTATTCCAACGTGATAAGAGTATTTGCTTCTGATTCCATCATCAAGAGGAAAAAGGACCTTTACTTGCATGTGAACTGCAAAATGCTTCAGAAAACCTGGGTACAAGTAATGTACATTGCTGATGACGGTGGTGTTGCTAACGTTGATGAAACCCAATATGGCAGATACAAAGTGGACTTTGCATTCTACAATTCCTCCTCTTTCCTTCTGCCAGTGTCTGACTTTCCTTATTATGTTGAGCTGAATCAGAATTTGTTCCTTCAAGCTTCTCTTCGCAGCAATGACTCAAACCTGGTGCTGTTTGTGGATACATGTGTGGCGTCACCTGATCCTAACGACTTTACAACACTGACCTACGACTTGATCAGAAGTGGGTAAGAACTTTCTTAGGAATGATTTTGAAAGTATTTGGATGCAGAGATCTTAAAGTGAGTAATTTATGAAAGATATAACTTAGGACCAGTGTGCATTGGTTGTCATTTTCAATACAAAGATACTTTTAATAAACACTTTCTGCCATAGCCTAAATAAAATTAGATATGGCAATTGAAATCCCATTGAGAAGTAGCATTCAAGTTCCAATTTCACTCCAGGAGGGAGTGTAGAAACTGAGCTCTGAACTTGTTTCTGATAGATGAATGAAATACAGGGATGTCAATGACTCTTTGTTTCTGTACTCCAAAATCAAAGTTTTGTAAATACTGTTTCTTTGAATTTATACAAAATTTGCCTTTTAATTTGAAATGGAATATTTGTGCTCTGTTGTTCAGTAATGCTAAATAGACAAAGAGCTAGAAGCATAGAAGTATTGCTCTTGGTGTCACATTTTCTTCCAGGAAAGAAAAACACTTGCTAATTTATTTCCCTTGTGTGCTTAGTGGGATTTGAATCTTTCTACCTCCTGAGAAGGAGTTCTTATTGATAACTTTAGCAAAGTAGGAGTCAAATAACCAACCATTAGGCTGGAAGTCGATTGCTTGTAAGAGGCTAAGGCAGTGACCTAGTGCCTCCTGCATGTGAGATGAATGTCCTCCCTTTTACATGCTGTATGAGTATGAGGAAGGTTTTCCTCTTGTTGAGGTTTTTTTGATTCTACCTGTAAAAATACTTATTCATCAAACAGAAACAGAAAGGGCACTCAACCAGGACACAGGTCAAATAGATTCTGGTCTTTTTCCAGTTAATTTTTATTCATTTGACGTGTAACAATGTCAAAAGAAAGTGTATTTACTGAATCTAAAATCAGTAATATCCTCTTATAAATATCATAAGTGTTGGGATATCATTGCAGTATAAAATAAACTGTGAGAACTCTGGGATCTTTATGAGGAAAACGAGCCCAATGAAATCTAATCTGTTAATTTTCTCTCTCTCTCTAGGTGTGTTAAAGACCCTACCTACTCTTCTTACTATTCACCATATCCAAGCGTCAGTCGGTTTGCTTTTAATGCATTCTCCTTTGTTAACCGCTACCCATCAGTCTACCTGCAGTGTGAGATGGTGGTGTGCAGGTATGGTGACTATTCTTCCCGCTGCTATCAAGGCTGTGTGAACAGGTTCAGGAGGAATGCAGGATCTTCCCAGGGAAAAGTGAGCGTTGTCATCGGGCCTGTTCAGCTTCAGGAGGCTCCCAATGAGAACAGGAATGCTGGTGAGTGCAAACAACTTCCACTTGTATTCAGCGTAGGGCTCTGTATATTGCTGTGTGTTTGCATGTCATTTCAGAAAGCCAGTTCTGCTGGCTTATTCACAACCCTACTATAATTCTTAAGATTATTTTTTTGAATGTATATAAAGTTGTTTTATAGTATTTACAAACAATTTCTTTTTTCTTATACTTAGACCAACTATTTGTTCTGCATGTGTCAAGTAGCAATTGATTTAGTTCTGCCAGAAGAGAAATGAGATGTAGCCTGTCTACCTATTGGATTTGTATTAGATTTTCAGTGTTTTCTCTGCCTGATTGATATATCTCTTATTAATTAGCAACCACGCTGTAGGTCCCCTTGAAAATGTTTCCCTGTGCCCTATAAATGGTGTCTCCCCTGTACTAGCATCTTATGGTCTTAGAGTGTAATTATTACAAGTTCTTAGAATTGTTTCAGCTGGAAAGGACCCTTAAAGCCATCTTGTCCAGCTCCCTGCAGTGAACAAAGACAACTGCAGCTCAATCATTCTTAGCTGCTTTTTAAGCTCTTGCCATAATCTTTGCTTGTTTGGTAAGGACACAGAATCACTTCTTAAACAACACATGATAATTTGTTTTCCATTCAGATCCATATTGCATATTTGATCAGATCCATTTTATATCAATTTCTCTTTACCTTTGAAATGAACTAGCTCAGGAAGCGAATGCAAGTCCCTCTCTTTCTCTCTCACACAGAGCTGGCCTCCAATACCCAGGTGAGAGAGGAGCACGAGAGCCCTGTGAATGCTTCCAGCTCCCACATTCCTCTGGCTGTGACAGCCGCTGTGCTGGCGGCTGCCATCCTCACAGTGGGAGGAATTCTTCTGAAGCGCAAAATGCAAGAACCCATCCCCTACCAGATAATGTGAGAGGTGACCGAGAGTCTGCAGGTGGAGAGTGCAATTCGGATGTTTCAGAGCATTCCAACTGAGCTCCTGTTTTGTTGCTGTGTCTCAGGAGACTGATTTCAGTGGCTTGGGAAAGAACTGATTTCTTTTGCCATTGCTTACATGCACATAGAACACTTGTGTGGTGTTCTACTGGTATTAGATACTCCACAGAGTAGCCAAGAAAAATGTAGAGAAAAGTATCTCGATAATCAGCCATAAAATAAAATACACAGATATTGCACGTAAGGAATTGTTCCTGTACAATGTTATTTTAGTGGGGGGACATGGTTCTTCACATTTATATGTTTCTCTGAGAAAATGTAGGCTACTTATAAATATTTGCGTAGATGATAAATACAATCAAACCTGTTGTGTAAGTGTGTAATTTAAAAACACAGGGGAGGAAGCATTTGTAGCACAATTTTTTTTTTTTTTTTTGTACTTGCAAATACACTGCCTATGTATCTGAGCTCACTGCTAATACATTATTGGATTGAAGGACATGGTTTCTGAGAAAGTGGCTTTGCCAAGGAGTGATCTGTACTCTTGCTATTACGCATTTCTAAATCTGTAGTGGCAAGGGGAATGTACGTAAGTTGCCATAAGGAAGTGTGACCAGCCTCGTATCCCTGTGTGAAAACAAAATAATAACATTAATAAGGGAAGAACCTGTTGGGAAGAACCCACTTACTACAGGTGAAAAGACCATTGGTATTTGGTTGAGAAATGCTCCTCTTTAGACTTTTTTGTTTTCTAGCAAGCAATGATGGAGGAAAACTTGTTAGGAACAGCATGAAGTACTACCTGTGAGGTGAGCCAGAGACAAAGTAGTGACTTATACTTGAGGCTACATCTTGTCCTGGTGAGAAAGATAAGAGTAGACAGAAATAGTCATTACAGCATGTAGTATTTCTTACTGCCTTTTCTAGGTGAACCCAGGCATCTTCTCACTTCCTCATGCGCTGTGGAGAAGGGACCTAATAAGGATGGACTGCCACTGCCTACAGAGAATGGAAGTGCGTTTTGTTACCCACACATGAGGAACAAGGACTGAGGAGGGTCCTCCTCTTTTCTACCTACCACCCTACAACCGTATTTGAAGGGCAGAGCAGTCAAGGAAAAGGACCATCTTCTCTGCTCTTCACACACCTACTTTCTCTCTTGCACCAGCTCTTGCTGTTGTACTGCTGTTGTGCTACCCCATAACTTTTCATAGTCTGATGGCACTTTTTCCACATCTCACATTTCCAGAGCATCTTTGTGATCAGACCAGGAGAAATATCCTAGGCTCAGGATGTTGATGCCTCCAGTCAGCAACATGCTTGTGCTTTTCAGAATTGTTTTCCTATGCTACATCTGTGCCAGGGGTTCTAGATGAAGATATATCAAGGTTGTACAAGAATACAGGGTAGAAGTACCAAGTGCAGTGGTTTCCATGTTAAATGTTGCTGTGAAAAACACTAGTAAACTGCTCAACTATTTGAAGTCCCAAAACCATTGTCCTACTCTCCCCACAGTTTCCTTGATCCACAAGCATTGTAGAAATGTGGAGTTCAAGAAAACTAGGCTTGGTGAGGAAAAAAAAATCGTTTTCTGAGGTAAATGTGCTCATTGAATGGCCCTTTGTTAAGTATCTTCCCTCCCACCTCCTGTCCCACCACATTTAGGAGCACTTCTATTGGTAAATCTAAGGGACATGACTCAGCTTTTCTGATCCACTTGTCTCTTCACTGTAAAACAAACAAATCAATTTGTATTGACATGCTTCATGTCACACAGGCAACAGAGTTCAAGAGGCCATCAAGGAACCTGATAAATTTGACTAAACTGCCTCATGGGATCATAACGCAGGCATTCAGACTATTGGCCCTTTTTGTAGAAGTCTGTGGACACCCTCATTCCAGTGTAGATGCTTGGGATAGTCATGGATGAAAACTGATCAGTCTCCTATGTCCTTTCAGTTGTTTTCATCCGAACATCACAAAAGCCAAAATGTCTACAGAACAGGCAGCAGAACATAAAGCATTTTCAAAGTCCTTTCACAGAGTAATATGCTGAGAAACATTTCAAGCTGCCAGAAGAAGTCCTAGAGAGCAAAAATACATTATTGCTAGAGACCTTCTACCCGGTGGGAAGGATGAAAACATCCTCTTTACGGTATTTGACTGAATTAATATAATCTGAACGTAGTAGTTATCTATTTCTACTGTTCAGATTGTCTGATGATTAAGAGCTCTAGAAATATGTAGATCTTTGACGTTTGTCACAAAAAATTAATTAACGAAGAATGAAGTGAAAAAATAATCAGTGTTGTTCATTTACCTGGACAGCTTAGTGGGTATTTTTTCCACTGAGACATATGGGAGTCGCTTTTGTGTTCCCTTTCCTCCTACGCCTTTTCAGTTATTACAAGAGTTTGGAGAATTGCTGTCCATCACTTACTCTTGCTTCACTGATTGCAGTGTTGAATTGGTCAGCCAAACGTACTGTATTTTCTCTGTTTCTTGCCAAAATGTCAAAAACAGAAGAATATGAATAGTGAATACCAATCGCTGGGTACATTTCCTCATTCATGTGTGAATGTGGTTGTTTGGATAAAGAAGAAATATGTTTACTCTTCACTTAGAGTTGCTTTCAAGGCTTCCAACCTTATCTTTGGCCTCTTGTGTTTTGCACTTCCTTCTTCCATTCCAATAATGCTGGCCTTTGTGGAAAGACCTTCTAAGTCATTATTTTTCCCTTGGGCTCCTCGGATGCAATAGATTTGTACATTACAATAACTGTGCCACAGATTTTGACTGCTGATAATGCCTCTCAAGCCTTGATGGCTGTAAAGGTAAGAATCGAATGCAGAATGATATTTTGGCTCTTCAATCTTAGGATAGTTGTCAGACTCCTAGCCACTCTGACAAGAGAATGATGAATGATAATTAAACATTATTTTATGCTTTGGAAAGCTTTGGATACATTTTTCAAATTTTAGAACAAACCTAAGTTTGCTAAATATGCTTAGACCCCACTGATTTTTCTGCTGGGTTTTCACAAAAAGTTATTAGCTGACCGTGATTGTCTTCACATTTTCTTGCCATTAACAGTTTCATGGTGAACAGAGTATGAATTTTGACATGAACTTAAAATTCCAAAAACAAATATATTCATGCTGGAGCTGCAAGATTCTTCAGATACCTCACAGTGATTCACTTAAAACCTTGGAACAGCCTCACTAATTATCTGGAGCAAGTTGCCCACATAGTGTGGTAAAGTATGTATCACTTAAAGCGGTGTGAGATCCTCTCTGCTTATGGCTGAGGTGCTCAAGAAAGTAAATCAGCAAGCAAGCCTTGATGCCTCTCTGAGGTCTGCTGTTGTTACAATAGCTGGCAACTGGTAACTCAGCACAGAATCACAGATCGCCCCCTCTCCTTTCCTCATATCTCCATCATATTGCCTCTCCAGTGGCTTCTATGACCACCAAGAGCATGCAGCCACTTGCAGCCCCCTTCTTGTTGGCTCTACTGCTGAAGGTAGAAGCACTGAAATTGAGGTAAAGCTAGCAATGCTGATAGGACCGAAGTGTCTAGATGGTCTACTGGTTATCTTCACTTTATATTTAGCAACAGCCACAGTTCTGATGGGTTATGTTCAGAGACTCCCCCTTGTTCTTGATCGCGGTCCTATTTTATCATATTTAAAGTATGCCAAATCTCTACCCAATTGATGGCTCCTTGGGGAACTTGTCTCAGTAGCTGGAACCAAGGTATGAAGTTCTCTAACAACCTTCTTGGAGGTAATCCCATTTGAATTTCAGGATCCCACTACCTTCCTCAGACTTGCCAAGATTTGTCATCATAAAAGAAAAATATAAGATTCATCAGCCAGAATCAAGAGGTATCTTTGGATAAGAGCTCATTTTGTTTGTACAACGAGGTGATTGTACAACTCATAGTAGCATAAATATTTTCTTCCAAGCAGTGGAAAATGTTACTCTTGAGATACTATCTTCAAGCAGAAACCAGGATGTGACAAAATATTGAATAACAAATCAAACATATTTTTACTTCAGACTATCATGCCATGCTTATTTTACTGTCCTCCTGTAGAAAAAGAGATCTATAAAGCCACTCCCCTTCAGAAATAGAGAGTATATATCCCGATGGTTCTTTCCATCAACAACTCTTGATGAGATGGGTACCACTATGATATTGATGTGCTTCCTTTTGCTTGGTGCAGCAGTTCTGGAGGCCAGATCAGGTAAACCACTTAGACTTGTTCCAAGGCACATAGAAAATGAAATATAAAGATTGTTGATTCTGTTAACAAAAATTATAGTCAAGCTGGTGTTAACTTGGGCAAAAGATTAAAGGTAAAATTGAATGCATCTTGATGTTAGCAATTCTAGTAGAACAAAATTGTTCCTAATTATATTAAATTGTAATAATTATTTAAATATTTTAGCAGAGTGCATTCTGCACCCATGGGATAGTCCTTGTTTCAGTGCCTTGAATTGTTGTTAGAGTTGTGTCTATGACTACATAATGTATGTGTGGTTCTCCCAGTTACAGAAATTTGACCTAGGAATTATGGAAGAATTTATTTATTTTTTACTAAAATAGATACCTATTGTAGAATATGTATGTGAATATGTAGGCTACATGTAAAATATTGCTTGAGTTATTTGAATCTTCTTCATCTTATGTACAATTTAATGAAATATAAAAGAGATTAGTTTTCATAGTCTATCACTGTGTGATGGATAAAAACAATCAAAGCCATGAAATTATTTTCATTCAAAAATTTTTTGGTCCTTTTTTCCTTACACAACATTTACTGTCTCCTAAGTGATGTAGGTACCTTTGAGGTAAAAAATACTGTGCATAACCTACGGTAATTGCAGGTGATTTTTCTAACTAGTTATATAAGAATCATTATAGCAATTTATATTGTCCTCATCCAGTTTTCTTTATCTGTCCTATCTGTCCTCTCCTTGCCATCTTTCTCTCACTCTCTTTTTCTGTTCTCTCTGCTCTTGCCTTCATTCCCCAGCCTTGCCTTTGTCTCCTGGGTCACAGCAAGAGCTGCATTTGTCACTTTGAAGACTTTTCCATTTTTGACACCTGTGAAGTGCAAAGCAGGATGCATCGTATCTAATTAGATTCCCAGCAAATTATTTTGCTTGAATGAAAGTAAAATCGTTTTAGATCAGTTTTAATTTCCTAATGCCGTTTGTTTCTCCCCAGATTTGCTTCTCCAGTTTGAAGAAATTCTATAAGTATGGTTTATAAATGTGTATCTCCAAGTAAATGCTTGAAACAGTTGAGATCTGTAGAAAGCAAGGGCCAAATGTCTGTCTCCTCACTTTGAACTGATAGTTAACAGTGCGTAAATAGGGAAATATTTAGTTTGGGCATTGTCTTGACAGCTCCTCTAGTCCATCAGCAGTGAATTAGATGAAGTGAAGAAATCCTGGAGCTGGTAACTTCTCAAGATTCTTTTGCTTTGGATGACTTTGTGTCAAGTAATGAGCAACACATATATTTGACAGATAGGAAAATCATGGCAAATGCAGCTTGCTAGTTTGATCTCCAAAGTATAAATCCTGGAGATCTTATGTTACAACATTCATCTGGGGACTTACTTACACTTTAATAAACTCACCAAAAATGGATCTAGAAATTGATATTTTCAGGCTGTTTATGCAGAATGTCTGAATTATGAAAAAGCTAAATCAAACTGAAAAGCAGATGGGTTTCACATGAATAGATCTATTTTAAGAGCAGCCATCTAGGTATGTTCATGAAAAGTTATTCAGCATTTCTTTATGTCTAACTGTTTTCAGAGGCATGTAAGAAAGTAAAAGCCAGTGGATTCGTACTGAAATGCTTTTAATTCCATTGTGTTCATTGTCCAGTTTTTTGAACATTTAGTGGAATTCTTGTAAAATTACTCCTAAAAACTACAGGATTTAGTTGTGATATATGGACTCTAGATCTTTAAAATTCTCTTGCAATTTCACAGGAAGACATATTCCATATAAATTCCATAAACGAGGGAGAAGAGGTAAGAATGGCCATTTTTTCCTCTAAAATCCCTTTTTTTTTCCCATAAGAATTAATTTGGTCTTATTCTGATGTCATTTTAAGCGAAGTAGCACACTGCTTAGTGTGCAGTGTGCTGTTGCACAGCAGTAGTATGGAATGGCTTGTAAATTCCAAATTATTTGCCTGGTAATTTTTCTATGGCACCACCGTGATTACCCAATGAGCATAGGTTTAGGAAGAAGTGGTAGTGGATGTCCTTGCATTTTGCTGTGTCCCTGAGACCTCAGCCATTTCCTTGAGCCGCTTTGAGCTTTGCCTCTGCCACCAGTTCAACAGTCTTTCTACAGCACATAGAAATGCTACTCATACACGCTTCTGGTAAGACACAGGTTGGGGGAAGAAAAGTCATGTTGTACCTTCCAAACGTATCTAGGATTCAATGCAAATTGCTCTATCTCCCTCTTCTTAACAGAAAACATTTGGAAGGCTATAAAGAAAAGAAATACATAAACACGTTCCAAAAACATGTCATTTTCTTCCCATCAACAAAGCAAAAAATTTCAGTGCTATTTTTCTTACTTCAATTTTCCTTGGATTTCATTGTGATATTGAAATTCATTTTCTTACTTTTCCTCACTTATTTGTGCTTTTCCTATGATCAAAGAATTTCATTTCTTACAAAAATTGTTTGTTCTTATCTCACTTAGTCTTCTATAGAAATTTTGCATGAAATACATGTAGCTGACTTTAAGGTCTGGAAGAGAGAAAGTATGGTCTCTCCCTCCACCATCCCTTCAAT
Organism: Meleagris gallopavo; assembly: GCF_905368555.1. Lineage (NCBI taxonomy): Eukaryota > Metazoa > Chordata > Aves > Galliformes > Phasianidae > Meleagris > Meleagris gallopavo. The sequence continues at coordinate 30,700,052 of NC_139411.1, forward strand.
ACAGATGGCTAAAACTAGACCAGACAGGTACCCACAGGGAATGGTGGTACCCTGGGGCACGTAGATGGGATAAGCAACTTGTACAGGTCATTCCCAGCTAACTCATCCAACTGTGTTTGTGCTCAACTCCCTCTCTCCCAAAGGAACCGGCCTCCACCTGGTCAATGGACGGCACAGATGTGAGGGCCGCGTAGAGCTCTATTATGAAGGCCGGCTGGGGACGGTTTGTGATGATCTCTGGGACCTGGCTGATGCCCAGGTTGTGTGCAGGCAGCTGGGATGTGGCCAGGCCATTGCAGCTCCGGGCAGTGCTTACTTTGGCCAAGGCTCAGGCAGCATCCTGCTGGACGACGTGCGGTGCCAGGGAAATGAGCTGGCCTTGCAGCACTGCAGTCACATTGGATGGGGGAGTCACAACTGCCGCCACCATGAGGATGCTGGTGTTGTCTGTTCAGGTACTGGAACATTTCTACTATTCCAAAGTGTTTTTCTATAAATGGCACCGAATCTATGCATTTGGATGTAGTGTTATTCAGTCATCCTTCCGAGACAGCAATATGAAACCCCTTATCCTGTGATATCTCTACTGCTATATGGATGCAGTCTTTAGAGCATTTGTAAGTGACATGTTTTTCTTACCTGGCATAGTTGTCCAGAGGATTTAGGGGAGAGCTCCAGCCTCAGCTGGCTCATAATGTCCTGGGCCTTAGAGCAGGTGCTACAGCTGTGCCCTTCCCTGCCATCACCATCTCTAAATACCACTTTCAATTTAATAATGATTTTCAAGCATGGCTGTTACCCACCTCCATTCTCTCTGTTAACCTCTGTCAAGGTGAATTATACTGAAAGGGTAATTAGTCCTGTCTCCATTCCTGAGGAATGGGGTCTGTAGCCTACACTGTGACATGCCCATTACTCAGACACAATCCTTCAGATGTGAACTGTGATTTATTTGTATTCACAGAATGGAGCTCTACTGACCCCCCCCCATTGCCTGCAATGTTGCTGTCAGAGACAAACTCCACATTAGAATCCACCACTGTTAACCAGACCAACACAACACCAATGACATCCGTTCTGGATTTGACAACTTCATGGCCAACAACCACTACACCGACAGAAGGGACTTCCACAACACCAATGCCGAGCACACTACTGTTAACAACCAGCTTGTCACAGTCGAGTACCACACTAGAAACGACAACCGCAACACAGCCTCTCACTGCTCTGTTTGCAAGGACTGAAGTGCCACCTTGCCTGCAATGTTGCTGTCAGAGACAAACTCCACATTAGAATCCACCACTGTTAACCAGACCAACACAACACCAATGACATCCGTTCTGGATTTGACAACTTCATGGCCAACAACCACTACACCGACAGAAGGGACTTCCACAACACCAATGCCGAGCACACTACTGTTAACAACCAGCTTGTCACAGTCGAGTACCACACTAGAAACGACAACCGCAACCGACAGACCACAAAGCTCCACAGGGACAAGTGCCCCAGTTCCAACGACCGACAGAACACAAAGCACGACAAGGACAACAACTGCAGTGTTGGAGACGAGCTTCCCCATGGAGAACAACACAGCAGGTAACTCTGCCTAGCATCACTCACCAAGCCACCTCATACCCTCAGTGTTCCTTCCCACACTTGATTGCATTGGAGGATATCTCCCAGTCATGGGAAGAAAAATTGTGGTCTGTCCCTCCATCATCTCTGTCCACACCGATGGCTAATACTAGGCCAGACAGGCACCCACGAGGAATGGTGGTACCCTGGGGCACGTGGATGGGATAAGCAACTTGTACAGGTCATTCCCAGCTAACTCATCCAACTGTGTTTGTGCTCAACTCCCTCTCTCCCAAAGGAACCGGCCTCCACCTGGTCAATGGACGGCACAGATGTGAGGGCCGCGTAGAGCTCTATTATGAAGGCCGGCTGGGGACGGTTTGTGATGATCTCTGGGACCTGGCTGATGCCCAGGTTGTGTGCAGGCAGCTGGGATGTGGCCAGGCCATTGCAGCTCCGGGCAGTGCTTACTTTGGCCAAGGCTCAGGCAGCATCCTGCTGGACGACGTGCGGTGCCAGGGAAATGAGCTGGCCTTGCAGCACTGCAGTCACATTGGATGGGGGAGACATAACTGCCACCACTATGAAGATGCTGGTGTTGTCTGTTCAGGTACTGGAACATTTTACTTCTCCAAAATGTTTTCTATAAATTGCATCCAACAAATGCACTCAATTGATTAGAGTGTAGGGTTACTCAGACATACTTCCACTGAGATATCAAAAAAACTCAGCTTGATATCTCTATTTCTGTGTGCATGTTGTATTCAATGCTGTACCAAGTGACATTTGTTTCCTCCATGGCACCTGCAGGTCCACCGAACACGACGGACTGGCCCCATTCAGTGGGTGAGTCATGCCTCCCTGGCCTTGCAGCACACTCCGCCCCAAGTAGCAAACAGCTGCTCCCACAAAGGAGCTGAGCCACTGCAGGAGTGCTCCAGTGGTGGTGATGGGGACAAGCCCTGCAGCTGCCCACAGTCCCACAGCTCCAGTGGAGTAAGCTTTAGAGGAAAGCTCCTGGTATACCTGGCCCATGGTGTCCCACACCTCAGGGCAGGTGCCACAGCAGTGCCCTTCCCTGCCATCACCATCTGTAAATATCACTTTCAATTTAGTAATAATTTAAAACAGTCTCTTACCTGCCTCCATTCTCTCTGTTGACTTCTGTCAAGATGAAATGTAGCGTAGAGTAATTTGTCCTGATCTCATTCCTGAGGAACTGGGTTTCTAGCTTACAACAGACATATTCATCATACCACCAGTCCTTATGGGAGTCCTTTTATCCTCTCTGGAGACAGTACTGAGTGCCAACAGACCAGACACCACGACACTGAGGACAACAACTGCAGTGTTGGGGACGAGCTGCCCACTGGATATCAGCAGAGCAGGTAACTCTGCCCAGCATCATTCACCAAGCACCTTCATTCCTTCAATCTAACTTCCACACCGATGGCTAATACTAGGCCAGATAGGCACCCACGAGGAATGGTGGTACCCTGGGGCACGTGGATGGGATAAGCAACTTGTACAGGTCATTCCCAGCTAACTCATCCAACTGTGTTTGTGCTCAACTCCCTCTCTCCCAAAGGAACCGGCCTCCACCTGGTCAATGGACGGCACAGATGTGAGGGCCGCGTAGAGCTCTATTATGAAGGCCGGCTGGGGACGGTTTGTGATGATCTCTGGGACCTGGCTGATGCCCAGGTTGTGTGCAGGCAGCTGGGATGTGGCCAGGCCATTGCAGCTCCGGGCAGTGCTTACTTTGGCCAAGGCTCAGGCAGCATCCTGCTGGACGACGTGCGGTGCCAGGGAAATGAGCTGGCCTTGCAGCACTGCAGTCACATTGGATGGGGGAGTCACAACTGCCGCCACCATGAGGATGCTGGTGTTGTCTGTTCAGGTACTGGAACATTTTACTATTCCAAAGTGTTTTCTATAAATGGCACCGAATCTATGCACTCAATTGATTAGAGTGTAGTGTTATTCAGTCATCCTTCCACCGAGACAGCAATATGACTTACCTTGATATCTCTACTGCTATATGGATGCAGTCTTTAGAGCTGTACCAAGTGACATGTTTTTCTTACCTGGCACCTGCAGGTCCACCGAACACGACGGACTGGCCCCATTCAGTGGGTGAGTCATGCCTCCCTGGCCTTGCAGCACACTCCGCCCCAAGCAGCAAACAGCTGCTCCCACAAAGGAGCTGAGCCACTGCAGGAGTGCTCCAGTGGTGGTGATGGGGACAAGCCCTGCAGCTGCCCACAGTCCCACAGCTCCAGTGGAGGAAGCTTTAGGGGAGAGCTCCAGCCTCAGCTGGCTCATAATGTCCTGGGCCTTAGAGCAGGTGCTACAGCTGTGCCCTTCCCTGCCATCACCATCTCTAAATACCACTTTCAATTTAATAATGATTTCAAGCAGGCTGTTACCCACCCCCATTCTCTCTGTTAACCTCTGTCAAGGTGGAATGTAACAAAGGGTAATTAGTCCTGATCCCATTCCTGAGGAATGGGGTCTGTAGCCTACATGTGACATGCCCATCATACCACCAATCCTGATGTGAGTGATTTTCTCCTCTCTGTTTGCAGGACTGAGTGCCACCATACCAGCCACCTCCACACTGGGGACAAGTGCCCCAGTTCCAGAGACGAGCTCCCCACTGAGAACAACACAGCAGGTAACTCTGCCTAGCATCACTCACCAAGCACCTTCATACCCTCAATCTAACTTCCACACCGATGGCTAATACTAGGCCAGACAGGCACCCACGAGGAATGGTGGTACCCTGGGGCACGTGGATGGGATAAGCAACTTGTACAGGTCATTCCCAGCTAACTCATCCAACTGTGTTTGTGCTCAACTCCCTCTCTCCCAAAGGAACCGGCCTCCACCTGGTCAATGGACGGCACAGATGTGAGGGCCGCGTAGAGCTCTATTATGAAGGCCGGCTGGGGACGGTTTGTGATGATCTCTGGGACCTGGCTGATGCCCAGGTTGTGTGCAGGCAGCTGGGATGTGGCCAGGCCATTGCAGCTCCGGGCAGTGCTTACTTTGGCCAAGGCTCAGGCAGCATCCTGCTGGACGACGTGCGGTGCCAGGGAAATGAGCTGGCCTTGCAGCACTGCAGTCACATTGGATGGGGGAGACATAACTGCCACCACTATGAAGATGCTGGTGTTGTCTGTTCAGGTACTGGAACATTTCTACTTCTCCAAAATGTTTTTCTATAAATTGCATCCAACAAATGCATTTGGATGTAGGGTTACTCAGACATACTTCTGAGATATCAAAAAAAAACCCTCATGCTGTGATATCTCTATTTCTGTGTGCATGTTGTATTCAATGCATTTGTAAGTGACATTTGTTTCCTCCATGGCATAGTTGTCCAGAGTATTTAGAGGAAAGCCCTGGTATACCCTGGCCCATGGTGTCCCACACCTCAGGGCAGGTGCCACAGCAGTGCCCTTCCCTGCCATCACCATCTGTAAATATCACTTTCAATTTAGTAATAATTTTAAAAACATGTCTCTTACCTGCCTCCATTCTCTCTGTTGACTTCTGTCAAGATAAATTATGCTGGTAGAGTAATTTGTCCTGTCTTCATTCCTGAGGAACTGGGTTTCTAGCTTACACACAGACATATTCATTACTCAGACACAGTCCTTCATATGGGAACTGTCCTTTATTTGTATTCACAGAATGGAGCTCTACTGCCCCCCCCCCACTGCCTGCAATGTTGCTGTCAGAGACAAACTCCACATTAGAATCCACCACTGTTAACCAGACCAACACAACACCAATGACATCCGTTCTGGATTTGACAACTTCATGGCCAACAACCACTACACCGACAGAAGGGACTTCCATAACACCAATGCCGAGCACACTACTGTTAACAACCAGCTTGTCACAGTCGAGTACCACACTAGAAACGACAACCGCAACACAGCCTATCACTGCTCTGGAGACAAGTACTGAAGTGCCAACGACCGACAGAACACAAAGCACGACAAGGACAACAACTGCAGTGTTGGGGACGAGCTTGCCCATGGATATCAGCAGAGCAGGTAACTCTGCCCAGCAATCATTCACCAAGCCACCTCATTCCTTCAGTGTTCCTTCCCACACTTGATTGCATTGGAGGATATCTCCCAGCCATGGGAAGAAAAATTGTGGTCTGTCCCTCCATCATCTCTGTCCACACCGATGGCTAATACTAGGCCAGATAGGCACCCACGAGGAATGGTGGTACCCTGGGGCACGTGGATGGGATAAGCAACTTGTACAGGTCATTCCCAGCTAACTCATCCAACTGTGTTTGTGCTCAACTCCCTCTCTCCCAAAGGAACCGGCCTCCACCTGGTCAATGGACGGCACAGATGTGAGGGCCGCGTAGAGCTCTATTATGAAGGCCGGCTGGGGACGGTTTGTGATGATCTCTGGGACCTGGCTGATGCCCAGGTTGTGTGCAGGCAGCTGGGATGTGGCCAGGCCATTGCAGCTCCGGGCAGTGCTTACTTTGGCCAAGGCTCAGGCAGCATCCTGCTGGACGACGTGCGGTGCCAGGGAAATGAGCTGGCCTTGCAGCACTGCAGTCACATTGGATGGGGGAGTCACAACTGCCGCCACCATGAGGATGCTGGTGTTGTCTGTTCAGGTACTGGAACATTTTACTATTCCAAAGTGTTTTCTATAAATGGCACCGAATCTATGCACTCAATTGATTAGAGTGTAGTGTTATTCAGTCATCCTTCCACCGAGACAGCAATATGACTTACCTTGATATCTCTACTGCTATATGGATGCAGTCTTTAGAGCTGTACCAAGTGACATGTTTTTCTTACCTGGCACCTGCAGGTCCACCGAACACGACGGACTGGCCCCATTCAGTGGGTGAGTCATGCCTCCCTGGCCTTGCAGCACACTCCGCCCCAAGCAGCAAACAGCTGCTCCCACAAAGGAGCTGAGCCACTGCAGGAGTGCTCCAGTGGTGGTGATGGGGACAAGCCCTGCAGCTGCCCACAGTCCCACAGCTCCAGTGGAGGAAGCTTTAGGGGAGAGCTCCAGCCTCAGCTGGCTCATAATGTCCTGGGCCTTAGAGCAGGTGCTACAGCTGTGCCCTTCCCTGCCATCACCATCTCTAAATACCACTTTCAATTTAATAATGATTTCAAGCAGGCTGTTACCCACCCCCATTCTCTCTGTTAACCTCTGTCAAGGTGGAATGTAACAAAGGGTAATTAGTCCTGATCCCATTCCTGAGGAATGGGGTCTGTAGCCTACATGTGACATGCCCATCATACCACCAATCCTGATGTGAGTGATTTTCTCCTCTCTGTTTGCAGGACTGAGTGCCACCATACCAGCCACCTCCACACTGGGGACAAGTGCCCCAGTTCCAGAGACGAGCTCCCCACTGGAGAACAACACAGCAGGTAACTCTGCCTAGCATCACTCACCAAGCACCTTCATACCCTCAATCTAACTTCCACACCGATGGCTAATACTAGGCCAGACAGGCACCCACGAGGAATGGTGGTACCCTGGGGCACGTGGATGGGATAAGCAACTTGTACAGGTCATTCCCAGCTAACTCATCCAACTGTGTTTGTGCTCAACTCCCTCTCTCCCAAAGGAACCGGCCTCCACCTGGTCAATGGACGGCACAGATGTGAGGGCCGCGTAGAGCTCTATTATGAAGGCCGGCTGGGGACGGTTTGTGATGATCTCTGGGACCTGGCTGATGCCCAGGTTGTGTGCAGGCAGCTGGGATGTGGCCAGGCCATTGCAGCTCCGGGCAGTGCTTACTTTGGCCAAGGCTCAGGCAGCATCCTGCTGGACGACGTGCGGTGCCAGGGAAATGAGCTGGCCTTGCAGCACTGCAGTCACATTGGATGGGGGAGACATAACTGCCACCACTATGAAGATGCTGGTGTTGTCTGTTCAGGTACTGGAACATTTCTACTTCTCCAAAATGTTTTTCTATAAATTGCATCCAACAAATGCATTTGGATGTAGGGTTACTCAGACATACTTCTGAGATATCAAAAAAAAACCCCTCATGCTGTGATATCTCTATTTCTGTGTGCATGTTGTATTCAATGCATTTGTAAGTGACATTTGTTTCCTCCATGGCATAGTTGTCCAGAGTATTTAGAGGAAAGCCCTGGTATACCCTGGCCCATGGTGTCCCACACCTCAGGGCAGGTGCCACAGCAGTGCCCTTCCCTGCCATCACCATCTGTAAATATCACTTTCAATTTAGTAATAATTTTAAAACATGTCTCTTACCTGCCTCCATTCTCTCTGTTGACTTCTGTCAAGATAAATTATGCTGGTAGAGTAATTTGTCCTGTCTTCATTCCTGAGGAACTGGGTTTCTAGCTTACACACAGACATATTCATTACTCAGACACAGTCCTTCATATGGGAACTGTCCTTTATTTGTATTCACAGAATGGAGCTCTACTGCCCCCCCCCCACTGCCTGCAATGTTGCTGTCAGAGACAAACTCCACATTAGAATCCACCACTGTTAACCAGACCAACACAACACCAATGACATCCGTTCTGGATTTGACAACTTCATGGCCAACAACCACTACACCGACAGAAGGGACTTCCATAACACCAATGCCGAGCACACTACTGTTAACAACCAGCTTGTCACAGTCGAGTACCACACTAGAAACGACAACCGCAACACAGCCTATCACTGCTCTGGAGACAAGTACTGAAGTGCCAACGACCGACAGAACACAAAGCACGACAAGGACAACAACTGCAGTGTTGGGGACGAGCTTGCCCATGGATATCAGCAGAGCAGGTAACTCTGCCCAGCATCATTCACCAAGCCACCTCATTCCTTCAGTGTTCCTTCCCACACTTGATTGCATTGGAGGATATCTCCCAGCCATGGGAAGAAAAATTGTGGTCTGTCCCTCCATCATCTCTGTCCACACCGATGGCTAATACTAGGCCAGATAGGCACCCACGAGGAATGGTGGTACCCTGGGGCACGTGGATGGGATAAGCAACTTGTACAGGTCATTCCCAGCTAACTCATCCAACTGTGTTTGTGCTCAACTCCCTCTCTCCCAAAGGAACCGGCCTCCACCTGGTCAATGGACGGCACAGATGTGAGGGCCGCGTAGAGCTCTATTATGAAGGCCGGCTGGGGACGGTTTGTGATGATCTCTGGGACCTGGCTGATGCCCAGGTTGTGTGCAGGCAGCTGGGATGTGGCCAGGCCATTGCAGCTCCGGGCAGTGCTTACTTTGGCCAAGGCTCAGGCAGCATCCTGCTGGACGACGTGCGGTGCCAGGGAAATGAGCTGGCCTTGCAGCACTGCAGTCACATTGGATGGGGGAGTCACAACTGCCGCCACCATGAGGATGCTGGTGTTGTCTGTTCAGGTACTGGAACATTTTACTATTCCAAAGTGTTTTCTATAAATGGCACCGAATCTATGCACTCAATTGATTAGAGTGTAGTGTTATTCAGTCATCCTTCCACCGAGACAGCAATATGACTTACCTTGATATCTCTACTGCTATATGGATGCAGTCTTTAGAGCTGTACCAAGTGACATGTTTTTCTTACCTGGCACCTGCAGGTCCACCGAACACGACGGACTGGCCCCATTCAGTGGGTGAGTCATGCCTCCCTGGCCTTGCAGCACACTCCGCCCCAAGCAGCAAACAGCTGCTCCCACAAAGGAGCTGAGCCACTGCAGGAGTGCTCCAGTGGTGGTGATGGGGACAAGCCCTGCAGCTGCCCACAGTCCCACAGCTCCAGTGGAGGAAGCTTTAGGGGAGAGCTCCAGCCTCAGCTGGCTCATAATGTCCTGGGCCTTAGAGCAGGTGCTACAGCTGTGCCCTTCCCTGCCATCACCATCTCTAAATACCACTTTCAATTTAATAATGATTTCAAGCAGGCTGTTACCCACCCCCATTCTCTCTGTTAACCTCTGTCAAGGTGGAATGTAACAAAGGGTAATTAGTCCTGATCCCATTCCTGAGGAATGGGGTCTGTAGCCTACATGTGACATGCCCATCATACCACCAATCCTGATGTGAGTGATTTTCTCCTCTCTGTTTGCAGGACTGAGTGCCACCATACCAGCCACCTCCACACTGGGGACAAGTGCCCCAGTTCCAGAGACGAGCTCCCCACTGGAGAACAACACAGCAGGTAACTCTGCCTAGCATCACTCACCAAGCACCTTCATACCCTCAATCTAACTTCCACACCGATGGCTAATACTAGGCCAGACAGGCACCCACGAGGAATGGTGGTACCCTGGGGCACGTGGATGGGATAAGCAACTTGTACAGGTCATTCCCAGCTAACTCATCCAACTGTGTTTGTGCTCAACTCCCTCTCTCCCAAAGGAACCGGCCTCCACCTGGTCAATGGACGGCACAGATGTGAGGGCCGCGTAGAGCTCTATTATGAAGGCCGGCTGGGGACGGTTTGTGATGATCTCTGGGACCTGGCTGATGCCCAGGTTGTGTGCAGGCAGCTGGGATGTGGCCAGGCCATTGCAGCTCCGGGCAGTGCTTACTTTGGCCAAGGCTCAGGCAGCATCCTGCTGGACGACGTGCGGTGCCAGGGAAATGAGCTGGCCTTGCAGCACTGCAGTCACATTGGATGGGGGAGTCACAACTGCCGCCACTATGAAGATGCTGGTGTTGTCTGTTCAGGTACTGGAACATTTTACTTCTCCAAAGTGTTTTCTATAAATTGCATCCATTTTATGCATTCATAAATTAACTTCTGTCAAGATAGAATATTATGGAATAATAATTTGTCCTGATTTCATTCTTGAGGGAGTCTGTCTGTACCCTGTATTGGGCATTCCCATCATTCCACCCATCCTCTTGTGGCTGATATCATCTTCTGTATTTGTAGGATTGACCTCCACCACAGAGACAAGTTCCCCTGTTCCAGAAATATTGCTGAGAGACACGAGCTTTCCGGTGGAATACAGCACTGCAGGTAAGTGTGCCCATTGTCATCCACTGTGCCTCTTTGTGCCCCCGATGTCCCTTCTCACACCAGTTAGCAATGGAGGTGATCTCCCAGCCGTGGACCACTCATATCATAGAATCAAAGAATGGCCTGGTTTGAAAAGGACCACAGTCATTTAATTCCAACCCCTCTGCTATATGTAGGATCGCCTACCACCAGACCAGGCTGCCCAGAGCCACATCCAGCCTAGTCTTGAATGCATTCCAGTTAAGCGTTCCTGGCAGTCAAATCTGCAGGGAGGATGCAAGCAGAGCATGAGGAGGAGCTGGTAGTTTGGAAGCCTGTGTCTTGGGGCCAGGATCTGTTGGGCAGGGAAACTGCTAGTAGGGAAATTTCTTCTTATGGCAGCTGGGGACACGGCAGAAGAGGGTCATGGAGTCTGTGTCCCTTCAGTGGATAAATATTTCCATAAGTATTTTGTGGAAATGCTCTGCATGATGAGCGTGCCATGGAATGGGAGCTCCTTGGAGATGGGTTCTGCTGGGGAGTTCTGACATGCCCTGACTGTGTTCAATGTACCACACCCCAGGCTCCCGTGTGCGGCTGGCCAATGGTCAACATGTCTGCGAGGGCCGCGTGGAGGTGCAGGACGGGCAGCGCTGGGGCACAGTGTGTGACGATTTGTGGAGTCTGAGGGACGCGCAGGTGGTGTGCCGTCAGCTGGGCTGTGGGCCGGCCATCGCCGCCCCGGGCAGCGCTCGCTTTGGTGCCGGCACAGGCCGCATCCTGCTGGACAACGTGCAGTGTCGTGGGGACGAGACCTCCTTGCTGAGCTGCCGGCACGGCGGCTGGGCCGTGCACAACTGTGGGCACGAGGAGGATGCCAGTGTCATCTGTGCAGGTATGTGGGTGATGGGGATTCAGCTCCATGAGTGCCTCGTTGTGCTCCAACCCCTCCATCCAACACCCCATCCTGGTGCTCCTTCATCTGAGCATCACAGCTCACCCGTGGCTCTTATTCTTCCACCACAGCTGCTGTGAGCTCCCCAGCACCAGATGCGGGTAAGACTCTTCCGTGGCTCTCATCTTTTGCATTTTGTTGAGCTCTTTGGTTGGACCAAACCGTAGACTAGTATTGCCAAGGTGTCCACGTTCTTTTATTCAGAGCAAGCAACCCAAAGTGCACTGACGTCAAGGCATGCCAAGACCGCAGGCACACTGCTACTCTATTGACATTTGTTGTTTGTGTGTAGTACCCTTTATTTCGTGTGATGATTTTTATACAGTGCTCACACAGCATTTTTCAAACTGATACGGTTTTACTTGAAATGTTCACCATTTGCATTCACAGCTGCAGGTAGTTTATCAGTCAAGTGTTGTACATTGGGTCCTGTTGGGATGTACAGCTTCCATGGCCTTCATCCTGCTCTTTTTGCAGTGAGAAGCAGAATTCAGAACTTGAGCATTCACAGAAAAAAAAATGGAGGATTGCCTTTGCATGTCACACGCTGTAGGAATTAAGTTCAGAGCTTATGCTCACCTTCCTATAAGGAAGCTGTAAGGATTATCTGTGTGTTTTATGTAAGAACACATTCATGCTGGCATTCCGTAGCCACCCTCATAGGCAAAGCAAGAGATAATTCATTTAAGGCCTTGCCCAGCTGCCTGGAGTGCTTATTTCCATGTGAGGGGATGCTGTCTGTTCAGGAAGGTGTTCCCATGTTGATTCTCATGACCCCTCCCAGAACCAGACCTCGACTGCAGGAAGAAGAGATCAGAGCAACCTGAAGATGGAGATCTGACACCACGGATGTGACAACGAACGAGCAATGTGAAAGTAAACCTACAGCAAAACCAAATATTTGTTTAGATTTGGAACATACTGAATATGACCTGAAGCCAGCAGGAGAGCTGCTTTTCAGCAGCTGTAGATTAGTTACATAAAGCAAAAGTTCTGTTTTGTAAGGACTACTGTGAGTAAATTCTCTTCCACTTCTTTTTGCAGCAAATTATTTTTGTGGTGGCTTAATTTCAAATTCCTCTGGGATGCTGCAGAGCCCAAACCACCCTGGAAGTTATCCAAACAACGCTGACTGTGTGTGGGAAATACAAGTACAGAATAATTTCCGTGTTATGCTCACATTTAGAGATATTGCGTAAGTAAATTGTCAATTCCCCAGGCAGATAACAAAGCCAAAGTTACTTGAAGAATTTGAAAGTATATTTGAGACAGGCAACCTTCCCAACTTAAGTGTCTTCCAGCGTTTGGAAGACTTGAACAGATTGGATCAGTGAGGTGTTTTCTGCTTGCAACTACATGAACAATGAATAAAACCTCTGCCCCAAAAACTTCAAGTGCTGAAGGCTTTCATCAGGTCAGCCAGAGCTTCTGGAACACACTGACAGGTGCTGATGCTTGTTTCTCAGGATGCAGAGCAGCAGGTGCCAGTATGACTACATTGAAGTCTATGATGGGCCCCCACACTCTTCTCCACTTCTTGAGAGAATTTGTACTGGGTCCTTTCGCACGTACACGTCATCTTCAAACCTGATGAGCGTTCACTTTCACAGCGATTCAAGATACACATCTAGAGGGTTTCAGGCCCACTACTCCTCCATTCCAGCAGATCACAACATCGGTAAGTTCCTGTTCAGAACAGAAACCGCTGCTCAACAGACAAGCCTGTTATAGAGTCTGTTTGTAAAATAAACATGTGCATGTATTTAAAGATGTATGGGATAGGAAGTGATGTGTGCAAAATATTCTGGGTTGTCATGTGAGCTGCTTTAAGTAAAAATCAGCACCCTTTGATCGTTAACCAGTTGCCTAAATTACAAATGTATCATCTCTTCTTCTTCCACCAGCCCTTACGTGCTTGCCAGACTACATGCACGCAGTGGTTAGCAGGGACTATCTCCAGTCCCAGGGCTACAGTGCAGAGGGGGTCACCCTGAATGACACTGGCTGTGAACCGACGCTCACATCACGTGAGGTTGTGTTCAACATTCCCTATGACAGCTGTGGGACGACACGAGAGGTATGCTTACAGCCCTGCACCGAACTGCAGGGCACACTGAAATGAGTCGTTAAAGGACCGCTGTGGTCCTCAGTGCTAAGTGCAATGAGACCTGTAGGTTTAATTGCTTCCTTGCCTCATGGAATCTTCATGCTCAATAGAAATGACTTTTCAGGGAAGAAAATCATCATTGTAAGTGCCGTGCAGATTTGGGGTGATTGTGCATTTCATGGTCAGTGTACAGAAGTGCAACAAATTGGCTCTGCTGTGAATTCAGAAGTTTCTCTCCACTAATTTCTGCTTAATTAAATATCAGCAAGTTTGTTTACATCTGAGCAGAAATGACCAACATCAAGCTTAGTTCAAAGAGCTTAAGATGAAACTACCCTTTTTTAAGTGCATATTACTCTATCAAAGCTTAGGATACAGAATGTATAAGAAATTCAATTCCTCTTTTTAAATTACATTACAGGAAAGCAATGATACGATCAACTATTCCAACACGATCAAAGTTATCTCTTCCGGGCACATAATAAAGAGGAAAAAGGATCTTCTGTTACATATCAGTTGCAAAATGCTACAAAACACATGGATGCAAGTGATGTATGTTGCTGACGATACTGTAGATATGAATGAAAATCAGTTTGGAAGATATGCTGTAAACATTACGTTTTATGATTCCTCATCATTCTTGCGGCCAGTGCGAGACTCTCCATACTACATTGACTTGAACCAGAATTTGTACCTTCAAGCTTACCTTCACAGCTCTGACCCAAATCTGATGATGTTTGTGGACACATGTGTGGCATCACCTGATCCTCACGATTTTAACACTCTGGCCTATGATATAATTAAGGATGGGTAAGAGCTTTCGCAAGTCTCTAGATGTGTAGTGGTAATGTCCTTCCTGCATTTATTTTAAAAGAACAGAGACAGTGAGAACTGGTTTGGATCTCCTTATCAATGGACTGTTAAAAGAGTTCTCTGATTTTTTTTTTTATTATTTTTTTATTTTTACAACCTAGGCCTAAGAAATGAAACTTAAACCTTACTAATATTTTGTTTTGCTGGCTTTGTCCTTGTTCTTATATGCAAAACTCAGTGAGCAGTGGGATGGATGGATGAGATGGTGAAAACTGGCATCAGAAATCTATTGTCACAGGCATTCACATTTTAGTAAATCCAGCAGAATCATGTCAAGCGTCAGGCCCATTCGTTGTGCCTCACATAGAACTGACATTGAGCGAGGAGCCCATTCTCCCCTCTTCACCACTTGGCACACTTCCCTCTCTAGCTTCTTCATAGGACTTAGGTATACTTAGACACAGTCTAAAAGTTGCATTATTTTTGTTCTCAGCACCTGGCTGTGTTTTAATTTGCTGTATTTTTGAAGGAATGCACGTGTAAATCCATAAAGACTAATTCTCTTCATTTCTTTCTAGATGTATCAGAGATTCTTCCTATGCCTCATACTACTCCCCCTACAGCCACTTTGCTCGCTTCAAGTTTAATGCCTTTGAGTTCATCAACCGCCACACGTCGGTCTACCTGCGGTGCGAGCTGGCGGTGTGCCGGCTGGGCGACTACTCCTCCCGCTGCTACCAGGGCTGCCTGAGCCGCTCCAAGAGAGAGGCAAGTCCTGCCCAGGAGAAAGTAGATGTCGTTGTCGGACCGCTGAAGCTTCGAGAAGGAGATGCTCAGAGCAGGAATACTGGTAAAGTCAAGTAAAGTTATCTCGTATTTGCTCTAAGACTGAAAAGCCATAGCTCTATTTGTTTTTGACATCTGTCCTTGAAATCTGCTTATGTTAACTGCACCGTAAACAGGAAGGGATTGTTTGGCTCCGTTGTCACAGAATCGTAGAATCATAGAATCACAGAATTGTTGAATCATAGAATGGGTTGGGTTGGAAAGGACATCGAAGATCATAAAGTTTCAACCCCTCTGCTGCGGGTAGAGTTGCCAGATACTATGTCAAGTACATAGAACCCTGTCTACAACATCCTTCCTCTTTCAATACCTTGCAAACTATTTTCATCTACATGCAAGAAAAATGACAGCCGCTTTGGCTGTCCCAAAACAGTAACCCAAGGTAGTGCCATAATTCCATTGGACTAATTAGCTCCAATCTGACTGTGTAAGCTGATTGCCAGCTCTGCTCCCTGAGAAGCACGTTCCCAGATTTATTCAGAAATGTTTAATTCCTTCAGTTGTCTTCTGCTCATGAAGCTTGCTTAGTTGTCATCCTTGGTACCAAAACGCCTGTTCAAAGGGCAATGAAATTAGAACTTCTCTTCTGGCTGTGATCTAGAAAGCATCCCTTTTAGCACAGCAGCTCTTTGTGCCCTGCCCCATGGCACCACAACACCAAATGCTCCTCTCTTCCCTCACAGGACTGGATGTTTCCGTGCCTCCTCCCAACACGGTTCCCACTGCGGGTAACGTGCTCGGGCCTCTCACTGCTGCTGTTGCCATCCTGGCCATCGTTGTCTTCGTTCTTGCCGGTTTTATTCTGAGGCCTGCAATGAAGAAACCACTTTTACAGAGGATAATGTGAAACAAAGGCCAATTATGAGACAATCTCATACTGTGAGCCACCAAAATTCTTCACTGACAGCAATCACATATGTGCCATTTGTAACAAGCCGAGATGGAGTGAACCTTAGCCTGTTGCAAGCTCTAAAATAACTTTGTAATCCTAACTCCTCTTAAATGATTTAAGAATAATTTCAAAAATCATTGCACAATTTGTTTGGCGCAGTCATTTTATCATTTTTTGACTCTTTAATTATCTCCTCACATTCTCCCAAGAACATTCATCAGATACCTTAAAATAATGTCAGCTGGAGGAAAAAATATGAATGAGGCAATAATAAATATTTCAAGGTTTATTAAAAGAGAGGAAGACTTAGTTCTGGAAGAAGAAATATGCCATTTGATGTTGTAGCTGTACCCTGTTCTAATTGTTTGAAGCATTGTTTTTAACGCTGAAAATTTCACTGAAACAATAATAGATCTGTGCTTATGTATAAAATGCAGAGCTTTTTAAGCTGAAATCTGTTGCACAAGGAGTGTCACCTAAAATCAAAGGAAGGAATGTTTACAAAAGAATAATTCACTCTTTGGTTTCAAATTAATATCTATGTGATTAAAATACAAATGAATAATTTGTTGTGTTGAGGAGTGTGGTCTGTTGGATAAAAACTTGCCAAGAACGTGCAAGTTTACAGATAATTTCTGCCCTTAGGAAGCCAGAGAGTAGGCTGGTGATGCCTGATGAGGAAATGCCCTCTTGGTTTTCCAGTACTTTCTCCTGAGTATCACACACAAACATTACATGATCCACATTGTTCTGGGGCCTTGAGAGGAATTATCTGTTGGTATCCTCATCCCAGTATTCCCTCCAAAGCAGATGACTGATCTAGTCCCTGAGTATTACCCTCATTGTCACCACCTCAAAATCTTCCTGACAGATTTTGCCCAAATCTTCCAAAACCTCCATTTGGCCTAGGCAATCTCTCCTCTTGCTAAACAAGGCTCACACTTCAAACTGACATCACTGTGGAAAAGCTTTTCAAAATGCTTCCTCTCGATTTTCACTCTTGCTGTTCAAGCCCATTAGTTCTTGACTTCTCTTTCTTGGCCATGAGAATAAGTTCTCTCACCTTTCTCTTTAGGTGCATTTTGTTGATGCTTTTCCATTCCATTTTCTATTATCTGCATCAAAATTCAAATTAAAAAACACTGAGCTGTTAAAGGTGTTTTATTTGCAACATTTGAACTGCACAATCTGATCTAAAATCTTGTCAAATCGATTGAAAGCCTTCCCACTGACTCAGTGACTTTTGGATACAGCCTAATCCAAGCAAAACTGTAAATCTCATTCGAGAGATTGAACTTCAATCAGAGGTCTTTTAAGGTCTCACCAAAATGTCATTTCAACATCAAAAGAAATCTCACACCTGCTTTCCAGAAGAAATAACCTTGTTCATTTTTTTAACACTTTTGGATGCCGATCAAACAACAAAAATATTTAACTTCTTTTTTTTCCCCACAACTGTTTGCTTTGTTTTTTGAGGAGTGTGACTTCTCTGGTCTTACCCAGCCCTTCTGAGTGTAGCACACATTCATAAATCAGACTGAAACATGCTGAAACAGCCAAATCCTACATAAGCATTTACCACTGGCGCATGAAAACATGAAAAGCAAGGTTTGAGATTTTTGCCTTTTATGTCTTAGTTGAAAATACAAGGAATTAAAACCAAAACGCAAACTAAAACTGTTTATTTGACCTCTTTGGGGGCATTGGTTGTCTGCTTTGTGTGGGTCAGTGCTACCACAATCCGGCGCTGCCTTTGTTCAGGTGAGCTCCCCGGAGGTGGCAGTTTGCTCCTCCTTCAGAGAAGACCAACCAACCATCATTTGGCAGGCTTTTGCTCTGAATAACTGTCTGACTTCGGTATTATCATTTTTTCCTTGTGTTTGTCACTCAGTGGCATGTACTCAGCCATGCAGTCTGTTCTCATTCACTCAGCCAACAACCTCAGCACCAACTAAACATTTTTGCAGCACTGTGCTGAAATACGAGTGTCAACCTCTGCAGTGTGATCTGAGCTGGGAGAAGGTAACGAATTACACCATGTAGGTACATCCCATGTCACTAGAAGTGCATGTAGACCTGATAAGCACATAACAACCCCCAAGGTGGTATTTGGTGGTGTTTCATGGAGAGAGGATGGAGCCATAGCAATCTGGGTTCCTGCCAGTGTGATTTTCCCAGTGCAATCCTGGAACCTATGTGACCAGTCATGGGGTTAAAGAAAAGCCCAGGAACAAAACTCTTGTTTGCTTGCTTGTATGCTAAATTTCCTGTACTTTGCTCTCCTGTTTATCTTTCTATTCTAATTTTGGAGTATGGAGCAGATAATATGACTCCGTAGGCCTTCTTCCCAGGAACGTATTATGAAAATATTTATAAAAGGGTATAAATAAATGTTGTTTTGTTTCTGGATCCCATACCTAACAAACAGATCCATTTTCCAGTTGTTAGTAACAAATCCCCAATTTCTGTAGATGCAGATTTAGGAGAGATAGTTTGCTTTTGCAGGATATGGATGAGAACCACAGTTTTCTTGTTTTTATTACACTCTCCCCATGCCTCTCCACACAAGCCCACAGATATCATTGACACCAGCCTGAAATAAGCAATTAACCTTTATCTCGTGGTTCCAATCAGGTATCTTTTAATACCCCAGATGGAACACTTATACTAAATTCCAATTAAATAATTAAATGAATATACTGCAGTGATCGTTTCCACTTGACTGACTGTTTGAAACAACTCTAGCATCACTAACAGAGCTTTTTTAAGCAGAGTTTTACTAGAATTTGCCCTGAGCTGGAGATCAGGCAGACAGCCATTGCTGCTGGGTTTCTCAGTCGTGTACTATGCTTCAAAAACTCAGAGAAAACAGCAAATGTGTTTCTTTAGGCTCCCACTGCTGCACTTTCCGTGATGAGTTCAAAATAAGAATTGCAGCCTTTTGCTGTTGAGCATCTCTGAATCCAAACACGAATTTTTGCACAATTTCTGCCAAATGTCTTCTGTTACAGGGATAGCCAGTTATCCTGATTTATTCATTCTTTATTTCAATAAAAACTTGCTTTTACCTTTATTTATTTGGGCAGTTTATATCCAGTTGAAAAGGAACCCAGGCGGTACTGAAATTCTCACAGCAGTTTGTGTATTTTGGGAGACTTTCTATTTCAGGCTCAAGAACTATGACATGAAAAACATATTTTTACAAAATCATGCTAAGCTGAGGAAGCCCAGCTAGGTCGCTGGGAGTGACATCTGTTTTCATTTTTTGGAATAACATTTGGATCACCTCTTTTGCCTGAACCACTTTGTACTCATCCAAAAATTTTTTCCCTGTTATTTCTCAAAGAAGTGAAGTGGTCACAAGCTGTAAAGTAGAAATGAATTGCATTGCCTCTGTTCTGAGGAAGACAAGTTTGAACAACTGTTGTCTTCTTTTTCTTGTTTATTCTTTCGTTTTTCAGAAATTGTATCTTTGGGGAGAGGGGCCTCTCCCTTCTTCCTCTTTCTTTATGAGGGCTGGGATTGTAGAATCACAGAATATCCCAAGTAGAAAGGGATCCACAATGAGCATTCAGCCCAACCCCTGGCTCCACACAGGACCACCCAAACCCTATATCTGACAGTGCCCTGTCAGCTGTTCCATGCCCACAACCCTCTGGGGCAAAGCCTTTCCCCAACCCCCATCTTACACAGCAAAATTTAAACTCAACTACTTGGTCACGGTGCCTAAGATAGCCACAAGTAGTCACTTCTCCCATAAGAACCTTTCTGTTCTTAACTTTCCTAGTTAGATCCCTTAGTATCTGTACCAAGAATTTATCATCAAGGAATTTTAGGAATCTCCTGGAAGCTCCATTACCACAGCTGTGTGGTAATTTCTGTTAACATCTGGCAATTTGAGATCACTAGCAAGGACAAGGGTGGCTGATCCAGAGGTATCCCTTTGCTCCTCAAAGAATAGTTCTTTGGTGCTGTCACCATGGCTGGGTGGCTACAGGAGACTCCCCCAGTGATGTCCTCTGGCTGTGTTGTCCTCAGATGTACTCATGCAAACTTGCCAAGTGTAAGGGAGTTTTATGTAGATGTGTGAGTAACTAATCAGGGCAGATTAAATATATATTTTTTAAACAGCTGCAATCAGATGAGTGTTGCCTGGTAGCCTCAGAGGTTGCACATAAGCCCTTGTATCATGTTGGGGTCTCTATATCAGTCCCTATATTTTTAGAAGATGTCCTATATGACTTTTTCCTTTCTTGCTTTTACCCCATTCTCCATTCTTGAAAGCACTGCAGATAACTTTCTAATACCTGTCAAGATCCTGTTATTCCATATCTCTCTTGTCACTTCTGCTTGTTGCTTGCCACAGGCTCAGACATCTGACTGTGAAGCCCCAGATGCAGGAGGATAGCCAAACCTGCTGCTCCCCTTTCTCTTCGAGCTCCTGGGCAGCCTAGAAAGCGTGTTTTTGGAAGCTACTCCAGTGTGTGTCGGGTAAACACTCATTGAGCCGTGCCAGTGTGGAACAAGCCTTCTTTGTTTCATAAGAGTTTGTTGGATGTCTGTAAAGAACGTGATGTGGAGGAAGACAAGTGCTCTTCTCTCTGCCAGGCCTGAAGGATTTAATCCAGGAATCACATGAAGTGCTTCCCAAAGGCTGGGTAGGATGGAGGCTAGGAGGATGCTAACAGAGCAAAATGAAAATTAATAGCTAAAATGCCCAGTAACTACTAAAATACAGTCAAAGGGATGACTGACTGCATTTTAAAAGAAATCCTTTTTTTTTCCAGCAGATAATGCAGCTCACTGCTGCAGTAATGCAGGCTGTAGGAGCATGGAGGGCACAGTCTCCATTGGTGCTCTGAGCAGAGCCACAGAGCTGTGGACATCTGGTGTAGATGTGAGAAGATGGGAACACAGCAGCCACCTGTCTCCACTTTGGGACAAGAGAAAAATGGAGACATGAAGAAAATCTGCCAGCACTTTTTGCTTGGTTTCACTGATTTTCTCCCTGGCTGCACGCAGCTGGTTCCTCTTGAGCCATTGGGTCTGTGAAGGGGAGTGTTTAGCCAATATGTGCAGAGAAGAGAAGGGATTGAAATGATAAGGTGATTGAAAAATCAAGCTATTATAAACAAAGTCCTGCCAAAAAAAATCAAGAGAATGTTTTTAAAAGTTAAAAGTATCTCCGTTGTATGAAAGCACTAATTTAGTTTACTAAAATCAGGCTGGTCAAGCTACAGAACACACCCCTTTAAATCTTCATGCTTATAAATTCTGAACCAGGTTTTATCAGCACGATAGGGATCCCAAACAAAATGGGTTGCACTCTGGCCATCGTGTGCATGCTACTGCTACTTGGAGGGCATCTCCAGGGGTCAGGTACTGTGCCTAATGCTGTTCTACCCTACCTCTCTCTCTTGTGTTTTCTTCTAAAATCGATATTGCACATTTTGTAGCTTGTAGCAAAGCCCACTCTAACTGGTAGATATCTTGAGAAGTAGTAGGACTGAAGGGCTGGTGATGCCATTCAAATATCTTGGGTGTGTATTTAATGCAATGTAAAAAGCATATATTGTGTTGTATTTTAATTACTGTAGGAAAAAATGCATAGAACAAATAATTTTTTTTTTTGCATTGCACTGGAAGGGCTTAGACAAAGCACAATGCATTGAAAGAGGACACGAGCAAGCAGGTAGGAGCTTTGGTAAGTGCATGGTGAGCTGCACACAGGTGGCAGGTTTGACACAGCCTGGGTCAAAATTATTGCTTTGGACACACAGGGTTGACAGATCTGTTCCTTACAGTAAGGTGAAAAGTGAAATACTGTAGGCAGTGACCTTCTGCTATTACATTCTGAGTGTTGGCTTCCCTATTTAATTCACTGATGGCCAGGAGAAACACAATATGCTATGCTGGAGTCCCCACCAGATGATGATGTCTTTGTGTCAGTATAACTCTAATTGAATGTGACTGCCACAGGGACACTCAGATGCCTCATCCTGGGATGATGCTTTAAAATCAGGTCTGCAATCTCAGGAATTCAGGACTGGTGAGCAGAAGAGAATAGAGCACACTTTCTATGAGGACATGCTCCTTGGAAAGCTGCTGTAGAGCATTTCCTTTGGTTGCCTCACGGTCCCACAGACATGGCAGCCACTCTAACAGTTGATCTCATTTCTTTTTGTCTTCCAAAGAACTGAGCCTGAGGTTAGTGAATGGGCAGAACAGATGCCAGGGCCGCGTTGAAATATTTTACAATGGAGCATGGGGAACAGTTTGCGATGACTCCTGGGACATGGACGATGCCAACGTGGTCTGTGCTCAGCTCGGGTGTGGCCGGGCCACTGGTGCCGTGGGGGCAGCCCAGTTTGGTGAGGGCACAGGAGACATCCTGCTGGATGAAGTGCAGTGCCAAGGGAACGAGGCTCTCCTCTGGCAGTGCTCCCATGATGGATGGCTCATCACCAACTGCCTTCATCAGGAAGATGCCGGTGTCATCTGTGCAGGTAACTGGAGATCTATTGCCATCAGTGATCAATAATAGTTATAAGCCAGAATGAGGACTGGGTGCTCAACAAATGGCAGCTGAACTACCAAACCATCACCGAGCTACACAGGACATCCCCAAACTATTCCTCCGCATTTCAGCAAATACTTCTTAAGAGAGCACTACAACCTACCCATTACCTTTCACGTTCAAAATCTTCACATAATTAGCTCAGTTAGACAGTTATGTTTCCTTCTTTCTGTAGAGTATAATGCCGTTCTGAGACTTGTCCATTTGGCCATTTCCATTGCTTCCTAACTAAAGGATGAATTCAGCTGATTATTCCTAAGATCATTGAGAAAATAAGCAACGATTTCCACATGCAGTGTGAAATTGGGTCTTTCATGAGACATATTACTTGATGTGAAAATACATGGCACCGTACATTTTAAAATATGGATTGGCTTATATAGACAAAATCCTAATGTGCTGAGAGTTGGTTTTGTGCTGTCTTTTATAGCAGAGTAGTTAAAGAGTGATCTTTTCTGCTCACTTTGTTGAGTGCAAGTTTGTTAAAAAAATGATCTTTCTCACTCTGCTGTTTCTTTTATTTCAGGTTCTTTGATGTCTGAAATTCCTGGTAATTTTCATCTCATATATCTTCATCTTGTTTACTGACTAAGTCATTTTACCTAGTGTAGTCATTCAGTATATACAGTTTGTGAAGAAGAGTATTTGCCAATACCTTTGTCATGATATGATTTTGATGTATTGAACATTTCTGAATATGCATCCCCACAAGTTTTTAACAGTTAGGAATATGCTGTATCTTCAATTTTCAGTGTGTTTTTATCATCTAAATTCCACAATTTTTCATTCAAAAAAAAAAAAAAAAGTCGATAAATATTTTTGGCCAATCGTCTGCTGTCTTTGGATAGGACTTACTATTGTCTCGAATGTGTAACAGCCTACTTGAAACCTAAATAACCCTCTCACTTTTGGCCTTCCCAAAGACGTGTCCCTGAGGCTGGTGAATGGGAGGAACCGATGCGAGGGCCGTGTCGAAGTCCATTACCAGGGCAACTGGGGCACTGTCTGCGATGACTCCTGGGACCTGCAGGATGCCCAGGTGGTGTGCAGCCAGCTGGGCTGTGGTAGGGCTGTTTCTGCCCTAGGAAATGCCAATTTTAGCCAAGGCTCGGGAGAGATCCTCCTTGACGACGTGCAGTGCAGAGGGAACGAGGCCTACCTCTGGGAGTGCCCCAGCAGAGGGTGGTCAGTCCATAACTGCGCACACTTGGAAGATGCTGGTGTTGTTTGCTCAGGTGTGTTTTATGTATTTATGCAATGCTCCATGTCCTGGCCAGTCAGAGCACGAGGGACAGCCCTGTCCTGGCCACCATGCTCCTCACCAAGACTGCTTCCCAAAAAAAACAGGCAGAACCTTCATGTTTGAAGCAATTTTTTTTCATCTATAGCGTTGTTTCTGTTTGATACTTGCTTTTTCTTATTATTCAGCAGTGCATATTAGTGATTTCTACAGAAATTAAGTACAAAAAATCTGTAAATAAGTTGAAAAATTGTACACTCCGTAGATATGTCAGTCTAGGTTAGGTCTTTCAATGAAAACGGGATAACAGTCCAAGAGAGCTACCAGGTGGAGTACAACCATTTACCAACTGCTTCTGTCCATCCACCGGTATGTCCTGCTCCTTCTGGGACCTGGATGTTCCTTTACTGTTGGGTAATGTGTAAACAGAAGGTCAGCAAACAGAGCCATCCCATGCAGAAGTGCCAGAGCAGGCGCAGAGAACAGGTCCAGCCTGGTGCTGGTGGCACCTGGCACAGCTTGTCCCTGCAGACCTTAACACAAAGGTGTCATTGTGCTGGAGGTGGAACAAACAGTGGTCCTCATTGTCACAGTGAGTAACAGCTTGTTTGGACACCCATCAGCTGAACTCTGTGGCAATCTGTGCTCATCCTGTACTAGTTAATAGTAATACTGCAGCACAGACTGCACTGAAATGCATGCTAGAAACAGGCCTACAAAAAATTAGTACTACTAATATTTCAGAACAGATCTAGCTTCTGTTGTAGACCTGTGTAACAGTCCCCACACAAAGAGAATTATTCTGTATAGCACTGATTCAGCACTATTTTCAGCATAATGTGCAATGTGACATTTCATCTGTAAATTCAGCAGTTACTGCAGTGACTGAAAACTCCACCTAAAAGTGAGCTGTGTTTTTTTTCTCATTTGCAGCTTCCACAGGATCTGAAGTGACAGGTAAGTGTCTTAAATATGTGTCATTCTCTTTAATGTCCACATGTTTTAGAACTGGATTTGAACAGCTAAAAACAATGATAGATTTTAATTGAAAAGCCAGGGTGTTGCTCTCTGCACGTTGGATGGGACCTCTCTTTAAAATAATAGACCCCTTTAGCACACATAACAACAGGTGCTCAGCTTTCTTCTTCTGTTAGTGTTAAGCACAGAATAAAGTCAAGAACTCGCCTCATTTATATCCATCAAAATGTTAAGTCTGGACAAACGAGGCTTGGCTTTGTATATACAGAGTTACATGAAAGTTCACACCTAAAGTTTGTTCAGATCATCAGTACTGTGGATCCTGTGTTGCAGAGCTTGAGTTATTCAGGAATGTCACTATCTTTGGGTATAGTGGATTAAGGAGCATGGCCTTGTTCCAGCGACTCTGAAAAACAGGAGTTTCTAGGTAGGTTGGAAATGCACACGCACACCTAACTAGTGAAATGAGCGTGGCATGGAAATCTGTCTATCTATAGTGTACCACCTTAATTCCCCTTTAGCAAAAAAATATCTTTGACATTACATGTCAGCTAAGGTTATGGAGTGCAACTTACAGGCAGAGAGCCAGCTGTGTCAACCACAGTTTTGCAAGAAAGGATCTGGGCTTCCTGGAGGATGAGAAGTTGACTATGAGCCAGCACTGTGCCCTTTGAGTGCTGCCAGCAGGTCAAGGGAGGCAATTCTTACCCTGCACTAGCACTGGTGAGACACACCTGTAGCCTCAGGTCCAGTACAAGAGTGCAGCTTCCCTGTACAAGAGAGGTAGGGGCATCCTGGAGCATAGAACTGTAGAATCATAGAATCATTAAGGTTGGAAAAGGCTGCTAAGATCATCTAGTTCAACTGTAAGCAAGCCCAGCAAAGGGTCATTAAGAGTCAGGGGGTAGGAGAATGAGATATGTAAGGAGTTGCTGAGGGAATAGGGTTTGGTCAGTCTTGAGATTATGAAGGGGAGATTTTGTTGCTGTCTACAATAACCTGAGATTATAGAGAAGATGGTGCACAGCAGTAGGTCAAGAGGCAAAACAGATGCGTGTCAGAATTGGAGAAATCCCACTTTGATAAAAAGAATTCTTTCTTTTCCATGACATGGTCAAACACCAGAACAGAGACCATGAGAAGCAGTGGAATATCCATACTTGGAAATACTCCACACTCTCCTAAACAGGACCCAGAATAGCCTGCTCTGGGGCTAAACCAGGGATGTCTGGAAGTCCCTTCTGACCCACACGAGCCTCTGATTTTGTCTAACAATGAAGGTTCAGCAAAAACTCTCTTTTTTCTTTCAAAGACATGTCAGTGAGGTTGGTGAATGGATGGAACCAGTGTGAAGGGCGTGTTGAAATCCTTTACAAAGGAGCCTGGGGGACCATTTGTGATGATTCCTGGGATATAAATGATGCAGACGTTGTCTGTAACCAGCAGGCTTGTGGACATGCTGTGTCATCTTCAGGAAATGTCACCTTTCCTCACAGCCCAAGATATATTGTCATGGATGATGTGCAGTGCAGAGGGAATGAGAACTACCTGTGGGAATGTTCTCACAGGGGGTGGTGTAGAGAGGAGTGTGACAGCCGGCGCGATGCCAGCGTCATTTGCTCAGGTACACACTGATCTACTTGCTTTATCGAGAAGAGAAATACTTGGTTTAATCTCCAATTTTGTCAAATTGAAAATTGCTCCCCTGATCTCAAATTTTTCTCAGCAGAGTTGTGGTTCTGTTGCTGGAAAGAGAATTTCCCTTCTTTTCTTACACGATCAAAATTTGTTCTTGCAAACTTCCATCCAAATAAGCTTAAAAAACTTTTAGAGCATTTTAATCAGTGTCACTCATAATGCATCCACAGCTTTTGTACTGCCATCACTAATTCATATTAACCAGTTCAATCTGCATGCTACCAGACTAGCAAGAAGCACCAGAAAATAATCCTGAAGCACATTCTGTCCTTAAAGAACCAACCAGCTTTCACATAGGAGACTTCTCACAAGCTTAAGGTCCTAATCCCACTCGCCTTTCCTTGACAAAGCTTCTATTGAGAGCTGCAGTCTATTTATTTGAGTGAGATAATCAGGGCCAAATCCAAAGGTGTAGAGTCATGACTCTTGTAGTCCAGGGGCAGGGAGCAAGAAGGGGAAGGAACCAGGGCTTTGCTAGATCCCCCTGAAGAAAGATGTGCTTAGATTTTTGGCAGTCTTAGATCCTTACCTAAATTTAAGCTTGGAAAATTTCTGCCTCTGTTAGATGGCATAAGAAGCTCCAAAGTTCTATCCTAATCTCCATAGATTTCAAGTTGCTGGCAAGGAAAGTCATGTTATAATCTCATGTCTCACCATTTTTATTACCTTCAGAAACAGATTATTTAACCAGTTGTTGAATGCTTTCTAAAATAAAAAGAGACATTGTAAAGAAGGGTGAAGCATTAAAAGCTCTTATAAAAGAAGCTCTTAAAAATTAATTATTTTGGAAACATTGATGACTGAAATGTGCATTTTATCTGTTTCTTCCCATCACAGCTTCTACAGGAACTGACATACCTGGTAATTTCAATTTCATACTTATTCAATAGTTTCTATCCAGAATTTTCTAAAGCATAAGCATTTTCTTGCTAAAATTATTACAAATCATGTTCTGACTTAGACTTACGGAGTGTGACAAAGTCTTCACTGGACTAGGGTGCTTTAAATCCATGGTTATCTAAAAGAAAAGCTATTGGATTAATCAGTATTTTAAACATTCCATAAGTTGGATGGAGCTACATCGCACACACGCACACAAAAAGACCCTTTTGTTCCACGCTTTAATAAAACTCAGAACCTCTTAAGTGATGTTAAAACACAAGGAGAAGAGACAATACAGTTATTAGAAAGTCATGGCCCCGTTGTGATGTTTTGGCTTTATTAACCTCATCTCTTGGTCAACTCTGTTTCTGTGGGTAAAACTTCGATTCTCTTCTACTAATTATAATATACTGTCATTAACAAATTGATAGATAAATGCCCACTAGTGTTTATGTAATGCAGGTTATTTCTTTCGTTGCTATTTATCTCATCACAGGAATTAAACTGGGAATGAAAACTTGGTTTAGGCAACTGTGAACACTGCCAAACCCTGGCAGCAAGCCTTGGTTCCAAGGGTGAACCAGGAAACAGCACATGAGTGCATACACAGTGACCCGAGGACAGCTGGCACTTATCAGTGCTGTCCTC
Source organism: Meleagris gallopavo (assembly GCF_905368555.1). Classification (NCBI taxonomy): domain Eukaryota; kingdom Metazoa; phylum Chordata; class Aves; order Galliformes; family Phasianidae; genus Meleagris; species Meleagris gallopavo. Next base: position 30,728,244 of record NC_139411.1, read on the forward strand.
GCCTTCCCTGGGGGTGAAAGGCCATGACAGAATACAATAGCCATAGGAACACGTTGAATCAGCTCCAGAACTAATCTAGGATTTTAACTTTGCAGTTCAGGAGCCTTCAGACTCTTATCTCCTTCTCTCTTCTTTTTCACAGAGGCGTCTATGAGGCTGATAAATGGCAGAAACAGATGCGAAGGGCGCGTCGAAATCTACTATCAGGGAAGCTGGGGGACCGTATGTGATGATTTCTGGGACATAAATGATGCGCAGGTCGTCTGCAGGCAGCTGGGATGTGGAAATGCTCTCTCTGCACTGGGAAAAGCACATTTCAATCCAGGGACAGGGGATATTTTCCTGGATGATGTGCAATGCCATGGAAATGAATCCTACCTGTGGGAATGCTCTCACAGAGGATGGGCCACACATAACTGTGGGCACAGAGAAGATGCTGGCGTGCGTTGCTCAGGTACAAGTGGTTCTATTTATTTAAGTAAAACTCTGCATTGTGTATATTGAGAATCTAATCATCAGCCCGAAGCAAGGGAAATAGCAAGAAAGACAGTACAGCTGGAATTAGAAGTATGGTGAGGCAGAAATCAAGAAATGAGCTGCCTCTCTCTCTGTTTTCCTCCATGTATCTTTGGTCTGGGATGCTTAGAAGATGCTCCTGGTGGTCACTCAGTGACACTGATGTGAGTGCAGAGAGAAGGAATGCTGTGTTCTATGCAGGATACCAGAGGAGGAAATACTTGGTGGCTTGGTTGACACTTCACACTCTGGGCTTCACAGACATGGCACCGTTCACAAGAGTTTATTTTTAGAAGCCATTCCTAAAGAATTAAAGGTTACTCTATCTTTTCAACACGAGTTAAATGTTATCTTGATTCAGGTAATTAAAGATAGTACATAAAAAGTAACTTAGTTTTAGAACAAATCAGACAATATAAGAGACTCCCACCAGGTAAAGCAAAGTTTTGTTTTGCATTTGTTCTGCTGCTGTTGATGATTATTTCTTCTGAAATAAAACTGAAGCTGCTGAAATTAAGTTTTTCATATGTATTCCCAATCCACAGCTTCCAGGGGAGCCAGAACACCTGGTAAGTCTTATCATTTCTTTTACTGATCATTTAAAAATTGAGTATCTATTGTTAGACATAGTTTGCTTTTGTTTGATGCCAAGCCTTGGGGAAAAAGATAACATTTGAGGAGGATGGACAAGTTCCATACTGCAGCATTTCGTAGAGTGGCTTGGATTGGAAGAGATCTCAAGGATCATGAATCTCCAACCTGCCCTGCTACAGGCAGGGCTACAAACCTCCATATCTAATACTAGACCAGGCTGCCCAGGGCCCCATCCAACCTGGTCTTGAACACTTTTCAAAAGATGTAGGTGATTATGGAGAGCTTGAATGTTGGGAAGAGTTCCTTTGAAGAGGAATGTAAAGTGTGTATTTCATAACTTGTTAGTGACTGAAAATCAACAAATCGCACAGCAAGGAGGGAAAACCTTGGACACACTTTCAGACATCCATCATGACATTTATTTCTGTTCTGTCTCTGGTAGAAGTAGCTCTGCGCCTGGAGAATGGTGGCAATCGATGTGAGGGACGTGTGGAAATGTTTTACAAAGGACAGTGGGGAACAGTCTGTGATGATCGGTGGGATATCGACGATGCTCGGGTTGTCTGCAGACAGCTGGGCTGTGGGCAGCCCATCTCAGCACCGGGAGAGGCCCAGTTTGGGGAAGGCTCTGGGATTATTTTCCTGGATGACGTGCAGTGCAGAGGGAACGAAGCTTACGTATGGGAATGCTCCCACAACGGTTGGTCAAGACATGACTGTGGCCACAGTGAAGATGCCAGTGTTGTCTGCTCAGGTATGCTCCGCTTTGTCTTCTTCATTTCAAGAATCTCCCTTGATATAAATTCTGAAGTATAGCTGAAAATCATTAGCAGTCGAGCCCATGATAGAAAACCATTCTTTCTCCACTGCTGTGGACTATTAAAGACCTAACAGATATGAATCTCATACCTATTTACCAGCTCATTTGATCGCTTTTCTCTCTGGTTGTTCTTACAGGGCCTGCAGCATAAGCAGAGGAAATAAAGATGTGCGTTACCTTTAAGGCTGGTAAACTGCTGAGGCATTTACAAGAAATCTCAGCAAGCATTTTCACTGATCTGCAGTCTCTATGAAAACCAGATTTCTCGATGAGGAATTATAAGCACAGCTTCTTTCCAATCACTTTGATCTGTTATGAACTTAACATCTCAGTGATTTTGTCTGTTACCTATCTGATATTCTCATGGATGAGTATTTGTGACTCGTGTTTTTGAACTTTAGTTCACAGCAGAAATTAGAGCAAATCTCTTCAAAAAAGTAGTGCCTGTGTTATCCTCCACTCCGTGTCTCTCATTCCTGAATTTGGAGAGAGAAAAATGGTTCAGTTCCTACCCATAACAGGCTGCTGGTGGCAGTCATAGAATCAGAACAATCTCAAATTCCAGCCTGAATGCTCCTACCCTTATACTCTTTTTACATTTGCTAATGGATCTGCTTATGTGGGACTTTAGAAAATATATTTGTATAATCCATCTTTGTCCTTGTGCTTTAATCCTCTCTCATGCTTGTAAACATTCACATATTCAAATCAACTGAAAATGAATCTGATTAAAAACTGATCCAGTAGAAAAGTTTTCACAAATGGAGTCAGCATTTGGACTTAAGATTTAGGATAGTCAGAATTATTTCCCTTACATACATAAGGCAAACAAATTACGTGATTCTAAGTGATCATAAATAAGCAATAAACTCTTTCACTGCATGACGTTGCTTACTGCTCATCCTTCTTTTCTCCATATCGAAACTCTGATTGCATTATTTGTCCAAAATGTCACAGTTAAACAGGATATCTGCTTTTCCATACAGTGTTTGTGGAAAGGAGAGCCATCCCTTGCCAACCTCTCACCCAACACAGCTCCTTGGAGCACGTGGGGCAGGAGAAAGTGGCATTCCAAGATGTCCCACTGAAGCATTCCTTGTTGATCTCTTAATAGATCCTATACCTACTTTAACTTTGTTAGGGTAGCTTTACTTGTGCAAGCTTGCACTGTGGAAAAAAATAAAAAAGCAACCAGTTTACAAAGAAAAGCAATCTATATACCTGCTTTACATATGATTTTTCCTTTCACGTCCCAGTCACTCATGCAGGAAGGAAAACTTTCCTAATTAATCAATGTAGTTAGCTTGATTGTTACTACTATTTTTTCTATTTATTAATTAATCTTTGTTATTTTGTTAATTGTTCATTTCATTATCTTTAATTAGCAACTAATAAAATAAAGTTAGAATAGTAGAATCATAGAATCACCAAGGCTGGAAAAGACTTCCAAGATCTTCCAAAGGGATGTTACACCTCCATAGCTGATTCTCTATGTGATTCCTAATGATGGCACTTGCTGAAATAGAAGGGATTTTCTTTGAAGCTGAGAAAGATGTTGAGAAAACTGCCAGGGGAGTGTTTGGGAAAACTTTATATTATTATTAACAAAGTTTACCATGTGAACATCAAAAGAAGGAAAAACAACAAGAATGTGGCAAATGCCAAGATAAGTAACCCATGTTGGCAAGGAGTGCTAGCCAATTAATTATCTGGGTAACAGGATTAAATGACATGTAGTTCTGCATGCAGAGCCAAGACCATTGTACCCATTTACATTGGCACAGCCTCCATCTCTGACAAAGATCAGGATTCACAGGGGTTGAAGGGGGGCTTCCAGAGACCAGGTGGTAACACCTTTCTTTCAACACAATATCTCTGGGAACTGGAAGCAGTACCCAGCACTCAGTACTCAGTTTTGTCTACAAAAGAGGGCTTCCCATGTAAAAGTCCCACTTGGCCTTATGAAGAAATTTGACGTAATTGTGGAGAACCTACTTGAAGGTTGTATTGTCACGGATGTGATTTATTTCAACCTGGCTTTGCCATTTTCTCTAGACATTCTTTAATGCACAAAATGCACTTCAGAATTTGCTGGGGTTGAATTTAGCAGAATGGTTGGTAGAGAGGAAATGTGAAAAATGAAGGAATTGAAAATCTTTCCTTACATCTTTCCACAGAGTAATATGCAGCAAGGCACAGACAAGTTCTGCACACTTATCTGCCACCTGTTTTCACCCTCAGCTAGGAGCAGCACCAACCCACAGGCTTACACAGCAGTCACATCCCTGGGCTGACTGAAGTCAAGGACCAGTACGTGGCAATTGCTATGGCAGTGTTCAAGTGGCAATATTGTGTGGCATTTCAGTAAATTCTTCCTGTTTCACTGCTGTTAATTCACGAGTAATCTGCAATGACCCCAAAATGTATTGACATGACCCAAAACAAAAGTACACCCATGCATCATACCGCGGGTTCACACACCAGGGTCTTCTTTATCAGGGAAGAAGAAATACAGTTAAATACTTGTACAAGAAACACGTGGTTAGGAGAAATGCAGGCAGTGCAAGTTAATCTGTCACAGACATCTCAATTAAATTCCTTACAAATATTAGTTATGAGAGCTACGACGCGTTGTGGTTTACAACACCACTGAGATATAACGAATAAGGAGCTGAAAGGGAAGATGAAACGGGTGCTGCCTCAGGAGGGCCAGATTCTCCAAAACACCCTCTGAATTTGTCGGACAAGGAATACAAACAACCTACCTGCAGTCTGTAGCTGTCTCATGCATCATTTATTTGGCCCTCTGCTTACTTGTTATGGAATTTGCTACTGTTAAGGCCTCTCGGAACCCTACAGAAGATCCGTGTCGTTAGATGACGTTATCCCATAACACATCCACTCCCTAAGGACAGTGCCTCGCTGCCCTCCAGCGGTAGCAGCCTCACAGCAGTAGCTCTGCATTTTCTGGTTGCTCGTAGCCCCTCAAGCTCCATCTTTACGGAGTTTATAACACTACAGGCTTCCATGAGAATTGGATGTCGTTTGAAAAAGCTGGAAAAAGCTTTGCAGGGAGGAGTAGGTGCAGCAAAGCTCCAGCACTCTGCGAGGAGAGCTTAACACCCACCCTGCAGCATAAAGCTCTTTCACTATGGACAAATACTCTTTGTTTTCGGAGTGAATTTTGATAGATTCCTTTAAGAAGATTTCCTGGGAAACAGCATTGCGATTCCAAGCCCACAAAGGTCAGCCCTACTGTCATCACTGCTATTTCCTGCCATGCAGGATTAGTTTGCTTGCTTAGCTTTGGACTGAAGACTCACAACCTCTTCTTTAACGGTGCCTTCGATGTCCGTGACAAGAGCTGCAATGTTTAATGCGGAGGTTGGTCAACCTTTCTCACCAAACACTACGGATTAGCTGTACAAATCTGCTGCCCTTGCTCACATCTATACCTACCACCACTACTCCTCAGATAGGGTACAAAACAGCCTGCAGTGGGATCCAGTTTCACCAGGCAAGAGTGGGGATGTGGAGCCCTCTGCCCTAAGCATGTCTGCTTGGACCAATGGCTTCTTTGCAATCTGTTTTGTGAAGGAGATTGAGGAATGCTGAAAAAGAGAACCATGAGGTTCCTTCTATTTGTTTCCAAAATTTAGATTCATTCAAAAGTGAGACATGTTTGTATAATGTAGCTTAATTGCTGTTAGGAAAGAAAACTGTTACATACTGTACCAGACCCAGCTTACAGCTGTTTGGATAGAAATATTGATAAGGATCTACTATAAACCCATTTAGTCACTTCAGGAAATGGCAACAGAGTTCAAGTAATCCACACACACGGAACTGCGAGTTTAAATATTTGACATGACTGGTTTTGCTCAAGAAGGTATTAGGATGTAAGAACATGGATGTTTGGATAGGCACAATATGTAATAGCGTGTTGAGAAAATAAGAAAAGATCTCATGGAACAAATGAATTTATGTTCATTTTTATATCTGCTAAGAACCTTTAGTTTTGCTTTTTCCCTCTCTCTAGCTGAGAGCCAGCTTCTCCCTGCTAGTGCTTAATGAGGCAGAGCTGGAGACATCCTTTGGGCCACAGTGTGTTGCCACCATCACCTCATGCCAGGGAGAAATCTGTGGCTGAAGGGGTCGTGGTGGATTCATGGCTCTGTGAGATACTAATCTTATCCAGTTGTACACCATGGCCCTTCTAGGTGGGATTTTTTCATGCAAAGCACCTTATCTAAAAAGATAGCTTGAAAGCTAATGGCAAACAATAACCTCCAGCACAATTTGTGGTATTTTTCTTCTTCACAATGATTTTCTTTCATGCGTTCTCTTCGTCCTTTAACTTGGATTTCCACTAGCACTATCGTATCTTCTGCCTCTCCTCCTATGATCTGCTATCTGTTACCAGCAGAATAAAAACCTGTTACTAGTTTCTCCCCTTCAGCTGACAATTGCTCTGTGCCTCAGTTCTTTTGTGCACTATCTCACAGATCCAAAAGCATGCCTCATATTTTGCAATACACAAAGGCTCCACTTCCATAGTTATGAAGGATATACCACACAGGACTGTCAGATAGTACTTGTCCTCTGAACGGGAAAATTTCAGGCTAGTTTGTTCAGGAACACACCAGCTGTGAAACTGGTTGATGGAGAATGGGCAGTAAGTTGTCAGTAGACTCTACTGGTCTTCCCCAGAGCAGTGCATGGCAGCTGGTCATGCCTCTCTGACTTTACATACAGATTCATTGAGTTTTAGCTTAATTTAACACCTTCTGGCCCTATCCTACTCCATTTCTTTGGCTGTTGTAGTTCAGCACTTGCCCTGCTAGTTTACCCCCAAGAGAGGTCTTCCCACCCAATTATACCTTGGTTGATAACTCGTATAGCTGTTTCATTGCTCTGTAGGCTGCAAGTGAAAAAAGAACTGACTGCAGATCAGGAGAATGATGGAGGGATCTCCTTCCAGGTTAAACAGGAACCGGAGAGATATGAAAAAGTGTAGAAATTCTTTTTTGTAGGAATAATGTCTAGAGAGCAGAGATAATTTGCATGAGACTTTCCTGAAATTTTTTGGATGCTAATCTTCTGACACAAATCTCACCACTGTCTGTTTTGGCACACAGCTGTATGTTGGAAGCACAATTATACATTGGAAACTGTCTTAACTGGTGGTACGAAAAACCTTACCAAACAGCCTACTCTCCAAACGTAAATCTTTACTTCCTGGAAAAAAAGAAAAACCAACCCACAGCAACGCACAGCTACTGAAGTGCCAGGGGAGTGTTTGGGAAGATCTTGGTAGACAGCCCGGAACAGTGGTGTGATCGGGATCTACTCATCCGGATGTCTGGATATACCCTGTAATAAGAAAATAGTTGGTAAATCATTTCTTTGGCATGGATCTGGAATTTCAGGAAGAGAGATCAAATTGCAAAGCACACACCTCTGATGGAGACCAGAACTCAATTAGTATAAATTCTCAATCTTCACAGATTGAGAACAGATAACCAGAATGAAAATGGACCTTCAAGTGAGTCTCACTTGGATGCTTCTGCTAAGTACTTCTCTCCTATGTGAACCAGGTACAGTGAGTACAATTTTTCATGCTTGTATGGAAATGTTACAGACAGAATTCACTACTAATACAGCCTGGCCTGCTGGAAAGTGGTAGCAGAGTCTTGTAACATATTGCTGGCAAGCTTTGTATGATGGAATTGTTGGTTTAATTTGTCTTCTTATTCAAATATTTGTGTTGTAATTCAAATATTCGGATCAAATTCACAGGTTAGATTTTAAAGCTGAAGAATATTTTCGTTGCTTCTCTTCTGTGAGGAAAATAGTTTGAAGAAGTCATTTTCCTTCTTCCTTCTAACATTCTTCTTTCTAATACTCCAATTTTGAATTTAAGTTCTTCTACACGATACATTTAAAAATGTAGAAAAAGACATTAAAAGAATAAAAAAGCAGCTTGACTGACATGGATGGAAATCTACTTTGCAGAGACTTGGGACTGCAGAAGTGCCATTGTCCTTCAATCTTCAGAAAAGTAACCCCAAACCTTCCTTATAATCTCACTGGTTTAAATGACATGATCTTTATTCATGGGCACCATGAGCAAAGGCTCATCAGCCAGAAGGAGATATAATTTCATAGATTCAAGGGTTGGCTATATTGAATTATTTATAAAGCAAGAGCAAAAGCAAGCCAGAGGTGAACTCAGCATCAAAGGACACTAAGCTGCCTTTCAAGAAGGTGGTAAAATCCCAGCACTGTAATCTCTCGTCAGTAAGTTTGCTTTTGTCTTCAGTTCGACCTGATGTAGGCTGGATTAATTTAGAATGGAAAAGTCACTTTGGCTTTTGTCTTGTAAACTCCCAAATTTAGGATCACTGATATATTTCCAGGAGTAAAAGTGTCTGAAGAGCAAATGCTAGCTTGGGAAAAAAGAAAAACCAGTCTCTAAAATAAATTTCTCCTGAATTTCTTGATTGAATCAGGCATGTATCTTCAGAGCTGCTAATTTTGAAAGAGCATTCTTGCTTCTTTATGGAATAAACACAGAAAGATCACTGCTTACTCTTTGCAATTTCTCTGCATAAGAGGAAGCAAAAGATTGCCTATGATCTTACAGAGGTCTATCATTCCCTAAACTTGACAGAACTAGACTGGAAGAGCTGCTCTACAGGTATGTAATGCTACAGTTTGGTTTAGTCAAACCTACATTTTTAAATCCTTTAAGCAAGTATACATTATATTCCACAGTGCAGAATTAGGCGAAGTCTGGGCTCCCCAGGAAGACCTGAGCAGGCATTTGCAAAGAGAGCAGCTGAGGCTAACATGTTGGGCTGTCGGCCAAAACAACTGCCACAGTCCACACAGACAAATGATCCACAGCCTCCTCTGCTTTTGTGGTAATAACATGGCAAAGATAAGTAACCTTCTCTACGGCCCCAGCAAATTCTGGCAGAGCTCAGCTCCCAGAAGCCCATGTCTCCATCCATTGAAGGATGTACATGAGGGCTTGTGGGGTTGGATCACTTTGCTCTTGTGCTGCCATGAAATAAGGTCCTCTACAATCATCTTCCACTGAATTATGAGAAATGAGCACGTCCTTCCAGGCACAGAGAGGACCGTTTTTGCGTTGAAAATTTGTCACATACCAGAAAATACTCTATCAAACTCTGTGTCAGCACAGAAAACCATAAGACTTATCTAGAACTGTGTTACATCAGTGCTAATATATATTTATTAATCCTATACAGCAAATGGTTTCTGGTGGCAGTCAACAGAAGACAGTGAAGGTTCAGCCTCACCATGGGCCAAATTCTCAGAATGGCTTAAGAAGACATTTAAACCCAAAGGTAAGAGGGTGAGACGTAGACCTGAGAGTGAGCACTCTGGGCATCCCTGTTGGGGTTAATGGAACACCTCTGTGTGAGCTGGTTATCTCACCAGCATGGCCCTTTAATGATAGAACAGGTTCTGTGTGCAGCAGAGCCAAGTGAACTGGGCTGAATCAACAGCACTGATTTGGGCTCCACTGCTTTGTGCACTGCAGGCATTTCCCAGTCAGCCCCAGACACAGAAGCACCACACAGCCCACCCCTGAGCAGATGGGGATGCTGCCTTAGATGTTAGAAGTTTAGATATCCTGGAATAAACAAACTGATATGCTTACTTGCTCATTTTTGCTTTGGTTTTAGAAGATACACCACAGTTGCGACTGGCATCTGGTGGGGACAGATGTGCTGGAAGGGTTGAAGTTTACCACAACAGCGAGTGGGGGACAGTCTGTGATGATTTCTTTGATATGAACAGTGCCAGTGTTGCGTGCAGACAACTCAAATGTGGCCAAGTTGTTTCTGTCTTGGGGTGGGCTTACTTTGGCCCTGGAGAAGGAAGCATCCTTCTGGATGATGTGAGGTGTGCAGGAACCGAATCTCACATTTGGGACTGCCCGCATGCTGGCTGGAACAAAAGTGACTGTGGACACAATGAGGACGTCAGTGTCATCTGCTCAGGTGAAAAAAAAATAATAATTGTGCTGTTAAAAATTGATTTGGATTTTATCCTTGACCATAAAAGCAAGAAACATCAGAAATCAGATGGGAGCTGAGCTATGTGCATGCAGATGCTCCTTGTGCTTGGACTGAACCAAGTGAGCAAGAAACACAAGGATGTCATGTGCAAAATATCAAAATTGGCAGCAGCAGGCACTGAGTATGAATATGGGGAGAAGTCATTTGAGACCACTTCAGTCAGCATCTGATTCATAGAGCCATAGAATGGTTTGAGTCAGAAGGGACCTTTAAGATCACCTCGTTTCAACCCCCTGCTATAGTCAAGGACACCCCTCACTAGCTCAGGTTGCTCACAGCCCCATCCAGCCTGGCCTTGAATGCTTCCAGGGAAGGGGACATCCTGGGCAACCTCGCCACCCTCATAGTAAAGAATTTCCTCCTAACATCCAATCTAAATCTGCCGTCTTCCAATTTAAAACCATTTCCCCTCATCCTGTTGCTGAGACCAGACTTCCCAAGATAAGCCAGGCAACAAGTTCAGAGCAGGTAGAAGCGCATCCATAGAAGTCTGAACTATAACAAGTCAGAATTGAAAATAAATATTAACACTTCTATCCTAGATGTCACTGAAAGCAATGATCGCACAGCTTGAAGCCACCTATTTTGAAGCAATTTGATTAACGCCACACCTAATGGCCATTTTTGCTTTGTTCTGTGTTCACAGATGCAGTGCAGTCCACGATTGCACCAACAGGTAAGGCAAGGCCTTTGCAATCTAAGCCCATTAGCACTTCACAATATGCCTAAATGCTCAGAAACTGATTTTTAACTTGAAAATCATTCAATTACTGTTCTTTTCCAAACAGTATTGTAGAAGAATGTGTTCCTAATTTTCCTTACTGATTCATTATTCTAACAATCTGGATGTTTGGATTGTTAGTAGGAACTTTAATTGCCTTTCACCAACTAATAGTTAGAGAAAGCATGTGGCAAGTCTTTACATTCCAGTTGTAGGTTTTGGACTCCTGGTTATTTCACCACTGCTACACAAAACCTGACATACACACTATTTCACCAGTGCCTCAGTTCTGATGACCATTCTTATAGTTCTCCAATAACATATTTCCACTAACTTTCAGTATCCACAGAGAGGACCCAAACTACGATTTCATCAACCACATTGGTCACAGATATCTTTGTAACACCTGCTACACAACTGGCGACTTCTACAGATAAAGGCAAGAGAAAAACCCAAGCTGTAAATCTACAAAAAATAAATAAAATCCAGTAGTATGCAATTTGGTTACAGCAGGAAATAATACTTGGAATTCAGTCAAAGTGTTTTGGCACCTGTGTTTTTAACTCTGTGTGTGATCAGCCTTGGAATAGCCAATGGCCAACACCATCTTCATTTATGGCCACTGCATCTTTAGCAATGACTACTGCATCTCCAGCAGTAGAAGAAGGCAGTCAGAAATAACACTGGATCTACTGCCATTAAATGTTAAATCAAGGTGAACGCCTCTTTTCAGTGAGAACAGAGGGCTATGCATTCACTCACCTCCCTGCAAAGCCCATACCCACACGCTTGCATCAAGATTCCTGTTCACACGTTCACCCCTAACTGCTGCCATTCTCTCCTTCTCTTTGTTCCCCCAACTCGCTTGTGACCCCAGAGCCATCTTCTGCATCCACTGTTGTCACAGAGGGAAGTGCCACATCAGCTACTGAAATCCCAGGCACAACTTATGAAGGTAAGAGCAGCTGTTTTGCAAGCACTCTCCAAGACTAATGCTGTTAACTGGGGGTCTAATACTGTTAACTGGGGGTTTGAGGCTAGATTAAGAAGATGTGGCTGTGTGAATCTATGGAATATTCACAGCAACAACATGAAATTGAGCATTTGTGTGAAAGAACAAGGCCCTCTGTGACATCTTCACTTAAAAAAGGCTGTTGGGATGTATCAGCAATACATCCATTTAATGATCAATGTCCTTGAGCCTGTAGCTGTAGCATTATACATGAACTTTTAGGAAGTAGAAGTGTCCAGATCATTGTGCCCAAGATTCATGACTGCTCTAGGACAATTAAAGAACAGTCAGGCATGGGAGATCATCCCCCTCAGTTTGACCCCTGCCTCTCCAGTAATTTAGCAGACTGATTACACAGCTGTTTGTCAAGCCTGAGATCTAAAGTGAGTCCCTAATTCCTCAAAACACATCTGCTTTTAATTGCTGTTGGCAGACATTTAGTTTCCCATCCTGAGAGCCTCTTCTGTTTGCTCAGGTTCCACCTCCACTACAGAGGAAGATGGGACACCAGAAATTCCCACCTTGCCACAGAAAGGTAAAGGGCATCTGCAGAATGCAGCATGTTAGAAAACTGCTGTATTTCTATATGTGACTATAAGTTTTGTTTGGGGGAGGGGATCAATGGACATGCGAAAAAATGGGGCAAAACCACCATCTCTCAGTGTAACCAACACAAATGAAATAAATCGAATTTGTTTGGTGCCAACCTGCTGGTTTTCTGGGAGCATGGGCAGGCTGCTGGCAGCACCGTGCTGGGAAGTTACCTACCAACCACTGTCATTGCCAAATTACAGCACTCACTCCTAGTTTTGCTTCTCACGCTCCTTTTCCTTTCCTCATTACTGAGAGAGAGGTCTGAAACTTTCCTGATGCTTGTAATGCAAAGACATGCAGGCTCATTTCTGAGCACTGACAGTGGATAAAGATGGCAGGGAATACATGGATTCTCTTTTCCACTAAGCTTGAAGCCAATTCAATGCATCAAGAACTGAGTTCAGCTATACTGCCTTATTGAATGCTGCAGTGTTTTCTTATTTCTTGCTTCTTGTCAGACTCTGAAAACACAACAGAACCAACATCACCCATCTCACTTGTAGAAGAGAGTGTGACTGTGACCTCAACTCCAGAAATCTCTTCCACAGCTCCTGAAGGTAAAAACAGGTTCTGTGCAATAAAGTATAATAAGAATAATATTTAAGTTTATGATTAAATTGGATTATATATAAACTAAATCATATCACTGAATATCAGCTCAAGTGTCTGTGACTGATTCATGCTTTGTTCCAGTAATGCATCTCCTCAGTTTATTAGCAGTCCCTTTGACACCCCTGTATTTCTTCTTCCCATCCAGTTCAGGCGATACTGTCTAATAACCTGTTTCCTCTCCCCAGCCCTCTCTGCAGCTTTCTCCTCTGCCCCCAGCACTGCAGCCACACAGCCAACAGCTGTTCCAGGGACCCTGAACACCCCTGTGGCAGGTGAGGCACTCCTCTGCTGCAGGTACTCCCAAACACAACAAGGATCACATCCCTCGCTGCCCCTAACAATGGCCACTGCATCTTTAGCAATGACTACTGCATCTCCAGCAGTAGAAGAAGGCAGTCAGAAATAACACTGGATCTACTGCCGTTAAATGTTAAATCAAGGTGAACACCTCTTTTCAGTAAGAACAGAGGGCTATGCATTCACTCACCTCCCTGCAAAGCCCATACCCACACGCTTGCATCAAGATTCCTGTTCACACGTTCACCCCTAACTGCTGCCATTCTCTCCTTCTCTTTGTTCCCCCAACTTGCTTGTGACCCCAGAGCCATCTTCTGCATCCACTGTTGTCACAGAGGGAAGTGCCACATCAGCTACTGAAATCCCAGGCACAACTTATGAAGGTAAGAGCAGCTGTTTTGCAAGCATTCTCCAAGACTAATGCTGTTGACTGGGGGTTTGAGGCTGGATTAAGATTGTAGAATATTCACAGCAGACAACAAGAAACTGAGCATTTGTGTGAAGGAACATGGCCCTCTGTGACACCTTCACTTGGGACAGGCTGTTGGGATGTATCAGCAATACATCCATTTAATGATGAATGTCCCCAGTCTTGTAGTTATAAATACTGTGCATACATTCTGATGAGCTATTACTGTATATTTTTGTTTTAACCAAAATAATTAGCTTTGGTTCCTATTCACATTTGGGCATCGTTTTTCATTGTTCCTACTATTTTCCTCCCGCAAAGATTCAACCAGAGATTTTGTCACAGAAATGGCTTAATGAGTCTATGAAATAATTTCTTAAGTTTTGTAAATCTCAGAAGCATAGTTTCACCAGACAGGGCCATTTTGCATCAGCCAAGGCAACTCATGGCTGTCCAACCAGGATGCCGTCCTTTTTAGAGTCATCTTCAGGCTATTGAAAGTCTTCCCACAACTCTTTACACCATTCCTCGGAGCTCGTGATTTTCAAGCCCATTGCATTTCTTGAATCGATTATCCCAGCTCTCCTCATTATCTCTACCTCTATTAAATATGCAATCATTGACCAAGCAGCTGAGGCCTCTTTAGTGCTGAGAAGAATAAGCAGCTCCTATGTATCACTGAGAGCAGGACCGAGGTTGGACTGGCTCACTGCAGTGCCAATGTTATTGGCTTCCACTTTTTCCACGGTCCTTCTGTGCCAGCTAAAAGGATGATTTAGCCTTTGTGCCTTGGTTTTCTCTTTCCAACAAGCATCCCATCACACCTGTCGATGCAGAAGTTCAACTTGCTGATTTTTGACATTCATTCTGTTCATTCTGAATTCTCATTTTGTCCTCCAGAGAGCGCACAGGTCTTGCGTTTCCTTCTGTCACTCTATCTATGTTCCAAAGTGTCGGAGGTAATGGCTGAGGATTTCATTACAGTACAGTAGTGGTGGCTGGTTACCTAACACCCATGCCATCTGTTAGGTCAAGATGCTGCAGAACGTGGTAAACAATTACCAAGGCAACTGATGCTTCTTCTCTTTGTAACCTTTTCTAAATCTACTTGTCTTCGACAGCTTTATCTATGTTGTTAGAAGTTAAGAGCTGTGACTCCATACCCATGGCAGCAGTTGTAGGAAAAGTGGTACAAATTTGCTTACTGCTCCACCTATTAACATGATTTTGAGCAATATGTCCATATTTGAGTTCTAGGATCCACCCACCCTAGTTTCTGCAGATGTCTTACAAATTAACAGACAAATAAATGTTCAGCACAGTAGAGGAGAAATTTAAATCAGTGTTTCTCTACCTTTTTACTGCCAATCATCTCAATTTCAAAAGGCTATAAATGAAAACTTTCCTACTTTAAAGGGTATTTAACAGAGCTTCGACCAGATTTTGCTGCCTGCCTTACTTATTCTGACTGGGATCTATTCCAACTGAATGAAAAGAAGTGGGCACTTCTCAGCACACACCAGTGAAACTGAGAAATCCTTCGGGATTTACTTTTATTTTCTTGGCTTTCAGAAGTCTGAATGTGAATTTCTTCTTAAGTGACAGATCTATTGAGCACTGTGCAGGCTTATGGAACCTGATACACAGTGTATTTGTGCTTTCCTAATACTACCCTCACAACTATGCAACTAAGTGCTTGTAACTATTAAGTGCTTTGCTTATGCCTATTCACCCATGTATTTGAGCCAACAATTTCATCTTATTTAGGCACACTGTGTGTAACAGGAAAGCTGGTCAATGGTTAAAGTGTTTTAAAAAAAAAAAAAAGGCTCCTTTATAGCTGTAACTATAGCAACTTGTTACTTTTACTATGACAACGGTATGAAAACTGTTCTTTGGGTCAAAGGCTAAGGAAAACTAAGTGATTACTAATTGTTTTGATTTTATTTATTTATTTATTTATTTATTTATTTTACATTTAGCTATGTGCAAAGCACTGACTTCGAAGAAAAATAAATATCAATAGTTTTCTTTTATTCGTTTGCTGAAAGTAGAAAGCTGCCTTTCATCAGTCTGTAGACACATTCACAAAACACATTAACAATTCTTGGGACTGTCAATTAATCAGTTCCGTTATTTAATCAGAAATATGATGTTCATATTTCAGACTAATGAAATACTTCATTTACTTAGTATGTTTAATCTGGAGGTTGCCTCTCCCTCAATATTGATATTTTTAATATCAGCTGAATCATGACGCATTTATTCCTGCCTGTAATCTAACTCGATATTTGTGTCTGGATACTTAATTTTTAATCTCCCTCTTTCTCACACCTAGGTACAGATAACTAATGAAATCTGGTTCTTGAACTTTTTAAGTAATACCTTTCATTTTTGCTGATGACTACTCAGCACCTGTTTAATTAGTTATCTTTTGACTCAATTATTTTTTTTCTCTCTGATATCGTATTTGGAGCTCTCACAGAAGTTCAGGCCTTGATCTTGGGAAGTGAGCCAAGCACGCCGCTCCTGACATTTCTTTACAGCCAACTTTTGCAGAAGGAAATGATAAGCACGGTACTCAGATGGAAGGAGCTTTGATCATGGTCAGCAAAAAGGAATTAAGGGCAAAGAGAGTCCTCAGGAGCAGGGTACTCATTCTGAATGGATGTACATTAGTTGGTTACAAATGACTGCCAGGTGACAGCAAAATGTCCTGAAATGAAAACCTTGTAATCACAGACCTACCAAGGAGTAAGACAGGTGTGTATACTTGGTACAGTTTATGATGGCAACAAACTCAGAAGAACTCAATTATGTTGTCGGCAGAGTCTCTGATTTCTTTCTCTGAAAGAAAAATACACTCCAGACCCATAAAACTAATTTGGAACTTCAGATCTCTAAAAGCCTTTCCCTCTGAAAGTGAGATAAATGTGTGGATTATTCCATAAGTACCCAGCTCTCAGAAATGAGCCTGATCTGTAGAAATAGCTCTGCTACTATTCTGGGGAAATGATGCTGTGCCAACCATCTGTTATGCCAGAGTGAAAAGAAGACCAATCAGGTATTATTTAAAGAAGAAGGAAAAAAAAACATATTCCTTAGATTGCAAGGTATCCCAGGGAAAGGTTGGCTCTGGGTGTTTGTGTTCATCCTTTAGACAACGCTACCATATAGATGAGAAAGATGGTAAAGAAATGGTAGGAACCCTGTAGGGATGAGGATCGTTTTCCCCGAACCAGTGTGTCATGGAAGAGGACTATGTCTGTGGCCATTGGGTGCTGCATGATCAACCACTGGAAAGATGGCTTCAAGACTTTATAATATCAATCCTAAAACAGCAGCTAATTTCAGAGGAGGATGCTTTCTCATATCCAACCGCACTGCAGGCTACCGGTCCCCGTCATCCCAATGATGCAGACAGTCTCCAGCACTGCCTTGGCTCAGTAACACTGACTGTGGTGTTCTTTCTCCCCAGCAGCTGTTCCAGCCCTGTCCCTGCGGCTCGCAGACGGTGACAGCAGGTGCTCGGGCCGCGTGGAGCTCTATTACAACAGCAGCTGGGGAACAGTCTGTGATGATGCTTGGGATCTGGGGGCTGCCGAGGTGGTGTGCCGGCAGCTGGGCTGTGGGGAGCCTATGCTGGCATTGCCTGAAGCACAATTCGGCCGGGGCTCTGGGAACATCCTCCTGGATGAGGTGCAGTGCAGAGGGGATGAGGACAGCCTGTGGGAGTGCTCTCACAGAGGGATAGGTGTGCATAACTGTCAGCCAAAGGAAGACGCCGGCGTCATTTGCGCAGGTAGGTGAGCACATTTCAGAGCTGATTTCACATAAGTTGTGAACTATGGCCAGTTGTAATTAAAACGTCCTCTTCTTGTGTTTAATAGTAACTTCCTTTTAGGATTCTTGCAAATCAGTTCCCAGTTTTCCAGCAATTCTGTGCTCTGACCGGAACATGGAAATGTAGGAAGGTGGCACTTGGAAGAAGCAAAGGGAATAAATAGGAAGAAAAGTTAAAGAATTTACCGTAAAATCACTCCAAAAGAATCGTTTGCCAACATGCACTATTCATTTCCTGGCAAGAGGATGGCCATATGTCTGCTGGGCTTTCCAAGAGAGATACTAATGAGCTGCCTATTTAACGCTGCTGGAGCAGGCAGCCTTGGCAGTCCTACCCCACCTCCCTCTGGCAGGTTGTGCAAATGTCTGATTTCTGGCCATGCTCAGACAAAGCAGAAAGGAGGCAGTTTCAAATATGTTTCTCTTGCTATCTCGAGCTCACCTTCCCCTCACCCTGCAGTGCCAGAGATCTGCTGAACCCAAAACGACCGAGGTGAAACGGCTGAAATGGGCCTTTTCCTCTTTGTGTCCGTGCTCCCAGAAACTAATGGCTTATGTCACTACTGCTTTTCTTTACCTGACATAGGAACTGAAGAATGTCATTAACCATCCGCTGTAGCAAGACTACAAGTTCACTTTTCTGTTTCCTTTTCCAGAGCCTGTTACTCCCCCAGTTCCAACTGAGCCTGTCCCAGCTGGTGAGTTCTCCATAGGCAGGTCTTGCAAAGTTTTCACATCTGATATATTTTACATAGCAACTTGGTTTTTTCCTCTTTGGTAAACGCATCTGCTCATTGCTGAGGCTGCTAAGCGACCATGTGTTTCCTTCTGTTTTTCTAAGAGTTATCTCTGAGGCTGGTGAATGGAGAAAACAAGTGCTCAGGGCGCCTTGAAGTCTTCCACAACGGCAGCTGGGGAACCATCTGCGACGATGACTGGGACATAAACAGTGCCAGGGTTGTGTGCAGGGAGCTGAGCTGCGGAGATGCCATCTCAGCCAAAAAAAGTGCCTTTTTTGGGGAAGGCACGGGAGATATCCTCATGGATGATGTGAAATGCACAGGGGATGAGTCCTTCCTGGTGCAGTGCTCTCACAGGGAGTTGGGAACGCATGACTGTTTGCACAAGGAAGATGCTGGTGTTATCTGCACAGGTACTCCTCTTCTACATTTTATTTAGTGTGAATGAGCCATACCCGCCTGGAGGCTTTAGCAAATGACAGAGCAAAATGCTTTCTTCTTGACTGACCTTAAGCTTCACCTAGGTTATTTTATTTAAAAGCAGTGCTGGCTGGGACATCATCCAGGCTCTTGTTCACCTCAGCATACAGTGCAGAGGTGGTGCTGCTCTGCTGCCGACAGCAATTCCCATTGCACTTCAGTCTGGGTGAGGAGTTGGGATGGAACTGCTGTGGTCCCCACCACCTGCATCAACATCGCCTGCTGATAGACATCCTCAGTAGGGTGGCATTGGCTTCTCCAGGGCATCAGATAACATCTCCTAGGTCATGGTCTAGGGGATACAAGGCTGTGCTTCTGTTTATCTCTCTTTATAACCAATGATCCAGCTTTCATTTTTTTGATGGTGTTTATTTTCTCTCTCAACAGGGCTCATGGATCTTACCACTCCTGGAACAACAGGTATGGAGCACTTCACCACTCAGTCACCTCAGACATAGTCAAATATTATTTCTCCCATCACAGAGTGCTGATTCCACTTGATTTCAGTAGTGCTATCTACATTCTGGGTGGTGACAGCCCTTAACAGATTGCTAGCTCCAAAAGCTCACAACACTCAGATGAATAGGCATGAATTAGGGTCATGATTAGAGAGCATGGTATATGGGAACTATTGAGTCATGGCCTGAGCCACTGACTGAGCACCTGGGGAAAGGACCTGGTCAGCCCTGGGAGCACAGGTGAAGGCAATTGCTACAATGGAGCTGAAATGGATGTCTGATTACATTGGTCTTAATTACACCTTAATGTCAGTTTGGCTTTGGTTGGATAAGTTTTGCTTTGCTTACATGATAATTTAAAGACTGCTAATGCTTGGCTCTTGCTTTCACTCTGGCAGCCCCAACCGAATCCACCACAGCTGAAACTTCAGGTACTTATTTCTGCTTACAGACCTTATGGCTTTGCTCAGGATGCAGAAGCATCCCCAGGGGCTGTGCACGATCACTGTGGGCACATCCTGTCTGTCTTGCCCTGGGCAGCTCCTAACCCACACCTGTGTTCTCTCCCATGTCCAGCAACCCCTGCAAGCAGCACGTCTGAAGCACCAGGTATGCATCACTTTACACTTACTGCAATTGGTGTGGTGCTTAAACTTGGCACAAAACCACTAATTTCCTCAACATCAGCAGTCCTTGCTTTGCTGTGGACAATAATTAGTTTCTTTTTTTTGCTTCTCACAGTAACCACCTCTCCCACTCCTGGACCAGCAGCCACTACCAGCTGTAAGTGATGCTCAGTGTTACACCTTCAGATCTCTGCCCAAGCTGTGACCAGGCACTGGCTGGATCCCAGTGCGTGTAATCTCATGGATGTAGCCATTCATTCCCAGGGGTGATCCAAGTGACCTCTCTCGGCTCCCACACCCAGCCAGGGAGGAACATGGGCTGGTGTTGATACAGGACCAGTATAACCTGGGGTTAGCATTGGACTACACTGCTCCTAGGGCAACCCCACGTCACAGACAGTACTGCGATCTCTGTATCACCCAGCATCCTAGCCATGGCACACGTTGGTGCTGGGGATGCTTCTTCGCTACAGCAGATCCCAGCAGCCCCAACATGGGGCTGAGCATGGCTTCATCTGCTGGAGCCGTGCAGTCAGTGTGTGAGTGTGAGCCTGGGGCTCTCCTGCCCTGCACGCACATCCCACCCGTCCCAGCCCTAGGAAGCTTCTAACTTTTGTGTTCTCTCTCATATCCCACCAGCCCCTGCAGGCAGCACCACGTCTGAAGCACCAGGTACGTGTTGCTTTACACTTACTGCAGTTGGAGTCATGTTTAAGCTTAGCACAAAACTGCTGATTCCCTCAAGAAAAAAAACAAACCTGTTGCTTGTGAACAGAGCTCAGAGCCCAGGGAAGTTCCCCAGGCAAGAAAAGCCACTAGGAAACCTTGGCCTAATTCGTGTGGGGTACACACTTGTTGTCATATGAAGGATGAACGTATTTAAGATTCAGACAATGTTTACTTCCATATTTTCTCTTCTCACAATAGGAGCCTCAACAACTCCATCGGTCTCCTCGACTCTACCAGTCTCTTCAACTCCTGAAGGCACAGAAATCAGCACTTGTAAGTAATGCAGTGTTATTCTGGTTTAAGCACTTGGTCAGCCCTCAGTGTTGTGATCTGATGACACGTTGACACAGCTCCCCATTTCGCTCTGTTCTCGGAGTCAGCACCTTCCTAAGTCGAGGTCATTGTGAATTTCTGATATTTCCAATGGCATTTGGTTTGCACCTTAAAGTTCCCTGCGACAGGATTTAACTTTTCAAAAAAAGCTTGAAGTTCAAGTTCTGCTCATACGCTGCAAATATCAGACCTCAAACTCTTGAAGGCAGACTAATGTCTTCTTTTAAAGTCTAGCCCTATTAGCTACACATTGCTAAATAACACTCCAGCCACACCGGAAAAACATCTGTACTTGTGCTGGCAACATACGAGGATCTGACCTTGCAGTGCATGCATTTGAGCATGGAGTCATCTGACTATACAAATGAATAAGCAGAATTAAATCCTGTTCCCTTAGTGCTAGCGATATGCCATCATTCCAGTCTGTACGCTTCTCTTAATACAAACCTTTTGACAATCCCATTCCTCAGATCAGTTGATTCTATCTTTTCTAGTCAGACTGCATTCAGATGATTATCACTGTGTAAGCTGATCACATACAAGCACATATTTTTATCATTCACGCTCATTCTGTTGTTTTTTTTTTGTTTTGCTTTTTTTGTTCCCATTAAAAGCTTCTCCAAAGCCAGTACCTATAAGCCAAGGTAAGTTCTTCTCCTTTCTTCTTTTTAATTACATTTCTTCCCAAGTCCCCCCTGTGCTGGGCAAGATGTGATTTGGAGGAGGCTGGAAGTTTATGGCAGAGGATGTCTGCTCAGCACCAGTGTAGCACTGAGGGACAGGCTGGCCTATGTCTGCTACATTTATGGGCATAGCACATCCGAAACATCTGCCAGCAGATTGCCAGGCTGTCAGCCAGGTGTGCCACTGCACTCCAGAGGGATCTCATCACCAAAGAAACAACTCAGGGGTTATTGCAGCCAGCTGTTATTGCCAGTAAAGCCCGCGTTTGCATTCGTAAAGCATAATGGAATTTAATACATGCTGCGTTATACTGTACAGCAAAACATGTTTTATTAACAAACTACTTCTCCTCCAGCAACCCTTGCTTGTCTGCCTACTTACATGCGGGCAATCATCAGGAGATCCTACATCAACTCCCGAGGGTACCTTGCAAGTGACATCCACCTGAGGGACCCCAGGTGCAAGCCTGTGATTAGCAGCTACCATGTCATGTTCCGCATACCATACGATGGCTGTGGCACTCAGAGGCTGGTGAGAACCTCAGGGGCTGAAATTACTGTGTGCCAAGACAGAGTCTAAGTTATCTGTGAGCAAAGCTCTCGAGCATTTCTAATGCTTGTTATGGGAGGATGCAGCCTCATGACCTTGAGGAGTTGAGGTGGAGCACCAATATCGACAGCATTATGTTAACAAAGCATTGATGAACACTATATTATGACCACAACAAAATCATGTTTCTCAAAGGTCTTGATTCTAAGCTATACAGATTATTAGGAACCTTCCTCATCTTTTTTCCCCTTCCCTTTTGCAACACTTGCTCTTCAGGACACCTTGTTCTCACATTTAGCTGTGCACAAAGACCCTGCTAGTGAGTTTGGCAGAGTTTAGTTATATAAAGCAAACCCACACTCACTTTGGTGAATACAACATGCTGCACAAGTTAACTAGCTGGGTGTTTGCATGTTCACCACACCTGAGACTCCCAGAGAGTCTTTGCTGGCAAGGTACCACTCAGGAGAAGGTTCTTTCCCCAAGGCTCCTTGGAGCATGTGTTTGTTGTGCTCAGCTGCCATTCTCTGCTGGCTCCTTGTTGTTTTCCATGTTGTGGTTTTCTTTTTTCCTTTAGGACTTTATACCTATGAAGCTGTTTTCCCCCTCGAGTCCTTGAGCTACTAATGATCTCAAATGAGCCATCTCTCCAGCTGACCCACGTTAGCCCTTATCTCATCTGGCATTGTGCTGCAGACCTTGTCACAGCCTTGCAGCTCTGAGGGCTGAGGCCAGGCGGCAAGGCCGTGGTAGTTGGGTAGCAAGGCCACGGTAGCCAAGCACAGGCACCTAGGCTATGCTTCTCCTCTGCCTGTGCTCCCAATTCCAGCAGCAGTTAGGAAATGGTTGCAGCGTTCCTCTTCAGCTCTTAACCTACTAATGTTTCAGCAGATATCACGTGGAGCCATCACTTACTCCAACACAGTGGAAGGATCCATTTCTGGCAACTTCTACAGCAGAAACAGAAATTCACTGTTAAACTTTGCCTGCAAAATATACGACGACGCTGGTGCCCAAACAATACCCAGCGTCATACGGCCTCCGTACCAGGAAACTCCATCTAGACAATTTGTCGTCAAGTTTGCCTTTTATGATTCGCCATCTTTCTCCAATGTAGTGAGGGCAGCACCATACTACGTAATGCCGAGCCGGGATTTGTTTGTTCGTGCTACTCTGTACAGCACACAGCCAAACCTGATGCTGTTTGCAGACACCTGCGTGGTCTCTCCAAATCCCCATGACTTTGTGACTGTGGCATCGGATATCATACGAAACGGGTAAGGAAAATATCTCAGCAGCCATTTCAAACCTATTCCTTGTATGTGGTTGAGGGAATATGGGATATAATAAATAGACGCACCAAAAAGCCATAGTTCTGTAACATATTAACATGTAACATATCAGGACATACAGGAATGGCTTTAAACTGAGACAGAGGAGGTTCAGGTTGGATTTTAGGAGGAAGTTTTTCACACACAGGGTGGTGAGGCAGTGGAACAGGTTGCCCAAGGAGGTTGTGGATGCCCCATCCCTGCAGGCATTCAAGGCCAGGCTGAATGTGGCTCTGGGCAGCCTGGGCTGCTGATGGCGACCTGCACATAGCAGGGGGTTGGAACTACATGATCACTGAGTTGTTTTTCTTGAACCAAGGAAAATCTGTGGTTCTATGAAACATTTGAGTTATCCATTAGCAAGAAGCAGCTGGATTTTACATGAACTAGCTAATACAACAAGCACATCTTTTTAAGCTGTCATAGTATGCTTAATTCACTATTCTGTTAGGGGAGAGAAATCAGTATAAATTTTCAGAAAGCATTTCACACATTTTATTTTAAAAAAAAATAAAAATAGGCAAGAATGAAGCACTCATTTAAGTGTCTTTGTTTGATTTGGGATTTGGGTTTGTTTCTTTGTAGTTTTTACAAAGCCAAAGGCTGAAGTAAAGATAACAGGGCTACACAATAGCCCTTTCTCATAAACTTAGAACTCCAGCAGTGTGACAACTGTATTATTTCCTTTTCCCTTCTATCTTTTCTCAGGTGTGTCAGAGACCCAACCTATAGGAGCTACTTGTCACCAGACAGGAGGATTGTCCAGTTCCGATTCAGAGCCCCCAGTTTTATCACCAGATACTCATCAGTTTACCTTCAGTGCAAGATGGCAGTATGCAACAGATACGATTATTCCTCCCGCTGCTACCAGGGCTGCATAGCCAGAGGCAAAAGAAGCACGAGAGATGGCGATGGAAATGTCATTATCATTGTCTCCAGACTACAGTAGCCCCAGTAACTCTTCTAATTCTAATATCACATTGATCACTTAGATATGTGATCAGTAGGTTGCACACCTGCTAATACATCCTAAAAATACATCCTACGGGATGTAAATCTGAAGGTATTTTAATCTTAACTGTACTTGTGTTCCTTAATTTCAGACTTGTGGATCTATATTCCAGATTTGTAAAAGCCTAAACTTCAGTAAAAACTCAGTGATAAACTGTAATGGATCAGCTTTTTTTTTTTTCCCCCCCCCATCAAGACTGTTTCCCTCTTTTGGTTCTCCCCATTGTACTGCATAACTCAAATAGTTATTTAAGAATTACTAACCTGCCTTGTAAAGCAATGGTGTTGCTTTACAAGCTCAAGAAGAATAAGAACCCCTTGTAACCAATAACTTCTGAGCAATTATTTTAAATAGGAGCTCAACAATATTTGGAGAAATAATGTCCATGCACAGAGATGTAATCTCTTCAATACCTATAACCTATTCACATTTTCCGTATTAGTTTTTACTGCTGGAGATTAGACCTAAAAAAAAATATATTTTCTTCATGATACACGTATTTGTTTCATCCCTCTATTTTCAGTATCTGTTCAAACTGTATTACTTTGAGCCAGGAATGTGTTTAATTCAATACATTAAATTGCCCTATTGGAATGATATAGTGAAAACAGGGAGAAGAGCAACTTTCAGTTCATAATAGAGGAAAGTATCTTGAAATTCACTGCAGAACTCTACAGGAAAGAGATGTATTAAATTTTGGTAACGTGGTGAGCTTTGTTGGGATGAGAAAAGCATCTTGAAGGCCAATACTCAGTTTCTATACAGTGAATATCTGCAAATTGCTCAAACTCATAATGAGATGCTCTGTGTGATGCTTAGATCTGATCTGACCAGGTCTTTTTTGCGGTGGCTCTGCCCTGGCCTGGCCCACTTAGTGCCAATCCTAAGCCAGAGGGACTACAATGCTGGTAGGAAAATGGCTGAGACTTCAGTCCTGAGCTGGAGTATTTCCTAATTGCACTTCATTCACATAGAACTCCATCGTGCTGGTAACCCTGCTCTTCTGCTTCTCACAGGTAATGATTTAAAGCGCTTGAAGTCGCATTTTCTCTGCTATCGCACTCCCAGCCACAGGTAGTGAGGAAAAGTGCCTGTAAATAGCAGATCCACAGCAGCTGAATCCTTCCTGTTTTCCAAAATGCACGCTGATTTGTTCTAAGGATCAGCTATTTTAAAATACCTTCCATACAGTCATCCTGTTCCCATTTTAGAGGACTTTCCTGAACACATACCAGCCATTTCCTTTGGAGGTAGAAGAGGGAACTCACAGCAGGTCATTAATATTTCAGCACTGCCTGATATATGAGCACACTGCACCATCTGAATGTGGACTTAACGTGCAGAATTTGTAAAAAGTTGAGAACTCAGACTTGGCACCAGGCTCAGGGCTCCAGATCCTTTAAAGCAGATACAGGACAGGATTTTTCCATACACAAGAAACTCCCAAGAATTTGCCTACCAGCCTGTAGGTACCAGCACAAAACAGCCACAGAGGATTTTATTCCAGGTGCTGCTGGACACAGCAATGACCAGGGCTGAGTTTTGTACACTAGTTCATGTTTTAAGTGCATATAAAGTGGGTGTTAGCAGCTGGAAATTGCTTGCAAATATGTGTGTGGGTTCAAGAAATGAAAGGCTATAAAGGATAAATGTAAATTCAGTGTTTCTGGGATAAAAAAAAAAAGGTTCAAATATGAAATGTATCCCATACCCCTTGTATGCGGGATGATGAGCATGGTGGTGATGGATTGATGGTTGGATATATGATCTTAGCTATCTTTTCCAACCTTAATGATTCTGTGATTCCATTCCACATTTAAAGTCAGTATGAATATCTTGTCCTGAGAAAGAGACCTACATTCAGAATCCTTAAAGACAGTTAGAAATCATGGGGAGGATTGTTTTAAGGAAGGTACTGCTCCGAGACTAGCATAATTGTAGATGCACCATATTTCAATATTTGCATATAAAAGAAAGGAATTTTGTTTTATTCAAAAAAGAAATGGTTATAAATGAGAAGCACCTGGATGGGTTTCAAGGAGGTCTGCTTTGCAGTTTGCCTTTGCTAGGGAACACGAAAGAATGCCTGTTTGCACAGCTGCACCTCTTCACATTGGAAAGATTCTCCCAGCAAGGCTCCCAACCTTCTCTGCTGGGTACGTGCCAAAGAACAAGGCCATCTGTGGCACTATCAGCATCACAGCCTGTGGAAGCTTTAAACTCTGCTATTTGCTGCTGCAGTAGGAAATGCTCCACTTTAAAGAGCTTCAGTCCTTCAGGAAAGACAAACCGCTCAAGAGCCGTGGAGATGGACATGAGAGACGTGGTCAGTGGGCATGGTTTGGGTTTGGGGATCTTAGAGGGCTTTTCCAACCTTAATGAAGCTATGATTCTAACTGGGGCTCTTGGAGCTTCTACTCTGAAACCAAGTTTTACTCAAAAAGCATCTGCAGTGCAATTAATTCTGTTCAGTTAAATCCATGGCTGGCATTAACCTGGCCTTGTCCAGCCATGAATGCTTCAGCAACAAGAAATTACTACTCAAGACAACTCTGTTATGATATTTTACAACCTGAGGAATCTCCAACAAGGACACACTGATTTGCCCAGTGCAGCCTAAGGGGATATGTGCCAAAAGGAAAGTGGGAACAGTGGAGCTCTCTCTGACCAAAGGCTGGATGTGGCTGTCTGTCCCACTCAGCACGTTTCTGTTCACATCAGACTAATGTCAGCACACCTGAACAGATGCTCAATGAACCAACAGAAACACATGCTTTGAAACCACAGGACTCGGAGCTGATGAAAGCATAGTTAAACAAGTTCCATGCAGCACACGTGAGAAAAAAAAAAGGCACATCTGTTGACTTTCCCATTTGTATCAGTTAAAAGGAAAAAGCAACAGAGATATTAAGACCTCCCTCTGCAATACCACACAGTACGAGATGATTAGGAAATAGCAGGAGGTATAAAAGGCAGAAAACCCTCAACTGCTAACCCCAGCTGCCATCAAAATGTGGGTGCTCAGACAGCTCCTCCTGCTGCCTCTCTTAGCTGCTCTGGCTTTTGCTGAAGACAACTCGATAGAATTCGTGGGTATGGAAAGTAACATTCTTTTTTGTGGAATTTAATTAGCTCTTGAACTATTTATTGGCAACTGAAGAGAAAAATGTAAAATGTACCTCTAAGTGCATCTTATTTTAGCATACTGCTGCAAAATATTGGCACGCTCAGATGTTAGTAACTGCTAAAGACTGTAATAACAACAGCAACAACAAAAAATGGCAATATATGAGCAGTTATGGCAAATTTTTAACTTAAGAACTCAATTTTGAAGAGATTTTGCTCTGGAATGGAAATGTGCTTTTATAAATTGATACTGTATTGGAGTAATAGGGCTGAAGTGACTTGGAAAGCGTTGCTTTTTAAAAGGGTTTTGGGCACTGTGGTGGCTGTGGGATGAAGCATTGGTACCACATCAAGGAAAGCAGACCTTGTAATGCTCTTACAGCTCAGAGGTTTCCTATGTGACCACAAAGGTTTGTCCCTAAATCTTTCTTTCCCCTCCGGAGTTCAGCAGCAATTCCAACCTCTTCAGCTGGGACTGCAAATGCTGTATAGGAAATGCTTCCTGCTGCTTTAAGCTGTCCTGAATAGAAGAGGAATTGCTCTTGGTGTTTGATAGTTAACCAAGTCATTTTTTCTCAGAGTTTTAAGCTGTTTTGACGTTTAATTTTAAAATTCACATCAATCCACAGCAAAAATCCACGTGCAAAGAGCTGGCTCCTTTCCTTCAAAATCACAGCTTAGTGGGTTTTTTTCAGGCCACTGAAATTTTATAGAGGAAGAGAACACCTCACCATGAATAGACACCTCTGGTTCCTCTTTTCTGTCCTACATTGCTTTAAGCTGTTTATTTATTTCCTGTCCAGAAGTTTCTCTAAACCTTTGCTCACCTTTGTTGCCACTTTTGGAAGCTTCCCCTCTTTAGCTGTATCCTTTTAGAGATGGAGGACCAGAACTGCGAGCAGCACCAATCATACACACGGTCCTTCAGAAGCTCAAATCTGAAGAGCTCTTTTGATTCCCTGGATGTAGGTCCCCAGGTGCTTTCATGTAAAGGGCTGAAACCAGAACTAGATCCAAAGATCCTCAGGAAAAGAGCATAGGGGGAAGACAGGGCTTGAGGTGCTTGTAACCACCAACCATGCCAATGAGAGCTGCCAAGGTGTCCTGTGTCATCTGGAATTTTCAGTTTTGCCTTTGGCTTCACCTGCATGTGTTTCCCTAGCTCTATTTTCTCTGCTATTCGTGAAAATGAGGAGGAAAAAATATTTTCTAATACTCTTTTCCTATTTGATTTTTCAAGCTTCATTAGCTACTACAATAGAAAGGAAAAATCAAAATGGTGCAGAGTTTGCAGAGCGCAGGATCAGACCTTGTTGCAAGGCTGAGCCGGTTGCTGTCCTGCTGTTCCCCAACAGGTCTACCTCGATGCGGTGCTTCGCTCTCAGACCCCAACAAAGCATTTAAGATTGACCTCAATTCAAATGCAAACTGTGTCTGGCACATTCAGAGGAGTGATAATCAAACAATTAGGCTCGTCTTCTCGTATTTTAAGTAAGTATCTCCTCCAGCTGTTCTGGTAGCATTTCGTTTCATCGAAACGGAGCGCAGAAAAATATTGAAATCTATCAGGCTGAATATCTTAATTTCACCTCAAGACATTGCAGCCTCCAAATATTTATCTGTATTTGCTTCAGTAAAATACTTACTGAGTTTGTGGACTCCAAGGAACCTGGATATTTATGTTTGTGTTTGTTTTTTTAAATAGATTCAATCCTTCTTCAAGCTGTGAAACAGAAAATATTAAAGTCTATGATGGTCCCTCACCTAATTCACCTCTTCTTGGACAAGTATGTAGCAACACTGACGCCGTCCCAGTGTTCCAATCATCTTCAAACAGTCTGACTTTTCTTGTTACAACAAACTCTGTGGCTTTCGCAAGAAACTTCTTTGTCTTCTATTACTTCTTCTCACCAGAAACAGGTAAGGCTGGAACTTAATGCAGTCATTCAACACCATTTAAGCTGTACCATTTAAGCTGAAGAAGGGCTTATAAGGCAGTTTCATTCAGTAAGTTCTCTGCATTTGTTCAATATATTCTTATTCTGAAAGGAAAATAATAATAATAACCAGTCCTAGCTCTTGATCAGTTCCTTTGTTTCTGTTGATCTGAGTGGCATGGTACCCAACACTTGAAAGCTTCAACTGGAGAGGTAACTTGTCACAACATTGCTTACACTGCTCCAGTGTTTAATTAACTCTGCTACTGAAAAAACATACCCTATGTTTACAGCCTGTGTTTTCTTTTTGAGTTTTCCACTGTCTTGATTTTATTTTGCCTTTGCCTATCAGTCAAACACGAAGACCTTGCACTTCCATGCAGACCACGACCACGATTTCTCTAATAAAGTCATTCAGGGTTTCTTTTGGTTGGTACAGTCTTCTCAGTATTCATTTTTCAAAGCACTAATTTACCCCAAAAGTGAATACAATTCAGTTGTTCACGGTACCAAAGTCAACTCTACAGCCATTTCAGTTTTCTTTACGCTGTGCCTTGCAGATACACGTGTGCTTACAGGCTCCATTTTATAATGAATTATGAGTTGCCACCTGAACCTGAAATACCCCAAAATTTATAGAAATGTTATCTTTAGTGCCTTTATTCATTTCCACAGGAATGGAATTCTAGAAAAGCAACCCTGCTGTACCTTTTGAATTTACTTTTTATGGCTCATTACATATACACCATTGTGTTAACCAGTGTGTCTGCTCTTCCTTTCAGCAACTGAAAACTGTGGGGGAAGCTTAACTGGTCCCAGTGGGTCATTTACGAGCCCCAACTACCCAGCAGCTTACCCTGAATTTACCTATTGTGTCTGGCACATCCAGACTACAGAAAACTCGAAGATAAGCTTAGAATTTCAGGATTTTTTGTGAGTAGATAATGACTACACACTGACTACACGCCTTACTCTTCTTCCATTGTGTTTAGAAGCATTACTTCAAATGCAGCAAGCAAAAGTGTTTGTAAGCTTATCTATAACATGTAAGATATTATGTAACATGTATAATATGTAATATCTATAATATTATCTAAGATATGTAAGAATATAAACACCTTGAAAACAAATGTGATTTGCTGACTTTTATGATCAGGTAATCACAACGCGTTCCAAATCCCTATGTGCTACCCCATAGCTGTTGCAGAGCCAGGCAGCAAGACAGAATTTCAGGTGACTCACCATAAGCTATCGTGGTTGATCTGAATTTAAATTCAACAATTTAGGTCTTTTGCTACATCGAGGTCATGTTTTAAAACGTCATTTGTGGGTCATCCTGAGCCTCATTGCTTTTTATCAAGGTTGATCCCCTGTAGTTAGTGGGATGGCAGCATTGATTGACATTGTGCATGGAGAAAAGCCTCAAGACTGAGGGAGTTTTCAGACTTCCCAGTATAATAATTATGTTTTTCTCTTTATAGCCTGGAACTAGACCAGAACTGCCAATTTGATTTTCTGGCAGTCTACGATGGCCTCAGCACTAACACTGGTCTAATTGGAAAAGCATGTGGTGTTTCTCGGCCCACATTTGAATCTTCTTCAAATGTCATGACAGTCGTGCTGTCTACAGACTATGCCAACTCCTACAGAGGGTTTTCTGCTCGATATACCAGCGTTCTGCCAAGTCCCCCAGAGCCTGACAGTAAGTGTATTTGCTACGAGTGGGAATTTGCTTCTCATTTTCACATATCTTCCCAAAGATATCTTCTTCATCTTCACAAATCTTCCCCTCCATAATAAAAGTCGAAAAGATCTGAAAATTCATTCTGAGGATTTCAGCCTTTATCGTGGTAGTCATTAACTCTCTTAAAGTACAAAAAACCCACATTAGTTTCACCTACAGACTATAAGTTTTTCCCTGATCTATCTGCAAAACAAAGCATTTTTTTCAGTCTTTTTGGTCCTTCTTCTGGCCTTCTTCTCCACAGAAAACATGATTTTTCTCCTTCTTTGGGACACAATAGGAAATGTTGTCTTTCCAGAGATTTAAAGATAAGCTTTTTTGACTCACTATATGTTTTAGTTTCACAAGGTATTCAGGAAAATGGTCCACACCAGTTGGTAAAATGAGGGTTGTGTGTTGAAATTTCCTTTACCTCAAGCTGAGCAATTTTCTTTATTGGTTTTGTATGTTTGCATACCCATCTTCTCGTTAACCAAGGTAGAAAGGGCAGCCTCTAAAACTTTGATGTCTGCCAGAAATCTATTTCCTCTCCCCCATCCTGCACTAGCACTTTGCTTCCCTTTGCATTTTATAAATGCTGCAATTCATTACGTTACTGTGCTTAAAATTAAATTTTAAGCGTGAGTTTTACATTATTTCACTATCCTACCAAATTCTGGGAACTGAGCATGAAATTCTAAGTGACCTCAGACGTGCATAAGCCATTTCAGGCTCAGGTTCTGACAAATTAAGAACAATGCAACGGACTCAAGGGCGGGCCTTGAGCTGGACCAGGTGAGAATTAACTGCAGCACACTTCATGGTAATTTTTTTTCTTTTTTTTTTAATTTCTCTCTCAATGGCAGCATCCCTTACATGCTCTTCAGACAGAATGACAATTGTTCTGAGCAAGGCTTACTTGGACTCCCTTGGCTATAATGAAACTCACCTACAGCTCAATGACCCATCCTGCAGGCCAGTTACAACAGACCAAGTGATCTTTTCCTTTCCTTTAAGCAGCTGTGGAACAACTAAGGAGGTAAAGAGGGGAAAAAATGATGTCCTAAGCCAACACTAGCTTGGGAATGACAGAGACTCATCAGAACAGTTTATGGAAAGGATGTGAATGAATTAACAGCAGATTTATTTTCACATTGCTCATCCAATTACACATTTCCAGTCTTGAAGATGAAAGATATTTTTCCCTGGTAGCACCTAACGATCAACGAGGCTTTCAAAGGAAACCCAGGGTAATCCAAACGAATTAATTCCCAACATTTTTGTATTATATTTCATTCCTGCACAATGCAGTTATTCAGAAGTAACTCAGTGTTTGGTATGTGACTCCGTTCTCTGCAAGTGATACAAGTCACGAGGAAGGGGAAAAGCCCTGTGACAGCAAGATTCCTAAGAGCTAGTTAACAGCATTGCTTAGACAAGAGTGAATGAACTGTAGCTTTTTTATTTTCCTCAACCCATGCAACATTCCTGCGTGGCACAAATAGGAGTGAGAAGGCTGATTGTGGTTGTTTTGATTGCAACGTACCTCCTATTGCAAAGGTATCTTGAGCCTCTGATAAGTGTGGCTGGGTGGCTTCGTAACTTCAACACATTTGCACCTCTCCAGTCATGAAAATTGAGCATTTCACACGATTTCTTTTACAGGAGGAAGATCAGAGCATCACTTACACCAACATCATAACTCTCTCTGAAAGTGGCAACATCATCACCCGCAAAAAGACTGTCCAGATCGTTGCAAAATGCATAATGGAAAAGAATTCAACCCTAGAAGTCATTTATGTAACAGAAAACAATGTAATCCAGAACACAACCTCTGTGGGAAGATACAACGTTAGCATGTCATTCTATGATTCTGATTCATTCTCCAGCCCTGTACTTGAGTCCCCTTATTATGTAGACTTGAACCAAACTCTTTTTGCTCAAGTCAGTCTTCATTCCACTGACCCAAACCTTTTGGTGTTCATTGATACCTGCACAGCCTCTCCACAGTCTGATTTTGGATCAATAACATATGACTTAATCAGAAGTGGGTAAGACCTTACATTACTTTGATTGTCTCCTAGTACATGAGAAAATACAAAACTGTACGTCAGCTGTAGTCCTTTTACCTTTGTCTCCTCTCCAACTGTCTTTAGCAGGCTGTGATTGGAAGCTAAATTTGATAGAATGTTAAAGGCAGTATATAAATGGAACCAGGAAAAACATGTGCTCCATTGCACTGGGGGGAGGTGAGGGGGAAGCACATCATTGTATACCCACATATTGTGGAGGAAAAAAAATAATAGCCCTAGTGAAATGCTCTGGGTTAGAGCTAGTAGTAGTTGGCAAGAATGACTATTGGATGTGGACCGCTTTAACAGCTCTCTAAATTCTGTTGCAGCTGTAACAAAGATGACACTGTGGTGACATATCCACCCCTGGAGCACTATGGAAGATTCAGATTTAATGCCTTCAGGTTCCTGAGGAGAGCTCCATCAGTTTATCTCCAGTGCGATGTTTTAATTTGTGACAGCAACAACGTGAACTCTCGCTGTACCAAAGGCTGTGTCTCCAGGCACAAGAGGGATACTTCTTCATACACTTGGAAAACCAAGGCTGTAGTAGGTCCTATCCGCCTGAAACGAGACCGCAGGGCTGCTGATCATCTAGGTAAGAAGGATACACAAATTAAGAACCAAGCTCTTCCTTTATGTAAATCCATTACATTCCTTCCACTAGTGAGGTGAGTTACAGCAGTTCAGATCTAGCATGGTATCAGAGCAATGGGGTCAACAACTTTGCATTTTGTGTGAATACAGAAGTACTTTTCAAACTGACAGCCCAATGGGCTTTTGCATTCAAGCCTTTAAAGCCAAACAATAAGCACTTCTAGTTACAAAAGTAGTGTGAGCAGGACCTCACTACGTATTCGTAAAGAGTTAGGAAATGAGATTTCAGATTTTCAAATTTGTTTTTTTTTTAATGAAGTAAACAATAAGGAATTCAGCTTATTTCTCCAAGTCATAAAGTCACTTTAAAAAACAAACACATCCCCAGGCAGGATCAGGCTTTGTTATAACCTTTATATCTTGTCATAGAACTAACTTTGAGAAATCTACCACCCACTTTCACTTGATTGTTTGTTAGTACTACAGAAATGCTATGCCAGATGATAAACATAAGAGACAGTGCTAGGGTAAATATCCTCTCACTGTATGCATTGCCTACTGGGACAAAAAATGGAAGGAATGCGAATGGAGCAAAAAAAATCTGTAGCACAATGCTTTAAAATGAGAGCTACAAAACTTTAAGACAGCTGAGGTTTCCTGCCCCAATCCAACAACCTTCAGCATCAGTGCAGGTCAACATCTCAAAAAACTACCTGAGAAAATGCTTACTGAGTTGTTATTTGAAATGATGTGGTGTTCAAAGCTTTAAACACTCCACTTTCTTTTCTCTCTGTACAGAATCCCTCACTAGGACAGATGCTGAAGAAACCCCAAACCTGCAGCAACGATGCAGCTTCTACACTCTTCTATTTGTGGTTTTGATTTCAAACATTATCGTTGTGGTAGCTGTGGTACTAAAATATCACAACAAACGCCTATCGAGATATGGCTACCAAAAAATCCAAAGTTCCTATTAACTGCTCTACAGTGTTGTGAATTGGTAACAACTTCTATTCAGATTTATCACTGAAAGAGGGGAGAATGGGAAAAACGAAGCAAAGTAACAGCGCTGGAATGCAACAATGCTTGGAAACACGTTTCAATCTTTTTAATTATTTAAAAAAAGAATACAGATAAAAAACAGACTCCTCAACCTAGGGCTGCATCTTAAATCACTGAGTTGGAAGAACACTACTGGTTGTTTGTTTAGAAAACATCTAAAAAACTCACTTTAGATGTGATGTTACACATCTAAAGTAGGAGATGATTCAGGTCCTTATTAAAAAAGGGAAAAAAAATAACTCTGTTTTCAAGTCATTTTGAAACTGCACTTAGCATGAGTTAAACAAAGGGACAACCATGAGATTTCTGTTCTACACAAACTATCCCATCTCTGCAATTGGCTTTCATGGGTTGCTGATAGTTTAAAGAGACATCAGTTTTCTTATACGTGTCTACTATGTGCCCCTTGTCAACACTTGCTGCCCCTAGTTTTCACTCAAAGCATCTTAAGACACTGAATATAACCTGTATCTGTCCAAGTTAGGAGTCCATGTACAGTCAAAGTCAAATGGTGCACCCCAGATTTTGAAGAGCAATAAGCAGAGTGAAGTACAAAGATTGACTTTTCAATAAAGATGGACTCTGTGACACTTCTACCTCTTTGAATGACAGCAGATCAGATCCCTAATTTACAGTAAATACAATGCAATAAGGCTCCTTGTAGTGGAAATGCTAAATCATGGCCTGAAGCAGTGATGGAGCACCTGGTGGGAAGGCAGGGCCAACCCAGGGGAGCTCAGGTGCATGCATTGCAGCTGAGTGACTAGAAGGGCTGGAGCCAGGATCCACCCCTTCCCAGACCTCGTTTAAGGGTTGGCAGTGGAGGTGAGGGCATCTTCTGCCAGAGATTCCTGCCTAAATGAGGTCTTCCAAAGGTAAGCAGCTTTTTTTCCTTCATTTCTACATCTATGGCTGCTGCATTTGGGCTCATTCTCACTTGCTGTAGACTAAGACTTTGCCACACTGCTATTATCATCCTACTATAGCATTAGACTACTTATTTAAGTGCCAAAATGTAGCAGACCCTACCCCAGCATATCCCACTTGGCAAGGAGATCCCCTTGGAAAGGACCTGCATGGATCGTTCCTGCAGGGATCAATTTCTTTAGGAAGGAAGGAGCGAAACACTCTTTTTTTTTAGGGATTATTTATGGAACCTATATTTCTAACTTAGGTGCCTGTAGAGCCACGAAGGCTTTCAAAGGGCGCAGGCTGCAACTCCTCCCTCTGTATGCCTGACTCTTATACAGCCTATATTAAGCAGTGCGTGTACAACCATTCCTTTTACAAATGGAGAAATAAGCAGCTTCATCAGGAGTCCCATTAAAATAAACCAAAACCACAAAGAAACCATGTTCCGTGCTAGTGGTAACATGCTACGTGTCAAAAAGCAAGACAGAAGAAGAGGGAATTGATTACACATACACAAAGAGATATGCTGTAACTCAGTTTATTCAGTGTACTTCATTTTTCTCAAACAGAAACTGAAATCCATGTAAAACATGGTTTCCCAGCAAAGCTCTTTAAATAAATAAGCCACAAAAGGCATACAAAAATCTTATTTAGGAAAACCACTCATTCTTACGATCTTTCATAAAACTAACAACTGTGTACAATAGTGGAGAATTACAGTAACAAAATGCAAGTCATCAACACTGAGGTTCTTTGTGGTTACAACTCCATAAATATGAAGCTTTGTAAAGTGTAACTGCCCTTAAAAATACTTGCACTGGAGTTCCATATCTACGTATGTTTATCTCTCCCCATTAGAGAATCCCTCATTAGAATCATAGTGTGCTTGTGAAATATTGTTTTGCTTTGAGTTCTGGACCAGGTCCATTAAGAGAACCATTTTATCATCTATGTGTGCCTGCAGAGCCTGGATTTGGCGATCGATGTAGTCTGTCAGTTTTTTCTCCATCAGATCCATATTTTTGGAGATGATCTTCTCCAGATAGGAGCAGATGGGCTGTTGTTCTATTCTGTAAAAAGAACAAATTAACAGTCAGTATAACCTTGTTTCCTTAATGACAAGGAGCATGGCAGTGATATGGATGCTGGAGTGTAAAATCTCCCTTCTTAAGACAATGAAGGTTTGATGGAATTAGATTCTTACCATAAGCAAAAACCTTGTCTGTCTGTCACATTTTGTGTGTGTGAATTTTTTAATAAACAAAGGATGTAAATTCACCTTCTATTTTTTTTTTTTAAAGACTCAATTATGCATTACAAGGCCTAGTTATAAACAAGGAAATCCATATAGCTCAACAGTATACGCAAGAGTTCAAGCTATGCCCACATGACAGGCTTTATTCTCTCCTAGCAAAGCGTTTCCAGAGTCATACACACAGTACACAATTCTTTATTTTTACATTGTATTCTTTAAAAACACAGTACTGTCCCAGGACCTGGAGATACTCAGGCTTTATTAGAACTCTGCTTCCTAGGCAACACTCCTGCAGCTCACCGTTTCTCCTGTTGTTCTTCAGGTATCTATCTAATTAGCTGCACTGTTGGTACAAACAGTGAGAAGAAAACACTTGTGTTCTCATTTAAATTTGCTAACACACACAAGCTGCTAGTTAAGTAAGTTAACTTACCCAACAGTTTGAATGCCTTCTTCTTTAGTAGACACGTTTTTATCAAGATGCCTCTCACCGTCTTTTAGCCGAAGATGATTAACTTGACTACATAAGTTCTGAAGAAAAGGAAGAAGCATCTGTGGAGCAGCTATGTTCTGGATTCTGTCTGTTTGCTCCTGCATAAGCAGAGATCCCATAGCTTTAAAATCATTTCTGAGGTCAACTGTATTCTGCTGTGTATTAAGTTCTCTGGAGCTAGAAGTATCCTTTCCTTCAGGAAGCTGTGCTTTCAGATCCAGATTTAAGTTTTCACATCCTGTTTCACTTGTTACAGGATTTCTGACAGATGAAGATTCACTGATTGACTGATGTAGTGATGTCTGAATGGCTGCACCGTGTAATCCATCCACTGGATGCTCGTTTCCAAAGTCTGAGTTCTTCCCAAACATCCAACTAAGTTTGTCTCCAAGAGGTAAACTGTTCTGATGGTAAGAAAAAAAATGCATTTAAATGTTAAGTACTCAAATATAGTGAAAGTTATACTGTAACAGCATCCAGGCTATATATTTAACTCCAAGTGATTACAGCATTCTACTAGTGTGATATAATGACTTTATAAGTAGTTGTGAATTATATTCATAGGGAAAAGCATAGAAAAACTTTCCTTGCATGTGCTGTGTTCATTACTTCATGACAAGCTTTTAATAACAATTAAGAAGACAAACTAATCCATCTACTTACACCCCAAACACAACAAGAAACATGTCCCCCACCTAAGAAATCACAAGAAGTGACAAGTGAAATGGACAAAAGGACAATATGGCAACAGTGAAGCTGAAAACGATGACAGTGATACAACATTCTTAACTCTGATCTTTATGTGACTCCTTGAGCAGATGTTCTTAATCCATTGCATGCATTTTAAGGATAGCCAACAGGTAAGCCACAAAGACTAGGTTAACAACAACCAAAACTTCTTCCACCAGATCAGTTTAGAACATGCTTAACTGTCACAGAAGGCAAAGTCACAGAACAGCATTACTGATGTTTATGGAGCAGCACAGTAACTTACTTTCTGCTGATATCGGACCATGTCCATGAGTTGCTGAGCACCTGGAGACAACTTAGATCCCATAGATTCCATTATAGTTTGCACTCTGTCTAGATCTATGCTTGATCCTAGTGAAGGAAAATCAGTTGCTAGTTTTGCTGAAACTGTATTCACTTGTACAATTATTTTACTGATGAGTACCCTTTGTTTCTCACCAATGGAGAGCAGCTATTGCAAGAAGGAAAAAAGGTATTTTGGTTAGGAAGAAAAAAACAATTCAACACTTTCTTTGCATGAATATGTTGGGAAGTTGATTTCTTTCTCGTTGTTACTCTTAGAAGAATTCTGACTGAACAGAAGGCACCTACCTGATCGAGAAATCAGTCAGTACTCTTCTCAGTACTTAAATACAGCAATAGCTGTATAGATTTTCCTAAGCTTATTTATCTGCATCGGGGTTTCTATTACCAGTGTACACATCCACAGTGGAGTTCATAGTTCTGATTATACAGTAACTGCAGATTGCCTATAATGTGTTTTGGTTTATGAAGGCTTTTCTCAATAAGGTAACAACTTCTTCACATGCAACTTCATGAAAAGAAAATTGGGGAAAAAAAACTAAGAGAACTATTAAGACTATACAACAACCAAACGACCTTAATTGGTTATGTGATTATGGTACAGAAATAACAGTAATTTGAGGAAGGACGATGCAATTCAGTCAATGAAATGATTAAAAAGACAATGAAAAGTTGTAGGTTTCCACCAAGCTCCCTACCTTAATCCTACAAGAGGTCGCTGGGCATTCCAATTTCAGATACTTTTCGTATAAAGTCACAGTTTCAGTTTCACTGCAAAGTAAAATGAGAAATCTGTGACACCCAACCTATTTCTAAGGCAGTTTTAACGTTGATATTCTATGTGTGGGCACAGTAAGGTTCAGTGCAGCTCTGGGGGTTGGATGTATCACTCACACCGCCCCTGAGGCTCCGGGTTGGATGTTTTCATGTAGCTAATTAAGCAGATGTGCCACACAACGGCTTCATGGGCACCTCACTACAGAAAGGACATGGAGGTGCTGGAGCTGATCCAAAGTTGGGCAACAAGGCTGGTGAAGGGCTTGGAGAATATGGCCTGTGAAGAGAGACTGGAGAAACTGGGGCTGTTCAGTCTGGGGGAAAAGAAGGCTGAGGGGAGACATTATTGCTCTCTTCCAGTACCTGAAAGGTGATTGCAGTGAGAGTGGGGTTGGTCTCTTCTCACTGGTGACAGGTGACAAGATGAAGGGAAATGGCCTCAGGTTGCACCAGGGTAAGTTTAGGTTGGATATCAGGAAAAACTTCATTACAGAAGGGTTGTTAAGCACTGGAATGGGTTCCCCAGGATGATGGTTGAGTTACCATCCCTGGATGTGTTTAAAAACCATTTGGATGTGGTGCTCAGGGACGTGATTTAGCGGAGGGTTGTTAGACATAGGGTAGTATGGTTAGGTCGTAGTTGGATCCGATGATCTTTAAGGTCTTTTCCAACCCGAGTGACTCTATGGTTCTATGACCAGCTCAGGCTCCCCCCGGGCAGCCCGCAGCGCGCCGCTCCCCAGCCGCTCACTCACCCCGGTGGCTGCAGGACTCCGGCGCTCACCCCCCGCCCGGTTCCGCAGTACTCCTCTCCCACGTACACCTCCATGTGCCGGGCCTCGCTCACCACGCCGACAGCCGCCACCCGCTCGGCGCCCGCCCGGCACTCCAGCTGCAGCACGCACGCCGCGTCCTCGCCGCACGCCCGCCGCTCCACCGCCACGGCCTCGCTGCTGAGGAGGGAAGCGCCACAGCCGCGTTGCCCCGCCGCACCGGCTCCCCACCCCGGCCCTCCGCCGCCCCTCGCGGGGAGCTGACGGGAGGGCCCCCGCCTCGTCCTCCCTCACCTCGCCTCATCGCGGCTCGCCCCGCGCCGCACGCACAGCGCCCGGGCCAGGCCGCCCGGCGGCACGCAGGGCCACGAGCAGCCCACGGTCACGCCGGGCGGGGCAGGCGCAGGGCAGGGCGCGCCGCCGCTCGCCATCACTGCGCGCGGAGCCTGCCGGCCTCAGAGCGGCTGCGCGGGGTGGGGCGGCGCGCATGCGCGGGGCGGGGGGGCGCTGAGGCTCCTCAGTGCTACGGGACTTGAGTGAAGAGGCATAAAGTCGCTCGAGTTTGAAAAGACCTTAAAAATCATCCAGTGCAACCACAACCTAACCGTACTACCCTAACTCTAACAACTCTCCGCTAAATCACGTCCCTGAGCACCACATCCAGGGATGGTGACTCAACCACCTCCCTGGGCAGCCCATTCCAGTGCTTAACAACCCTTCCTGTAAAGAAGTTTTTCCTGATATCCAACCTAAACTTACCCTGGCAGAGCAGCGCTTGGAGCAGTGCAGCCCCTGTATTCCATGCGGCATGCTAATAGTAGGAAGGAGAACATAAATAAAACATTGGGTTCATTTAATTTGCAGTAGGATCCTGACTTCTGGAGTCAGGGAGCGTTTCTCTTTACACTGTGCTGTGGATGCGAGCCCAGGGAGCTCAGATATTGAATTTCTTGGTGTTTTGGCCAAGGGAATTAGGTCTGTTAATTAGGGAGATTTGCACAGGCTTTATCCAGGACAATATGATAGCGCTGACATTTCTGATTTTTGTTTTGTTTTTGCACTTGAGTCTTTATTTTGTGTGACTGACCAGCACTGGCTTCGCTCTGTTTTAATTCAAAATTATTTAAAATTAATTACTCGATATAAATGTTTCAGTGTGAAAGCCGTGTTGTCTCAGTCTCCTCTTTGAGTTCCTAAAGGTGCTCAGCACTTCTGAATTGCATTGCACATTCATCCGGCTTTGGGAGCATTCATTTTCTGCTCTTGGTGACGATGCTGTTGCTCAGTGCCTTGGAAGATTATTCTGATCCTGGAAGAGTGATGAAGTCCTCAAAATTACAGACTTTTGGTGAGGAGAATTATTCTTAACGTGGATGGCGCTAGCTAAAATTCCTATCTTATATACAGCTGTGGGATTTCCATATGTTGATAAGCACTGCATTTTTCATATTTGTAGAGATAAAATAAAGGGAAACAAGAAGCTGAAATTCCAGAGAGTACATTTTGCTCAGCTAGCAGCGACCAGTACAAATATCTCAAATATCAGATCCACTGCTAGCAAGACTTGATGTTTTGAATCTCATATAACCTCACTGTGGTAACAGTCGAAGTCCTTCAGAAGAAACCAGCTTGGTCCTGGCATGATGTGGCTGTCTGCCTCCAATCAGCATTTCAGAGAGCTGCTTTTTGTTTGCCTTAAGCTGCCTAACCAGTTTTCTTGCAAGCCTAATGGATGAACTTTTACTTCCCGTTTCCTTAGCAGAGAAGAAGTATCGAGAGCTTTTTCTGTTGTTTACCTTCAGAGCAGACGGTTCTCATTCTTCTAGTTCTCTGCCGAGTGGCTGAGAGCCAGGTACCGTGTCTGCAGGAAATCTAGTCATGCTAAGGCACGGCCTGTTTCTCTTCACTTTTGGACTGTCTTTAACTGGAAACTCTTGTTGGATGAAAGGTAAGCTTTTCATTTCTGTTACGTATTCGGAAAGTTTGCCTAGGGAATTCTTGTACTCTCCAATTCTAACCAGAAACGTGCAGACCTTTCAAACCAAGGCATGACTGTCCTTAGGCATTAGGCTGTTAGCAGATCTCCTATCCAAGAAGCTCTGGCTTAAGGAAAACCCTGCAGTTTGAAGCTTCTTATAGCTTAGTTCTTTGTGATTTTTTTCCCCATAACATAGTAGGTGTTTAAAAACATCTCCCTCCCCACATGACACTGGTTGTGACAATTTCTCCACTCTTTACTGTCACTGATGGACAGTAAAGAGTGGAGAAAAAGATTTGAAATTCCAGTAATGTTTTGTTTTATGTCCACATTAACTTCTTTACATTGATGATTAGGATTCAGATTTTAGATGTAGATGTAATGCCTGAAATATTTCTTAGAAAGGGATATGTTTATGACCAATGTTACAGGTGCTTTCTCGCTTTTCTTATGGAATCATTATAGAA
Organism: Meleagris gallopavo; assembly: GCF_905368555.1. NCBI lineage: Eukaryota > Metazoa > Chordata > Aves > Galliformes > Phasianidae > Meleagris > Meleagris gallopavo. The sequence continues at coordinate 30,770,943 of NC_139411.1, forward strand.
TTATTTGAGTTGTAAGGTACCCTTTGGTGACCCTGAGGTCATCTGGCCCAACTTCCCTGTAATGAATGGGGATGCCCATAGCTCCATTGGATGCTTAGAGCCCCCTCCAGCCTGAGCTTGGGGGTCTGCAGGGACAGAGCATCACCACCTCTCTTGGCAACCTCTGCCAGTGCCTCACCACCATCATTGTAAAAAAAACTTCCTTTCAGGTGTCAATTTGAATTGTTAAAACCATACTTCTGCCCTTAGCTCTACATGCACTTACAAAACAGAACAGATTTTATGATATAGTTAACAAAGTTATTTCAGATAAAAAGACAAAAGTAAAGAGGGAGCACCAGTATTATTTACAAGCCTTTTTTGCTATTAGCAGCTTCCACATTTTGATTGTAATGGCAGTATTTAATGTTGATGATAGTCTACTTGCACCTAGTTTTCAAAAATCCTGATGTTATCTAATAGGTAGAGATCATCATTACACTGAGTCCTCCTCCTTGCTTTGAATTGGTGATTCACGATTGCTCTGTGGCTTCTTTGCAGTTAGTTTCCTTTCAGAAACAGAAACATGGGAGGCTGGGGTTAACTTTGTCCTACTACAAATGAGCAGATATCTCTGTTTCCTCATAGAGGAACAATTTAAGAAGTAGGTTGTTAAAGCCCACGTTATTGTTGACTCTGTAACCTACTTAAAAGCAGCAGTTGTGTCTTTGTTGACTAAAAGAAACACTAAAACCACTTTGATGAACAAGCAGGAAAAAAGAGGAGGAGAGGTTCTCCCAATTTTCCAAAAGGTCACTGGAGATGGATTTTGTCTATAACTGAAACTGGACACTCAACAGACTTCTTACCTTTATCTTCCTGAGTTAGGATGGTGTTCTGAAGATAACTGATATAGTGTAAAACCTTTCACAAAAAAATAGAAGAGAAATGTGAGTGTTGCTGAGCAAGCATCCATCAGCCACTCCTGGAGAGCCCTGCTGCCAAGAGACACATCAGCACATTGCTCCTGACACCAGCAAGGTGATTTCACAAAACCTGAAGGAACTTAATGGTATTTGAGACGTCAAAATCTCACGCACAGTTAATTTTAAGTGGCCAGCTACCTTAAAACTTCCTAGAAGAGGGCAGATGGGTGGACAGAGAGGACAGATGCTGACTTTTTCTGTGGTACATCAGGTTGAAAGCATCCATCATGGGAAAAGAAAGTGTTTAAAGGGGACAGACAAAGTTAGTAGTCCAGGTTAGAATATGGGAGATTTAGCTAATTTGGTAGCTTTTCTTTATGTCCTCTGGAAGACTGCAGCTGAAACCAGAATTCACCTCCTTTTGCATCAGTCTGATCATTCCTGAGCTATTTATTCAAGGTATGCTCTGAATACAGGAGCTTTTTTTTTGGTTAGATTTTTAGATTTTCTTTTACTCGGGATTTTATGTGATGTTACAGCTGTGGTTTTTTTTTTTTTTCATACAATCATTTGTTTTCATAATGACTGTATGAAAGAATGATCAAAACTTGAGTTATCATTTCAGTTTGTAATATAAATAACTAAGATACAGTTAGTTTATACACTCAGGAATGCAGAATACTTTGGCCATGAATGAAAACCTTGATTTCTTTGACTTTCTCAGCATAATCCCAGAACTCAGGCAGAGATGGAAGAAACCAAACTCAGCATGGGCGGTTTTGGTTTCGGTCCCATGCTGGTGAAACTCCCTTTTCTCCATTTATTGTCTGATCAGAATTCTTTTTCAGCTATCATCTCTGTCTTGATGCCAACACAAGACATCACTTACCCTTTCTGATTCCTTAGGAATTTCATTTTTAGGTGTATATTCTGAAGAGGCATCCAGACTTTCTGCATTCGAAATCGTTATTCCTCAAAGGTTGACAGGCAGAGAGAAACATCACCCATTTTTTCATGAGGTTTGTTGTTACTTTTATTTCTAACATTGTTGTTTTTCATAATATTGTCCTATATTGCAGGCATGCATACGTACTGTCTATGTTGATATAGATTAGATTCTTAAGTTTTCTTGGGTAATTTTGAGTGAATTTGTTTCCACGGAGATCTATGACTGCACTGGTCCTGCCTTATGAGACAGAAGTAGGAAGGAGAGTGGGGAATATTTCATTCTCCTCCAGGTCAGATTAGACACCGAACTTGAGCTAATGTCCATGCTGTGTGTGTTCTGTTGTACTTTGTACACAGTCTCTGAGAAAACATGAGATTTCAATCATGTAGCAACTGAAGGGCAGATGCTCCCTTAGTACAAGTGGTCCCATACAGTCCTACAGGTAAATGAATGAGTTAAGAGAGAGAGATCTGAACCTTAATTCTTCCGCTCTGAAGTCATTTACCTTTACACCAGATACAGAGTTCAATTATTGAAATGAAACTGATAATGAAATGGTTAGTCATCTTTGTGCAAACTGATTACCTAAGGAAACATTTGTGTGTTGTTCAGCTGGCTGATGATGATTTACATAAGGAGTGTCACAAAACTTTAGGTGATAGTTCAGCAGCATACGTGGGCTGTGCCTTCCTTGGGAAACTACCTCTGGCCACCTTCATCTGGTCTGTGCCTATTTCCTCTCCACTAGAGCCTCAGGAGCATCTGCTCCTGAGACTGTAAAGCTATACAATGGGCACCTATGTTTAGCTTAATTAACACTTATTTTTTTGTTATTAATACCACAAATGGTAATTATTGACCTTTTTGTAGACAGCGTATCTTCATTCCTTCTCCAGATCTCTAAAGGCAGACACACTTAATCTTCTGTGTAGTTTATATGATTTTTCATTATGTTTTCTGTATGATTATTTATAGCCTAACAGAATTTAAACTTTCCAGAGGAAAGAATGTAGAGCGTGGTGCTGAATCTTTTAAATACAGTCAGTGTGAGGGGTAGGAAATGTGTTTTGTGAATCAAGTGAATACGTAAAACACATGTAGTAGTTGGAGCTCTGTTATCAAAGAAAGCATGGAACTGGCACGCCCAGGTAAAAATTCATGGAATGATATTTCTGTTCTGTTTTCAGGAGCATTCAGATGACAACCTTTCTTACTCCATAAAAACCAGAAGTGGAACATACCTCCTAACACTGAGGAAAAATAAGTATGTTACAAAGTGTTCTAGGGTATCATTCCATATTTGAATGTGGTTGCATACAGCCAAGTATTGTTACACTGACAAAGCTCAGCAGAAAGCACTTTGAGGGCAGATTGCCATAATTACAAAGTATGTTACATAGTGTCTCTGTTATGGTACTGCCTCACAAGCGCAAGGTAATATTTTTCTGAGCACAAATTTATTTCAGTTAATTTATTATTAGCACCACAAAGCAGTAGATTTCAGAAAATCCTGGAAAAGTAGAATTCATATCCATTTTTGGCAGGGAGGGTTGTTAGTAATGTTGTGGTTAGATAAATTTGTCTGTTGTTCTTCGTTGTTCCTGAGTCAGTAACAGTCCAGGCCCTGATATAACATAGTCTGCTCAGGTCCTACTCTGTGGATATTTTAATTAAACTATTTCAAAATAACACATTTTCCAAATAGCTCAGCTCATTTTGAAGGTATCTCTTTCATGTCTATGCACTTTAGTAATACTATAAGAGGAATATGCTGCTAACAATGTAGTACTTACTAGGATTCTTGATTTATTTCTTGCTTTATAGACTCTTAAAAGAGCAGTAGTTTGTTTTTGTTTCCAGAGACCTTGTTAGCAAAGACTTTATGCTATATACATATGGGAAAAATGGGAAACTGGAGGCAACACAATCAAAAAACAAGGTATTGTACATCTGAAATTTCCCCTTTCGGATGAGAGTTTCCTCAAAGCAGAGAACCCAAGCTTTATGAGCTGTAGGCCCTGTTAACAATTCGATAGAACTGAGAGCTGCAGCAAGGATATATGTGCATCTGTATGTATTTCAAAAGCAAATGTGAATGTGTGTGACCATTCACTCTGAATGTCTTTGTGTCTGTATAGTAGAACAATGAAAATTGTTTACATTTTTGGCAGTGGAAAGGGAAATACAGGTATGCCAGTGAAGGGCACCTATAGAAAAAAAGAAATATATGCTGGGAGAGAGATTTTGTCAAGGTTTTCTATTTATAGCATTAATGTTTATGTGATATAAAACATAAGGTTTCGTGTTTTATGAGGGAGCAGTCGTGTCCTCATACTATTTCTGATGATACAGCATCATTATTTTGTAAGGTGAGAAAGGAGGCACAGGAAATTATGCCAAGATTGAATTTGAGCTACCCAACGAGGTCACCTTTGCATAGTACAATGTTACAGGTACGATGGCAGCATCAAAGCTCTGTAGTTTTGAGCAAACCTTAAGAATGCTTTTATGTTTAATTTCAGCCTTTAACTGCATGCTAGCTCAGTGAGACTGCTTTGTGCATGCAGAGCTTCTTGGATCAGCCTTGGAGAGGATTCTATGTGAGAACAAAATAAGCAATAGAGACACAAAGATCTCATTAAAAGATGGTGATAGGTTAAATAAAAAAGCTCTTTATTTTCTAGAACCAGGTGCTGTAGTAGTTACTCATGTCAAGTAATATTTTACTTCCAAGAAATTTAGGATTATTTTAGAATATGGAACACTTTAAATTTGCAAAAGCCAGCTATAGCATCCTGCAAATAATAAGGCTGGTTACCAAATACATTTGAATTTGAACACAGCAACCTTATTTTGTCATTAATTATGTGGTTTTGTTGCATTTCAGACACACTGCTATTATCATGGTGCTGTTGAAGGAATGGCTGACTCGGTGCTTGCTCTTAGCACATGTGATGGCCTGAGGTATTACCTCTTGCTTTTTGCTTCAAGATAATTAATTGTAAAGTACCACCAGCAAAAACAAAACAAAAGCCTTAATATTCATCTTACTCATGGAAAGAAGCACCATCCTGTCTTGCAAAGATATTTTACGTTTCACATCTTGATGAAGCTGAAACTCTATACAGGTTTTATTCTTTGTCTCCACTACTATTTATCACTTATCTAAAATTCCTTTGGAGAGAAAGACAACACGAGGGAGAGCATAATCTAAATACATGTAGAACACAGGCATGAGCAAAGGCCTGTAATACTTGATACAAGTGCACAGAATATCCTGCGTTGGAAGGAACCCACAGGGATCACTGAGTCCAACTCCTGGCTCCATGCAGGGCAATCTAAGATCTAAACTATATATCTAAGAGTGTTGTTTGTTCCCAGGGAAGCCTGTTCCAGTGCTTGGCCATCCAGCAACAGTTAGGCTTTCCCAGTAATTGTTTCAAGGAGCATGTATTTGCATAAAATCAATATCTTAAACGAGTACTGTTTTTTCTTTTGAGATCCTATTGGGCATTTGAATTCACCCCCTATACTGAGATAATTTAGGATAATAATTTATGTAAAGATAGTGGCATGAATAATTACAGTTTAAAGTGTTTATCTACTGTTTACTCCCCTAGTCATAACCATGAGAGAGAAATAATTCTTCGTTCTTTTATGCTCATCAGAGGAATTGTCTACATTGCTGGCAAATGGTATGGAATGGAGCCACTCAACACATCCAGAACATTTGAACACAGGTTTTACCAGTTAGAAGATATGCAGCATATTCCTTTCCATTGCGGTGTGCTGAATGACAGCCTTCATCATGAGATGCAGATGTTTGTGAAGCAGTCTGTGAAATACGTATTCTCCCCAAACAGCACCTCTAGTAGGGAAGAGCTTTCGAGGGTAAATACATTCCTGTTTCTCTCCTGAGGGCTACAGTCCAAACTATTTCCTCAGTCTGTCCCAGTAACCAAGGGTCTGCAGTGCCTGGCTTTGGCATGGTATCATTGCAGGTGGGTTTGGCTGAGCACCTCCTTGTTGCTCACGTTTTCATGGACCCCAAACTGTTGGGAGTTCTGATAAATTCTGAAAGAGAAGAATAGCACAATGGGAATTTAACATAACTTGAAGCAGTCCTTTAGCAGAGCTCAGCCCATGACCATCATGGGTGTGTGAAAGGCGTGGAGCTGCCATTCAGCTCATGCATCTCAAGGTCTGACCAAAAGTGAAGTGCTAATTACTGCTACTGGTATGGAAATCTAAAGCTAACTTACATTTGAGCCAGTTTAAAAATGCAAATTTTTTTATAAACGCATTAAATGAAAAAGATGAGAAGGATGAGTTAAAAACCTTGAATCCATTAGGCAGTGTTAACTTACTGTGCTTTCTAATTTGCAGAAGAAGCGAGCTGTCCTGCCACAGAAGAGCTATGTGGAATTATTTGTGGTTGTGGATAATCACAGGGTAATGACTCTGTAGAATGCTAAATACATTGTGTTAAAATATTAACAATTTTCACTGACGTTTGCATGTGGCATCTTACAGTTTTTGCAGAAGAACTCTGATCCTGCTGCAGTGCAAAAGGAAACCGTAGAGCTGATTAATTATGTTGATGGGGTAGGTCAGTTCAGTCACCTATATTCAGTAGTTTTTATATGTCTTAGTTTTCAAAAGAAAAAATAATTCAGTAAATCTGTACAGCTATGTCCTGAAACTGTATTTGGAAGTGATGTGGCAATTTGTGATATTTAAGGCATGCTGCGTATCTGTGCACAGAACTTGTAGAGGTGCAGACCAGAAACCTGAGGTCTGCAGCACTTTCTATGTTTCCAGGAAGAGTATTTCACTTGTTTGCAATTGTTTTTTCCTTAAGCAAATTGTCAGCATTGTGAACAATTCCACAAGGAATGCGACGATATGCTCACAGGTTCTCCTCAAGACATTTAGCTAAGAAAATGAATAAACATTATCTTTCCAATTTCACCTGAAAGATCTGTTTAAGCATATTCGTGAGGTAGATTGACTTCAGTCATGTATTTCTTAATATTAAACTAGATTGTAATTATTCAAAGAAACTAAACTTAGGTCTCAGCCACTGTTTGGCTTCATGTTAATGCAGCAATAATGAAAAAATCTTTCATAACTCACTTGAACCAGACTGATGGATAGTAATCACCTTTTTTTCCCCCTTTCCAGATGTATAGTGCATTAAATATCCAGATTGTTTTGGTTGGATTAGAGATTTGGACAGATAAAAACCAAATCTCTGTAATGGAGGGTTCAGCTGGAGATGTACTGAGTAGATTCGTTTCTTGGAGACAGAAAGATCTTCTTAAGCGATCCAGAAATGATGTTAGCCATCTCATAATGTAAGTTTTTATTTAGTGGCAGAGTTGCTAATATATGTGGGTTTTGTTTCATACATGAATGAAAATATAACTGGAATAAAATTCCCTCAACTTCCAAACAGCTTTAACTTGGAAAAAACAAATCAAGAAAATGTAATGAATATAGTTTGATCTTAGAAGCACTGATACAGCAGACTTTGGTGACTGATCATTATTTTCAATCAATGTTATCCCAATATTATTAGTTGAAACCGTGATATCGTGCAACTTTCTTCTTGTCTTCATGAAGACCAAATTATGCTTTGCAGTATTTGTTCCAACAGTGTCTTTTAGAAGAAACCTTAAACATTCAGCTCCTCTTTCAACACCACCTTCAAATTGCTTTTGTCACAGAGGGAGAGACTCTTACAGTGGATCCATTGGAATGGCTTTTGTGGGTACCGTCTGCTCACAGGTGCAGGGAGGGTCAATCAGCACTGTAAGTACATGGCCATGGCTGATTGTGTTACTATCAGAGTGTGATCCTGTTAGAAGGAATAGAAAGAGCAGCAGAGTTTAGCCCTGCCTGAAAATAAACAGTGGCAAACTGCCATTTCTTGCTGTTTTTGCTTTGCAACACAATTTTGTATTGTCTTTGTAGCCTCTAAGAAACCTGTGGCTTGAATAAGTGGGCAGGTAGAAATGTAGTTCTTTACTTTCATAATTTTTAACACTGATTCTCTTTATTAGTTGAATCATAACAATGTGTTACGTCATGCTACAGTAGTTGCACATGAACTGGGACATAACCTTGGAATGAAACATGATGATAAAAGGTGTCCTGAATCCTACATTATGTACAGCACAGATAAGTAAGATTTCCATTTAATTTAATAATTGTTATTTATCTGCACTGCCTATGTCTTTTAAACTGAGAAGATTCCACGAGCACCGAAGAACTTTTGTGAATGAGAAGTTGTTTGAAGATTTTGATCACAGAGTGAATTTTTGGACTTAGGATTTGATATCATTTTCATTTATTTGAATCGTAACCTATTTTCTGACCTGGTCAGAAGATATTTCAAGCAGGCATTTTTGGACTCAGTACAAACAAGAGATTTTGAAAGCTTGTTTTGTATAGAGTATAAGAATGGATAATCTGGTGGGTCTTTTTTGCTTCTGAAAAAAGAAAAATCTTTTTTATTTCTAAAAGTACTCTAATGCACAATAAAGTAAAAAGAGAATATTTCAAGATCTCTAACATCTGGAAACATGACAATATTTTATTGAATTGTCTTTTTGTAAGCAAAATCTAATAAAAATTGTGTGCTTTCCAGGGGATCCAGGAATTTCAGTTCCTGCAGTGCTGATGATTTTGAGAACCTTGTTCTAAATGGAGGAGGAAACTGCCTCAGAAATCCACCCAAAACAAGTAATGTTTACAAAGAGCCTGTCTGTGGTAACAATGTGATTGATAACAACGAAGAATGTGACTGTGGAAAACCACAGGTAATGAAATTCAGCTGTGTGCCTGTGTGCTATACTTGCTGTACACCTGGTTTGTGTTAATATCTGGCAGCTTTCCTTTAAGTTTACATTTTTGCAAGCTGTATAAAGGTAAATTTTAGAAAAAGCCTAAAATGATACATCAGTTTTGGTATGAACTCGGTTAAGAGCTTCTGGACTTGATGGAACTTTGAGTCATTGCCTAACAAAGAAATGCATTTCAGTGCACAACATGTGAAAATGCCATTGGTTTTTGTGCTGGTATTAGCAAGGTTGAGATTTATGTAACAGAAAAGTGATTACTGGTTGTGTAGTAGTTACATGTTTCCTAACTGTAGCCCTCAGAATTAGCCCAAAACACCATTATTTTGGTCATATTCACATTGTGAAAATGTCTTTCTAAGAATGGGGCACACTGCCTCGTTCTTTGGTGTCTCCAAAAAGACACCAATGTATCAGTAAATCCATTGCATAGGTCTTCTTCTAAGGCAAGAAAAGATACCAGCTTTTCCCTACACCAAACTGCCAGTGTGGTGGGAAAATATGACAGGGTGGGATAAGTAGTGTTATTTTAAAAATGAACTGGTCTGCTTCTTTAGTGCCAGCTTAAAGTGGAAACCTATCTTATATTCCTATGGCATAGCCCATCAAAATAGGTGTTTTTCTGATGACTTGTAAAAAATAAAAATAAATAAATACAGCCAGACTGTATGTTGCTTTCTGTTCGAGGCTATCAATCTCAGAATGTGCAAGACAGATAGTGTATGTAATGCTTGGTTTGTCCATGCACTTGGCTTGACCAGCAACATTCCTAGCTACGCAAGGTAAAAACAGCTGTTCCCTTCTTTATGACTTTCTTAGGAATGCACCAACCCTTGCTGCAATGCTGCCACCTGCAAACTTACATCTGGATCGCAGTGTGCACAAGGACTGTGCTGCAAAAACTGCAAGGTAGGCTTTGTTTGATTAAGCTGAACTGATGTTCATTACTAGGCTGGCTTTTTTAGGAGGTGTTGGAAATCTGATAGAATCTCTTGACATAGTTCCACATCAAACTACATTCACCAGCAGAGAGCATGGAAGTAGAGAATTTGTCTCTTAATGAGTTCTGTAGCTTTGAAATGGAATGTCAGCTCTGTGTCATCCCTCACAGGAGGAAGAAGTAATCAGGGGATTCAGCAGTAGTCATTTCCATTATGCAACCCCAGGCATCCACACAGTCTCTGATTGTTGGCTACTTTTTAATTTGTGCTTGTGTGTGCATTTGTATGACCTACCCTACTCTTCTGCAAACTCAGCTCAAAAACTTTGTAACTACACCCTATGAACCTGAGGGAAGTTTTGAACTTTTTATTAGAGAGTAATAAAAAAAAACACCTATTTTATCTTCTTAAAATCTTCTTTAAAAACAGATTCTCAGCTGTCATTGTTTCATATTTGAAGTTGCGCTGTTACGAAATAAAAGTGAGGTAGCATCCTTCTCCTGTTCCAGTTTAAAGCAGCAGGAACAGAATGCAGATCAAAAATGGATTTCTGTGATCTCCCTGAATACTGCAATGGAAGCTATGCCTACTGTCCAGATGATGTTTATATCATGAATGGTTACCCGTGCAACAACATGAAAGCATATTGCTACTACGGAGTGTGTCAGAGCTTTGATTCACAGTGTGAAGCTATATATGGAAAAGGTAAGTTTATAATTTAATGTAAAAAGACTCGTAGTCTTCTACGAGACATTTCATAGCTTGCTTTTTCTTTCTCATTTTCTTAAGACAGCGTGATGGCTTGCTAAGAACCTCTATTTTTCATACAGGGGCACGAAAAGCACCTGATCTGTGCTTTGAAAAAGCCAATATTAAAGGAGATAGATTTGGAAACTGTGGAATGACAGGTGGAGTGTACAAGAAGTGTTCTGTTCAGTAAGTCAGTACTAAACAAAAGCCACCCCTAAGATCTCCAGTGTAAAATACCCATTCCGTTACGAACTTGTAGAGCATAGAGGTTTAAGACAAGAATATTTGTTTAAAATGCAGCCTACATTTGACTGGCTGGTGTATTTGCATTTATACTGGGGCTTTTTTTGTGTGTTTTTTTGCTGTTCATCTTCTCTCCAAGTGCCATTTGTTCACTACAGGCACAGTCTGTGCGGCAAGCTCCAGTGCACTTCTGTTAGCCTTCAAAATCTTCCTGCCTGGAGTGTTGTCAATAATGCATCTGGGGTTTTATGCTGGTCCTCTGATTTTGACTTAGGATCAGATATCCCTGATCCTGCTCAAGTTCATGATGGAACAGCATGTGGAGAAAAGAAGGTAAGGCAAATGTCAGCATATATACACAACATATTCCACCAGCTGGAAAGCTCTTAACTTTCAAAAGCATTAAACTGTTCTCTTATTTACCTACCATAATGTCATTAAAAATCTGCTCTTTCAGATATATACTCACAATTAATTAGCTCTTAAAAAAACCTGTGATGCTACAAATCAGTGAGCAATCTTATCAGTTACTCAAATTATTTCCATCAAGCTGCATCCATAGATTTAAGAAAATCTGAGATAAACACAGCTATAAAGCTGTTAAGTACTCAGTGTTCTATATGCCAAGGCAAAGGGCTGATAAGCAAAAGCTGTAGACTCGAAAATGTGTATTATTTTATAGTATATGTATAAAATGGATAGGATTTGGGGGGAATGTTGCATTTAAAAGACACTAAATATTTTCCCAGGCCTGTGTAGCTTTTGAGTGTGTTGATGCAAGTCATCTGGGCTACAGCTGCGATGTAAAGCAGAAGTGTAATGACAATGGGGTGAGTAGATGGTGTTTTCATGCTCTACATCTCAAAGATAAAGATAGCTGCAAAATGCCTCTGTAAAAGCAGTAGCATGACAGATGGCTGTGTTTTCTTCTGCTCTGTATTAAAAGTTAAATCCACATTTTAATCCATAATTCATGTTAGCAGTATACTGCAAACACCTTAGCGCTAACATTGCAAGACACTTCTGAACATTTCTTCTGCATTTCCCTCGGGAATTTTCTAATAGTTCTGAGTTGTCAAACTGTAAGAGGAGAGTATTCCTCTGAGGAGGGCAGCCTGGTGATTCAGGATGCAGATATTTCTCTGTGAAAAATGAAAATGGAGTCTGACAGTTTCAGAACTGAGAAGTTCTTTCACTCAGTGTTCTGGAATGTTGTGGAAGCAGTGAGCTTATACTTCTATACTTCTATGCAATACTATGCAATATTTCTTGTTCCCACGTGCAGTTCTTAATGTGTAACTTAAGATATACGTCAGAAGTTGAAAGTGGCTGCTGCCAAAAAGCCTTTATTTGACTAATCCCTTTTGCATTGGCTGTAGGTGTGTAACAACAATGGGAACTGCCACTGCAATTCTGGATGGGCTCCTCCGTTCTGTAACCAGTCAGGCTACGGTGGCAGCACTGACAGTGGTCCAGCTCACATGGGTATGATTCTGAAACTGCTTTCTTACTGCTTCCAGTGTCCCATTTAATTAATCTACTCATACAGGGTGGTTTTCAGTCTCTTTTCTAAAGCTTTTTTTTTTTTTTTTGTTTCCACTGCTCATTTGTGACTGCCTTGGAGAATGAACAGCATCTGATTTGTGATGTCTGCAGACCTACACAAGTTGGTCCAAGGGAGAAGCTCATTTTAGTTTTATCTGAGATAAAAACCAGTACATTAATTACTTAGAATTACTTGTACATTTTAAAACAGTTAGATGTTCTTCAAATATTTAATTCCTAGTTATTTTAAACCTGATATAATATAGTAAGGCTGGAGCTTGAGAATGAAACCAGCAGCCTTAACATATGGAAAAGGTATCACTGCAATGAGAGGGATGAAGGAGGTTCATGCTGCACCATCACTGCTCAGCTGAGAGCCATGAAATTATGCAAAGGGAAAAAGGAGTGAATTTTTCTGATGTTTACACTGAGAGACCATGGAAAGCCTTTTACATCTGTGACTAAAAGGAAAATGTTGTATGTCATACAGCACGGGCTGAGTAAGGCAAGGGCAATTTGTGATTATGGAAATGCAAATCCTAATTACTAGTTTTGCTTCGTAGCAATTTAAAGATGGTAATTCTTACCTCAGAAAGGCATTTCTAGCATCAAAATGCTTTCATACGAGACGAAACAAGACGACTGTCTTACATGATTGCTATTATTTTTCTCCAGATACATCACTTCGGGACGGTCTGCTTATTTTTTTCTTCATTGTGCTGCCAATATTGATTGTGACTGTAATAGCAGTAATTAAGCGTGACGCAATAAAGAGGAAGTTTTGCAGGAAAAGTAGAAGACAACACAGGTATTATCCTTATTGCAAATGCGTATTTCAACGGTTGTGAGGGCAACTAGATTTAGCAATCCAGTTAGATGCTCTATGTAAGAAATACTACATAGCTCCCCAGAGAAAAAGACTGTCCTGCTATTGGTAAACGTGAGTACTTTCATACTGATGCTCTGATCGCGAGTTCTCAAGCATTTTTTTTTCTTAAAATGCACTGCACTTTTCTAATTGGTACTGGTAATTGTGTTCATGGGCACAGGGGCATAGAGCATGGGTGGTGACACACTGGAACAGGTTGCCCAAGGAGGTTGTGGATGCCCCATTCCTGAAGGCATTCAAGGCCAGGCTGGATGTGGCTCTGGGCAGCCTGGTCTGCTGGTTGGCAACCCTGCACATAGCAGGGGGTTGGAACTACATGATCTCTGAGGTCCTTTTCAACCCAAGCCATTCTATGATAATGAACATGGAAATTATTTGCCACATCCAGGAAGGGGTGAAGTCAGAAACATGAGATCTGTAACTGGGTCCCTTTGTAAGCATTCATCCCTTCATGCTGTCAATCCAAATGGGGATTTTCCTTATGGTGGTGTTTTCCTTTTAGGGATAACAATGCACAGCAACCAAAGCAAAGCAACAGACCAACCCATACCACAAGAAATGATCAGGTAAGGCAGATGCATAGTTGCATTACTTCATGCTGAGTAATCCCAGTCATACAGTGCCTTTGTCTAAAGCACTCACCGATTACGTTGTGGTTTTATTGATACACGAAAGCCATCAGAATTTCCAAGTATTTAACAGAGGGTGTTGGACAGGACAAACCACCGTGTCTGAAAGTTGCATACCATTAGGTCTGTTGAGAATAACGAGCTATGATTTGAAGTGTGTTCTGTGTTAACCTGATTATCTGTGCCATCTCTCCTAGCCCGCCACAGCAAGCCCTGATATTTTCACCATATCGCATTTTCCCAGTCCGAGGTTTGTATAACTTAAACCTTTGCTACAGCTGGCAAAATTCCCGCTTAGCAGAACGGCTTGTCTCAGGTGCCAAAGCACTTCTCAAAGCTGTTTTCCCCCCTCCAGGCAGGCAGGACAAACGCAGTTTGCTGCGGTTCCTTCAGGACCTCATCGACCTGCTGTCCCATCACCCAGACCCGTTGTATGAGGAGCTCCTTGGGCCACAGCTGCTGCCAGGAACTGATAAGGAAAAGCACGAGGGCTGGCATCGTGCAGCCCTCCGTGTGTGCATCCTTCCAGTAGCACGTACCGCTGGGAAGGACTCGGTGCCGAGAGACCCTGAGCACAGCCTTTGTATCATTGCCTTATTGTATTATTGCCTAAGAGCTGCTGGCTTCGTTTGTGCCTCTTCTACCTCACCCCTTCTTTTTGTTTTTATTTCTTTTACGGAAAGCCTGAAGTCCATCTGTGGTTGCTTTAAAGCCGTGGCAGAACTGGGCTTCTCAGCGCGCAGCCTCAGCTGCAGAGGAGAAGCGGATGGGGGTCATTTAACAGCCGCCGTGTCCCGTCCTGTGCGGGCAGCCCGCAGCTCCTTCGTGCTCCTTCGTGCTCCTTCGTCCCCTCCTGCAGGCAGAAACCCGCGGGGCAAAGCGCGTCCTGCAAGCAACGAGCCTTCCCTCGGGAGTCCTCAGATGGCAGAATCACACTAATGCAATGACTTAACGTAGATCACCCGCACGATCTTGATTTCATGACCGTGGAACGCAGCGCCCAGCAGCTGCCGCACCGTTCCTCACCCTCTATTTACTTCCCCAACCGCAGCCGCCGTGAGGGCCGCCGCTCCGCCAGGGGGCGCTCTCGCCGCGCGCCCGCTCTCACACTGCGCCCGCGCAGGGCCGCCCCCTCGGGGAAGCGGCGTCCGAGCGCAGTGCGGCGGCGATGGAGCGGGCGGACGGCGGGCGCGTGGTGCTGTGCGTGCTGTGCGGGCTGCCGGCCGCCGGCAAGTCCACGCTGGCCCGCGCTCTGCGCCGCCAACTGCCGCTCCACCAGAGCTGGGACTGCGCGCTGCTCGTCTACGACGACCTCATCCCGGAGGAGGCCCGGGGGCGGGGCGAGCCTCCGCACGGGGAGCCCCCATTGGTCAGTGCCGCTTTCCTTCCCGCCTTCCCTCCTTCCCATTGGCCGCGTCGCTCGGCCGCCGTTGCAAGGCGGCGAGGCGCAAACCCCGCTCCTCGCTCCGCCCCGCAGGACTCCGCCTGGAAGCGGCGGCGGCGGGAACTGCTGCGGCTCCTGGAGCGCTTTCTGTGGGCGCTGCGCTCCGGCTCCCCCCCGCCCGGCCCCGCCCCGCCCGCCTGGGGTCGCTTCCTGAGCTGCTTCGCCGAGCAGGGGCTGCTCCCGGGGCGGGACGGCGGCGATCCCGGGGTCCGCCCTTTGTGCGTCGTCCTGGATGACAACTTCTACTACCGCAGCATGCGATACGAGGTGTTCCAGCTGGCTCGCGAGTGTAATTCGATGCGGGGCGTCCTGCTTTGTGTCGGCCCGTGGCGTTGGGGGGATGGCAGGAGGGTTGGACCTTCCCAACAGGGCCGCCTTTGCCGCCCATCTACACGTGTACCGGTGCAGCATACAGGCTCTCGTTGGTCGCAGAGCTAACGGTGGCTACGTTGAAAAAAAACAGCGTTTTGTAGCCGAGAGTTTGCTCTGTCAAACAGTGTTGTCGTGCCCTTTGTACCTGTTGTAGTTTCCGTGGAAATAAACAGGAGGCACTACTTTTGGAGCGAGCAGTGTAGGAGCTGCTGGGTCTCACGCCGCCATTCTCGGCGTGCTGCCCTCAGAACTTAGAGGGCTCCTTCCATCAGGAGGATCAGCATTCGTGCGCGGCCTCGTCCAGACAACTGTCCATTGCATCCCTGCAGATTCCCTGGGCTTCTGCCAGCTCTTCCTGGAGTGCCCCCTGGAGCTGTGCCTGCAGAGGAACCGCCTGCGGGGCAGCCCGGTGCCCGAGGGGACAATCTGCCGTATGGCACAGAGAGTGGAGCTGCCAGAGCCTGAGAAGAACCCCTGGGAGCAGAACAGCCTCATCCTGAGCAGCTCTGCGTGCACCCCGGAGGAGCAGTGTGATGCCGGGCTGATGGAGGCTTTCCAGTGAGTTGTTTGCACATATGGGCGGTTGAAGCTTGTCGTCGTTTCATATCATTAAACTCTTTACTGTGAGAGTGGTGAGGTGCTGGAACAGCCACCTGTGGATGCTCCATCCCTGGAGGTGTTCAAGGCCAGGTTGGATGGGGCCCTGGGCAGCCTGGGCTGGTATTAAATGTGGACGTTGGTGGCCCTGCATGGGGCAGAGGGTTGGAGCTTCATGATCCTTGAGGTTCCTTCCAACCCTGGCCATTCTATGATCTGACTTGCTGTATAACAATTATCTCACTGACTGCCTCATATATTTAACTGGAAATGGGAGTTTTCTGTCATGAGCTGTCATGACAAAATGAAAGGTAAGTTTCTGTTGAAACCATTGGATTAATGCATTTCTCTATTCTTTGTTTCCTTAGTGTGCAGATAATTAATTTGCTGGGTGCTGCGTTGGAAAATCCCGTGAAGCAATACAAGGAAAACACTGAGCAGAAGGTAGAGTGCTGGGTTTTAAAATCCGTAGCTCTTTCGGATGATAGGGAATTAATTTCTTCTGGAATTGTCACTGTGGTGTTGTGAGTACAAAAATTCAAAGAGTTCTGTTGCAGTTCTGGGTAGCAAAAGCATGCACACGAAGGCCGACCCTATTTGAAACAGGTACTTTTGTCACCTTATTAAGTAAAGCCAACAGACGAGCTTTTAACATCCTGTTGTGCAATTAGCAGCAGTAAAACAAATGCCTTTTGGAGCTGATCACAATGAAGGAAATAATGCTCACTTCTTCATGTCCCATGTACGTGTCTGGCAGTCACCCTCTGCCTCAGAAGAAAAGGAGTAGATGTGCACTGTGCTGGGCACTGAGGTGGTGCTCACGTTTCTCCCTGTTGGAGAATGAGTACATTAAAGGCTGATCATAATGTGAATGAATTTTTTCATTTGTTTGCATGTTTCTCCCTGTCCGTTGCTCCTTTTGGATAGGAAGCAGATCGAGCGATCTGTGCAGCCAGTGCTGTCCATCAAGCTGATCAGACATGCAGACGAATCATCTCTCAAGCTATGAAGGAGGCAAAAGGTACGTTTTTGTTAGCTGGCACTGTAAGGTTAAACTGTGGAATCCCTTGGGATTAATTGGATTCTCAACCCTGCAGCTGTGACCAAAGCAATATCCTTCAGAAACCTTGCCAGAATTATTGGACAACACGAGCCAAAGTTTGTAAATGCTACCTTCTAAGATGAGCATAAAATGACAACTTGAATTTTCTTTAAGATAAGAACGTGCTCCCAAGTGAGATGAAAAGCCTGGCAGAAGAACTTAACAAACTCAAAGCAGAATTTTTGGAAGATCTGCGGCATGGAAGTCATGTGGAAAACGAATCTGGCCAACAAAATCCCACCATTGACCCTGCTACCAGTGTGCTTTCTTCATTCCAACTTGAGGCAACCGATATACTTAATAAATATCTTTTAAAGTAATAATACAGAGAATGTTGGATTGCTTTGAAGAGTAAAGAGCGTTAAAAATGTAACTCTGTTTTAGTAGTGCTGCTGAAAACATCTGAGAGTGACAGCTTCCTTCTCTGGAGGGCTCAGCCACCTCTAACTCCTGCTCCTGGTTTATGGAACAGGGATGCTGTATAGCACAGCAGCCTGGGAGGAATGCCTGGAAGTCATCAAGTTCCACTTCCCTCTTGCAGTGGGACCAACATTGGGCTGACCTGGCTTTCCCCAAGCCTCATCCAGCTGAGGTTTTGAAGAGCACCTTGAATGGCAGCCTGCTCAGCTCTGTTCCCAACAGGTAGCTGAGCATTTCCACAGCTCTTTTGTGCCTGACAAGGTGTAAAAGCAGTAAATGAGATGGCATTTAGCATGTTAACTGATAGGTTGACAACAAATGAACTGCAGCATCCAAAGTCAGGATATAGACAGTTATGCTCCATTCAAGTACTGCCTCAGTTTCCCAAGTCCAATTTTTAAGTCAGGCTCTTGGCCTCTCTACAGCAACTCCGTAAAGGAAAAGATTTGCAACACCTTAAACTGAGATTCAGAGCTGCAGGCACACATGAATGCAGGTAGGAATAACTTGGATGTCCAAAGGAGCTTACAAGTTGGTGCTGCCTTCAAAGCTGCTACAAGATACTCATTTAGCTTCCGTGCATAGGGACATCCAGCTTAGGTGATGAAAGGTTTGATCTCACCTTCCATACCTTACCTACACCTAGGCACGAGCAGTTCACCACCTAATCCACGTGCAATTGAAAGATGAATCACTGTAAGGCTTAATTAGAAAGTATTATTTTATTCTTACCTTACAAAAGCAAAGCTCCACAACATGAACTACACTAGATATAGCCGAGTTATTTTAGAATTAACCCTGTCTTCTGAAAACATCCACTACACAGTAAAATTTAGTTTACAGTTCTAATGGATTTCATTTTTGCATACAAAATATGCTCTTTACATTGAAATACATATTATTAACAAAGCAGGTACTTAGAAGCACATACACAAAGATTGCTCAATGAAAAATGCTTCAGCAGGGTATATATTTTCCTGCACCAAAACATCCATTTGCTGTAGATTTTCAAAGAAGCTGAAAATTAATAGAAAACTTGCCAGTGAAAACTTCTAAATTACATTCCCATCGTCCAAAGAAACAAAAAGCAAACAAGCAAACCCCCAAAACATCCTGGAACAGAAATACAACAGATCATTGTGCTAGGAAACAATGGCACGCATCTTTATGTTAAAATGCCAATTGAAGTTTGATGTCAAAACTGACTTTTATCTAAACACTGTATCTGTGACAAACCAACTATTACTACTCTCTGTTAGCTGTTTTACAGTTGGCTTAAGTATTAACAGATGATCTACCAAGATCTTCACTCTTGCTGGAATACCTCTCAAAAGTACTGAGTCTGTATTAAGAGTGCTATAAATAATGCATGTTCAAATTATCAACAAATCTGTAAAATAATCTATCACAATACAAACAAACAAACAAAAGAAAACCATTAACTTAATGTTTTGCAACTACAGAAGTTACCAGAGTCAAGGTATGGGGAAAAAAATAGATCAGCTCGTTCCCAAACTTCCCTGTGAATACGAGGTCAGATGTTCATTACCACCTTGCAATAGAAAGGTTTGTTTTCATAAAGAAAAGCCAGTGCAGTGCAGCACATGGAGAAGCCAATGTGGAAAGGCCCCACGAACCAAGGTCTTGATCCCATGGTTCCCAAGGGAATCCCTCGCTGACTGAACGAGTAAGGCCTGCTTGTGCATGGCAATTGTCAGGATCATCATCCATTTTCCAGTATTAGTTCTGTTCTTTAAATTATAGTAAACAATATGTACAACAAAACCAACAGGAAAATACACCTTCCAAACCTACTCAGTAGTCAGAAGGAGCTACTTATAGTCAGGGAACTGTTTGGCACAACAGAACACTGTATTACATAGGGCCCCTTTCAGTAAGGTCATGCAGGCTCCCTCTTGCTACCAGCTACTTCTCATAGCGACCTCACTGCTCTACCTGAAGTTACATGCAGGGGAATTACGGTTCAGAAGTCATTGCACTAGACAGGAAGTCCGTACTGCTTATAGGCACTGCTGAAGAACGTCGGAATGGATTCAAAACATAAAGAACAGAACACAACCACAGCAATCCTTCTGGTATCAAAAACTGGAGCCACAAACCAAAGTCAGCTGTTGTAACCTAATAACTCACAGCTGGAGGGTATTCCTTATAGCAATGCAATCTGGGAAGTCTCCTTGCAGCAGCCGGAGCCTAGCAATTAGTCTGCACCATGTATCAAAAGGTAAGAAAAAGATTAGTAATTGTAATGGTCTTTAATATTTGTGGTTCTAATAATTTTTATATATATATATATTTATATATAATTGAGCCACCTCTGTGTGTCACCTTGGTACTGTTCTTTGACTGGAAAGGCCATGTCACACAACCTGTACAGGAGCAATACCTTCCATGTAGATTCCAGTTCAGTCAACATCACCGCAGCCTTTAAAATACAAAAGGACACACAGGTGGGTTGCTCCTGGTCCTCTGCATGCAGATCATGCAAAGAGCTGCTGTTTTGCTTCTGAAATTTCAATTATAAAGTGAGAAAGGGATATCAGAGGATTATAATGAGTGCCGTATGAAAAATGGAAATCATATTCTCAGTTATACCAACTCACTAAAATGCATTTGAAACCAAGCCTGAAACCAAAACAGTAGATGAATTAGGGAAGTGTTTTCAGTTCCTAAATTTCTAATTCATTCAAGTGAAAATCACCTCTGGTGCCAAAATTTCAGGTTCTTTTTCCCTGCGTATTCTTCTTAAACAGAAGTCCTTGTAAGCTTTAGCTCCCGTGGCAATACAGATCTGAATAACCAAACAGTCACTATTCAGATTGCAGACACTGATTTCCAGAACATGAACAAAATCCTCCTACTTTTGACAAAACATTTTCTGCCATATTTTGCTGATAGGAAAGGGGGAATACATATAAAGGAAGCTTTAATTTGTCTCCAGTAAGACAAACTAAGATAAAAGTGCATATCTAAGTATGGTAAAAGTAATGGTTCTTCAATTTTTGAAGCATTACAAATTACTGTGTAACACATCAAGAGCTTTTATTAGTTCTATTAAGATGTTTCATATAAGTTCCTACTAAAGTGCCTGTCCATTAGTCTAGGTGCTTCTAAAGTAACATGTAAAGGATTAAATAAACATGTGCAATGGACTTCATGTACATCCTTGTGCACGTATGCTATTAATCACAATGAATTTAATGTAGCCAGCCAGTGCTTCATTGCCTGCCTACTACATGAATACTTAAAAAAAAAACCAACAAAACAAACCCAACCCCACCACAAACACACCCTCAGCTCTTCTCTGCACTTCCAGCACAACAAATGTTGGGGATGGATGCCAGACAAACTGACTTCCAGGTTAGCCAAAGCTTACAATAAACGTGATTACACAGCTTTCAAACAGAAAGGCAACCTACCAGCTGTCGCTTGGCCCAAGATAAAACCGAGTATTAAATAGTTTTAGCTCATAAACCTCTTGTTTCTATTAGAACTTCCATCAGCCAGATAGAAGTCTAGTTGTGCAAATTTTAAAGATGTGTACAAATTGATTTAAGGCAGTTAACACTGATCTGTGCTAGTACGACAAGAATTGCCTCCTTTTAACATGGATACAATTTTGCTAAGTGTACTTTGCAGTTTCAAATAAGGTGTCAAGTGTATTCCTTCTTTTTATAAGCAGTGAATAATTGGCTCTTAACTTTATTTCCCTACCAGAGTTTCACTCACAATAACCTTTTATCTTCTAGTTTCATGGTGAACCTTAACAATAATAGTTAAATTAGTGTTTTGAGTTTGGGTTATACTAAGCAAAAACATATTAATCTCATCAGATGAAAGTGAGCTTTAAAGTCAAATTCAATTTGTATGTGAAAGTGGCTTCTGTTTGTGTTTTAACTTTGATAGTAGCTATGTTTTTAAGGATACGTCTCCAAAGCAACCACATCTGTCTCTGCAGACACCTTTCATAGTTTATGCTTAACATATTTTATCCTATCTAACAAACTGGATGATTGTATTCGACGTTCAGGACACTGTTTCTACATCTGTAATGTTTATGGGCATTTTAAGAGCAAGCAACTGAAATTTTGCAACCAAAACATCTTAATGAATTCCAATTTTTATAATACTTTCAGTGGGTTGATTTCTCTTTTTTTTTTTTTGTCCCCTCCTTTTAAAGGCTACATATAAAACAACCACATCTTATACAAAATTTCCCTGGCAAGTTTCATGACAACATAGAAATAAATTTGCCTCCTTTGTCCAATAGTTTAACGCAAATTTTCCTTATGGGAATGTGCAAGCTTTCCTTCAGGAAGTATGAAAAATATATTGCAATATGTTAAAAAACTAAACAAAAGCATGTTCTCAATGTTGGCTATGTTGACCTCTGGCAAAATGGCAAGCAAAGTCATACTTGTTTTTACACTTGCACCCACATATGTTGCACTGAAAAGGATTCTCAAACCCATGACATCCCATGTGAATGGTATAAAGGATATTGTCCGCAAAATACATGTCACAGTGCTGGCAGTGATGCAGAAGCTGGGGGTCCTGAACAGGAAGGGTGGGGGCTGGAGTGCTTGGCTGGCTGTTACTTATGCTGGGAGTACTGGTGTGGGCGCTGCGGTCGCTGCTGGGCCCCGCCACCGGGCTGTAGTTCCTTTGGTTGTGTGCAGGCCGAGGATCTGGGCTGGTTGGAGATGAACTCTGAGCAATACTTGCTGACACAGAGGAAACTACAGCGGGCGTAGCAGGCTGCTGCATCATGAAAGGCTTTTCATCTTGGCAGGTAACAACATCAGGAGAGCATCCTCTCTCATTTTGGTTTTCAGGTGGCAAGCTAGATAACTGTCCAGCTAACGTAGATAGCTGGTTTAAAGGATTATCGACCATGAGGTCTTGTGGATCTCTTGGCAACCCACCGGTCTGGGATGACTTAGTCATGCTCTCATAAGCTTCAGTCTGGATATTTGGGATTTCGTGAGTGAAATCATTCAGGTAGTCTGGTTTGTGAACCACCATGGAAGGTGGACTCAAATTAATTAACGCTCTTCTGCTGTACCCCAAATTGCTGGTCTTCTTCTGCAGAACCCCCCACATTTTCTTGCTACTCAGGGAAGACCTCGTACCCTTGATAGGCACCATTTTATGTTTACGCCTCCGGTGGTGAGATAAGTTGCTTCTGTCACTGCAGCGGAAGGAACACAATTCACATTTGTATGGTTTTTCACCAGTATGTGATCGCATGTGAGCTTCCAGATGACGTTCGTAAGCGGATGCAAAGGGACACAAATGGCATCTGTGTGGCTTCTCACCTGGAAAATTAAAAAAGGTACTGTGGCATCTCACAGGAAAAGTCTTTTCATGGAAATAGCTAAGTGTGTGCTGCTCACCAAATGGCTCAAATTCAGCTTCAGAGTTGTTGCTAGTCTTGAGATTAGCTGGATATTTGGTGGAATAGCGGAGTAAAGTTAGACATGTCTGCCTCTCCTAAGTGAGTGAGCATCAGAGAAAATGTGAGCACAACTAGCACAGCCAATAGCCTAAGAATTGCAGCGACGATGCCAAGAACCAAATGCAGTGATGTCTGTGTGGTATTCTCGTTAGATCCAAAATCTACCTCTCTCTAAAGCATGCAATCAGTTGGCTACAGTAATGTCTCACTGCTCTTTTAACATCGAGGAAGGATATTCCTTTGACATCTTCCACACATTTCTCACTCTTAAACATCTTGGAATTATTATCCAAGTAACCCATGTACACACAGAGGTACTCAAGAACTGAATTTTCAAAAAGAATTCTGTGGCTAAAGAGTTACTGAAGAAAACTAAAGCCAGCTAACCGACAGACAACTGCGCTCTCAGACATGGTAGTCAGGTACTGTCCTTTCTGTCAGCTTCAACTTCATTCTTCTACTAGATGACATGTCTCACTAACACTTCTGTGAGAAATTAGAAAGTTTTCCAACACAATTCTTTGAAAGCTTTCAAACAATTCCATACATTACCTTTGTAACATCATACTTGGGTTCTCGATCCTCCTTTCACAGATTGATATCTTATGAGTTTTTGGATTCCATGCGTGGATGGTTAGAAATGCCTTTGGTGTGATTTGATGCATGTCCAGGTGCTGACATGCCACATCATCTTACCTTCCTACCTAGAATGATATGCTAATTTCTAAACTGCTTTTGAGCAATTTCTCTTGCAAAATGTTTTGCAAACTGCAAAACAGAAGAGTGTGATCCTTCTCTTCAGCCTTTAAGTTCTTTTGAAGCATTTTCTATCCTTGTGAAAACAGGCCAACAGAACTGCTTTGTAGCTTTCAAAATCCGTTATCTACAATGACAACAAAAGCCAGATGTCCAAATGCAGTGAGGGCAACTGATAATGTGCAAGCACTGCACAGGACACACAAGGTGTCACATGACTAATAGTCACCGAGCCCTTCCCGTGACAAAGTTAATGCAGTTCTTATTTCACTCTAAACTGGTGACAAAGAAAAAGATCTGCGTGCCGTGTTGCAAACCCTTAAACACAGCACAGCCAGTAAACCACTAACAGCACTGCTATTAAGACCCAGCATGAATTTAATTCAGAGTAAATTGCACTTAATAATAGTCGTATGGTCATGCCTGTGCCATAATTGCTTTGGTAGATAGCTTGCTGCACTTGCACATTATCCAGGACGCATCATCTGTTTACTTACATCTCTCTGAGCTACAGGTCAGCTCCCAGTTCCCTATTGTAATGCTGGTTCATTCTGAGCTTTCATAGTCCATGCAATCCATGTCTTAGCCCTTTGCCACGCTTCCTCCCCATGCTTCTAAGCAAACTAAAACAGAGGCCTTGGATCAACTTGCCTTTAAGTAGGACAGTTTCCTTGATCAAACAAGTCATGCATTTACTCTCCAATTTAGGCAACATTTGCAAATGCACTGAGAACAGTCACCTGTCACATAAAGCTCTGCTCTTCCAGCACTTCCCAAAACTTGAAGACAGAGCGAAGATTTTATTTGAAACAAAGAAAGCATACAAAGAACTGATGGTTTTATGTGTTGTGGGCAACTTACCATCCTGAAGTTCAGGTATGGGATGATGCTGACAATATTACATGCTACAGCCATAAGAAACAAGTCTGAATGTTAGCCGAGGCACAAACCCTAAGTGTCATACTTCTCCCCAGAGAGGACTTTCCTGTTAGCAGATGATAGATAGTCCACAGAAGGCTTGGTTTTGAGTAATTACCACTGGGTCAGAAATTTTGATGACATTTCTCAGCACTTCAGCTTTCAAATGGAATTCATCTTGTTTTTGTATACTACAGCTGTACTGAAAAGGTCATAATCTATAGCAGATATTGTTTTGCTAGCTCAAGCCACGAAATGACTTCTCTTCCATAAAGCAGCAGCAGGATAAGGCATTTGGAGAACACAAAAGAGCTGTTAAGATCTAAGAGTATAGAAGAACATAGACAACTTTCTATAGTAAGGGAAGGAATACTGAGACTGTACTGTTACCCACATTCTCACACTTGAAGAAGTAAAGCTTCATTTTTGCTTTTTGGTACAAGAAAGATTTACGACATTTGATATTAAGTAACAATACATTGTTCCTGCCATTCTCTTCGAGGCTCCCCATGCACACTAAGCCAAAGACATCTCAGGAATCAGCAAACACACAATATCACCACCAACAACAAAAAAAAGCAGGTTTATCTGCTGAGTAACTCAAAGAAATATCACACTGCTTGAAGATGACAGCTGCTCATATGCAAAACATAACAGTGAGTTAACACCATAGTGCCTCACTGTGAAGTACTGTAGAATATTTCATACCTGTATGAATTCTGATATGCTCTATCAGCCTTGCTGTTCCTTTGCTGGCATAGTTGCAGTAGCGACACTTCAATTTTCCATCAAATGTCCTTTCAAATCCATCCACTAACATTCCTGAGTTTTCATCCAGTGAAACTTCAACAGAAGGATGATCCAGCCCATTCTGATCACCTTCAGTCCCAGCTGTGAATAATGCAACAGACGTTTCAATAGACAATCTCTGTGGTAACAGCTGTTGTGCTGTGAGATATGCCAAATATCTCTGCTTCCATATGCCCTTGCTCATCAAACACACAGAACTATCAGAACAAACCCTAATAAAGATAAGGGTACACATATATCCTCTGTGATGTAAAAGCTACTACTAGAAGTGCTTCCACATAATGCTACTAGGGTGCATAATTATCCAGAACGTAGACTGTGCAGTCATTTCCCAAAATCCAAAATGTTGATAGGACTGAAGTTAGCTTACCTCCCTGAAGAGTCTCTGCTTCCTTGTCTCCACTAACAGATCCAGAAATCATATTCACATGGTGAGTCTGCTGTGTAAGGTATTCCTGAAAATCTTTTACAAAGTCCAAAGGTTCTGGCTTCTTTTCACCCATATTCCCTCTTTAAGTTTACAACCTCTTGTGCCTAGAAGGAAAAATATGTTCAAATCACAAGTTCCACTGCATTTAAAAGCATTCATAAAACCAAGCTTTTTATAGTGAGGGACTATTTTTATCGTGTATCATGTCTAAATACATGAACTGACAACCATAATTTCAGGATCTTAATAATCAAGATCATTAAGTAAGTATTAGTATGAAAATCATCTGCAGAAACAGGAATGTAAAGACTACATAAGAGCAGGTGAAATGACATAATCAAAATCATCAAGAGACTGCAGGTGCCAGCTCGGCAACACAAGCAACTCCCATCACAACCTACTTCAGTTTAACATCTTTATTAACCATCTTGATGAGGGGATTGAGTGCACCATCAGTAAGTTTGCAGACTACGCCAAGTTGGGAGGGAGTGTTGATCTGCCTGAGGGGAGAAAGGCACTACAGAGGCACCTGGATAGACTGGATCAATGGACCAAGGTTAACTGTGTGAGTTTCAATAGGGCCAAGTGTTGGGTCCTGCGTTTTGGTCACAACAACCCCAGGCTTGGAGAGGAGTGGCTGGAGAGCTGCCTGATGGAAAGGGACCTTGGTGTACTGATGGACAGTCAGCTGAATGTGAGCCAGCAGTGTGCCCCGGTGGCCAGGAAGGCCAATGGGGTCCTGGCTTGGATCAGGAATGGAGTGGTGAGCAGGACTAGGGAAGTCATCGGCACTGGTGAAGCCTCACCTCGAGTGCTGTGTTCAGTTTTGGGCACCTCAGTACAGAAAGGACATGGAGGTGCTGGAGCTGGTCCAAAGAAGGGCAAGAAGGGCTTGGAGAATATGGCCTATGAGGAGAGACTGGAGGAACTGGGGCTGTTCAGTCTGGGGAAAAGAAGGCTGAGGGGAGACATTATTGCTCTCTTCCAATATATGAAAGGTGCTTACAGAGAGAGTGGAGTTGGTCTCTTCTCACTTGTGACAGGTGACAGGACGAGGGGAAATGGCCTCAAGTTGCGCCAGGGTAAGTTTAGGTTGGATATCAGGAAAAACTTCGTTACAGAAGGGTTGTTAAGCACTGGAATAGGCTCCCCAGGGAGGTGGTTGAGTCACCATCCCTGGATGTGTTTAAAAACCATTTGGATGTGGTGCTCAGGGATGTGATTTAGCAGAGGGTTGTTAGACGTAGGGTAGTATGGTTAGGTCGTGGTTGGACTTGATGATCTTTAAGATCTTTTCCAACCTGAGCAATTCTAAGATTCTATGATTCTATGGGGTGGTTTATTCAGCACCTGGCCTGATGGCTGCTGATGGGTATCACCTGTCTCAAGGGGGGAAACAATCCTTGCCCAGAAGCTAGCAGGGCTTGTAGACAGGGCTTTAAATATGAAGGGGGAAGGAATTAAAACCAGGCCTGCTAGAGATGAGCCTAGGGGAGGGATTATAGGATTAGGGGTGAGGCAAGGGGCTCAGCTGAAGTGCATCCACACCAGTGTATGCAGCACAGGCAACAAACAGGAAGAGCTGGAAGCCATTGTAGAGCAGGCAAAGTATGCCTGAGCTGCCATTACAGAAACATGGTGGGATCACTCCCGTGGCTGGAGTGCTGCAATGGATGGCTACAAGTCCTTCAGAAAGGAAATGCAAGGAAGGAGGTGTGGTGGTGGCTCTCTATGTTAGAGAGTGTTTCAGCATTATTGAGCTTGTGGCTGGGGAGGATAACGTTGAATCCCTATGGGTAAAGATAGTCTGGGGCAGACATCCTGGTGGGAAGAAGATCCCACCTAACCAGAATGAAGAGACAGATAAGGTGCTCTATGAGCAGCTGGCAGAAGTTGTGTGATCACCAGCCCTTGTTCTCATGGGGAACTTCAACTTCCCTGATCTATGCCAGGAATACAACACAGCACAGAAGAAGTAGTCTGTTAAGTGTTTAGAGATGGAAGATAACTTCCTTCTGCAGCTGGTGAGAGAGCCCACCAGGGGAGGTATCCTGCTAGACCTGCTGTTCACAGAGAAGCTCTGGTAGGAGATGTGGAGGTTGGAAGCTGTCTTGGAAAGAGTGACCATGGAATGATAGAGTTCTCAATTCTTGGTGGAGCCACGGGAGGGGACAGCAAAACTGCTACCCTGGGATTCCAGAGGGAAGATTTCATATTGTTCAGGAGACTAGTACAGAGGATCCCTTGGGATTCAGTCTTGGTGGGTAAAGGGGTCCAGGAAGGCTGGTTGCTCCTCAAGAAAGAAGTCTTAAAGGTGCAGGAACAGGCTATCTATCCCGATGAGCCAGCGGGGAAGAAGACTGGTGTACATGGACAGGGAGATTTTCCTGAGGCTCCAGGAGAAAAAGAGAATTTACCTCCCATGGAAGAAGGGAGAAGCTGGCAGCCTGTGGCTTGGACAGGTACATACTTCGCTGGGTAAGGGAAGCTGGCTGGAGGGCTGGGCACAGAGAGTGGTGCTGAATGGAGTTAAATCCAGTTGGTGACCAGTCATGAGTGGTATTTCCCAGAGGTTAGTGTTGAGGCCTGTCCTCTTCAATATCTTTATTGATGACCTGGATGAGGGCATTGAGTGCACCCTAAGTAAGTTTGCAGATGACACCAACTTGGCAGTGTCGATCTGCCTGGAGGTAGCAAGGCCCTACAGAGGGATCTGAACAGGCTGGATTGCTGAGCTGAAGCCAACAGGACATGGTTCAAGATGACAAAGTACCAGGTCCTTCACTTTAGCCACCACAACCCTAGGCAATGCTACAGGCTTGGGGCAGAGTGGCTGGAAGACTGTGTAGAGGAAATGAACCTGGGGGTATTGGTCAGTGCTCGGCTGAATGTGAGCCAGCAGTGTGCCCAGGTGGCCAAGAAGGCCCATGGCATCCTGGTTTGTATCAGAAATAGCTAGCAGGAGCAGGAAAGTACTGTCCCTCTGTACTCAGCACTGGTGTGGCTGCACCTCAAGTACTGTGCTCAGTTTTGGACCTCTTTCTGCAAGAAAGACACAAAGGTCCTGGAGAGTAGGGCAACTAGGCTGTGAGGGGTCTGGAGCACAGGCTTTATGATGAGCGGCTGAAGGAGCTGGGATTGTTCAGTCTGCAGAAGAGCAGGCTCAGGGGAGACCTTATTGCTCTCTGTAACTACCTGAAGGGAGGTTGTAATGAGCTGGGGTCGGCCTCCTCTCTCATGTAACTGGTGATAGGACTAGAGGGAATGGCCTCAAGTTGCATCAGGGGAAATTCAGGTTGGTCGTGAGGAAATACTACTTCTCTGAAAGAGTGGTCAGGTGTTGGAATGGGCTGCCCAGGGAGGTGGTGGAGTCACCGGCCCTGGAGGTGTTCAAGGAACGTTTAGATGCTGTGTAGAAGGACATGGTTTAGTGAGAACTATTGGTGATAGGTGGATGTTTGGAGTGGATGATCTTGTAGGTCTTTTGCAACCTTGGTGATTCTATGATTCTGTTTTTTGTTTTTTTTTTTCCTAATGGATTGTACCTGAACTTTCATTTCCTACTGAATGGGGAGCATGCCCAAAAATGTATTCCCATTATGTCAGACAAAACAAAGAGCAGAGATACCCCACCTCCCTGAAAGGGGAAAAAAAAAATAAACAAAGAGAAGAAAGAAATCCATTATTCTTCCCAACCTCCGTGAGTTGTAAGAAAGAAACTTGAAAAAAATTATATATGTTTTGGGGGAAAAATTCTAATATTCTAGTGCTATACATTTTGTTAGAATTCAGCATTGCCAGTAAAAGCATTACAAAGTTTCATCTGCTTCATCTATCTCACCAGAGGACAATTCTATGTACCTGATAGTTTGAGTATTGTTTCCAGCGAAGAAATGGTTCCAAAGAAACCAGAGATTGATAATTCTGCCAAAGCATCTGTTTTGCTGTCTCATGTTGGGGAATGACTACAGAATTAGCAAGGACAGAAAAAAGCCTTGGAGAAAGTAGTGTTTCTTTCATCCCAAAATCTTAGCTCCCTGTTCTGCAGTGGTCTTAATCTACATAATAATTATGCATTGAAATAATAAAAATATTCACCAGAAGTCACTTGTCATGCTTTTTCTGGGACTGTAAATGACAAATCTTTGAAGTCTTAATTTGCAATGAATTTGTGAATACAGAAGTCAGGCTCAAGTGGAAAAAGGAAAACGGGCCTGTCACGTTACTCTTCCTGCAGATTATAATCAGCATCATTTACTGTGCTACTTTTCCCATAAGAACATCATTGTTTTGCAATAGTTACTACACAAAACACGAGGTAAGCTATGAAAACACAAGTTATGAATTCAAAAACATATTCAACAACAAACATTCTCCTGTGTTTTTAAAATTATTTGCAAGCATTAATTCACTTTTTGTATCCACATCACACCTATGTAACTGTTGTCATTAACACTATTCAATTAGTTTTGACCATATCATCACATATCAATTTTGCATACCTGTTTTTTTGGATGTCACCAGCCTGATGTAAGCTTAGGTCAATTTGTGTTCCATTTGTTGGTATCTCCTGCAATGAGGGAAAAAAAAAAAGGACATCAAGACACGAATTATAGATATGAAAGGGGTATACAGGACAATGTAGTACAGTGACGGCCAGGCTTCCTTCTAGCAAGCTAAGAAATTAGACTGGGAAAATATAATGTTTTGGAGGGTTCTCCTTTCTCTACGTCACCAACTCAATTTGCAGACACCCACCACTCTTTTTCATTTTAGCATAGGTAAATTGCCACAATTCGACAACAAACCTCTATATCTGTATGCACAAAAGAACCTTCTCTGACAGTTTGTTTTACAGCAGATACACATCTTACAGCTCTCCCTTCCAGGGAAGAGTGATAGTAGGTCAGACTACCACATACTAGTAAATGCAACTTTAATTATTAGAACCTGAGCAGACCAGCTCACATTTCACGTACTCAAATGAGCTGAGCACATTGGGCACTTTCTCTGTTCTCCCTGTAAATTTTTCACAGGCAACCACGCCTTCTACAGCTCTGAGCAGAAACTGGATTATTGGCTTGCTACACAGTTGCTCCACGTAACATTGGTCGGAGTGCTACATGCCAGGCTTAGAGTGGACAAAGTGCTGTAGGATATGAACCCTCTTCACAGAATTACAGAATGTCCAGGGTTGGAAGAGTCAGGATCAGTGATCATGAAGCTCCAACCCCCCTGCCACATGCAGGGCCACCAACCTCCACATTTAATGGAGGTCCCACTAGACCAGGCTGCCCAGGGCCCCATCCAACCTGGCCTTGAACACCAGGGACGGACAGGGCATCTACAGCCTCTTTGGGCAGCTGTTCCAGCACCTCACCACTCTCTCTGTAAAGAACTTCCCCCTGATATCCAATTTAAATCTTCCCTCCCTCAACTTAAAACCATTTCTCCTTGTCCTGCTGTTATCTGCCCTTTCAAAGAGTTACCCACACCTGTGTCCCAGTCTCTAGATATTAAATTTTCATCCAAGCAAAATACACTTCAGTGGAAGACACAGAGCCTTGCAGTGCACAGGGACACCACAGCTCCATCAGGTGTTCAGATCCCATCCCCTGATCTTGGGTGCCTGCAGGGATGGGGCAACACCACTTCTTGGGCAGCCTGAACAGTGCCTCACCAACCTTATAGTGAACATTATATCCAGCCTGAATCTCCCCTTCTTTGGTCTGACACCGTTTCCCTTAGGGGTGCTGCAGCAGACCCACTGCCTGTGTATGGCACAGCCCTGCAGGCTGCTCCCAGCTCTTCCCCAACCCTCTGCCACACGACTCTGCCGCGAGAAACCATTCAGACAACGCAAAATCATCAGTAAATTGTATTTAGTTAAAAAAAAAAACAACAAAACAAAACAATCAACACATCATACTTCAGGAATTGCGGCCGTAGAACAGCGTGACAGGACTAACAGCACACATCCGCGTCCCATTTACTTTTAAGGAATCAGAAAGGAAAAGAAAAAAAAAAAAAAAAGGGGTGTGGCAGAAGAGCCGCCTGTCACAATCTCATCTTCTCCCGTATAAAACGAACGGAGGCGGAAGGCCCCGAGCCGGCAGCTCCCAGAGCCCACAGAGCGCGGCTCCATCCCCGCAGCACCGCCGTCTCTAGCACCAACCGGCCCGGGACGCGTCCGCCTCAACCGCCGCCTGCCCCGCGTGAGGTGGCCGCGCCGCTTCACCCCTCCGCCCGCCCCTCAGCCGCGCGGCCCGGCGCTCGGCGAGCGGCCCGGCGGGAGCCCGCCTCACGGCCGCGGAGCCGGCAGCCCCCACTCACCGCCGCCGCCCCGCGCCGCGGCCGCCCCCTTCCGCCGCCGCCGCCATGTTTGTTGTGCCGCCCGGCGGGTGCCCCGCCTCCAAAGTCTCGCGAGACAGCGCGAAGGGGGCGGGCAGCGGGCTGGCATGGCGGCGGCGGGAGCTTGGCGGAGGAGCGGAGCTAAGGTGATGCGCGGGCCGCGCGCTAAAGGCTGCCCGCCTGCTGCTGCTGTAAGGGGTGGTGGTGAGGGAGAGGGCTGAGCGTTCCCTTGTTCGGAGCGGATCTGCCTGCGCGTTGCCACGCGGGCTCCATCTCAGGGCGGTGCTGGTGATGTGAGGCAGCCCTGTTGTGTTGTTGGAGTGGCGGGGAGGGGAGCTGGGCTCAGGGCTGCTGCTTTGAGCGCCGGTTTTCACCAAACCTCTTCCGCGGTTGCTGCAGTACAGCGATGGGCGCTGAGCTGCTGGCTGTGTGCTTCCCTGAGCGGCGCTTTGCTTGTCCTTGCTGAGCTGCTGATCGGCCGAGCTCACCCAGCTGCCTGTCATCATTTGAGAAAAATCTTTGTATTTTTCTCTCTGATTGATAAATATCAACTTCCCACTGCGAGTGGGGCAGAGAGCGCTGTGTGCATCCAGTGATGTGTTCACCTGTGCGGCCAGTATGCCTACATCCCAGTGCTGAAAGCCACCAAGGGAAGTGTGGGCGACACCCAGAGTATTACTAGATATTGTTTCAACAGCTGTACCTACTGTCAGCCTCAGGATCGGGCTTAGCTTGGATTTTTTCCTCTATTAAAGCAGCTCTCAGTTTGCTTTTCTGTGAAGACCTGTGGTGGCTCCAGTGATTTAATCTTAGTTTGAAAGTGTTGCAGTTGTTGCTGCTCATCTAAATATGGTATTCCTCAATCAGTCTCAGTCAATATTTGTTTTGTGACCTGTGGTGTTGGACAGGAACAAACAGCAGTGTCTGTTTTCTGCATTGCAACTGCTTTTATTTTTTTCTGGTTGTACATGACTGTTTGGAGTAATGTTCCTTACTTGTGATAGGCTTGGGCATCTTGTTGCTAAGACAAAAGGAGTCCGCAGATCTGTTTTACATCAGTTCTTCAGTGTGGTGACAGCTATTGAAACTCAGCATGGAAGAGTAATTATTGGAAAGATCAAAGGAATTCTTAATTCCCAACCTCAAAGTTTCTGCTGTTTTTTGAGAAATGCTATCATAATGTGCACTGCTAACTTGTCCTGCTTTTTGTGAGCTGGCAGCAGTCTGCTTACAGCACAGTCTGTCATCAGCTCGCTGTGGGGTTAAGAGTGCATGCTAGCAAAAATGTATGTTGGCAGGAGGCTGCTCATATATACATTATTCTTATGGCACAGCTGTGTCTCTGCTAGGGGTTTCTGTCAGCAGCTGTCTTGATAAGAAACGAATGTCTGCACTTCAGTCTGGCAGCAGCAGTGACAGAAACCTGTAGTGAAGATCTGATGGGACAACAAAGTGTGTTGGGTTCAGGGAGCTGTGAGGGCAAAGCCTCCTTTCTGTCTCGTCTCTTTTGAGCTCAGTTGGTCTGACTATTCTTTTTTGAGTATTGCTTTTGAATAACACAAAATAAATTTTGCAGCAGGTTCCACACGTTAACCTGTTGCTTTTTGAGCCAGCTCGTGTTTGCTATGTTAATTCCATTACCTACCTGAGCAATTACTTGAACAGAAAGTAGTTCATAGCTCCACAAGATGCAAAACTCGTTCTGCCACATTATCTCTGTTTGTTCAGCTGATGATCACTGTGTGCAGCTTGCTCCCAACAGCCACGCTGTGTATGCTGTTCATTTTGGTGACTTCCTGGATTTTACCATGCATGCTTAACACAGTTCCCCCTGCAGTAAAATGCTGTGTAATACCTCTACTCTCTTGGGTGGATACACACTGCTTCTTGACGTCATTTGAGATTGTTTTATATCATGGATGAATGGAGAGACGCTTCTGAGAGCAGTGAGGTTAATCATTCAGGTTTAGTACTCCTGTACTTTTTAAATGAATAAACCAACTAAGACATATTAATAATTAGTTACAGAGTACTATCAATATACTAGCTGTAGGATTTAAACTATATAGAAAGTCTCAAATACCTGGTGCTTGGATTGTGTAATGTTTGCTCTGAAAATCAGCCAGTGATAAGTAAAGTTTCAATTGGAACAGAAAAATCCACAGTGCTGTTGAAGTCATGCCCTTTCAAAACAAAATAATCAGAGAAAGGGCTCTCATTGCTTTGAAAGTGAGAGTTGCTGGTCTCTAGAAAATCAGATAAAGTTAAGTCTGTTATTAAAGTTGAGTGGTCTTGTGGAAAAAAAACGTTGTTTTACATGAATATTTAAGTAATCTACAGACATGAATTCCACTAACTGTTCTGATGTTCTTTATTTTCAACAGCTGAAAAGAAATGTGCCAGCATACTTGGCAGCCTCTTGGAGGGCTTCTCAGTGTGTCTATAGATCTTCCAAATCGGAACTTATGCCAAATGTGACAACTGAGGGACTTGTCTGTGCTCCGCTTCAAACATTCACTGAAGAGGAGACGATGCTGAAAAACATGGGTACATATTTTGTGTGTGGTTAAAATTCAGAAATGCCTAGCTAGAAGGGAAATCTTACCTTAAAAATCCATTTTTGTCATTTAACACCAATTAAATCTCTATTTGAGATAGTTTTGCTGAATTTTGCTTAATTTTGAAATTCTGTAGATCACAAGAGAAGAATGCAATGTTGTTTTGGTCCTTCTTCCATGTTACCAGAGCACAAGTGCACATACCAGAGTGCAGTTTACTCTGCGTGAGTAAATATTAGCTGTTTGAAACTGTTGCTGTCGCAGCAGTGAAGTTGCCTGGTGTTGTCTCACGCCCTTTCAGAAGTGCTTGGTTCAGCTGTGGGTCACTGCTCCAGCTGATTGTCAGAGGTTTCACCTGTCACCAGATGGTGACAGATGTGATGTGTGCTTGCAATGTAGTCAGACTTGCATGAGGAAGGCTTCCTGAATCTATAGGAAGTACTTGTTTTGGTTCACAGGCTTGTAACGTGAATGATAACTGAACATGGTGGCACATTACTTTGTTTCACTTCTTATCTTTTTATTAAATTGTCTGGGAGTGTCAGAATAGAGGCATAACCTCTCAGAAGTGTGACATTTTAGTGATCCTCAAGTAGAGTGTTAGGATACTTACATGCTTTCTTTTTTCATTACAGTGAAAAGATTTGCTCAGGAACGAGTTGCACCTCTGGTACAAAAAATGGATGAGAATTCGAAAATGGAAGACTCTGTAATAAAGGGATTGTTTGAACAAGGGGTCTGCACATTTTTACTTAATTATTTAATCAAAAAACAACACCAGTAATATGAATTTCTAACTGTCCACTTTTCAGATCTTTTAATCTAAAGATTGTGAGAGATAATTCAGTTGAGCTAATGCATTGTTGAAAATTTGGGGTTTATCAATAGAAGGGCAGTTTTATTTTCTTTTTTAATCTCTCTCCATCTTTTACTGTGATATTCTCTCCATCTGTCCCACTCTTATACTGCATTCTTCAAATTATCTTTGAGTTTTTATCTTTACCAACTTTTTTTTTTTCTTGGACAAGAATAATTGCATGGAATACTAGGACCAGCATAATTGTAAGTGTCACTGGAAAAGGGCATTGAGAGTCTTCCATATCCATATCAGGCAGCCACAGGAGCTTGTGTTTATCATTCCTGCATTCAATTGTAGCTTTCCTGCTATCAAACCTAACGCTCACGTATGATGAAAACATCACTTTGTACAAAGACAACTCTAAGTGATGGTCCTATATTGAAATTGCAGAGTGATCATAGAATCATAGGATGGCCTGGGTTGAAAAGGACCACGGTGATCATCTAGTTTCAACCCCCCTGCTATGTGCAGGGTTGCCAACCACCAGACCAGGCTGCCCACAGCCAATCCAGCCTGGCCTTGGTGATGTTTGGCCTGTATTCTGCTTTTGTGAATTATTTCTTGCATGGGTTGACTCTTCTTTGATAATTTTTTTAGTTTGTAGAGGGTATTGAAAGGAGCTACATCTTTAAGAAAGGACCTGGAAATGCTTACATGTTGTAGTTTTTTATTTTAGTCTTTTAAGTATTAGCTTTGGCTAACAGATTGATGAGAACTCATGAGAAAGGCTGATATATTTGTATCTTTTCCATTTCAGCTGATGAGTATTGAGCTCGGGGAAGAGTATGGAGGAACTGGAGCTTCTTTTTTTTCCGTCATATTGGCAGTAGAAGAATTGGCCAAAGTTGATCCAACTGTAGCTCTGATGTGTGAACTCCAAAATACGCTGACAAATAAGTTATTTACCACATATGGAACAGAAGAACAAAAGAAAACCTACTTGCCTAAAGTGTCTAAAGATACAGTGAGTCAGCATCTCATGTTACTATAGTATAGGATAGTTTTCAGAAGTCACATAATAGTAGTGGTTGGGTGTTTTTTTTTCCCCAGTAACTAAATGGGTGACTGCAGCGGTGGAAAATATCTTTGTATGTGAACTTTGAAACACTTATTAGACCTGAGACCTGTGGTGGTAGAGATGCATCCTGTCATCAGTAGTTGGGAGGTAAAAGAGGGAAGGGTCTCAGTTCCATTAAAATTTAACTTACTGTGGAAAAAATCACTAGAGCAGTTGACTGCAAGAGACATGGAATTACATGGTGTTTCTGTTGTTTACCTCCATACCTGAAACTTACTTTGAGGTGGTAGGTTTGAATTCAAGAGGCTTGTGCTTGCCAATTTTTGTTGCAGAATTCCTAAATTGAATTTTTCCCTTCAACTGGCAGATAGGCAGTTTTTGCCTGTCAGAGGCTGGATCTGGCAGTGATGCTTTCTCATTGAAGACTCGTGCTGAAAAGAAAGGAGACTACTATATTATCAATGGCTCAAAGATGTGGATTACCTTAGCAGAACATGCAGGGGTTTTCTTTGTGATGGCAAATACAGATCCTGCCTCAGTAAGTTGCTAAAGAATAATGTTATTTTCAATGACAGATGATGATATGTGATACTGTGAATTTTATATTAATAATCTGATGTTAAAGGCTAATATTCTTTGCACCTTTTCCTAGCTGAGAACAAACCTTTAAAGTCTTTTCCAACAAAAATAGAGAACTTGCTGAGCAATTTAATAAATTCCTCCCACCAGGGAAAATAAAAATGTCAGAGTCATAATTACTTGATGACAAGCACAGCATGCACTGGTCTTATCCCGAGTAACAGAAGAACAGACTGACACTTCTGGCCCAACTGACAAGTTGCTGTTTTGCAAGGCAAAACAGAGCTTAGGCTACTTGCACCAAATAATGAACAAATACACATTAGTAAAGTTCAGATTAAAAGAAAAAGAAAATCAAACCCATATCTGAATATGCATGTTTCAAGTTTTATCATTTACTAATTTGGATATTGGTGGTAAAGACTCAAAAATCTTTAAAGCATACTGTACCACAAAGTAGAGAGAGAATCCAATACAAAACTAAATTGTTTAAAGCTTACTCATGTATCTTTTTCTTTAAAAAAAAAAAAAAAATTGCTTGAAGACACATTTCTAAATTAAAATTCAAAACTCTGACTAATAAAAAAATTCTTGTTTCATTGGATAGAACATCTGAGCATCGTGTTGCTTTCTGAAATTTTGTTCATTACAATCTGGTGGGTGATTTGAGTACTTCGTAACCTGAAAATACATTTGATAAGTGATTTCCATATTTGTTAACTGCTGTCCCTTGCGTATAGTCTGGAGTTGTTACTCTGTGTAGCATTTTGAAAGAATATGTCTTGTCCTGTTGAAGTTAGAAATTTGATTTTACATTAATATTCAAGGAGACTGAAAATCATTGATTTTTTTTCAAAGATTAGCCAACAGTTAACAACAGCATATATAAGAGAACAGAACACTGTAGGTTTGTGTACCATTAACTCTTTAACTTGCAGTGCACTACGTGATGTGGAATACTAATAACAGAAATCATAAAACCATGACAGAGAGGAAAGGCTTATCTCCTCTTTAATGAGGATACAACTCTTTCACGAGGACCACAATACTTTTCCTGCTTCGCTGTGCCATCCTCTTAATGGGAGGAAGTGCTGTGGGTGGTAGGTTTGGGAAGAGATGAGAACGTGGCCTGGGGGACCTTGCACTTCTCTCCTGGGCCCTGTAGAATGGGGTGTGAGAGACTGCTGTGGTTCTGGCAGGAGGAAATGCTGAAAACATGAATGAGTGGGGGAAAGCAGAGAGAACTGGAAATAAGAATAAATTACAGAGAGAAAGGGGAAGTGACAGTTATCAGGAATTACTGCTGTACTTCAGGATTCTAAGATTTCAGCTATGTGAAGACTGTAATCCTGTGCATAGAGGTGCCAGAATTTAGACTGACTGCACAGTTTATGTATTGTCACATGCATTATTGAGTGTCCTGTCTGAATTGTGATCTAAATCTGTGCAACAACCATCATAATGATCTCAGAATATTTTTATAAAATATGTTCCCACTACTTTTTGAAAATGAAAAGGCAGTGGTATTCATGTTCTGCAGACTGGAATCATAAGATGAATGTGCCTAGCAATCCTAGATGTCTATTCAGAGCTTTTATAGTACTTATACTGAACCCTGAATGTTCAGACACAGTTCCCAGTGATAACAGTCTCCTTAGTGAGGTGAGCATTCTTTTGGACAACCTTAAAAGGAAGCAAATAATTGCAGCCTTCCATAGGAAGCATAGCTGGAGTGATTGAGCTTAACTAAAAACTTGCATACTGCAGAATATTCTGACAGGTGGGTTTGGAGCTGCTATTCATTTGTCCACTTGAGCCTAATCACACTCTCTGTCTGGCAGCTCACTGTTTAACTGTGCAACGTTCCAACACAGCAATAACTTGCTTTCCCAGTGACTTCCAGTACAGACAGGCACTGTGATCCTGTTCTACTGGTGGCATAATACTGGTTTCCTGTCCTCTCAAGAGAACTTCCAAGATTATTCTATCTTTCACATGGAATATCTTAATGCAAATGTTTGCTTTGGCCTGTGTTGAGCTATAATTAGTAGATATGGGGAGCAGATGACAATGCCAGCATCTTATTTAGTAACATATGAAGCAGGTATAAAACGTCAGCATTGGAATGTGACACTTATATAAGCATTTGGTAGTACTAGCATAAAAGAACAGTTACTGATTTTTTTTATTTTTTTTTTAATTTGTCCTAGGGATACAAAGGAATTACATGCTTCATAGTAGATCGTGACACAGAGGGACTACATGTAGGCAAGAAGGAGGACAAGCTTGGAATCAGAGCATCGTCTACTTGCCCAGTAACATTTGAAAATGTTAAGGTATTGTAGGCTGTTTAGCTATTGAAGCATGATTTGTGTATGGTTTGAGCTTGATCACACAAGGAAAGAACATTGACTACATTTCCATTTTTTTTCACCCTTTTTCCCCTTCATTGCTTGTTACTGTCATCCCTATTTCTCAGAAATATTCAGGAGGATTGAGTTTTAAGTTCTGAATTTTGATACTGTTTTTCCTAATTGAATTTATAATCAGAGAATGTTCTGATCGGATCTTCTAATATGCAGATGGTTGGTTTATGTTTTATGCCCTCCTTTACAGGGCAAATTAAACAAAGTGTACAATGATTCACCTGTGAAGACTTCTAGCAGTTGCAAAGCAGAATGGAACTCAAATAACTGAGTGATTTTATTCCTTAGGTTCCTGAGACAAACATCCTTGGGCAAATTGGACAGGGCTACAAGTATGCAATTGGAATGCTGAATGGTGGCAGAATAGGGATTGCTGCACAGGTGGGTAACACTGTGTAATGCTGAATGCAGCCATGATATAACTCTGAATTTGCATTGAACTTCACAAAGTGTTGGTGACTAGTAAAGATAAACAATTGAGGAGACACTTTATTAAAAACTGTATTGCCACTAGATGTCACTGTCCCTGTGTCTAAATTACAGCAATATACTGAAACAACTGCAAATAATTAAATCTTTTCTGTGACATAAGCAATGCATTTAAACACATTAAATACCAATTAGCTTGTCTTTGGTGGTTAACTTACAGCTTCAGAAATAGTTCAACACTTTTGTCTCTCATTGTGTAAATTTATTTTTTGAAGACTAGATCTCTGGATAATATAATATACTGAAATGTATGATATTAATGTTTCTCATCGTGATTGGATGGGATTGCCAGATGTGACCTTAGGCTAACTAATGTTTCCTCAGTAGCAGTTTTGTTAATAGTTAACTTACTTTTGAAATGAGTATGATGTTTTTTTGTAGCAGAAATGTCCTAGTTCAGTGTTGTGTTGGAAAATTGTATCTTAATGGCATCTTCAAGAAATCATTTTCCTCATCTTGGAGGTTTTTCCAAGTGCTGCGTTTTGTTGTAAACTCACTTTGGATCTCAGATTGCTGGTGATTTCAGTGGAAATCAGATACAGCCTTATAATAAAACAGCTTATGACAAATTTTTTTCTGTATTTTTGAATTTACTTCCTAATAAGTAATGTTTTCTTGGGATTTTGTTGTGGATGTAGTTATGTTGTGTAGGGTGCGATGCATCTGTACTGCTGATCCTCTGTTTTCCTCCACCTTGCAGACAGACCTCTGAGTAATCACACCAGGAGTAGTGGTCCTTCTAAAACTCAGACTTTTCACATGGCAGTATACTGTGTTGCTAAATGCATTGGTTTTTCCATCATTTCTAAAAATCATCTGTGATTAAACTTGGCCACATATGGCATTTAAAAACGAGAGCCATGGGCCCTGCTATTCCCAGAGATATAAATAATATAGATGCTCTGGCAGTAAAATACATGGTCTAGAATTTAACTTAATTACTTCAAGTTACACTTATAGCCTAATTAAAAGTTAAGGTCAGGTAGTTCTTATATCTCAGTTACTACTTTTTTGGTAAATGGTGAGAAATACACTTGAATGAACAAGAAGAGCAGTGTTAAAGCCCTGTAGTATTGAATTTAGTTTTGCAGTGTGGTGGGTTTATAAGATAATTAAAATCATGTAAAAAATATAATTATGGCTGTGAAAACAGTTTCAGACAGTTTTAGTGCAAGGTAGCTGTGTATATTATTAGAGGTGTTGAAGCTGATATACTTAGTTCATTCACATGAGTTTATTCAAGACAACAATAAATATGCCAGTGCAGCTAATGAGCAAAGTACTGAAATCTGAGTAACTGTAAAACTGTCTTTTCAGATTCTATATAGAACCTTCATAATATTTTGATTTGTTTTAGCAATCATTAGGTACGAAGAAAATTTTTTCTCCTAAACACCAGGCTTCTTACAGAGGTGAACTCACTGACCAGAAGACTCTCTGCTCTTATCTCTGTAAGGTGCATTTGCTAGCTAATTTGTACTGAATATATGCCTTGGTTTTTGTTTTTTTACAGATGTTAGGACTGGCACAGGGGTGTTTTGACCATGCAGTTCCATACACAAAGGAGAGAGTCCAGTTTGGGAAACGCGTATTTGATTTCCAGGTACTTGTTAACAGGCTCATGAAAGGTTTTCTCCAAGACAGTAGCAGTGATCATAGTAGATAAAGCTCATAAAACGAGTTACCTGATTTTCATAATTTGTTCTTGATCTTCTGCCATAACTCCTCCATACTTCAGAAGAAATTTTCAGAAGAATTTCAGGCAAGCATTCATCTACCATTTGAAATCACAGAATCACAGAATTGCTCAGGTTGGAAGAGACCTTAAAAATAGAGTCCAACCACAACCTAACCGTACTACCCTAACTCTAACAACCCTCCACTAAATCACATCCCTGAGCACCACATCCAAATGGTTTTTAAACACATCCAGGGATGGTGACTCAACCACCTCCCTGGGAAATGTATCAATTCAGTGTTGTTTTTTTCAAATGGCATGTAAATCATTCATAATTTTAAAACAGTAGTGTTGCAACTCGTTTGGCTTGCTATTATATTCACTGCCTTGAAAAATACACTCTGATTTTAATCTCACAGTATGTTGAGCACATCCCAGTT
The DNA here is from genome assembly GCF_905368555.1 of Meleagris gallopavo. NCBI lineage: Eukaryota > Metazoa > Chordata > Aves > Galliformes > Phasianidae > Meleagris > Meleagris gallopavo. The sequence goes on from NC_139411.1 coordinate 30,813,380, forward strand.
TTTATACACTCGCATGAGGTGGAGGGGAAGGCCTATTCCTGGAGACATTGGAAAACGTAGAAAGATGAGGAAAACTGATTGAATTATTCTATTTCCTGTGTTGTATAAAGACATCTAGTTTTCCTGATAATATCTGTATCTTAAACTGAAAGGCTCTTTGTTACAAAAATGATGTATAGTTTAATAAGAAAGATGTATAATTGTAATTACTGTAGTAATTTTCTTGTTAAAAGAAACCTACATCTCAGCTGAAGGGAAGGAACATTAATGCTACTGGTAATTTGTACAAATTTTAGGAAGCACCCAGAGATATTTAGAAAATTATTGGAACTGTGTCTTTCAAATGGGAAATTGAATTTCATAATTGCCAAATTATTCTGTTATTTTGACCTGGTTTCTGCAAATTTTAAGGAGCAGTGTTAATGTTCTAATAAGATGAAAGATTTCATTGTGTTTTAGGTGCAAGTTAGACTATTAAATATTCATTTTCAATCATCATAATGTTTGTATCTCTTTCTGTAATCCTATTCTTCTTTAATACCTGCCATTTAGAGGTGAATTCCATCACCATTTTCCATCCTGTTGAATCCATTCATCACTCACATCCTCTATACTCCTTTCTAAGCCACCCATAGTTTTTGTCTCATGGATATTGTGCATGGGAAAAGGTAGTTGTTGCATTAGTAGTTCTCCATTTATATCTAAGAAGTTTTTTTCATGTCTTTTTCAGTTAAACTTCATGGGAGAACTAGATGATGTTGATGTACAACTATTCTCAATAGTTGGCTGCCAAGTAAATATAGCACTTTGACCAACTCTTGTCACTGCACTGCTGAGCAGAATGTTGCCATTTGGCTGAGATTTTTTTGGTATTCATGGGTTCAAATAGTTGACTTTTTCCAGTCTGGCAAGAAGTTCCCCTGTACTTCTGAATCCAAGAAGAAGAGAGGAGGGAGTGCAATTCCTAAAAGGACTTCAGTGGCTCAGAGATTTCTCGAATTTGTTGTCACAAATGCAGAGCCATGCGGAATTACTGGTCCATCTGGATTACTTTTTTATTTTATTTTTGAGTGTAGATATGTCCTTCTATGGAGAGAAAGGGATTCTTGCTAGAAATTTCACATGAGTACTAAATATTAGTTCTGTCTGACTTGTGACATGCTTGTTGCAGGCAATGCAGCATCAGATAGCTCAGGTGGCCACACAGTTGGAGGCTGCAAGGCTGTTGACCTACAATGCAGCCCGTCTTGCAGAAACAGGAAAGCCATTCATAAAGGAGGCCAGCATGGCCAAATACTATGCTGCAGAGGTAATGTACAGTTTTCAGTTTAATGTTTATTTCACTGCTGTTTGAAAGTTTCTTCCATTACTGAACATGCAATTGTTAAGTCATGTTTTGCTGTGAAATCTGTAGCTGTATTTCTATATTCTGTCATTAGAAGAGAAAGTGAATTTGTATTTTGACTTATCTAGGGAGATTTCATTCTCTCAGGATTCTTTTTGTGGCTGGAGAAATAAATGGTTCAACTTAGCTGGTCCACAACTGTGATGCTTAATGTGATTCAGAACTGCATTGCTTGTTTCTCTTTAATTGCTGTTTTGCATATTTTCCCTAGTCTGTTTCATAGGGTGTCATATGAACCATTGCAGTAATAGTGAATTCTTGATGTTCTCTGATGTGGAAGAATGTTAATGTGTAAAATAACTTGCATAAAATGAATACAAAAACATCAATCTGTCATTTTTCCACTTAGTAATTACAATAGTAACTAGAATATTTTGTCTTCACTTTTAATGACTATAAAGTGTAGCATTGCCTACAAGATGTTGAATCCTGAAATAGTAACAGTGAAACTCTTTTCATAGGTTGCAACGCTAACAACCAGTAAATGTATTGAATGGATGGGTGGTGTTGGCTTCACAAAGAATTACCCAATAGAAAAGTACTACCGTGATTGCAAAATAGGTGAGTATTGGCCTCTAAACAAATGTTTTTTGTGGCATTGATATTATTATACTATAGACATGAATGACTGGCTAATTTTTAAGAGATTTTTTTCCCTGAGAACTGTAATCAACGCTGATTAAAATGTATCTTTGTATGTAGTTCTTTGGATTAAAAAGCTGAATGTATGTAGAATTTTACGAAGGTTTCCTTGTATACCAGTGTGACCCCTGAACCTAAGGGTTTGACATTGCTACCAGTTGCTGACATCTTATGTTGGTGGTTAGCTTTTTATTGGTTATCTAAGAATTGGTTTTCATGGAAATTTCTTGTCGTTCTGTTGTACCAAAAGAAAAGCATTTTGGTTGTCACGGGTAAGATATGAACATCTACATGAATATTAATTCTAGAACTTGTTTAGTAAAGCTTCTCTTTATAATCATAAGCGTTCTAGCTGGACTGTTAGGATAATATCTTGATCTCTTGATGTACTCACCATGATTTTATTGTCTCCTAACTTTTTCTGTTCTGATTTCAGGTACAATATATGAAGGAACTTCAAATATCCAGTTGAGCACCATTGCAAAAAGCTTAGCACAGGAGTACTGAAAGTTTAAGAACTTTGTGACCGTTATCAGAAACAACTTCACTGAGCGTTAATCACTAATTACAGGTTTTTTTGTGTTTATACAAAATCAAAAGTGATATCATAAATAAGAATACATCATCAGAGACAAAATCACAAGGAAAACGGTGAATTCCACATGTCAGGACAGTGAATGTTTAAATCATGCTAAATCTTGAGTTGAAAGCATCTCTTAGCTGAAATTTTGTTGCTTTTGATTATACATGCAATGTGTCTGAACTTCAAGATTTCAAACTGAAACAAAAGAAATGTCTAAGTTGCCTGATGTAAAAGCTTCTGTTAAGCTGCCTGTGGGAAAAGTCTCTTCGTGTGCAGCCCAACTGTTGCACGGTGTAACGCTTCAGTTTGTTCTTTATGCCTTTTTTTAGCATGGGGTATGAGGAGAGCTGCTTGGAAATAGGTAAAAGGGATGGTTTTCCTCTTTTGGGGATTGATGTCTGTGGAGCTGCTGTAATTGAAGTAACTTTTTTTTTTTTTTTTTTTTGCAGCCTTTAGTGTGTTCTTAAGTATATCTTGGTAATTAAGCCCTTCCAGCCCCAGTCTGTAGTATTGAAAGGTGGATAATGTCTACCTCCCTTTCCAGCATTCACAGATGTTAAGGGTTTAAATCTAAGAGGCTATTTATAGATATCCTTTTATAAAAGTTGGAGTTGAAATCTTTGTGAAATGGGGTTAAAAAGCTCTACTGGTTCTTCAGAAGGACAGAGGTATAAGCTAGCTAATAGGAATGCTGTGATAGTACCTCACAGCAGCCTTTCCATGTTCAGTGTGTGTTACCAACTTCAGTCCTCAGAACCTTCCTGAGAGTTAGGAAGGGATTATTGATATGTGGAAGGAAAAAAAATCATGGAAGTTAGTGGTTTCTCTGCAACCACTAAGAGACAGTTATCTTCACTGTGGAGAGAGGGAGGTAATTTTCTTGATGTATTTGTTGTTTTGTCCCTCTCTGTTTACTTTAAAATTAGACATTTCATTTACTTCTGAGGACTCTTCAGTGTTGGAGAACTAATTAACTAAGAGTCAAGAGACTAAAAATTTATATAATCATATAATTGCTGTAACTGGCAATTTGTTTCAAGTGTTTTGGGTAGGGAAAGATTGGTTTTCTGTTTTGGCCAACTTAGAAGGATCTCATTTTTAAAGCTTCCTAGTCACTTATGTGTAATGTTGAGTGGAGTTTAGAAAGTTCTAGTCTGAGACTCCCAGAGAATTTTCTGGCCAACTATGGAAAAGGGCCCTCAGTAGGTATGTTTTGACATGCACACTGCAGTGCCTTAAGCAGAGAAACAAGCAAGAAGGAAAGCATCAGTTCTTACACTTGCTTTCAGCCTCAAAGGGAAGTAACTATATGAGTGAGTGACTTTCCCCACATGTCCTCTTTGCCTTGTTGACAGGCAAAGAACTAATGTGATAATTATGCCAAATAAAAAAGCACTTTCCATGTGAGTTTGTTCAAAAGAATTCCTGAAAGTTTCCTTCTTATTGTTAAAATACATTTCAGGTTGTTTGCGGACTTTCTTTCAGATTCTAGACTACAGTTAAGACTATGAACACTACAATGACTAACAGCAGTTACTCTGCTCAAAATAGGCATCTGTGAGACTACGCTGATTGTAATCTTACTATAAATACTTGAGTGTCCTTGATTGCTGTGATGCAATGTGCTAATGTGAGAGGCTGTCCTCAGCTGCTCCAGCCTGCTTTGCTAACACGAGTATCAGCAGAGATCAGGTTTTGATCCGTACTGTTTAATGGGTCTTATAGTGCAAGGCAATATCTTAGCTTGGCTTCTTTAGATTTGTGTGAGGCTACAAAGTGAGTGATGGTCCTTAACTGGCTTAATATAGTGCTAAAAGCAAACCCTTTATTAAGGAAAGTGCAGAGCTCCTTGAAGGACTGCTTAGGGCTGGATATTCAGTCTCATGTAAAAGGACTGTCTCTGTGTAGAACTGTGTCAGGTGTCTATTTAAAATAGGAAAGGAAAAAAAAAAAGAAAAAAAACTCATAATAATGTGACTTCTTGCAGTCTGAACTTGGCTGTTGTACTTCAAAAAAAAAAACAACCTGGACAGCTTCATTAGCAACACAACAGTTCTTCTTAGAAAGGCAAAGTCAGTCTTTTAGCTGGTATTATGACTGTGAGTATTTCATGTCTCTCCGTTCCATACACTGTCCGAATTCTTTCTTTTGAACAAAATGAATGCATTTTATTTCTGTCTACAAAATTTTGTGGAGGAATATGCGCACAAGTAAACTTTAATCACCGGGTTTCTTCCCAGATTCCATTTTTCCTTAAAAAGGGCACACATGACTGTGTCAGCATTGGCTGTTTTGGCCATTTACTCTGGGAAGAGTTTGTTTGATCCTCTTAAGCCTGCTTCCATGGCTGCATTAATGCAGTTGTTAGTTTAGTAATAGGGTGTGCTCTGTTGTCCAGGAGCTGTTAAGAGCTGCCTGTAGCCCCCACCCCTGTTGAGTTTGGACATGTGAGTATGGATTGTCATAAGTTGCACTTTTGCACTTGGCACCGTTAAGCATAGAACTGTTAATGATGGTTGGACCAGTAGGTGTTGGGGCAGCAGAGCTGGCATGGTGAATGTTACAAGGCTTTCTGTGATGAGAGTAGGACTTAAAGCTGCTTCATGCACAATATGTATTTATATTAGTGAGTTTCCTATATATGTCCTTAGTCATTTCAATCAGTGTAGTCTATTACCTTGGAACAACATCTTCAGTGCTCAAATGCTGCATCTGGACTGGTTAGAAGAAAAAACCTTTGCTGAGAATGCATTAAAAAGTGCCTGAATTTGATATATCTGACTAGATACAATGCTAATCTTGTGTATCAGCTGATGGTTCTCTAGTAATCTGTCATTTAAATTTTTAAATTGCAATTTTTGTACCGAGACAGAATGAATATATCTTCTGTTGTATTTCTTTCATGTTACTCTGGTTTGTGATAAAGCTGACGCAGGTATCCACAGAAAGGTTTAATTGTTATCTGGAAAATACTCAAATATAACCTTTTATATGATGTTTCTGATGCTGTTGTTCTTTCTTGCGTGTTTTCTTTTCCCTATGTGAAGATTGTGTTAGAAAAGGATGATGTGAAATACAGAGTAATTGTTCCACAGGAGCTTTTCACTATGTAAAGAATTTTCTAATTAACATGATATTACTTTTCCATTTGGAAATCTTTTGGTGAGAGACCTATTTCAAGTTCTCCATACCACAATAAACTAGATTTGAAACACAGTCCGGTTCAGAAGCAGCTGTCTGACTTCCTTGGGCTTATTGAATACATGAAAACTGAAGAAACATTTTTCCTTGGCCCCAGAATGTTTTCACTGTACCAATGTGATAAATGTTCTCCAAAGAGAATAATGTAAGAGTGGCTAACAGCTGCCAGAAATACTTCATGAATATTTACCTGTTATGCTATCACTGTGCAAACTGTTGGAGGAGGCGCAAATCAAGTGAGAGCTGATGAGGCAGGTGAAGATGTGCTGCACGATTCCAAAAGAACTTTCAGTTTGTTATGCTGAAATGTAGAGGTTGCAGAGCATTTGACAAGAAGTTGTCTTCTCTGAAATACAACTCCATAGTCTAAGTGGAAGGGAACGGTTGGAAATCTTGGTTGCACTTGGTTGCCCAGAGCTACATGGCATGGCCAGCTGTACACAAAGGGTGAGAGAGAGTCAGTGCCTGCTTGGCTTCCCTCTGAGCACTCCTCCCGAGTCTGTGCCAAGGTCAGACATCAGTGTGTGGCTAATCCTGAGTTGTAGGCTAACAAATAGGAGTGACAATAATTATTTTGGTTAAACATGGCAGTTGTAAGATCAGTCGCTATAATGAACAAAGTCCAACTTAGTGCAGTGGAGGGAATTTCTCATTGGCTGATACGAGAGATATGATTAAGCTTCGAAATCTTGGTGTTTATTTTCCCCTAAAAGTATTCTGTTTGTGTGCAGTAACATGTTAGGCGACTAAAACTAACCAGTGTGTTCCCTCCTGGCTTGCTTCGTAGATCAGTGTTCACACGTCGATTCATACTAGTGTTCAAAAGAATGTACAGTGTGACATTTTTGTCTGCCAAAATATATTTCAATATAAATCAAAAAGTTAGACAACTTCAACAGGCAGCAATAGCATTTTGTATATTCTTCTGTCACTTGAAATCATGTGGATTTACATCCTTTTGGAGCTAATCTTCCCCTGCACGTCTCATTAGTGTACAGTGACTAATGCTGAAGGACTGTACGTATGGGGAAAAATAAATTACAAGACAACTTCACTAAACCTTAAGAAAAAGCACTCCCCACCTGATGGAAGAGTGAATCATGATAGCCAAGTAACCAGTGCTTTCGGAACTCAGAATAATATGTGCAATCAGGAGTTCTGAACATGCAGAAAAATAAGTTCATCAAATATTTTGCCGGGATCTCTGGAGAAAGGAAAGCTATCGCAAGCTGTAACTACTCTCTTACATAATACTCAGATGGAAAAAAAAAGTCTAATAGAAACAGGAAAACCTAAAATACAGTAATAAGTCCTCAACTCCACGTTGCTAGCTTGGTTATTAGTGGGTCACCTCAGCAGGAAATTAGCATGTGAGAGCTGAGGAGTGATTTCTGCTCTCTTCCCAGCAGAGCTGAAGAGCTGCTAACTGAAGTGTTATACAAATAGTTGTCACAATCTGTGACAGTTTTAAAAGCATCTGTAGTAAATCAGTGCATATGGCAGGGCTGGGCTGCTCCTGTTGTGTTTAAAGAAGTCAGTGTGCACACATTAGCAGGACTTGCAGCTAGCTCTATCTGGAAAGGTGAGCAGTGTGGGAAAGCACTCGTTGGTGTCAATAGCTGAAATGGCACGGCATTGCTTGCTTGTTTTAGAGCACAGTACAAGTTGGCAGATTGAAAAATGTCTTATTTTTTCCAGTTATGACACAACTTTCTTTCCCAGTGTGGATAGAATGAGCTGAGCTGCAGTTTGATCTGTTCGTGCTGAATTTGTACCTCATTTCTCTTTGTGCCTGGTGGGTTTGATAGTTTTGGTTTTGAAAACTTTGCATTTTGAGGCCTGCAAAAGAAACTCTGGTTGGGTCTCTGCTTCACAGGAAGCAAGAAGCTCCGATACACGTATCCAGAACTGTTGTTTTTCTGGTTGAAGAGGTATTTCCTCCCTTCTCTTGAAAGAATTCAGCCAGGGTTTTTGAATGCTGAGTGACCCATCAGATGAACAGGATAGCTTTCAGATCATCCTTTCCATCAGTTCAGTTTCCTAAAGAAAAAAAGCCATCTTTGTGTTCACCTTTGTATCTTTTCATTTCTATGGCTTTTTGCATTTTATCTCAGTCAGAAATTAAAGATTCTGGAAATGTGCTTGAATACTGAAACGCTCCGCATAATTTGTCTTGTTAGTTGAGCTGATGGTGTGTTGGTACACAGCAAATGTTTGTTAGTTTTTTTTTTTTTAGTGTCAAAGCCAAAGCTGTTTGTTTTAGGAAGGAAAATGTTAGGTGTTCTTTCCTGGGATGGAAGATGTTTGTGCACCAAATGCAGCATTCGCTCCAACTGTTCCCATAAGAATTGATGCAAAGCACTTTTTCAGCGAAGGTACTTTCTGAACTTTGAAGATGCTTTATGACTCCCCGTGATGTACGAGAAGATTGGTATATGATGTGAAGGCTGGACTTGTTTTCCTCGTGTTCAGTGAAAAACTCCTTATGCTCCATTCCATGATTTTTATCAAATGCAAACTCCCTCCTTAAGGTACCAAATTACTTTTGTCTTCTCAGCATCTCTCCAGTCAAACTTAAGAAAGAAAATAATTTTCCCAGTTTAATCGAGGTAAGGTCTCCAACTGATTGCTGTGGCAGGTTATTATTGCTTGAAGAATAAAAGCTGGATTCGGTTGAGCTACTTGTAAAACATACTTAACTATCATGCAGGAATCACAGTTTCTGAGGTCCAAAGCAAGGTGCAGTGGCAGGTCTTCCATTCCATATCACAAGTATTCCACCCCTACTGTACTTTGACTTCAGCGATTCAATTTGCAGAGATAAACACTTCTCTGGAGGTAATACAGCTAGTCATGATTTAATAATCAGAACCTAAGAATCTGCTTCACGTGGGTTGTCCCCTCATTCTTCAGGGTGCTGACACGGCACCAGGTTAAGACACCCAGAGACCCAGTGACTCAGGCTATTGTAATTGAATTGCCAACCTTTTCTATACTGTTATTTCTATTTAGAAGTGTACGAATTTCTTTTTTCTTTTAGTACTGTAAAAGCCTTCTGGCACTGAATTACATCAATTTCTTGACTGAAACATATCTGCTCTATGCTAACATCATTATCCAGGAATGATTTCTAGAAGAGGAAGTGAAGAATAATTAAATCATTCCTAACTGAAGGAAATGTTTTGCAGAACTATGCAAATTCCAATTTGCCCAAGATGCTGTGGTTTCATATTCTATTTCTGGGAAGGGCAGAAGGAGAAGCAGTTATTTTGGGAGCCACAGCCAGGCAGGTTCTGGCTCCAATCTTTCTCTCTTTCCTCAAGATGACAGCGTGCTGAGACATCCTTGTTCAGGCAGGAGCACAGCACTGCTATGGTCAGCATCTCAGTTCCTGCTCTGCTGTAAGTGCTTGTAAGTTGGACTTGCCCCACTTGATGAAAGGGTTGTTTGCCAGGGAGCATCTTGGCTGCAGACCTAATTTGCTGTGCCTTCTGCCCAGTGAGTAAGACACCAGTGTGCTGCCCTGGCTATGTGAAGGTATGAGGGGCAGTACCCCGCTCACCCCTGCTTCTCAGCCTGCTGTACAGTGCCTGCAAGACAGCACACTGACATTTTGGAACCCCAGAATGGGATTTCTGTATGCTCCATCAGCAGGAGTGCTTGTTGGCAGCTTGCAGACAGGACGCAGCCCTCCTGCTGCTCCATGGCTCAGCCTTAGGTTTTCATGTTTTCCCATCTGCAAATCTCACCGGGCTTTGGGCAAAAATAGTGGTGCTGGGTGAACTATCTACTTCTAACGTGGGAATGTTTGCACATACGTTAGTGATGTCTAACTGAATTATTAACTGGAAAAAATATAATTGGAGTGCTGGAAGAATGGCTCTACAACTTCTGTCATTCAGGGAATCAAATTGCTAAAATGAGTTATGCATTGAAATCCGTTTAGAATTAATAACATATGTCCTACTTTTACAGCTTTCCCTTTAAAAGTTACATTATAGTAATGAAGTGTAAATAGCCAACTTGGGTGATTTGCAAAAGGTACCAGCCTCATGTCTCTTCTAAACCGGTTGATTTATGTGCTGTTTGCCGTTTTTGAGAACACAAAACAATTAATTTATGTGTGAAAAGAACAGTGAATTAATCCTAGAGAGCCCTGGAGCCTTTAAAGACCTGAATCATATGTTGAGCTCGTTTAAAACTTGCATAAGAAATTAATGCAGAATAAAGCCCTTTAATTTGAAAAGTGCATCTATAGTAGGTGTCCCTAGGATATCTTCTGGATCATTATTCAGAAAGGTTAAGGAGGACTTTATTTTTTTCTTTTTCTTTTTTTTTTTATATCCAGTATGTATTTTCCAGTTGCAGCTCAACATGGTGCATTTCAACTCATAAAGAGATGGAGATTTTAAAAAGAAACAGGGAGCTTTCTATTCACCTTCCACTTAATTTCCTCGCTGCCTTGCCAGTCCCAGCTTAATGAATGTAATTGCTACCTTTGATGAAAATACTATTATCAAGATCACACATTACATTGGAAAACAGTTTTTCTTTAAACACAGCTACTGCAGTCTCTAATTATGCATGTAACAAGTGGCTCCTGAACAAAAGAGCATGTTGTCTACAATTGCTAGGAATTGGAGCAAGGCAAATTTGAACAAAGAACAGATTAGATTTGCTCCATGCTCCACAAAGCCCATTCCCCTGATTAATTTCCTGCAAAAACTAAAACAATTCTCTCTTAAAAGAAACTAACCCTCATCTCCAGAATGATCCATATGCCGTTTGTGTCAATCTATATGATGATAATGGCTACAGATTTAAATTATTAACTATTAGATGTAGTAAAATAGGAAAGCTCTTTTATAAACTTGCCTTTTCATATGTAAATAAGCAGTACAAGGACTTAAGGAATAAGGAACAAAACCCTGACTTTTCTGTGGAAACCGAGAGCCAGAAAACACCCAGTGACTGAAAGTCTGAATTGTGTGTGTATAATCCAATTATTTTGCCCGTTTACTCAGCGCTCCGTACCATGCATGGTCACTGCAGCAGAGCATCACGTCTGCTTAGGCTGCGTTGGTTTGCCAGGAATCGGTGTTTGAGGGCCGCTTCCTCTGCGTGCATGGATGTGCCTTGAGGAGAGTCCTTCTGCAAATGATTTCAGAAGTCAAAATCCGAATTGGAAATGCATTCTGCTGTTATTCCGTGGAACAGCCAGTAGACACCGTGAAGATGTTGAATTGGTAATTGGCCACTGATAAAATCCTGCAAGTATGGATTGAATTGTTGTTCTGTATTACTAATACGAGGAATCAGTCATAGTAATTTAGAACATAGCATTATTTTTCATTTTTATTTGTATTGATCTTCCGGCCGTTGCCCATTGTACAAGATTCGTATAAAACCCAGTTATGCGGCTAGAAGAAGTTCTACTTCAAAGCATTTACAGGCTGAGTTGGGATCAGACATGGGCAAAGCTAAACATTTTCTGTGTCACAAGCCTATCAAAGATATGAGGTGTTGAGGCTTCTACGTACTCATAAAATATATATTGAATTAGATCTTAACAGGGTTGGGTTACGATCTTGAAATTTAGGGATTTCTAAGATAGTGCTGAGAAATATCCAAGCTTTGCAGCTAGTGTGAAGCTCTGCACTCCCCATTCTTTCACATAGAGAAACTTCTCTTCGTCTGCAGTGCGTTTTCATGCATCGCCAATGTGCGTCAGCTCCACTCCTGCACCGTTAGATAGTTTAGAGCACTTTTGGAGTAACTGGTCTGCTTAAAATAGGTGGTACTTCCTGGGCTGAGATGACTGTATTACGCAGTGTGACATGGGACCATGAGATGCAGTATGAGAGAAATGATTCTGGTATTACGTGCCATGTCCAATAATAGGTTCTTTTCTTGATGCTGTTTTACATGAGGCAACGATGGGGAGGAGAAGAGAAACCAGTTTTATTTTTCAAGTGACTGTTAATTGTGAGGATTTTTCCTATATATGGGTATTCACAGCCTTTCCTCTTCCTGGAAGGTCCTGCAGTGTTTTGTTCTCGTTGAAGCCACGTGAGGTTGAAGAGCATGTGGAACTTTCTAGGCACAAATTTGTGAGTGCCTTCATTCAGGGCAGACTTTGTCACAGTGGTGAATTCAGTACTGCAGTGGAGAGAACCTGCATGTGCAAGAAGGCGGCACTGCCTGCAGCCTGCATGACTTTTCACACCTCTCTTTGGGGCTCTGGCAGAGCTCAGGAGAGCAACTTGGAGTTATCTGCGGTTAGGAAAGGAAACTTTTTCTAGAATACCTGCTAACCATCGAACAGCAGTGCTACCAGCCAGAGTGAGAGAATTACAGTGGTCTTCTAGAAGCCTACAAGTGTCCAAGAGTAAGAGCCTGTCATTTGAAAGGTGGGTACCATCACTTGGGGTGTGCATCTGGCTGTTGTGGGACTGTCGCTCAAGCAACAAGTTGTAAGACCTTCTCTCCAAGAGGGAAAGATAGTAAAGGACATGATGTATAGGGTGCCAGAAGTAGGAGGTGGAAGGTGGCAGAAGGCTGTTAGGTATTGGCAGCCTACAGCAGCTTCCAGGGTCTTTGTATTCTCATTAATCAACGCAGAGATTAGGGGTACAATCTTGATATACCAATCATTTATCCCATCACAGTCACTACCACACTCTGAATTTGCATTGCTTGCACTTAATACCAAGTCTTGAAAAAGCACTTTGCAAGAAAAAAAAAAAAAGATTTGTAATTTTCCATGTGGATAGAATTAATCAAGATGTTATTATGATGCCAAATGAAATTACGTAGAACATCATAAAAAAAAATCTTGTTCATCTCAGTGTCAATATCTTTAAGAAACTACGTAAAAGAAAGAATTAAGTTTGTTCTGTGGAAGCAGAAGTAATTTCTGCTTATAGCATTTAATACAGAGCCCTGTAAAAGGTGTGCATGGAGAAGAGACGTGGCACTTGGGCAGTGTGAATATTCATTCGTCCCTTCGTCCCACCACCTCTGTGTCGGTCTCAGCCTGTTCCAGGTTAGCTCAGCTCCTGGTGTAACCTCCATAGCTGTAAGTGTTCTTCCAGGTGGTTTCACGTGGCACCAAATAATGCATTTTTTAGCACAGACGTTGCCTGGAATAAGCATTAATTCACAGATGGCCTCATAGTTTGTGCTGGGGGGGTTTCAGGAGGCATTTCTCCAGGAGTACAATGCATATGCTGATTGCTGAGGAGGAGCTCAGACCTTGTACCTGTCAGTATGGGCTTTTATGTATAGGCAGATCAAAGCAGGAACTTGCAAACTCAAGTCCTGCAGTCTGCCCGTGGTGCCAGGAGGAATGAAAAGCCAACAGCCTGACTCCTGGGTAGAAGATGGGGATGAGAGATCCTTCCATGTAGAAGTGACAGGGATGCAAGGTGCTGTATTGTGAGCTTGGTTAAGTTCTCAACATAGAGGAGGGGGCAAACCTTGCATCTGCTCTTAGATGATCGCATTCCATTTGGTGCAAATGGAAAAGGCAAAGAGACTGGTTTGTACTGCAGTGCTGCTCAAGCCTTACCTCTGCACAGCTCGTGCAGCTGAGCACCAGCCAGCTCAGCACACCTCCTGTGTGCATTGCTCATTTGTTCCACACTCCTCTCTATCTAGATGTATGATACAGAGAGGAGGAAAAAGGAGTTTGGGTTTAAACTCTTATCACTAAAGTGAGTCTCCCTCTGCATTAAAAAACTATCCAGACAGTGTAACAGGAATGGATTCAGTTCTTATGTCATAAATTTGTGTGTGTAGAAAAAAGACTTATTGGTGAATTTAGCAGTATTTTTCGTTGAACTGGCAGTTGCTAACCATTACACCAGTATTTATTTGATTCTTAAAGAGCACAAAAGCATGGACTACAAATAAAGAAGATGGAGTAATAGCTTTTGACTGGACCACTAGCTTTAAACTTGAAATGAAGTGTCCAGTTTTGAGTTACTGTGTCCAAATGCCATTTGTACAGTTTGAAAAGTGGGGGCATTTTTCCAGCTTGTCACTGTTAGCTGTAGTTCATTCCAGTGAATGATATCACTGAAGGAGCAGTTGTTCTGCTATAAGTACTTCACTCATGACTGGAATGTATTAAATGTATTAATCTGTGCCTCAGAGTGTAATTTAGGGAAGCCCTACATTTGACACATTCTTGTACATCCTTATTTTATTGCCTTATCCCGCAGGTAACAATGTCTCAAAAGCAAAGAGACTGGATGAAGTTAAAATTACATGTCACAAAATATTATATGCACTTTTGTTGCTCATTTTGCTGTCAGAATTACGGATTTTCAACAACATTAGTTTAAATATGTTTATGACTTGATTTACGCCTCCGATGTCGAAATAAAACCCAAGGCAGGGATCCGAGGCTTCAAATGATGCTGGAGACAGAATGAAGCCGTGAGAGGAACGTCCCCATCCTCACAGCTACATCTGTAACGACAGAGCTCTGTCACCAGCAGCACCTGGGCCAGCCAGGGATAACAAGCGAGGGCTGAGCGAACCTGCAGAGTATTTGTCAAACCTGCTTTAAGTCAGCAGGATAAAAATGTATTTTTGAGGCAAGGTTAAACCTTATGTCAACGAAGTGAACTCATAAAGCATTTATAGCCACCTCGTGACTATTACGTATCATAAATTTGAAACAGTCTTAATCCATAAGTGTGTAATTTTAAGGTACTTCAAGACACGCTCCCTGCCTTACGCTTTCAACGCAGCAATCATCCACGTTGCTGTTAGCAATTAGCAAGTACATTATCAGCAGTGATAAATATCATTTTCAGGACTGAATTGTGATTTGTACCCTTAAAAAGAAACGCATGTATGCCAGTCCGAGGGGATGTGCCATGGCTGTGGCAGTGAGGATGCAGGCAGTGTGATGCTGGGTCGGACTATCAGCCCCAGGTTGCTGAGTGTTGCAGCAGTTTACTTTAAGTAACGTTCCTGACTGTGTGCTGGAACTTAACTTGCCTCTGATTTCTCTGTGTTATGAGGAAAGCATTTAATGACCGCAGCATCCCTTATCTATATTTAGTCAGAATTTCACTGTAATGGCTGAAACCCGTGGGAGCCAGGTTTGCCCTCAGATCATGCCAGCACCTCACTGCCAGCCCGTGCTATTTACTATAAACACACTGAGCTTTTCCTTTATTGAATTCCATGTCTTCCCTCGTATGCATTACAAAACAATATCCAGATCTACCCACAGATTCTCCTATGGGGCTGGAGAGCCCTTGCCACGGAGCGAGGCAATTCATAAGGGTGGAAGGGGCCCCGCTCCACCTGCAGGCATCGTTAGCTGGCGATGATGGGGATGATAGAGGAGATGGGAACAGTGACTGAACTCCGACCTTATCGATCCAGCCACCTCCACCCAGCTGAGTTGCTGCGGCCCAGTCAGCTGAAAAGGAATTTAGAGGGCAGTCGTCTTCCCTGCTCAGCCCTCTTGTCATTAATAACGTTTTCACCCGTGACAGTGATAAACATGCAGTACTTGAGGAGAGTTTATTAAGGTCAGTCCATAAATAAAAATTAAAATTTAAAAAAATGGGTTTACACAGATGAACAGATGGATGGATAAAGTGATTGGTAGAACAATAAATATGAAAATAGACAGATGGATGAAGGATCTGGCAGTGGTTCTCTAAAAGCCCAATGCCTCAAATACCTCCAACGTTATGCCAGGCCCTTCTCTCCCATCTGATAAAAACAGATTTAATGAAGCTCCTTCGAAACTTATAGGTTTTGTGGATCTATGGCCTGGCTAATATTTTGTCATTTAATGCCTATTCTCCAACCTGATAAAAAGTATTGCAGCCATTTCTCTATGTCAGGTGTATAACTGAGTGCTACTAAAATTTAAATGTCTTATCTGGCCTTGGATTTAAATGCAGATGGCCTTAAACTTTGGAGTTTTTCTCAGTGCAATATGGTGTACAATGTGGTGGCTGACTTCTTGTTATCATTCTCAAAGAGATGGAGATTGGTATCTCTAGTGGAATTCAGGCTACCAGCAAGCAAATATTCTTATTCATTTCCAAAGTCTGAACATCGATATAAAAAACAGACCCCAAAATCCCAGTAACACTTCAACCCCATCATCTCCAGAAAGCTGGCAGGTCTCTGTGGTGTAAAAAATAAATAAGTAAATACTGTATATATTAAAAAAAAAAAAAAAAGTCCGCTTGATCCAAGATTTCCTTGGGAAGAACGTGACAGGTTGCTATCATGCAAGTTAAATTCTTAATTTTATCCTCAGTTTAGCATTGTTTGAAAGCTATGCAAAGCTTGGGAAGGAGAAAAATTCATTGCATTTTTGTGTAATTTTCACAGTATTTGATTCTGTGCAGGCTGCAGGTGGCAGAGTGTGAACAGGAGGGGAGCACTGTTTAGAGACTTGTACATTCATTAAGGGTAAGCACGTGAATGAGATTCAAAACCGTAGGCCTTAAGTTTGCAACATCTAAAAGAGCCTTAATTGTTGCCTTTGGTTAAATATTTCAAAACCATTACTTAGATCATTACAATTATTGATCCTTTATTATGCCTTCATTCCTTGATGGCCAGGCAGCAACATTAACTTGTATTAAGCAAGCCTGAATCATGTGCATCATCGTTTGCTGCAAATGAAGATTTTGAATGCTGAATCCAAACGTCAGCTTGGGACTCTTCCAGCCTGAGCATGCCATCAATTTCCATGAAAAGCAGCTGCCTAAGTGAAATGGATGAGAAGAGGTGACCAGCGCCTC